>NW_024609857.1:164515389-165115389 GCF_016920785.2 Ixodes scapularis
CGAGGGGTATTACAAAGGGGGGGACATTTGGCAGGACAGTGTCAAAACAAAAGAACGCTGGTAATATAAAACAAGAAAATTATCACAGATGGAGATGAACGGCAACATTATCGGCGAATTTCTGTGGGTCTATTATTGTGACAATGGCTTCGGGTAGTTGGTTCCAGTCACTAATAGCAAGCTGAAGAGGCGAGAACTTGTAAAGGTTAGTTCTGGGAATGTCAAGGTGTAATTTGCAGGGGTGGTCAAGGCGGCGTGAGATAAAAGGAGCAGGTTTACAATAGATCGACTTACGAGATGGAGAGTGATAAAAAAGTTTGTGAAGCAATTTCAGTCTGTTTAACGTTCTACGGTCTTTCAAAAGAGGAAGCTGTAGAGATGATTTTAGAGAGGTTACACTTACTGGGAAGTTGTAGTTTCGCAAAATGAAACGAGCTACTTTATTTTGAATTGACTCTAATTCTTTTTCTAAGAAGACTTGGTGAGGGTTCCAGATGGCTGAAGCATATTCCAGAATGGGTCGTATTAGAGCGGTATAAGCTGTTAGTTTAGTTTCTTGAGATGCGAGGTAGAGGGAACGTCGGAGAAAACCGAGCGATTTGTTAGCTTTGGCTGATATATGGTTAACATGATATTCCCAAGAAAGATTACTGCTTAGGAAAACTCCGAGGTACTTATAGTGCATCACTTGCTCTATGTGGTTGTTGAAAAGAGTATAATTAGATTTTGTCGGAACACGTTTAGTACTAAAGACCATGAACTTAGTTTTTTGAACATTAATCTCCATCTGCCATTTTCCACACCAAGACTCGATCTTGACAAGGTCATTTTGCAAAGGGTTACAGTCATTTACATTATGAATTCTAGAGTACATCACACAATCATCTGCGAACAATCTTAGAGTCGAGTTAATACAGAGAGACAAATCATTAACATAAATCAGAAATAATAACGGTCCCAGCACGGTTCCCTGTGGTACACCTGACCTTACTTGCATGGTCGTAGAAGACTGTTCATGAAGAGAAACATACTGTGTTCTAGATGTTAGAGATGATTCGATCCAATTTATATCGCCTCTGTCGATATGAAAAGAGTGAAGTTTTTGAAGCATCGACATGATTTTCTTAAGATAACGACGTAGTTCATTTCAATTACTTGAAGGAGCACTGACACCCCAAAGGTCGTATTTATTTTTATTGTCTAAAACGATGCAAGTTGCAGTCATAGACACGCAAAAAAAAAAACCGCATCGCGAAAAAAAATGTTTCGCGCGCGCGCGCGCCTTTTTATTTTTGGCGTTTGATTTTCCCGCCTCTCGCCTCCTCGCTTCTTTTGATCGGTGACGTCAAGAATCAGGAAATTTAGAAGCTTTGTAGGCGACATCTCTATAACATTTAGTTACGGCAATCCTAAAACATGTTTTTTAACGCAATTGCGAACGCACTACGGCCCTTCTTTTTGAAATACCAAAAATCGGGAGTTCGTTGTGGTGCCGTCTCCTGGATTTGTATCCTCCAACGGAAAACAGGCGATACCGCTCAAAACCGGTCCGCCGCAACGCCGCTGCTCACTCCTTTCCTTCTCGCTTTGGATCGCCATGGCAACAGCAGGGAGTGGTGACAGAAAGTGGACTCTCAGGTCTCCGCAATTTTTGACGTTAAGGCACCGGCGCCGATCGCGCGGGAACTTCGAATTCGGCATTTGGAAATTGTTTTTTTACTTCACAAATACTGAATTCCCAAATTTCAAATTTTGAGGGTAATGTCCCGGCATCGTTTTCAATCGTTTCGGATAATAAAAAAAAAAATATGATTTTGATGTGTCAGTGCCCCTTTAAATTCAACCAAATATTGCGACTCCCCGCGTAAGAAACTGTCACAGGCAGTTTGAGAGCGCCTGGAGTACGCAATGTGTGACACCGAAAAAAGTCGGTCAGCATGAAAATTGCCCGAGTGCAGCGTTGTCGACGGCGAACAGGGATTCACTTTATTTATTTTATTTTATTTATTATTTATTTATTCTCTGCAGCGCCGGAGCATTACAACAGAGGAGTCGGTTACATGATTCACATATATCATTATAAAGTGGAAAGTCACATAACAGCACACATCAGCAATTTCCAACAACATCAATAAACATGATTCACACCAGCACACAATAGCAATATTACGAAAACAAACAATGATGTACTTAACACAGAAACTTACATTGCATTAATAAGGCTAATAAAAGAGTCACTGTTAGTTGATACAATATCAGACGGCAGTTCATTCCATTCCGATATAGTTCTCGGAAAAAAAAGAAAACATCATATAGTTAGTTCGACATTTTATTTCGCGTATTTTTTTTTACGTGGTCCCTCCTACTCGATATATAGTGGGGCATTTCTAGATAATTAGACTTGTCTATTCCAGTTAAATCATTGTTGATAGCGTAAATAAGCTTAAGTCTATTTTTCTTACGTCTTTTTTCTAAAGGCTCGATACCCATACAAACTTTCATTTGTGTCACACTCTGCTCGAGAATACTTATTCAGAATAAACCTCACAGCGCGATTTTGAATGCCTTCTATCTTATCTATGAGATATTTTTGGTGCGGGTCCCATACGGCACTCGCATATTCTAGATGTGGTCTAACTAGTGAGCGATACGCTGTCTCTTTCAAGATTTGTGGAGCAGAGCGAAGATTGCGGATGACTAAGCTAAGAACCCTGCCAGCCTTTTTCATGATCATATCTATGTGCTGATTGAACGAAAGGTTTTCTGAAAGAATGACACCAAGATATTTAATTTCAGACACTTTCCGCAACGAGTCTCGACCAATAGCATAAGCCGAATCAATATTATGTTTCTTTTTACTAAAAGCGACATGAAAACATTTGCTTGTGTTTAACCTCAGTTCCCAGGTCCCGCACCATAAACTAACCCGGTTCAAATCCTCTTGCAAAGAAGAGACATCGTTAACGTTCCTTATTGTTCTGTAAATTACACAATCGTCCGCGAATAATCTGATATTAGAAGAGGTGGAAGACGCTATATCATTAATGTAGATTAAAAATAAAAGTGGTCCCAGCACTGACCCTTGAGGTACCCCCGAAGTTACATCTACGTATTCTGATATTTTACCCCCCAGGACGACGCACTGTTTCCTCCCACTCAGGTAGTATTTTATCCACCGGAGCACATTACGGTCGATATTTAAAGCACTCATTTTGTGTAATAACAATTGATGCGAAACAGAATCGAACGCTTTGCGGAAATCCACAAAAATGGCATCCGTTGGCAGTCTGTTTTCAGCCGCACTAACTAAATCATGATAGAGCTCAATTAATTGGGTACTGCAGGAGCCACCTCTACGAAAACCGTGTTGGTTAGGGCAAAAAAAGTTATTATCTTCTAGGTGCTTAATTATACTACTATAGACAATATGTTCAAATATCTTTCAGTAGCTGGCGACGCCGAAATCTACAAAGCGCATCGGTTCAAACCAGTAATGACATAGGTCCATGCCTGGCTTGGCGCCATAGCGCTCGACTTCAGCCAAGCTTTCTATATATCACTTCTTTTTGCGCCCTTTAATTTTATTGGGGAAAATTTACGAAAGATGAATTTCAGACTACATTTGAGGGGCATGTCACTTATACCTTGAGAACGTCGTAAGCGATGTCCATACAACAAATTGCCTTTTTAATAAGGCCAATATTGTGAAATGTGGTTAATGAGTACTTTAGTTAGAAAATTTTCTAGTCGGCCTAGGTTGGTCTATAAAAAAAAAAAAACCTCTCTAACTTCATTTTGTTTTAATAAAACAGGCCGAAACAATATCACTATTTTTTTAATATTCTCTACGTCACTATAGGAGACTTTTCCAGTGCGAAGTTAATAAAAACTTGGTGTACAAAACTAAACATCGAGCAATAAACTTGTCGGTTCATCTGTTCTTAATGATTGAGCACATTGTTACTAATGTTGTCAACCTGCATCTTCACTAAGCCCTCATGCATTATAGTTTGTTGCAACATAAGATGAGCAGTATAATCTCTGACGTGAGCGCAAGCTATCTTCCTGCCGTACCACACGGTGCACGCGCAGCCAAAACATGGCGGCAGGCAACAAGCGCGTGCTGGAGCGGCTGGAGGCGGAGCTTGTCCTGCTCCTTATTTATTTATTTTTCTGGAAACTAGTGTCCGCGGATACGGCCGTGGATGATGGTAATTCTCCCTGCGCATCAGCGCGGTTGTTTCACCGCCGAACATGGTTGAAATGAACGATTCATGTAATCAGACGCATTTGGTGTCGTGAACGTGCTCACACTTTAGGCTCGAAACCACTTCCTGGTTCTCCAAGTGGCTCAGTACGATTGTTTAATTCACTGTGTGCTACAAGAAAAAAATTTCTATCACAAAAGAAGCGAAAACGGCATGAAATAGCAACGCAATCGCGTGCACGTTGAAACCGAAACCAACCAAATTGAAGCAACCTCATGGCGGCGAGTGCGCCACCGCCCTCTACCCGACGGTCAGAAAACTACTGATATGAAAAGGTCTATACTTTTCTAACCGATTTGGGAGAGGAATGAAGATAATGTTGGACTGTTCACAACGTCGGCTGGCAGGGATTTCCATTCTCTAACAGTGCGTGGAAAAAATTAATGATGAAATACATTGTTTTTAGCGGGAAATTCCCTTATTGACAGTTGATGTGATCGTCTTGTTAATCGTGGCTGAAAGAATGAGATATAGTTGTTTTTGTTAATCTTTTGCTGGTCATTAATGATTAGATATAAGAATTTTAATCGATCTCTCCGTCGTCTATTTTCAAGGTTCTCGAGGTTGGCATTTTGCAGAAGCTGGCTAGGTGGGAGACACATAAACCTTACCGCCCTCCTTTGTATTTTTTTCAGTTTATTTTTGTTTACTTCGGTGTGCGGATCCCAGACCACTCCTGCATACTCTAGAATGGGTCGCACGTAGGTCTGGAATGCAGTCAGCTTCGCCGATACACTGGAGCGCCCCAGGGATCGTCTCAGGCAGCCTAGCTTTTGGAAAGCACGTCTTGAGATGTAGTCAATGGATCGTTCCATCGTAGATCCGATGTAATGATCACCCCTAGGTACTTGAATGATTCAACTTTTTGCAGAGGTACGCCGTCTATTGAGTAAGAAAATGTGAAATGTTTTTTTTTTTTTTCGTGTGATGTTCATAAATACTGTTTTTTTTCGCGTTAAGAGTCATTTGCCACTTCGCGCACCATAAATTAATTTTTGCTAGGCAGGCATCGATGAGAAGATCGTCAGGACTAGAAATTTCAGTGTAAAGAACACAGTCGTCGGCGAAAAGGTTAATCTGGACTGGTATATCATCTAAGATGTCATTAATGAATATTAAAAAAAAAAGTAACGGCCCAAGAACGGATCCCTGAGGCACTCCAGAGTCGACGAAAACAGGTTCGGAAATTGATCCATCTATGACGACCCCCTGACGACGAAGTGTTAAGTAGTCACTAATCCAACTTGTAATCATGTCGTTCCTTAAGATTGCTTTCAGTTTTATTAATAACTTTGGGTGGGATACTTGATCGAAAGCTCTTGAGAAGTCCAAGAAAACCACCTGGCCACGACGGTTTAAGAGCTCAGAAAAATAATGCGTGGTTTCAACCGAGTGGAAGTAGACTCAGGCTTTGCGGAAACCGTGTTGCCGAGCATGCAGTAAGTTACTTGATTCCAAAAAATGACAAATATGCGTAAATAATACATGTTCCAATACTTTTTCCGCAGTACACAACAGTGAAATTGGTCGGTAATTTGTCACAAGCTCACGATCTTCGGCCTTAAAGACAGGGATAACTTTGGCGTACTTCCACTCTGTGGGTACCCTGCCGATATCTAGAGACCTCCGAAAAATAACTGTAAGATATTTTGCACACCATTCGGCATAACGGCGTAGAAAAGCGTTTGGAACGTCATCTATCCCGGTAGATTTTTTAACGTCGAGATCGAGCAACAAAGAAAAGATTCCATCTTAACAGATTGTTAAGACGTTCAACGGAGGGGTATTCATCGGCGCGTCAAAAGTGGGGTGCGTGTTATTATCTATTGCGAAGGCAGATTTAAAAAAGAGATTGAAACAGCTTGCCAGTTTTGCATTATCAGCAGGGGCTCCGGAAGCGGGGGGGCAGGGTGGGCTTGAGCCCCTCCTGTCCTCAGGACCGAGCTGCCGAGCCCCCCCTCCCCTTCCTTCTCTTTTTTTTTTTTTTTAGTTTGTGTGTTTGCAGGTTATCTGTTATGGGCCTTCGGCCTATCTGTTGTACCTCCGTCTCTCCTGAACCGAAATAAATTAAATGAAAATGAAATGACCCTTCTATGCGTGCTGACCTACCGCCCTCCTCATCTCCGCCAAGCACAAAAAGCACCGGGGCGACGGAGAGACTTGCTTGAAAAGTCAAAACCAGAAGCAAATGACAGGCAGGACTCACGAGCCTGATTGACAACCAGTTTAGAGCGAGCAAAGAGGGGACAGCGAAATGAATGGATTCCGACCAGGCGACGTCGGCGAGCGTTTGTCTGCTTCCCCCGTGTGGAAGCAAGAAGCCCAGAAGATGCATGGTGCTTCTGGCCCGCGGACAAAGCAGGCAGGCGGTACTACCGCGGCGCTTAAAGGCCATCATTAGGAGAGGGGGGGGGGGGGGGGGGGGCTGGTGAGCTTGAGTGGGGATTTGGGAGTGCTTAGAAGAGGCGAAAGTCTACGAGCTCCCAATTTTGACAAGGCGCCTTCGATGGCGAAAGCTTTGCGCTCATGCGGCGTCGTGCCCGCAGGGTGGTGAGGTATGAGGCGACACATGTTTACAAAACTCAGGAGAAATATCGAGAAAAGCCGACAGGAAAGAGGAATTCGGTAGCTGGCCTGGGGCTCTGTGTTTGCGTAAATGAGATGCTATTATTTCGCGAGATCATTCTGATGTAGTTTGTAAATCTTACAGAACACGCATCCATCGTTTTTGCTCTGTCGTGTCCTTTTTTGGTGGATGCCTTTTTCGGTGGATGCATGGAAATGATATCTTTCAGCCACGCTTAGCCGCTGCGCAATGCCAAAATCTTAGACTCTATAAAGCGTTTTAAACCGACCCGATGCGCACACGAGGACCCGATGCGCCCACGAGGATGTAAGCAGTTAAAAATAGTGGCCCACGAGTATATGATTATCGGCCTTTACAGTGACTATCCAAGTCTAGCGCTATCACCAGTCGTCGCTGCGTTGATAAAAAAAATCTGTGTGCGTGCCACTGGGCAGTGGCGATGCGAGTTCATGATTTTCTGGTATTTGTTTTTCGCCTCTATAACCTCAGTTTAACATCCGATTAGGAAAATGCATTTGAGGCAAAAATCAGGAAGTAGTTAAATGGTTGGAATGATCCACTCTCTCGTTGCAACCGTCGGATTCAAAAGTGCTACACACGTCGCGCTGCAACTTATTTTTTTTTTTTTTTTTTTGCAGGAGACGATTTTTTTTTATTCATATTCTCTCCAAGCACTACATGTTTCAACACAACTTACAAGAAAGGATTTAAAATAATATAATAAGCATAAATAAATAAAAAAAAAAAAAGACGGAGCGTTCACTTTTACGAAAAGCGGGGGTTCACCGACCAGAAGGCAGGTCTCAAATAAACGTATTATGATAATGATGGTTACATAGAAAATCACCACGAACAACTGAACAATTCTAGCGAATTACCAAGATTGGAATAAGATTAAACTTCACAATGCCATGTACGCCGCGACACTGAGTATGACGTTTTCCTTGCATGATTGTCCTATTGTGGTTTGGTTTTCTTATATCTAATTGTTTATATGCCTTGCCCGTGACGTACGACGTTCTTTACCGTCGTACTTTGGTACCAAGCACCCTATCAATGCAGTGGAAGCTATGTTGTCACTTGCCTCAACGAGTGTTTCAAATCATGATACGTTTGCGCAGTCAACGTCACGCTGCCATATGCGAAGGACTCCTGTTTGCAGTACAGTATTACGTCAATGCAAGCCGTCTATTCCGATCTTCGTTGTTAGCTAGAATTCCTTCGTTGTTCGCTGTGATTGGATGAACCTTCTGTTCTGCAAGAAAATGAACGCGGAGGCTCCTAAACTGTGAAGGCGTCACGAAACACAACATAAAGGGGGATTTCCGCACGAACGAAAGCCAAAGGGGTTTGGGTTTTCGAGTATGAATGGAAACTTCGCAGGAAAGAGACTGGCTGGTACAGCCTCCCCCAACCCTAAAGTCGCCACGAGATAGCCCTCCCTAGTGACACTTTGACTTGTCGGTGACTACCCTATCCAGGGAAGGCATTCAAGCTGGTCCGTTTTCCGATTTATCTCTTAGCAAGCGGCAATGTCTCAATAACTGGGTAATCAAGTGACGTCATTAAGGCTGGAGAGGAGCACTGTACTTACCTATCCTTATCTCGACTCCCTTTTTCAAACTAAAGTATAAAAAAAGGCTGTTGCAAGCCGGCAATATTGACAGTATCACTTAGCGCCCTTAGCTTTAAGATGCGTGATCGATGCTATTCATGTATCGTGGAACCTGAAAGCACTAGGTGGATGCAACCGGTTCAGTCAGGCTAAAATATTGTCGATCTGCGCGGCCAAAAGCGTCGCTGTTCTTGCAGCATAGTGATTACCCGAAGTTACCTAAGTTTGCGCGTCACGCAAGGATAGAATGATTTCGCTCACGGAAGGTTAAGATCACGCGAATAAAACTGTAGAAATTGCGTTGATAACAGCGCACACAGTTTTTCCGAAGTTATCAGCCGCCAATACGGAATCGTTCGCATGAGTCATGACGACTAGGCAAAAAGGTTCTGAGGGAGACCCTGAAACGTCTCATCGCTAATAGCTCGCAGAGTTTTATTTAGGCTCTGTTTTTCTAGGTCTGATTTTGTTTTTCAGTCGTGTGGTTCCTGCTGTCATACAGTGTTTTCAGTGTCTTTGTTTCTCCTTTGTTCGGCGGTAGCTCGGCTGTTCTGGTTAGACGGGAAAGCCTAGATGGTACCTGCGCTGAGAAGATAGTGATAAAAGAGAATAAAATAACTAAGGAAGAGACGGCCACACGTGATGGCGACCGTTCAAAACCGATCTGGATGGAAAACCCATTTCGTTCTTCAGGCTTAGACTGCCGGCTTACCTCGGTGAACAACTTATGAGCGCTGCTTTGACAAGCTGTTGCAGCTTTCTCTTTCTGAGATATAATAATAGAAGTGCCCCCCCCCCCCCCCCCCCCCAAACAAACGTGTCTTTGGTAAGTTTGTCTAGGTGGGTGTCCCTAACTGATCTAAGTGTGCAAAAAAAAAGAAAAAAAGCCGATACATAGCTTGCACTGGCGTGGAGCTGGCATGGAGCTGCTGGTAAAGCTCGAATGCACGCTTGTCAGCGGTGCACGTGGACAGCGATTCACCGCGAAGGAGTTAAAAGAAGCGCTCGTAGTCCATGGCAGCGACTTTGATTTAGATAGGCTAAATGCACAGCTTTTACTCCTCCCAACGGTTCTTTCTGGCATAGAGGTCACCGTAGTCGATGATGTCGCGGAAGCACTGAAGCCACAGTCTCGAACTGTTCTGAATCTCTTGGACCAGGTTGTCAGGCTTGTGCAGCTTTTACTAACGGTGCCAGCATCGGCGGCATTAGGGGAGCGTTCTTTCAGTGCGTTGAGACGAGTAAAAACTTACCTACGGAGTCGCATGACACAGACCCGCCTCACGCATCTCCTTCTTCTGCATGCCCACCGACAAAGAACTGGAAAACTGTACCTTAAAAATGCCATGATTGAATTTATCGCCAAAACAGCCGAGCGCTTAGCTACGTTTGGCCCATGTGAGTTGGATAGTTTCTTTTTTCTTATTTCGAAAACGTGTTCGAAACGGGAAGTTCCGTGTTTATAATTTGACGCACCGACCACGGCCCCTCGATCTCGCTCAAGCGCGCGCAGCAGACCGAGCGGTCGTGGACCGACACTCTGCATTCTCCGTTAGTGTATATGTTTGCCTCTTTCCTTAACCTGAATGTGTTTAATGTTGGTTTGTTGCCTCGCATATATTTGTTAACAATTATTAAATATACACGCGTGATAAAGTTTATAATTGTGTGGTTGATTCGTACTCAGTACGAGATGCACACAAGGACAACGTATTTGGCTTCATAGGAGGCAACACACCCCTGTTGAAACTTGTCATTTATGATTTTTGCCTTGTTTATTTTGTGTTGCGTTTTGTGTATATAATTGATTCGCACACAAACGGAGCTCTTGTGTCACCTTCTGCTCATTACGTTTTTTGTTTTTTCTGACAGTGCTGAATCATGTCTCTATATGTGGCGGGATGCCTGGGGTAACTTTCCGTGAAATGTTCATGTATACTTGTTCGCGTTGACCCTTTTCTTCTGTTTGACGTGGTTTAATCTGGCATCATCATATTTTTAATGAAACATTTTTTTAGATCGTATACGTATCTACTCTATTGAATAAACGGAACATGTACGTAGAATGTATCGAAACGGGTCAGCGTATTTTTTCCTTGGGAAGGTTAATTTTAATTACCTGTACCACAGCTCAAGTAAACTAAGTACGATCGTTTTCGTAAGATAGGTCATTATTTAAGGTTTATATTATTAGAGCAGGAACAGGACACAACCGCGTTTACGAGATAGTTATGTTCTGACCCTTCGTTATGTGTTCTTCCTTAACGCTTTACAGTCGCAATGAGTTCTCCCCCCAAAAGCGTAGTTAACCTAAAAGAATATGACTGTGCAATGATACCTTTGACATTGTATTCCAGTTGCTTTTAACAAACCGAAAGTTAGGGCGCAAGCAAGCTGTTGAAAGTTTAACATTCTAGACAAAACCCCGAGACTGGGGGGGAAAAAGGACAACGCAACACGAAGTCTCAAACGCAGCTCTTTTCCTTCAGCACCTTCCTTTTGTGATGCCCCCCAACTTGCATTGACGCCAGGAGTCCGAAGCGATCACGGTCGATGTACTTGATCCTGAGGCACATACCGATGTATGCAATCTCTGCCTCCAGTTGAGAATTCGATGGTCCAACTTGCTGTGTTTGAGACTTCGTGTTGTGTTGTCCTTTTTTTCCCGCGAGTCTCGTTGTTTTGTCTAAAACTTTTAACATTAGTTTGTCTACGTCTGCGTTTGTCTACATCATGGTTCCCCGAGAATCCCTAAATGAAGGAACGTTTTCCTTTTTAGACATAGCCAATTTGGCATAGGCACAGCTGCGGTTGATATGTAAAAGTTGGTATAGGAAAGAAAAGAATAAAGAACACATGAGGTGGCTGATTTAAGTGGTTATCCAATCATTGTATGAGTTGTCAGTGCAAGCTTCTTACTGTTATTTTACTGAACCATTGTTTTACTTTGTTTTCCATGGACATGTGCGTGAATATGCGAACGCGCTGCATTAATATGTTTTCATTCAAATATGGCAATTAATGTCAACCTGGAACCAACCTAACCTTGAGGATTTCGGAAATGTCGAGCCCCCCCCCAAAGAAAGACTTCCGGAGCCTCTGATTATCAGTCACATGGTCCCCCGCCACTTTAAGACTACTGATCGTCAGTTTACGGGGCGAGAGGTACCTCCAAAATTTAGCTGGTGATGTCAGCATAAAATTTCGCAGTGTTTCAGAATGGTATTTCTGTTTAGCCGCTTGAATGCTTTCTTTCAACTGCTGTTTGAGGTCGTCCAGATTACGGCTCCTGCCGTTGTTAGGGTGTCTCTTACAACTTTTCTTTACTCTGTTAATTTTTGCGTACCAAGTGGATGATGGCATTTCGGGGGGCGGTTTCAACCCCCTTTCCCCCTTTCCCTCCTCCCCCCCCCCTCTGCCTACGCCACTGCAGCTGCCACTCCCAGGCATACCCAATGTTTCTTGCTTCAGTCGCTAGATAGAGCCGATAAAAATGTGAAATAATAATCTCAAGTGCAGGCTTCTGTGAAGAGAGGAGTTGCGCATAAAATAAAGCTTTTGCTCTTTACAGCACTTTTGGCAATGATGGTGTTCTTGAAGCTTCGTGACAATGCCTTTCCGACGTTCTTGCACTGCAATATGTGCGAATTAAAAAAAACAAAAAAAAAACGGAGTCTTGCAAAAAGCGCAGTTCCCCCCCCCCCTTTTTTTTTGTCAATGTGCATGAGCATAAAAAAAAAACATGGCGGCGCCAATGGAACAGATTGTGCTTTGTCTGGCCTTCATGCGTTGGTAATGCAGTGCTACCTCAAAAAGCGGGGGGAGTTGTGTGCTGTGAGGAAGCTTTTAAAGTTGGTGGGCCGCAACTACGAAGACGACATCAGGCCCGTATTCTCTAAATGAAGTGACAATGCAGCTTTCCCCGTTTTATCGTAACAGCGCGTCGCTAATCTTTGCGTGAGCATCCGTACCGCCGAGCTCACCCTGCTTCGTTCGTGGGGGGGGGGGGGATTTTTGCCATTGAATTTTCCCCGAAACAAAATCCTGGCTACCTACTGGTTCTCACAAAGCCTAGGACTAGAATGTCCTGTTCATAGCAGCAAGCTGTGCGCAGATGTTCTCAGCTTTTACTTCCACACCCGCTTGTACTTTTTCACTAAAGCAGTAAATCAGGCAAGAGCCGCGAAGCGCCAGAAAATGAAGTACAGTGGCCCAATTTTTTAATAATATCAAGCGAGCGTCGACCGCCGGGACGGCCACCGCTGTGCCGCGGAAAAATACGGCGTCACGGGAGAAATTAAAGGCCGGCGCCCACGCTCGAGATTCTGCAAGGCAGAATATCCTCCTCACCATGGGAGAGGAGGAAACAGGCGGCGGTGGACAGGGTAGAAGGGGGAGAGGAGGAAGCGAGGGAAAAGTGGAAAGCGCGAACTGGTTGCTCGTTCTGTTGTGAGCGTCGTTTGCTAGGCTATTCCGTGGACCGCACACAACCCCTGTTCATTATCTGCTGGCGTAGCCAACCGCCAGCCCTTGCTTGCGTGATACTGCTCAGGCGTGGCATAAACCACGCGTCATCTCGAGCTTAATTTACTTTTAGAGCGCAGCTCTTAGGGGCCCGTTCCCGGCTTGAGCGGCGTCGCCGTCGCCGTCGGCGTAACCAAGGTCATCCCAAGGTCACTTGACCCCCAAGGTCATCCCAAGGTCACGTGACCCCAAGGTCACCCCAAGGTCACGTGACCCCTCCCCAGGGTCATCGGGGGTCACGTGACTCCCCAAGGTCACGTGACCCCTTCCCCAGGGTCACGTGACACCCAAAGTCACGTGGCTCCCGAAGTCACGTGACCCCCGGGGTCACGTGACCCCCGATGGCGTCATCAGTGACGTAACTGATAACGTCACCGGCATCCGCATCGTCATCATCACTGATGACGTCACCGGCATCCGCATCGTCATTGTCATCATCACTGATGACGTCATCAGTGACGTCACTGATGACGTCACCGGCATCCGCATCGTCATCGTCATCATCACTGATGACGTCACCGGCATCCGCATCGTCATCATCGTTGATGACGTCACCGGCATCCGCATCGTCATCATCACTGATGACGTCACCGGCATCCGCATCGTCATCATCGCTGATGACGTCACCAGTGACGTCACTGATGACGTCACCAGCATCCGCATCGTCATCATCACTGATGACGTCACCGGCATTCGTATCGTCATCGTCGCTGATGACGTCATCAGTGACGTCACTGATAACGTCACCGGTATCCGCATCGTCATCATCACTGATGACGTCACCGGCATCCGCATCGTTATCATCACTGATGACGTCACCGGCATCCGCATCGTCATCATCGTTGATGACGTCATCAGTGACGTCACTGATGACGTCACCGGCATCCGCATCGTCATCATCACTGATGACGTCACCGGCATCCGCATCGTCATTGTCATCATCACTGATGACGTCATCGGTATCCGCATCGTCACCGTGACTGATGACGTCATCGGCATCGTCATCGTCACGTGACCCCCTAGGTCACGTGACCCCCCCCCCCAAGGTCACTTGACACCCCCCCCAGTACCCTTCCCTCCTCCTCCTCAAGAGCTGCGCTCTAATTCGGCGTTACAGGGAGTTGTAAACGGCTTTCACTTTTAGAGCGCAGCTCTTAGGGGCCCGTTTCCGGCTTGAGCGGCGTCGCCGTCGGCGTCGGCGTAACCGCGCGGTGCATCATGGGAAATGTCCCATAATGCACCGCGCGAGCCCCCCACCAAGGTCACGTGACCTCGTGGGGGGTCACGTGACCCCCGGAAGTCACGTGACTCCCCTGAGGTCACGTGGCCCCCTCCTCGAGGTCACGTGACCCCCGCCGATGTCGCGTGACCCCCCGATGACGTCATCGTCACTGATGACGTCACCGGCATCCACATCGTCATCGTCATCATCACTGATGACGTCACCGGCATCCACATCGTCATCGTCATCATCACTGATGACGTCACCGGCATCCACATCGTCATCGTCATCACTGATGACGTCACCGGCATCCGCATCGTCATCGTCATCATCACTGATGACGTCACCGGCATCCACATCGTCATCGTCATCATCACTGATGACGTCACCGGCATCCACATCGTCATCGTCATCATCACTGATGACGTCACCGGCATCCGCATCGTCATCGTCATCATCACTGATGACGTCACCGGCATCCACATCGTCATCGTCATCATCACTGATGACGTCACCGGCATCCACATCGTCATCGTCATCATCACTGATGACGTCACCGGCATCCACATCGTCATCGTCATCATCACTGATGACGTCACCGACATCCGCATTGTCATCGTCATCATCACTGATGACGTCATCAGTGACGTCACTGATGTCGTCACCGGCATCCGCATCGTCATCGTCATCATCACTGATGACGTCATCAGCGACGTCACTGATGACGTCACCGACATTCGCATCGTCATCGTCATCATCACTGGTGAAGTCATCAGTGACGTCACTAATGACGTCATCGGTACCCGCATCGTCATCGTCACTGATGACGTCATCAGTGACGTCAGTGATGACATCATCGGCATTGGGGGTCACGTGACCCCCAAGGTAACGTGACCCCCCCCCTGGTTAGTTTAACCCTCCCCCAGTGCCCTTCCCTCCTCCTCCTCAAGAGCTGCGCTCTAATTCGGCGTTACAGGGAGTTGTAAGCGGCTTTCATTTTTTTTTGTACATTTCATGTTTGTATTTACTTTTGTGAACACCAACAAAAATGAAAAATACGGTGACGCGACAAACTGAATGCAACGATGCATTAAACTATATATCGCAGACAATGCTACGAGTCATCAAAACCAACCCAGTGCTTTCACCCTGCCACGTGACATCGTGCTTCCCCGTGCAGTTGTGCCCAACAGGAAGGCCACGTAACACACTTTTAGCGATGGACTGGCCAAGATAACTCGTAGCGTCGGCTGCGGTACAACACAAAGTGAAACAGGGTATAGACAGGGTTTCGTATTGGGCTTCGTGTTTTGTATTATCAACTGCGTTGTTGCTGTCGTCATCTAGACTATGTAGCCGGGTAGTCAGTTTTCTTTGACCAGCGGGTTCGCGCACATTTTTATGCTTCCTCGAGGGCCCATAAAAACACGGGAACGTGTTGTGAGAATGTCGATGGGCGGCATGACGCAAAGGGATATCAAAACAACAGTCGGTGTTACACAGGCTAACGTCAAGAGGGGCGTATCGGCGATGCACTTCGACATTGCAAGCGCGCCCTGCCCTCCTTTGCTACGGAGCAGGGGCTGTGTGCGGTCAACGGAATAGCCTAGCAGACGACGCTCCCACCAGAAAGGGCTTTCTGCGCACGCGCTTAATCTCTCCCGTGACGCCGCATTTTTCCGCGGAGCAGCGCTTGCCGTACCGGCGGTCGACGCTCGCTTGATATTATCAAAAAATTGGGCCACTGTACTTGATGAGGCGCGTAACATGACTCCGATAACGAATGGATGGATGGATGGATGAATCTGGCTGAGCCCTTTGGATCGGGCGGTAGCTTACGCCACCTAGCCTGTTTGTTTTACCATTTAAAGGGGCACTGACACCCCAAAGGTCGTATTTATTTTTATTGCCTAAAACGATGCAAGTTGCAGTCATAGACACGCAAAAAAAAAACGCATCGCGAAAAAAAAAAATTCCCGCGCGCGCGCGCGCCTTTTTATTTTTGGCGTTTGATTTTCCCGCCTCTCGCCTCCTCGCTTCTTTTGATCGGTGACGTCAAAAATCAGGAAATTTAGAAGCTTTGTAGGCGACATCTCTATAACATTTAATTACGGCAATCCTAAAACATGTTTTTTAACGCAATTGCGAACGCACTACGGCCCTTCTTTTTGAAATACCAAAAATCTGGAGTTCGTTGTGGTGCCGTCTCCTGGATTTGTATCCTCCAACGGAAAACAGGCGACACCGCTCAAAACCGGTCCGCCGCAACGCCGCCGCTCACTCCTTTCCTCCTCGCTTTGGGTCGCCATGGCAACAGCAGGGAGTGGTGAAAGAAAGTCGACAAGGCACCGGCGCCGATCGCGCGGGAACTTCGAATTCGGCATTTGGAAATTGTTTTTTTACTTCACAAATACTGAATTCCCAAATTTCAAATTTTGAGGGTAATGTCCCGGCATCGTTTTCAATCGTTTCGGATAATAAAAAAAAAAATATGATTTTGATGTGTCAGTGCCCCTTTAAGCTTAGAATACTTAAATGTGAAGTCTATATTCACTCCGCACTACAAAGAAAGTGAGGCTATAAAAAACCCCTTGTCATCAGTTAATAAGAAAATACCTAGTTTTCTCTCGCTTTCTGGCACCATTCACTTAATCTTTGCTTGGTAATCTCTACAGTCTCGAAATCCACTCTCCCTTCGCTGTCTCTGAAACCCAATGACTTTATTAAATCAATGTTGTCTTCAGTAGGCATAGGGTGAAGCCCTTTACAGTAGAGTATCAAGTGCTCAGCCGTCTCGTCCTCCTCTCCACAAGCAGTGCACATTGCATCCATTTCCTGGTACTTCGCTCTGTAGGTTCTGGCTCGTAGAACACCTGTCCTCGCCTCAAACAACAATGAGCTTCCCCTAGAATTGTCATAAATGCTTTCTTTGGCAATAACTGTTTTGTTTAACCTATAGCTTTCCAGAGCCGTCTTTGTCTGCATTCCCTCTAGCCACCGATCTCTTTCTGTGGCCTTAACTTTCTTCTTAACTGAGACTTGCTCTTCCGTATCTCCACTATAGCCTAAAAACTTTCCTCTTAATTTCCTAGTGCGCTGTCTCCACTTTGTGTCTATACTCCTCATGTATAAATAGCTGAACACCTTTCGCGCCCATTGTTCGGTCGAAACCTAAGCGCGCTAAAAGCTTTTTTTTCTTCTTCTTTTTTCGATTTTGACGATTAATTTTTAGTGCATATATTTTTTTTTATATATATTTCTTTTCGCGTGTGTTTGTTTCTAATAAATACGGATTTTCTTCTGTAGCACCCTGGATTATGATGTCCCCAATTTGCCTCTCCTTGTAGTGTTATTAATAGGAACAAAACAGATGACGTAGTACATCGCAGGTTGAGAATCCAAGGCAATATCGTTCTATACTTACTCCCAAAAGTTCGATCCTGTGCCACAAGAAAGTTGTTCAGCACAACGCTTTGTAGGTACAACAATTCGTGTTGAGAACTACTCGAGTAGATTGCTAGGCTAGTTGGTTTTGGAACTTGGAATACATTTCAGCGCTCAAAAGACAAGGACACAAAGCGCACTGTGGTGTGCTTTGTGTCCTTTGCGTCTTTGTGTCCTTGTCTTTTGAGCGCTCAAATATATTCCGAGAACCACTCGCTCACCAAAGCACCGAAATAGCGGATCGGCCTAAACGCGCTGCCTTTAATCGACTGCGCTTGTAACGCCGAAATAATAATTTTATTTGTACAGGGTGCGGCCGTAAAAACTTTCACATTTGGCACGCCTAGCAAAAATCGAATTTCAAACATACATACCTGAAATTGGGCACACGAACGTCGTTTATTCCAAAGTTTTTTGCCTATTTTTTTTAGACGTCAACTCTGGAGTAGCGAATTATTAGAAAGATAACAAAAAATGGCAGACGAGCATTTCCTATGGCCTATACCCGCCCGTTCGCCGTCTGCTATCTGGTTTGCCACGCCGCTCCCAGGTGGCGCACTGAACGCAAAAACGCGAGAAACGCCGCACGAAAGGCTGGTGTCGGGCGAGATAATCGCGATAAAAAGTGATTTGAACGAAATATATGAACGATTTTTGAAATTACCTGTTTCAAGTCAAGTTCTGACAGATCGTCATGCAAGCAAGAAGACACCATGATGCGACGAGATCATTTATTTACAGCTGCTCGTCTTGTTGACAATTGCGGGTCGCCCACGAAGATAGCAAGCACCGCTTCAATGAGCTCCTCATTTTTCAGCAGGCTCTCACGTTCACTGACTGGATTCTTCTTTTTAAAGTCTTCTCCACTCACAAAAAGATTCGCCCAACTCAAAACAGTCGGGCGTGAAGGCGGGCGTTTATGAAATGCAGTGCGAAATTTTCGTTGTGCTGTGCCCACCGAGTTTCGCTCCACGTACCACTTGACTGCCTGGGCACACTCACTTGCCGAGTATTGCGGCATCGCAGGGCGGCCCGGAAAATATTTTGGTAATAACTACAGAAGATAGTGCAACAAAAACAATAAATAGGAACAATCAAGATGCCTCAGCAGCGGCACTCTTGATTCCAAAGTTGAGCTTTCACCGGGAACGGACCCGTCAACAGATAAGCAGACGACAAAGGAAGACACACGTTCGTCTGCTTTAGAACATATTTTTATTAAACGAGGGCGTCCGCCAGTTTCTAAATTTCAAATAAAAGGGCATAATCGTTCACATATTTCGGTAAAATCACTTTTTATCGCGATTATCTCGCCCGACACCAGCCTTTCGTGCGGCGTTTCCCGTGTTTTTGCGTTCAGTGCGCCACCTGGGAGCGGCGTCGCGAATTAGATAGCAGACGGCGAACGGGCATAGGAAATGCACGTCTGCCTTTTTTGTTATCTTTCTGATAATTCGCTACTACAGAGTTGACGTATGAAAAAAATAGGCAAAAAACTTTGGAATATACGACGTTCGTGGGCCCAATTTCAGGTATGCGCATTTGAAATTCGTTTTTTTGCTAGGCGTGCCAAATGTGAAAGTTTTTACGGCCGCACCCTGTACATACTGGAAGGGGCATATGGCGGTTTTAGGGTGACCCCCCGTCCCGCGACTGTCCCGCATTAAGGGCTCGTGTCCCGCGAGAAATTCCCAAATCTTCAAAATGTCCTGCCCATTTCACTCTGTCGTAAAATTCACTCCGCAACTCACGGTGCTGCCTAGCAATCTAAGCGCGGAGGTCGCTGGTACGCCATTTTCTATCCAAGCATTGCGGGAAGCGACCGCCGTTCTTGTAGGAGAACGGACGCGCATGCGCCGTTGTGCCTCTCCTCTTGGTAGAAAACTATTGTAAAAAAATTGCTCGCCAAAAATTTAAATATAAAATATTGTAATTATTTCAAAATTGCTCTGTCAATGCGAAAGGGTCGCCGTGGATTTTTTTTAGTGAAGAGAGCGGTAAAATTCACTCCGCAACTCACGGTGCTGCCCAACGTTACTATTTAGTAACGTTGGTGCTGCCCACTGGTGCTGCCTAGAGCACTATATAGCTCCTACGGAGCAGAGTAGCGCAATCCTTTGAACCCCGTGTTTTGCCGACAACATGGCCGACAGAGCGGCTCGGCGCGAGTCACGTGGTACTCAGGGTTCCAGGAGGCGGCCCGCCCTATGGGAGAATACATGGAGTTCGACATAACACGGCTGATTAAAAAACTAACGGCGAGTTCACATTTTTCAAAACTAGCCTGTCGTGAAGTTAGTAAAGCGCTAAACACTTTATCAAAGTTTTAATAATATCGGATGCGTGTGCAAATTTTGAGAAGGCGATTTCCGAGGCAATGGCGTTTGAAGCAGACGATTTTTGCTCGCAGCGGAGATGGGCTTTTCGGGTTGGCCGGAGCGGGTCACGTGAATGGTGTGACGTCGCCGTGTCGTCTGCTGCATGATGCCGCTCAGGCAATTTTTTAAAAAAAGTTACGTCCTTGTATGGCACAAAACTTATCGCATATTATTCTAAAATGTTTCATTATTATGTCAAAAATGATTTCCATTCCGCACATCCCCACAAAACTGAAGAAACAACGATTTTCTCACGTTCCCCATGCATTTCTGACCGCAGTTGGAACCCCCGGGCGTTCGCCGCTAGTCGCCGAGAGACGGCGTTCTAGATTGCGCTACTCTGCTCCGAAGGAGCTATATAGTGCTCTAGTGCTGCCTAACAACGGGGCACGGGTAAGTGTGGAGGTCGCTGACAATCGTGTAAATCGAAATGGTACGCCATTTTCTATCCAAGCATTGCGGGAAGCGACCGCCGTTCTTGCAAGAGACCCGACGCGCATGCGCCGTTGTGCCTCTCCTTTTGGTGAAAAACTATTGTAAAAAAAATTGCCCGCCATAAATTTAAATATAAAATATTGTAATTATTTTAAAATTGCTCTGTCAATGCAAAAAGGTCGCCGTGGATTTCTTTTTTTTTTTTTTGTGAAGTGAGCCACATTTGCAAAAGTCGAAAAAGAACATAATGTGAAAAATTTGTGTAGGACCATGTTGATAAAAGTAAGCGTTGACAGGAAACAAAAACCCGAAAAAGATTTACTGTTTCTTATTTCCACTTGATGCATTAAGTTCCGATACAGTCGATTTTTGTTTTCAACTTCGACACATTTAATAACATGCCTGGCATTGAAAAAAAATATATCACTGGGAGGGGAAATTATTCGAGCTCAATTGCTGCAATAAAATCAGGTGTATAAACAGTACAGGATAATAAATGTGCTAATGTAGCCTCGGTTCGTTGTGAGCCTATTAATAAATTTCCTCTACTCCCCTCCTCGTCGTTGTTCATTTCGTTTCAGAGAACTTTCGTTTCCTCTCAACATGATTTGTGAAGAAACAATCACAATCACGCTAGTGTACATTCAAAAGGCTGTATAGGCATAACAATTTCTATAGTTTGCTTATCTTTGGTGGCATAGTAAGGCAAAGTGCAAAGTCAAACTCATTGTTTTTTGTTTTAGTTTGAAACGCAGATGAAAGACATTTATGTTGTGCTTTACGACTGGAGTGGCATCGTTTCCTTGCTTGCACTTTTCTACCATGCTCGTGGAATCCATACGTTTCCTTTTATCCAGATAAAAAATTTCCAAACGCAGGACTTTTTTTTTTTTTTTTTTTTTTTTAACAACGGTTTAGGGATTTTGCAGTTTGCTTGTTTCTTTTAATTTAACTTAGAAGATCAACGAGTACCTTTTTTGTTATGAACAATTTCGAATGTGTGGCACACGACTGCCCAGCCACGACCAAAGCCCGAAAAAAAGTTTGTTCAAGCCCGAGCTTGGCTTTGGCTTGAAAAAGGCGTGCTACCCAGCCCAAGTCCGGCCCGCGGGCCGGGCTCGGGCTGGCCCGGGCCCGTGCAGTGCTCTAGACGAAAGTACATGAAAAAAGGTCTACATCGGGGAAAAACTTAGCTGCAATGTCCACATATATTGCTAACTTTCATCCCAAGAACATGGCTTTCACATATATTTCTTACAGAAATACCAAATTATATGAACCGGACTGTCATTGTATGATCTGACGGGGAAACACCCAGCAACAAAATGTCAACTGTTCTTCTTGGAATAAAGTGTTAAAACTATAGTACGCTGCAACCTAAGAACGAAGGGCTAGGGTAGGACGGGTAGGGGAGGAGGAAGCAGACGGAACGCAACCTAAGAACGAAGGGCGAGGGTAGGACGGGTCGGGGAGGAGGAAGCAGACGGAACGCTAAAGAGAGAAGGAGGCTTCCCTCTCTTCTCCAGCGTTCCGTCTGCTTCCCCCTCCCCGACCCGTCTTACCCTCGTTCTTCGTTCTTAGGTTGCACCGGACTATTAGCCCCGAGAGCGAACACAAGCGTCGCTGCGGTCGCGGCGCCCTGATTGGGTGAGGTGTACCGTGACGTCAGGGGGAGTACTCCGCTCCGCGATCTCGCATCGGCTCGCTTCCCAGCACCGGTTTCCTGGTTTGGCCGTTGTGTGCCGCAAGCTCTTCAAGGAGCTCGACTTCGTTAACCTGGTGTACAAAACGTTGAGTTAGGCTGATATTGACGTGCTTCCGTACATTTTATGAGCCTGCTCGTCCCTTTTACCTTTAAAATTGGGTTCCAAATCTCGAAAGCTATCGGCGGAGGCAATTCCGCCGATGAACCTCCTCGTCCGTCCAGACATACGGCAATCTTGCGAGGGGTCGGTGAAGCGGTGGCGCAAGTGTTTCAGACGCTGGAATTCTGTTCCTTGCATGCTCATGATTTAGGACGATATTACATCCCGCTTTCAAGGCATTTGAAGTGGCATTTATATCATGGGCCTTTGGGTGGGCGGCAAATTAGCTCGCGACCCCGACTCTGCGCTGCCACTCTGTATGCGCTGGTTCGCAGATGTTTTAAAGGCCCTGCGTGTGATGATCTTTGAAGTGCTCGTGGAACAGGGTTGTTTTACATAAATGTAGCTTCTTCGTGAATTAATTATATAGTTTATACACGTATGCAGGCATATTTCTTAGAAGATGCACAATTACTGGAAATTAGTTGGTATGGTAGCAGCAAAAACGGCTGAATTGCCCCCAGTTGCCTGTATGATATGTATTGAACTGCCAAAAATATGCACAGCAATAGTGACGTAATTTGGAATGGTTATACTTTTTCCTGACATTCTTTGGTATTCGGAAAATACAGCGTTGAGTCTGAGTTGTCATTTCCAATTAAAAGAGACACTGCTGCGGGTCCCCAAAAGCTTCCTCAGCCTCCGCACTCCCTACAGCTGGACTCTCTGACAACAGAGGAAAACAGGAGTAAAAGCAAGCATTAGAACGGCTGTCCAGTGGTAGGTGCAGCACTAGTAGCAGAAAATGTGGAACCTGTGAAGGGCGACAGTCTGCATGAGAAAAGCTTCTGATATTTTAGCTTCAGGACAATTTGATTTAAGTAAAATCTCAATTTTAGGGCTTAAGGGACTAATAACAAGCTAGACACCTTCGCTTACTTTTGTTACACATTACTCAAGGGTTGATATAAACAAGTTTACAGATACCACCCATGTAGTCCATTGAAATACTATCCGAATCCAACCAAGGTCAAATGCGGGCAATCTATATTATAAATGTTTCTTGTTTATCTACTGTGCCCCCCCAATTGGGCTGTCGTACTTGTGATTCTCTCCCCATGGCACAGACTGTATTTAGTATGTTGCTCGAACAACATGCAGCTTTTCTGTTTCGGACATCTTGTTTAAAAACGGAGATACAAAAAAAAAATAGTATACATAACCTGCTAATTTATTCAGACAATCATCAGCATGTATTGTGCAAAATGTAAATCTATAGTAATGCTCCTGCAATTGTGGCTATATTTCTTCATTTTCAGATACCAGCTGCGATTCATGCGTTGCCTGCCCTGTCAACCATGCTTCAAATGTTGGTTGAAGTTTCGCCTGTAGCTACAGGTCATACCTCATTAAAGGCACATATAAAAATTTACACTTCCTACGAAAAACAAGCCAAAAAAAGATTAAATAGAAACGAACGCGCCCACAGCTAGCGTCGTCACAGCCTCCACAGGGCGACCGGGGCGAGTCGGGGAAAAATTCTCTCCTCGCCGTGACGTCACCCCGGTTCGCCGTAAGGGGGCGCCACGCGAACTTCTCGGGGCTAATAGTTTCTCATTCTTCTTTTTGCATTGGTTGAAATGGAAAAGGAAGGGCAAAGGATACTTCACAATGGGCATAAAAGTGACATTCTGGGGCTCAATATATGTCACTGCAAGTCAACAGAATCTAGGTTAGTTTCCGAGGTCTAAATCTAGTGCCCGGGTTTCTACCAACTCTTTGTTTCCTGGAAAACATTTTCGGAGCAGAGTAATTTGGAAAAAGATAAAAATCAATTTCGAAATTCAGAAAAAAAAAAAAAAAGAGGTTTAGCCCGATTTTAAAACATGTTTAGGGTGTAAATATCTTGAAATATCGGGTTTTCACCGAAGGCTAAGGACCCTAACTATAAGCAGCAAACAAGGCTTGACGAGGATGTCTACAACTGTCAAATCAAACTAGCATACACATAGTCTCTTCTTTATTTCAGTAAAAATCCGACACATGGCCCAAGGCGCGCTGCCACACAAACAACCAACAGTTCTTGGATGCAATGCTGTCTCGAAACAAACTAAAAGCTCGACAATGACATAAAAAAGTTGTATTTAAGCTTTATAAATACCAGCTTCTTGCCGTCTTGTTACTGTCCATTCAAAGTGAAACAAATGGATGCAACTGGTGCACCCCAAAAGCTTAGTCTGCATCGTATATGTAATTAGAGGAATTAGAAACATCAAGGGATCTCCCCATAGCATACAACCGTCTTCGCTTACTGGCATCACCCGTCAGGGTGATTGAACTTGTGCCAGACGACCTCTGTACACGTTAGAACTGCATAAAAATGTGCTTGAGTCTACATTCACCTCCTTCACATAGTCACAAAGTATGATCTATGACAAACTTGCATGAAAGCAACAGTGATGTGGTGAAAGTGGAAACTAAACTGACATGGTGATCTAAAGAAAGTTATGTCCATCCCTTTACGAAGCACAAACACTTTTCACTGCATAGATCTTGCGTTTGAGGCATTAATTTATGCCACATACAAAAGCAAACTTATTTTAAGCTCCACTTCGCAATTACCCTTCAGACAAAAATGTCCTCATATGTCAGCGGAAAAAATCAAATTGTAAGTTTGACACAAAGAAAGCACTTTCGTGTTAACGTCATAAGAGTGAACTTTCATAAGCAAGAGATCAGCAAACACATTGTTTCATCTCACACAACTGCATTAAGGTTTTAATTATATTATTATAGATGTTTCGGTAAAGATAGATTCACAAGGGGTGTCCCACCTCAATTCAAGCAAAACCTAGCTTTAGGAAACAAAAAAAAAAAAACACACAAAAAAAAAACACTTATTTGCACCCCAACCCTGTAGACCTTTCGAAGCAGAGCCTTTTTTATGCATCGAAGACCAAAGGGGTACAGTAGCAAATCAACTAAACACAAAATCAATATCTCTTTTAAGGCAAATCCATAGTAAACTCGCCCCAAAATAAAATCCATTGGCAACTTGCAAACTGCCGTCGACAACCCCAAGTTTCCTTTACGCTGAACGACACTCAAAAGCAGATCGGGAAGAAAACAACGGATCGGTTGATGAACGTCGAGAAAAAGCAACGAAGAGAAATAGTAGTGCACTTTGTGAACTTTACTGCGCTTTAAACGAACCCTCATCTCGCACGGCCTCCACAGCCGCGCGCGTTTCGGAGCCAACGGAAAGCAGCAAGGACTGCCTCGCCTGCACCGTCCTTGCGCCTTGGGCTAATGCCCGGGGAGAGGGGCGACACCCGTCTTCGCTTCGGAGGGAGGGCGGCCGTTTTGACTGGAACCGTCCGTTCGCATGGACGCACGATCTGCAGCCACTGAGTTCATGCATCCAGGTCGTGCACAAAGAGGGTCTCTGTCTTCCCCAGGCCAAGTTCCGCAAAGCTGGGCGGCTCGGGGCACTCTTGCGTCGGCTCGCAGGGTAACGTCCGCCGGGGGAAGTTGGTGATGATCTCGAAGCTGTCCGGAGCCTCCGTTTGGCAGAACACGTAGAAATATAAATACTGCGCGGGGGACAAACGTGACGACGGGTCAGTAAGCACGTGGGCGCGAGTTACCTCTTGACGGCATCGCACAGAACTGGGACCCAGTTTGTGAGCCAGCACATGCACAGACACCAACGTTACGAGATTACTTAAGTTGTGGAACTCCCGCGGAAGGGGGTACCCCCCCAGACTCACTTCAGTCTGCCTCCCATTGTTCAAAGCGCCATCTAAATCTTTGTTTACGAACTGTGTGTTCCATAGGGTACGGAGAAGCGCAGTCTAGAAGCTGCGCTTCAAAATATATGTATCCCATAGAATACACTGCAGTTACCAAAGCAGCCGTCTGGCGCATCGAACGATGGGAGGCGAGTCGTGGTGAGTGAGGGGGGTACTGCTCGTCTAAGCAGGGTCTATGAGCAGTTCCGTAACTCAGCTAATCTAATAACGTTAACAGACAACGACAAAAACAAAAGTGAGACCCACACTGATAGTTGGCCTTGGTGTGCTTGTGCAAACAATATACAAAAAAAAAGTTCTTCCTACAATTACATTTGAACCGCACCAGTAGAATGCGGCTGTACTATACCAGTACTGTGGCTCACCAAAACATGTTCTTAGTACAATAAGTACACATTTTAAGTATATACATGTTTGTTGCAAATGCAATGAGTTAATTTGTCAAAATATAAATTTCCGCAATCGTAGAACTGCTTTCCCCATGTAGCAGGACTGGTGGTTTACGATGGGTAAATTTGTCCGTCTTCTGAATCAGGAGGTAGTGTGCACTGCCCCATGACATCCGGAGAAAGCTACATATTGAGCAAGTCTAAAATTTGGAGACTCAGTCCAGTTTTGGTGTCGGTTAGTTGCATTTTTTTACTTTATTAAAAATATATGTGACACTGTAGCAAAATACAAATTGGATAGTCTTTTAACACCAGAATAAATCGCCTGGAAAATTTTTTTTTTTTTTTAGGGGGAGCTAGTGTTTTTTTAAGAAAGGTTTGCCATTTCCAGAGCACAGTTCATACTGTCCCTCATTGATAGTGGAATACTGCTAGTAATAGGCGCCAACTATGAGGGGAGGGGGGGGGGGGGAAACGGGGCCCAAGCCTTTCCTCCCCACCCCACTTTCCCGGGAAAGGCCAAGCTCTCTCTCTCTCTACCCCTACCCCCTACCCTACCCTACCGCTACACCCCCCCTCCCCCTTCCCCACCACCAGGAGTTCTTCAAAAAACCAAGTACCCTTACCTCTCGGTCTTTTGAGGGTACCCCTGCTTCATAAACTATGTATATAATGAAGAGGGGACTAAAGTCCAACTTCTGCCAGTGAGTATTGAATAATAAACAAATAGTTTGTTTTCCTTTTTTCAAATAAACGCATGTTTAATTTGAAGCATGTTGCTGTCCCCGTGAGCTTCAAATTACTGAGAGTCGACCGTGCAAACTTCTCCACGCCAAGCAGCCTGTCTGCATTTGTCAAAAATAACAAAGACCCCCAAGGAAGAGGGCTTGCCCGAAAAGACGCAAGTAGCCTTCCCCCAGGCGACGCACCTTAAGCGACTGAGATCTCCGAAACCTCCTCTCGAGGCGGGTTCCAGCGGGGAGCTTGATGACCAGGCGGATGCTGTGCGGGTCCGAATCGGGAGGCTCCTCAGGGATCTGGTCCACCAGCTCCATCTTCATCCTCTGGATCTCCTGGTGAATACAGCATCCACGGGAAATTCCTAAGAGCAGCCTAGGTAGCCTTCCACACTCCTCAAAGGTCGGCTACATTGTTTCATGGCCTACAGTTGCGGCAAACTCGAGCGTACTGAAGCAATGTCTGCGTCATACCCGGTGTTTTGCCGGACATGGGCCAAACATTGTCCGGACATGGTCTGAACATTTTCTGGACGTGGTCCGAACATTTTCTGGACATGGGCCAAATATTGTCCGGATATGGTCGAAACAGTGTCCGGACATGGTCCGCACAACAAGTTGCTGTTGTGCCATTCACCACAGAAGGGTCAATTTAATGTGGTGAGTAGCATATCGGATAACCAATTCCTTAATAGGTCTTGTACAATTAATGTTTTAATGACTAAAAATAGATACATGGTTCGAATAAGAAACTTGCCCATCATCAAAAACCACTAAATCAGTATATTTCAGAAAGATTGGAGCATGTGGGAAGCCCGGGAGTGAGCGAAAGCTGCCACAAGTGCTACATGCGCAAGGCTGGCACAGCAAAAATGCGGGTGATAAAAAAAGGGGAAAAATATGTGTGCGTGTCAAGGTAGGATGCATTTTCGGGAGCCAGAAAAACGAAGCCCACACTTCAAATCTTGTTGACATCGATTAATTCAGAGGTTCCCGATGATGCCCGGTAAGTCTCTAATCAAAGGTATATGCTAATTTCTAATAAATAAAAATCTAACTACTATGCAAAACTGAGTCTAGATATCCTGAATGCTATGCACCTCAATATACAGACCCCCCAACAGTGACTAATAGGAAACGAATCATGTTTTTCTGCAATGCAAAGTTATTATGGAGCAATTTTGGCCGACATTCAGCGAAACATCACGCATTTTCGTAGTTCGTTATCGTTACAAATAAACTAGCATTTTCGTGTGTGCCGAGACTTACTCATAATTTGACAATTTGTTTATATGCTTGCCATAAGCGTATTGAGCACCCCAATAGGAAACAAAGTAAAAAAAGACAGCAGCCACTCGGTACAAGCCAGAGCACAGGACTGACCATGTCCATCTCAGCCTCGTAGTTGTAAATATTATCGTGAAAGGGTTTTACGGAAGCAAAAATTAGCCATCCGGGATTTGGTACAAATCTTATTTCCCTGCGTTTTGCAGTTTGTAGACGGAAATTTTGACCGACGTTCAGTGAAACATTATGTATGTAGTATGTTACAAATAAACTAGCATTTATGTGTGTGGCAAGCAGCAGAGATTCGCAGGCTAGCTTTGCCTCAGAGCCACCCCTGTTGTAGATAATGAGTTTCCTCCCAGGAAGCTTGGCTTTTTCACTTTATTAATAATTTTTCAGACTTCCCTGGAACAGCTTCCAAACCAACAAAGAATATATACTATACTGAAAAATCTAAAGAATGAAGAAGAAACAGCAATAAAGACTAAGATACACTAGAAAGAAGAGAACCCAAACAACCACAAGTTAAGGGGGGAGGCTGGTCTTTAACTTCGCGTTTTTTGTCTTTCAATTATCATGCTGAAATTTACTATACTGATGTATTTCTCAGTGGTGATTTCAAATATGCAATTAGTTTTCAAATAGCTTTACTATATCCTGAGTTATTAATAAATTAGTCATTTCAATTAGGTCCTCTTTACGGGTCGTTCATTACACGGGGTAAAATTTTTTGAATTTAAACACTTCATGCAAATGTCATATTAGGTGCCAATGTGACACGGCAAGGTACTGTGGCACGACTCCAGTGATGGAGGCGCACCCACAACTGGTCGGGGGCGCGCCACAATAACCATGCTTTATAAATTGCAAACCTTTTTAAAGCGCTTTCTGGGTGCCTTTTGGCGAAGGAAAAGCGCCCTACGAAGCACACTCGGCACGAAAAGCAACACGACCGTTCTTAGGCGATATATATTGCTAGTATCCGGCGGGCACGCTCAGGTATAATCCGCGGGTACGCATCTAAGAACTCGGACGAAGTCCAACCACCGAAGCCCGCTCGCATGGATCAAGTTTCGTTCACGGATGGAGACAAGAACTCCTACGAAGTCAAACCGCCAACCCCCGAAGCCCATTGCATGGATCAAGTTTTGTTCACGGAGAGGCTACCAGACACTCTCAGCGTGCACCTTGCTACGCCATTCTGTTGGAGATTAAATAAACACATTTACCCTGAGTATGTGAAATTAGGCCTAACCACTTTCACGATTTCCCTGTCCAAAATCGGACCACAGACGATGGCTTGTTTGTTGACATCAATGTATCTAACAGGCAAAGAATGTCAGCGGCTCGGCAATTCCTCGACCCAAGTATTGTCCACTGTGTGCGACACTCGGTTTCACGGTTGATCACTTCCGAAACTACTGCAACTACGCACTTGCGGCCATTACGAGAGCAGCCTGGCTTGGCTTGACTTGGCCTGACTGCTTGGCGGTAAAAGAAAACTGGCTTGGTGGCTTGCTAAGTTGGACGCAATTCGAGACTCGCAGATCCGAAAATTGGAGGTGCGTCGATTGCAGGAGGGAAAAAAAAAAGTCAAAATATTGATACCCGTTGTGGGGAGTGCGTTTATTATGAGAGTGCATTTATTATGCAAGTAAATACGGTATCGTTTGAAAAAAAGACAAAAAAAAACAGCCTAGCAAAAAGCGCAGCCCCCCTACAGTGTCATGGCATCAGCATAAACAAGCATGGCGGCCCCCACGAAACAGCAGACGCTGGCCTATACAGTCGAACCTCATTAAACCAAACTAACATCACAAGCAGAAATTTGTTCGCTATATGCGATATTCTTTATAAAAGTACACACAAAAATTTACGCAAACGTTCCCGCAATCGAGCCCGTGCAAGAACGTTCACAACACTAAGATATAAGAACGAGCAATCGCGGACCACGAGATCCTTAGCTGTCACTAAGCAGCATTATAAAAATAGATCGTAACATGAGGATATTAATTTGCAACACGAAAAAATATGTTAGCTTGATCCATTATTTAATTTATTTGAGGAAAAACGTGATTTTGGGCTGGTGCCTCTTCCCCTGGAGCCAAAGTGCTGGAGCCAACCACTGCTCGCGCTGAAATCATCATACCCTAACAGCCACGCAAGACTGATTGCTTTCGTTTGAAAAAGCTGACCAGACACCGGCAAATTTCGCGCCGTTATGCCCTTAAACCGTGAGAACAAAGCCTCTTCCACGTCCGGGTCAAGGCAAGGCCGAAGACTCTTTCGATCAGTCTTGATGGTGTTGTTTGCATAGCAGTCTTCGAGCTTCTTCCTTGCACTTAGGATGGTAGGTATCGTGCTTGGTGCAAGCTTGAAGTTCGCAGTGATGTCTTTTTTCTTCCTACCGCTTTCCACCGCCCTCAAAACCTTCCCTTTTGTCTCTGGAGAGACGGATTTCCACCTTGTTGCCATTGCGGTCTGCTACGAGTGGCGTGGTTGGCGGTTGGCTTTAGTCGGCACTGGTTCTTGATGCCTCGCATAGAGGCCAGCAACGGCACCCCCGCCATTATCTGCTCGATTCATAGGTGGCACTACCTCCTGAAACGCACATTTTTGCGCATCGGGCAATCTAAACTTTCTGAATTTTTCGTTTTGAAATTACTTTTTGTACTTTTTTTTTTCTCTACGTTCTAATAACTTTCATAGTATTTCGTGACGCAAGAAGAGCAGGAATTCCTTCGCTATAACCGATAGCGCATCAGACCTCACATTTTCGGTTTCGTCGTATAACTAGAACTTTCATCCAAATAAAGCATGACCAACCAAACTTTGCGATTAGTTTGCTACAGTTTAGACCACATATAACATATGTCACGGGAGTCGCGAAAATCCGCACTATAAGCGGTACCGCGCAATAACCAAAACATCAATTTTTCAGGCCAAAATACATGCCATGAGACAACTTACCTTTGTAAAACAATTCATGTTATGTTAGATAAAAAATAAAGCTTACTCACACGAAAGTCCTTATTTCACCAGACTAGTACACTTCTCTCTCAAGTGTGTCACACATTTTGAAAGAAATGAGTGACTTTTGCCTGGCGCAGCCTTTAAACGGCGTTGCGGACGGACATCGCGAGCGTTCAGGATTGCTAACCCTGACCCCATTTCTCCGATGATGAAAACGCGTGAAAATTCACAACCTTTATATGGTCCGCGCCAGTAATACCCTGAACTTGAGCACATGCATGAAATGCTCCAGAAAAGAAATCCGGGCGATGTTTGAAAACACAAATGCTTAGAAAGCACCACTGTAGTCGAAGTGAACAAACACGACAACACGGGAGTTTCAGCTGTCTTGAGAGTGCCGCCATGACATCGCCGCACGAGTGGGTGGATCTTCCCTTCTAGTATGCGCTGCGTTACCATAGCGACACATGACTAAAATTCACAGTCAAGGATAGCACTTTTACGCGGAACGATGAGCTTCCACCACGCCGTCCACGTCGACGATCACTACCGACGCCATGTTTGCAGATAGAAGAAGCCGGCCCGCGACCGGCATGCAACGCCCACGACCAGTTCTCCTAGACCTTTGATTGGTCTGTCATTGCGGTTGTTTCCAACGCAGCGGGGGAAAGTTGGGCTCCCTAATTTCACTTCAATGCTTACAACATCGCCCCAACTCCTTGCGTCGTGAACAACACGTGCGTGCGTCCCTCCGTCGCTATGGCAACTGAAGCCTCTATCTTTGCTTCTCCACGCTTCTTCGAGCAACTTCCTTGCTACCCTTGCCCCCACGAATGCCGCTTGCAACTAGCGCCGTTATCTAGTGTCGCACAGGGAAGCATGCTCGCTGCGCCGGTCGGTCGGCGGGCTGTTCCAGAAACCGCACTATAACCGGTATTTCCCTTCGCGCGCCTGCATTTTAAGCGGTATGTAACTACATGGAGTTGTGTGGGAGGTGAACCGGTGGTTGAAAAAAGCCGCGTTATACCCGGTCCTACACTATAAGTGGTTACGTTGTAAGTGGTCTATACTGCATATCCGATAATATGCCATATCAGTGCCTGTTACAAAGAGGCTCAGCTGTACATAAAAAACACAGAGCCCCCACAGCCCTCTGGAATTGGCCCTGAGGGCCCACGTATGGGTGCGACACCCACCTGCTTGCGCTGCACTTCCACGAGGTCCCGCTCCCGCTGGCGGCTCTGCTCCTCCTCGAGCACCCGTAGCTGCTCCTGCCGCCGGCGCTCCTTCTCCTGGTCTGCCAGCAGGGACGCCTGGTAGGCCTCGTCCTGCTGCTGCCGGATCGACTGCGTCAGCGACCGCTCGTCCCTGGGAACGGCACAGCACCAGTGAGGGACCCAAAGGAAAAGGCTCGCCACCACTTGGTGCACCGTCGCAACGCCGAAAAAGAAACGGCAGTCGCGATGCTCGCAACCACCGGGTTGCGATGCTCACAACGGCGGCATTGCAATGTCGCACTGCCATTAGGGGTGTTGCTTCCTCGCGTTGCACTGTTCTGCGGGAGAAGCACATGCAACAAAACTAGACTGGTCGGTTGCGACTTTTGAAAACATTGAAGTTATTAGAATGTATGCCAAATATGCCAGCTACCATTTGAATCGGAGGTAAAAAAATACTAGAGCGACGAGCTATGTGGTGAACGAATGTTCGGTCGCAATTACGCATTAACTCTAAGGGGTCAGCACGATCCTACAAAGAAGACCGAAAAATTACGAGTTTCTGTTCGGCGTCTGAAAAATTTGTCAACAACTTTAAAGGCCGACAAACAATCGGAAAGGAGGAAACTCTCCTACAGAGCTAGGCAGAGCTAGTACTAAACCTATTTGGGAATACAAATGCTCAGATACTACATGTATTTTAAGGCCCAAAATACAGATACTGAGATACATTTGTCTTTTATGCAATGGTATATCCCTAAGATGCTTCCGCAAAAAACGTCGAAAAAATATTCCGGAATACTGATACATATATAAATACATTTGATCCCGAACATTACTACGTGGCGAGTGTGTAGTTCGGTGTGAATGCAAATGATAATTTATGCTTGTGCTTCTCGTTCTGTGTCATTTTATGCGCTTTCCGTTACCTCCAACTTTTTATTTATCATTAATGCCACTAAGAAACATGTCACCCCCGATGAACCACATAGTTACTGAAAGGTAAAGACTGCGTGCCATGCTTGACAAAAGGCGTCTGCCCAAAATTAACCCTGTTTTGCCGTGAGGGTGCATCTCAAACTGTCCGCTTATATTTTTCTGAATCATCCTTAATGTTAGGAAATTTGATGACAGAGCCGTTCCTTTTTGTGCACTCAACTCCTTTACAGTGTCCGCTCTGCTAAAGTGGAAAGAGTAGAGGGCTTTGTGAGAGGAGCTAATTTTGTTATTATTGGAGGTAACCTTCCTTAAACCACAGTAGTTTCTTTCTTTTTTTTTTTTTTATGATGGTGACTGTCATGGATTATGTTACAGGGCGGGTTCATACTATAAATTCTGAAGCACCTTGCACCAAACAGATGTTTTTATCTTTTAAATTTATCGTAACAACGGCAACAAATGTAATGAGATAACTAAGCCTGGCGAAGTATCGCAATACAAGTGATACACTGTAAATGCATTTCACTACTGAGATACAAATACATTTTTTAGATGTATGTCGATACACAGATACAGATACTCCAAAGAATCTCCAAGATATTATGGCGATACGTTTGTATCGTGATATTACGCAGCCCTGCTCTCCCTCCAATTCCTCCTTTCTATTCGAGAAGGAGGAAGACCCTCCCACTTTCTGCGGGGATTAATTCGGAGACCCACTCTCTGGGGAGAAGAAAAGAGAAAAGTGCGAGAGAGAATGGAGAGAAGGAAACTGGGAACCGGCTTTCTGCCCAGTAGGAATCGATTCTGCAGGTCAGTCTTTTAAGCCCTACTAATTACGGGCATCACTGGTGCCCTGCCATCCGACCTGCGAGTCTGGCTGGTGTTTCGCAGTTTCGGAGTTTGCTTAGTGGGCTCTCTGGCAAATGGCAGCTCTAGCACTATCTGTATGCCTCCTTCGGGTCGTCTGTTTCAAAATTCCGCCGAGCGAGAAGAGCGCCATGTCCCCGGCGCATAGGTCTGCTTTAAAACGAAGAAATACGTAAACTTTTACTTGAAAGTGGCAAATGCTATACCATTACTGACCACGGCTCGTGCCACCACTCCGACGATCCACAAACTTAATTTAAAGTCGGTGATTTGCACGAAAATTAAAAAAAAAACATTCGCTTTGCCTCCAAATGTTGTTTGCTGCTCTTCACCCTCCCGAACATGTCCGACAGCACCACGCAGACGAGAACTACTAAACGGACGCATTGTATGGTCAGGAATTAGCGGTGAGAGCAGCGAGCAACGTTTGGAGGCCACATGAAAGTTTCCTTTAATTTTTTGTGCAAATTGCCAACTTTAAATAAAGTTTTGTGGCATGTTTTATGAAAACACAGTCTGTGTGCAACGGGTCAATGAACCGGTCCTTGCTTAAATTAAACCATTTGCGTCAGTAGTGTAGCCAGGATTTTGTTTGTTTTTTTCGGGAGAAGGAGGGGGGGGGGGGGGGGGGGGGGGGGGCAAAATGCATCTATGTTATAGGGTCGGTTGGATTTCAGAGGGGGGGGGAAGCTGAAGCCCCATAAGCTCCCCCCCCCTCCTCTCCCCTCTCCTGGCTACACCCCTGGCTTCCGTGACTGGATGAAAACGTGAGGCTCACCTCTCCATGCGTGCCGTGACGAGCGAGGCCTCGTTGTCGGCCATGACCTGCTGCAGCCGGAGCAGCACCACGTCGGGCCGCATGAGCCCCTCGAAGCGCCCCACGACCGTCATGCGGTGCTCGCGCAGCACTATCACCGCCAGGAACGGGTAGGTGTTCTCCCGCAGGGCCTGCGACACTGAACGGCCAGACGGTCGCGTGTCAGGGGTTTTTTAGGGCGTGGATTCTCAGACCAGGCTCCCGGGTGTTCTCCGGAGTACCTCTGTAGGTTCCCCGTGCCCTCTGGTTTCTGCGGCTATCCCAGCCCCCCAGTTGTGCATTTGCCGTTTAAGCATTATTTTAGCAGATCTGAGCTGTTCACCGATATAAATAGGGTCACCCAAGTCACCACACTCTATCTAAAATGGACCGCAAAAATCGATGCCTGCACGTAGCCGCCTAAACTTTCCGTCAAAGGCGTATTTCACAGGTTGGTTTTTTTTCTTGTAAAATTACAAAGCGTAGCTCTCTTTCTGTAAAAGATGGGGCAAAGAAACTTGCCAGGGTCTACGGCGGGCGGCGACGCAGATGACACCGTCCAGTAGCAGTGTATGTTTGGCATTTGTATTGATAGATGGCGTCAGGAGCAGCGACTGAAGGTGCAGCCGACCAGCAAGGAAAGCAGACGACAAGGAGACGAAATCCTTTGGCAGCAAAAGCGCAGTCGTTATGCAAACGCGTTTTTTTTTTACTTAAAGTTTTGTTTTTATTGTCTGCATTTATTTTTTAACAAAAGGCACATTTCAAAAAGATTATGTTCATTTTAATAAACCACAGTGGTCGCGCTAAACACACCCCGCTACTGGTCTTGGTCGTCTGCGTCGCCGCCCGCCATAGACCCTGGCAAGTTTCTTGGCCCCATTTTTTACAGAAAGAGAGCTACGCTTTGTAATTTTACCAGAAAAAAAAGACCCGTGAAATACACCTTTGACGAAAAGTTTACATTACTATATGCAGGAGCCGATTTTTACAGTCCATTTTAAATCGAGCCTGGTGACTTGGGTTGCCCTCTACATACCGTAAAGTTCCGAAAGAATGCCCACCCAAAACGAAGAGATAAATGGTGAAAAACATGGGATGGGCTATCTTTGAAGACGCCACAGCAAAACTTTATCAAAAATTAATGATAAACACCCTGGCACCGGCCACAAGCCATGTGACGCGGGAACTGATAAGGCAGATCGCGGACACCGCAAATTCACGTTTCACAATGCGATAAGCACGCGGGAATTCGCTACAAACTCCTGTGTCACGGGAAAGGATACCGCAGGCTGTGGATGCAGCAGATTCGCGTTTCACGGTTCGAAGGACGCGCAAAAACCCACCGAGAACTCGCCTCTCACAGGAACGAACACCAAAAATCGCAGACGCAGAAAATTAAAGTTTTAGGATGAAAAGAAACATGCGGGAACCACTACAAACTTGGCTGCCACGGGAACCGATATCGCGCACGCAGTTTGCGGACAAAAACGGAGGAATCCATCACAAACTTGTATGTTACGGGAAAAAAAACGCAGATTGCAAATGCAGCAGAATCGTATTTCACGATGCAATACACACACGAGACCAACTCTCGTGAAATCGAGATCACGCGCGCAGATCGTGGACAAAAACGCGGGAACTCGGGGCCGCGGGGGGTGCCTCGAGATCGAAGGGTCTGAGAACCCTTGTCCCAGAGCTGAGTTTTCTCGAGCACGATCTCCCTTGGTAAAGCATTTTACAAATTTGAGCAGAATTTAACGTGTATACCGTAAAATTTCAAACACACATCCACACCCAGTGAAGAGACGAAGGGTGAAATATATGGGATGGAGCAATAAACATAAAAGTGCCTCCTCTGAATTTGCATGACACAGGAACTAATACCTTAGAATTCTGAACAAGAACTGTGGTACCAGTATTTGCGATCAAAGGGTCGCATTTTTTTCATTTCTGGTAGTGCAGCTCTTGTCCCGTCACAACATTTGTTTGCGTGTGTCACCGACCAATATTAGAAACAGTTCAAAACCAAACTATGCGAATTGAGCCCTATTACAACGAAGAATTACTGAAATTTCTAGAGCTTTAACCACTATTTCCATCCCAAAAAGGATGATGAAAATAATCCCTGGAGAAGGGGAACAAGAGGGACAAAGGACAAACATAAATCTCCAAACACAGCTAGGTGACTGGTGAGCGACCGAAAAAATCCGCCTGGTCCGGGTATCGAACCCGGGACCTCTCCACCAGTCACCTAGATGTGTTTGGAGACTTATGTTTGTCCTTTGTCCCTCTTGTTCCCGTTCTCCAGGGATTATTTTCATCATTCTTGTACAGCTCGCTTGCACCTTTGCATTTAATTGCATTATATTCCAAAAAGGATGTCGTGAAAAGTGGTCCAAGCATCAACTTAAAAAAAAAAAAAAAAAAGAAAAAAAAAAAAACACTGAATAAAAAAAATTTTGTAAGCAGCATAAAATCTGCAAAATCACAAAAATATATATTTGTGTTTGTAAAATTAGTTACAGCGCTAGACTTGTTTTTGTTAACGGCTTTCAAACGCGTTCACCAAAATGGGTACATAACGTCGCCACACGTGCACGACAAGGGCAGCGTTTTCATTGACTACTTCTCTTCAGCGCTCCTCCTTTCCACTTTTCTCTCCCGCACGTGATTTTGCTAAGCAGAGGAGAGGCAAGGAGAGGACGAGAATGCTGCACTTGGTGCGTACATCTGGTGACGTTACATACCCGTTTTTAGTGCACGCGCTTGGAAGGTAAAACAACCCTATACTCCGTCTCACTAAAACTGTGCAGTACAGCCAAAGCTACAGGGGAGAGACCATATGCCAACCTGTTCAAGAAGAGGAACTGCAGGGAAGGGCTGGGATTCTCCCATTCCTCCTTTCCCTCCTCTTGAACAGATCAAGATTCTCTCTCTCCCGTAGATTCGACTGTACTGCACGGTTTGAGTGAGACGGAGTATAGCATTGTAAATAATTTTACAAAAAAAATATTTTTTGTTAAAAATTTATTTTGTAATATTTGTAATTTTTCCAGGCTGTTTAAACTTTTTTTTTTCCTCTTTAGTGTTTTTTTTTTTACTTTTTCCTGGCCACAGGAAGAGTAGCTACTTTCAAAGGATCCGTGCAAACGCTTGCTCTCTATGCAAACTAATTTGCATAGAGAGCAATATGACATATCAAAAGTTGTTCTTCCAAAAGAAACAGAGGTTGGCATAATGTGGAAAAAAGGTTTTTAAAAAAATTTTTTTTCTTGAAAATGCAGTGTATGTGCGGAAGGCATATAAATGCCGAAACTTCTACAACTAAGTTAAATGACAAAATAAAAAAATACAGCATATACAGAATGTGTTCCACACCCACTTCTAAAAGTCTAAGCTTGTTATAACAGACCTTGATTTTGACCAAGATTTTGGTCTGTTGGAGAAGGAGTAGTTGAGTCATTGGCGCATAGAGGAGGACCAATCATACTTCACAAATCGGTATGTTATATCCAAATGTCTGTTGTAACGAGATCTGTTATAATGAGCTTATACCCTAGTTACACGGGCGCTTTCAACTGCCATTGAGTCAACGACAGTTGACTCAATCGCGATCGGCCGGAGTTACACGGCGGCGCCAACTGTCATCGAGCCGCTAATGACAGTTGAGTTCAACTGAGCTCCCCTACCTCAGTTCAACTGAACGGACTTCCCCAACTGAGGTAAAATGGCGCCTGTCCGCGGGGCTGCTGCCGCCAACCATCGTTTCCGAGGCACTTACTGTTTCGGAATGCAGGGGGAGGCGTCTAAAAGGAATCGTAGCAGCAAAATATCCGGGAAGGAATGACTTTAGGCGTCCGAACTGCCGCTAAAACGATCCCGGCTAGCCGGCAAGCCACCAAACGAGCGAAGATGGCGGCGGGACCAGCTGTGTGAATGGAGAGATAGTAAAGGGTGCACCCATCGTAGCGGGTGGTAGCTAGCCCCACCTAGCCTAAAATATGGGCAACTTAGCCCTGAATCTGCTTTGGTACTGATGTAAACGCCGCTAAAAAGCAACAAGGTATTGAACATAATGTACGATATACTTATAGTAAATAAAATATGTTTCTCCGAGTAGATTACTTTAACAAATAGACTGATCCCGAGGCACAATAACTAGCTTCGTTTTAGCTTCAACTGGGTTCTAGAGAGCCGTGTAGCACCATCTCAGTTCAGTTCAGTTCAATCACAGTTGGGGCCGATAACTGTGATTGAACTCAACGACAGTTCAAAGCGCCCGTGTAACTAGGGTATTAGACTAGTTCATTCTAACTGACGTCTGTTTTTGGTTTGTCAAAGTTAGCCTCCGTAACACCCGTGTTTTTTAACGAAAAAATGCTCATGTTAACGAAACACAGATAGCACACCTCACATCCCCAGCAGAATACTTTCTTTGTATTCTACCTTGGTTTTGTCACTGCCTCAATTGCAGTTCCTTAGTATTTAGCATTTTCGTCCGCCTTGTTGGGAACATGAAATGTCCACACCAGCTCGGGGTAGCGTTGTAAATTATAGTGACGCTTACCGACAACCGCCTGTTAAGCGATGCCAATATTATCATTTAAAGTGTCCCCGGAGCTCTTGAGGCATTAAAAAATATGCCACGATACAGTTGAATGATGTAAATATTTTCATCTTTGTTACGAAGACTGATGCAAGCAGTTAGCCCTGTTAGACAAGTGCAACCCCCGTTCCCAGGACTATTCTTGACAGCCCACCAGCTAGTGATAAAGCTCAAACCTACACTGAAACCAAAACTACACTTCTTCAACTAGCCAGATTGTGAAACGTAATAATTCTCCGCACTAAATTTAATTTCTTGACGGCACCTGAAAACCATTCGTCACCGGTGATCGATGGCCTATGGACACGGTTAGGAAAGAGTGATGTCAAACACTTACCCCGGTAACCTTCTGGGTAGTTGACAGAGCAAGCCCAGAAGAGCATGTGGCCGTTGATGAACTCGACGAGATCTCTGTTGCTCAGCGTGTCCCTAATGAAAACGCAAACAAATGTTAAACACCCGAGCAAAAACGAAACATGAAAGCAAACATTTTTTTTCTGCTCTAACATTCAAAAATGTACTGAATAGTTTTGGTATTCGATCTGCTGCACTTTTATAATCCAGATTACAGTACAATTGTGCTAACTGAGCCTCGAATTCTTTTTTCCTGTAAATTCAGTCAAAATCAAAAGTACCAGCGGGCGTCTCCAACACTTTCATAACAAAAAAGATTTGTTCATTCGCTAACGCGTGCAGGTGCATGTTTTCAATTAGGAACTCGCTGGGCAACATGAAAAATGACTAAATCAACTAGTTCTAGAAAGGCACAGGGACGGACAAAATTTCATGAAATTCCCGAACAATGCTCCATTTGGAGACATTCTGTTTGTTCGTCCCTTCTCGTCCCAGTCCCGGGGTTTTTAGTCAAATGTATAAACACCACCAGCTCGTTTGCGCTTTTGTTCCAATATGGATGCATTTTTCGGTTTTGGTTTCCTATCAGAGTAGGTCGTTGCACCAGCAGTCACTGGTGCAAAGATGTGCTCCAATATAAACTCAAAACTAGAAACATGTGCAAATTGTGAATTTTTTTTCGAAAGGCAGCGACTATTTTATTGCCCAATGCCAAAATTACATAAAAAATTATTTTGACAACAGCGACGTTGCTTTTGTTAAACACGAAAACAGTTAATGAAATAATTTGATGTCCATCAATAAAATGATTACCTTGTTATTACGACATCATCCATCAAAATAGTACAATTATTATATTGACATCTCCTGTCAATGTAGGCGTCCCAGTGGTAGCTGTTTCAGTCTATTTGGTTGTGGGCGGTGTTGTTGTGTTGGCCGAGTTACGTGTCATGTCGGAAAAAGCTTCGGTCCTACTTGACACCGGAAATGTTGCATTCAGCGAGTGTGTGCCTGTGTGCTCGACAGTCGAACGATTCATTTCGGTGACGATAGCCCAATGGAGATGCTGCGCTCTCGCAAATCTTTCCGGCGGGCATTCTTGCGTAAAATTTTTAACTCGCAACAAAGGCGAGCTGGATATCCCTTTATCTTTTGTCTGCACGTCACAACTATAAGCGCATATACCACGTACCAGCAAGAATTTCTAATGATTTTTGTACCTCCACGCCTCTACAACCGTGCGAGCGCGTCTTCAAACAATTGACAAGCCTTGCCAGTCTCACTTTGCATCTAGCTGGTTTGTGGGCTTGTCGTTCGTTGAGATTTTCTTTTTGTTCGTGTGTGAAGGGTGTAGCACGGCTACTGGTTGATCAGGGCATTTAGTAAAGTGTTGCAGATGCAAACATTGTCTCCTTCATGCTTTTCTGACCAGTACAAATAAACAACAGAGCTTCCAAAGCAACGACATCAGCGTCACGATTCAACACACATTTTTCGACACCAAAAATATTGTGCCATTGATGGCAATTTTTGATCACTCAATTTTTAAAAAGATTCGTAACATTTTTCATTTTTTATGAATAATGTAAAATAAATCGTGCGTTCAATAACGTTTGGCACAATACTATTAAGCAAACGCTACACGTTGCCTGATAGCCGAGTATTTTAATGTTTTCTTGGACTCCCGATCACTTAAAAATTTGGTTATGAATACTGCAGTCGATTGCATGGCACCCGTTGTCGGAAAGACGCGTGACACCAACTGCAAACAAGGCAATCGATGGGGGATTGCCGCTTTCGATCCCCTTCCAGTCCGAAGCTCCCAAGTTCAAACTTTGCTCAGTCGCTTGGGACGTAAAGTTTGACAAGGGATATCCCCAATAATGCAATAAATATTTTTGTGTCTTTAGGCATCACAGGCAGTCGTCAAACCCTCGCGGTGTTTGCATACTTCTCGTCGTTTCTCACATCATTCTTTCCTTCTCGTTTCCGAAAAACTTGTGACAATGTTATGAACGATCATTTCTCGTAGAAGACAGAACGTACGTCCGACCTCGCAAATACCGCAAAACCTACGTTACAGTGAAATGGAGCTCCAGGGTCACCTCAAAGATGGCGCCAGCGAACAAGTGTGTTCTCGTCCCGAGAGATTTTCAAAAGCTTTTAAGGCTCAAGGTCCTAAGGAGACGAGAGCGTGTGGACGGGTCTTTGTCTTTACGCCCAAGGTGGCATAAACTACCAACAGCTTTGCAACGACGGGTAGCTGATGCAGCCATCTTGTTTTCTCTTTGTGCTCGTCGCTCGTAGAGCTAGCTGCATTTGTCTCCACTGCACTCGTCGGACGTGTTCGAATGCGAGAGCCAAATTCTGGACTGCCAGCTGGACCAGCAGCCTTTGCTAGACTGGTAGCGAAGGCTGCTAGCTTTATGTCTACCCACTAATCACTCCAATCGGAGCTCGGCGTTCTGACGTCTCCTCTCGCTCCCATCTCCTCCTCTCTTCGTTTCTCGATGCACAAAAGTGAGTTTGATTTGGCCGGTCACATGCCCTTTTCTGCGATATTAGGATGATTAATTAATCCTAATCTCGAGGACTTCTTAAGTCAAATTAATGCAGTTACATTATTCTAATTACTGTAAAATCCTGTAAGGACACCGAGCCAGGATGAACAGATAAATGGTGAAAAACGTGGGGTGGACTATGTTTCGAGATGCCACAGCAAAACTTTAGCGAAAATTAATGATGAGCGCAGGGGCACCTGCTACAAACCACGTGACCTGGGAACCGATATCGTGGACACGGCGAATTCGCGTTTCACGATGCGATAAAACACGCGGGAATTCGCTACGAACTCCTGTGTCACAGGAAAGGATACCGCAACTGGCCAACGCAGCAGATTAGCATTTCACGGTGCGAAGGACTCGCGGAAACCCGCCGAAAAACTCGCATCTCACGGGAACGAATACCGCAGATCGCGGACGCAAGTTTCGTGGTGCAATAAAAACGTGGGAACCCGCTACAATCTTGCCTGTCATGGAAACCGATATCGCGCATGCAGGTTGCGACAAAAACACGGGAATACGCTACAAACTCGCATGTCGCATAGACAAATACCGCAGATCGCGGACGCAACAGAATCGCATTTCAAGATGCAATATACACGCGGGAACAACTAGCGTGTCACGCGAGCCAATATCGCGCACAGATCGCAGACAAAAACGCGGGAAAACGCTATGAACTCGCTTCTCGGACACACCGGTACCGCCGATTGCGCCGTTGATGCGCGATTCCCGTCGGAAATCGCTTGACGTCCAACGGGAATCGGGGGGTGGGCGATACTTTGGATTTTTTTTGTTACAGATGTTTAGCCAGAAAAACGAGATGGGCGATTTCTCGGGGGAGGGCGCCCTTACGGGATTTTACGTTATATTTGAAAGGAATTCCACAGGAGCAAGGCATCGATCACAGCCATACGCAATAAACCAGAAAACCATGCGAGACACTTTTCATTCTTGATGAGTGCAATTTTTCTGGGTATGTGTTCAGCATGCGGTGCAGCAATACTGACAGTCATTAAGCAATTGCAATATTTCTCTTTTGTAGGCATAAGGAGCTACATGTACAAAACAGTGGTGCTCGTCGCGTTAATAAAGGCGCTTGTTAACCTCGACAACCTATACAGATATACATGACAAGCTTGCACAAACTACTATAAACAGGGTAATGTATGAAAAGTTTGTAGGAACCACTATAAACACGACAAAGAGAATATAGGCTAGTGCACGAGAGCTTTGGTTGGAAGACCGCAGACTGCAGGTTTTGACTTGAGCTCGAAAGTGGCACCGACGCACAGCATTTCCATATGTAGCTGCTGGGAAAGACGCATGCTCATTAAAGGCACATTAACAGTGGACTAGACGACCTAACCAGACGGAATTTAGAGCAAAATTTAAAAGGCTCATTAGCACCCATTCATCCACCCTACACTCACTCACTCCATAACTGTGCAGTTATTTAGAGACAGAGACCGACCTGCAGAAGGCACCAGTATCCTGGTGGTCGTCCCCATGGAGGTATATGAGAAGGAATTTGAGTTCCCGCTTGGCGTCGTTCAGCGCCTGAAACAACAGAAACGGCAAAGAACCCTCCAGTCAGAATTTTGTTCTCTCTCGCCCCATTATGCCCTCGCTGGAAACAATATTTTGAAATACAACTTCCAAAAAAAGACAAAAATATTTTTTACCTTACAAAAAAAGCTACCTAGTTTTGTGCATTGTTCACACACTGCACAAAGTACTTACGAGATTTGGTTGTCGCAGGAAGAAGCGATGCTTTCCACAATTGAAACATGTTTGTTTGATAAGATTACATCTATCTAATCTAAAATTCACGGACATATGTCTTCATTATCCACATAAAAGGGGAAATTAGTATCCACAAAGAGCCAGACTTTTTTTTACTATGGTCCTTGAAGTGAACATGAGTATAGTGTTGTTTACGTGCCACCAGCACTGTTGCTAAAGGAGAAAGTTAAACTTGCTCACTCACAATGCACTCAAATTTATGGAATGTTTTTTTTTTTTTTTTAGAAAAGCAGTAAAACAATCTTTTGATGACAAGGAGTCATGAGTGTGCTGAATTTCCTCCCAACTTGCGTAATGAACCTCATATACACCAACGCGCGGCTCCGACGCCACCCAGCTGCGGCGGCACTGTTGTCGAAGAGGCGCATTTGCAGACCCATCCCTTGACGCGGATCTGGTTTCTGCACACACAGTCCCCAGCAAACGTAGACTTGTTTTTCAACAGTGTTGGCGTACAAAACCTTTATTTGATGAGGGTATTTCTAAACTGGGCTTCCTGAATCAAGAACAGCTAAAGTTTCACAAACGGGAAACAGCCAAAGAAAACAAACAAAAACGGAACCAACAACAGCTAGCACAAGTCGAAGGAAGTCTTTCTCGAACCCTTGAAGGTTCAATTCACTTTTTTGGATGTTGCCGCACGGGGGGGGGGGGGGGGGGGATTTGAAAGGAAGTTAGTCGGAGCACCTGCATGCCTCCCCCCGCACCCGACTACAGAATCCCGAAAGTACTAAATCGTCCGACTCATAGATCTGTGGCCACTAGAGACTCGGAGAAATCAGTTCATGTCCCTTACCTGGCTGTAGGTTCCCTGGTAGAACACGGGATGGTTGGACCCGTACCTGGTCTCGTAGCCTTCGATGAAGTTCATCACATCCGCCAGGGGATCTGTCACAACTGTGTACAGAGTAGCTATGTTAACCAGAAGTCTTGATCTCGGCAAAGAATGTGGCGCAAGCTTGTGCTCTTTTTGTGCACAGAATGGCTGCGATCAAATCGCAAGAGAATGCATAACAGACAGACCAAAAGAAAGAAAGCAAGGACAGCTGACAGCAGAACGACAGCAGAACCAAGTTTGTTGTGCACGACAAAGAAGAGAGAGTTGGGAAAGACAATTGCAAAAAAGGCTCCTGTGAGCTGCCATATTGTGGTGGGCTAGGGCCATGTTATTGGGAAGCGCGAGGACAAGAAGCAGCATCGCCGATGGCCAGTGTTAGCAATGTACTTACTTCTTCAGAACGCAGGGAAAGGTATCCACACACAATCGTAGCGTCAAATATTTTAAGAGGGGGCAAGTTTAAGGGTTGAAACTGACTTTCTAACGATCGCAGCCTGTTCCAGCACGTCGTGGAAGCCAGCCGTGCGGCTCTTGACGTCCTTCCCGTTTGCATTCTTTGGATGCGTTTCTATTTTGTTTTTGGGTTTAAGTGGGATGAAAACAGCCACATAGTGCGTGCTAAAAACGTTTTAAGATATATGTTTTTCCTTTGCAAGAGATGCCTGGCAACATTGTACGACAAGCAGCAAACGTCCTGGCTGGAGAGTAGGTCTGCCTCACCTCGGCGCACCGTTCGAGGTTAAGCTGGGATCCCACTGGCAAAGGTGTATAAGGAAACATTAAGCTTAAAACTTTTCAGAAATGCCTACGTTTACCTCATTATTGTTTCCGGCATAATAAATATTGAAAATTTGAATGCATCAGCCGGTTAGTTGGCAGAACAACCACTGTAGGGCTACCAGTTAATAAATTACTCTGGAAACAAGCTTATTCTTAGGCCTAAAGCTCCGCGACAGAGCACGCAAATGGCCAAGGAGGAAAAACAGAATAAGTTGACAGGTCCCGAAATGCAAGTAAATATGCATGTATGAGGGAATAGATGGAAATACACGGAAGCAAATATGAACTCACTTCTCCTTGCATCAGGGCGTACTAAGCTCCCTGGAAAGAAAAAGAAAAGTAATTAGTTTCAAGGACCCTGGTTTCTCTCCATCATGGCGTAGGCTTCTGCTTTATGCTTCACGAAGCAGCTACACAGGCTTTGTTCATAAGCAGGGCATTCGTTGCTAGAGAAAGTATTGGACTCTAATACAGTAGATTAATTAATCTAAATTTGATGGGACCAGTCAATTCAGTTTGAATTAACCGAAAACTAAGAACCAAACATTAGATAACATTAGATAAGCAAGCTCCGCATGGGAACAGCAGTACAGACCCCTTTAGTCATACAATTGAGTGAGAAGATCTGACACAAACAAGTTGTGAATTGTTGTAGTTCTCAGTTATTTGAAATCCAGGTGAATGAATTGCTCAGTTAGATTGTTTGAGTGCAAGACAATATTTTGTGATGTATACCCTTATTTTTCCCTCCTGCATACACTGCAAGGTTTGCAGTATTTCAAATAAAATAAAGTAGGAATTAAAATCTGCCCTCTTGCCAGACTATTCTAGCGGTGTACCGGCAACGCTGAATTTATTGTAAGGTGCTTTGCGGTGACGCGCAGGAACCTGTTACGCGTCTTATGCCTCGATGGCACAATTATCGCCGTGCGTAGCGTCTCTGAAAGGAAGTCCTGCCAGAGCTAGTGCTCCGTAGAGAGTGGAATGCAAAGTTTGCATATCTTGCGGTCGCACACCCCAGCTTACAACTGGCTATTTCGAGTTTCCCACTTGCTTCCAAACCACATGCTTCCCATCCCGTGCCAACGCACATTTAAAAAAAAAGTGCTGCGCCAACCAAATGCTGACGTAGCACTATTGTGATGCCCACGTTAGCAGAAACTGCTAGGAGCCTGCTACATAACACATTCTGCAGTTAATATGTAGATAAACAAGCCGCATTAATTCACACATCTATATTCTATAACAGGACTAGAAATATGTTTCGACTGTTGGGTTCTTACTCAGCACGCCAGAATTACAAACGAGTTTAGAGAGTCGTGTGGCATTCTTGATCGCTATTCCGTGTTCGCAACACCAACAGTGTAAACGCTGGCTCACACAGCCAAATCTTACGTTTTCTTAACAGACTGGTAAGTTACCAAAACATTAGTGTCTCCAATGTTGCGTGCCAGACCATCTCTTTGAACTGGCAGCCACGCCTAATATGAAGCAGAGATGTTCATGTGACTTGCACGCCAGCTTTCGTAACATAAGATAACAAAAGAAAACGGGACTTTGTGAACCGGGTTTAACCCTTGAAGGTCGTCGCCGAACGTGTACGGTGGCAATTACACGCTTGAAAATGCCCATCTAAACACAAAACCATGCGCACCATGCAAGGTGTTGCTCTAACATTAAATTCGCAGTGTTTCGCTTTGCTGGGGCTATTTATACTTCTGAAATTAGACGCCATGTGCACCGCCATACGCGAGAGACGGTCGCTTTGCATGTCGGCTACTCTCGTGGCAGCAGCAACTGGAGCAATTCAGACTCCAATTCAGACTTTTAACGTTTCTCAGAACTGAATTTGGAGGGTGAGAGCTTATCATCCAATGGAGAAGCTCAGTAAAGTACCTCCAGTTTGAACCTTGAGACCGCTGGAATGTCACGGAAGCAGACGCACCGAAACAAAACCGAATGGAAGATAGGTGACAACTTTTTTTCCTTCAATTTTTACATTCGATGCTTCTAAACCTAAACAACTTGCAAGCCCTGTAGCTACTCAAGCTAGATAATTAAGAAAAAAAACCTGGGCATGGACCCTTATTTATGCTATTCTTTTTGGAACAAAACCCGGCCACTAAAATAATTTTTTGGGAAATAACCTCGACCGTTAAAGGGTTAAGGGGGCACTCAAGTGGAATCTGAGATTGTCTATTTATGGCGATAATTTAAGGCTCGTTCACATTCTCTTGCAACCGGGTACGACCGAGAGAGACGAGACTTGTTAAAACCTGTTAAAATTTCTTAGGGCCAGTGAACACACTGGCACGCTGGCGCCATCTATGCGGTGACCCTGGAACTGCATTTCACAAGAGCGAAGGTTTAGCGGGATTTCCGAGGTCAAATGTGCGTAATACCTATAAGAAAGGCTCGTTTATAACGTTGAAAAAAGTTTTTCGAGCAAAGAAAGAAAAAATATTGCGCGAGAGAAATAGAAAATATGCTGGACCGCCAAGTATACACTGCTACCCAATAGATGGTGCCAGTGTGTCCTCTCGTTGTAAGAGGTTTCAAGAAACCCAGTTTTAAGAGGTCACAACAGTGTGAACGGGCCTTCAATCTACGGGCTCTAAGCATCCTAACGAACCCGAAATTGCATTCATGGGGAGCCAATTTCCCTATTTACCGTTTAATCAAAGATTGTGGCAAGCCCCCCTTTTGCACCTTGGAATCGACACCAGGGGGTGCTGACGGACGGTGTTTTCAAACAATAATTGACGTATTATATCTCCTACGCCCAAAGATTCAACATTTTTGTCAAAATACAATGCACAATGCGCGTAAAAAAAAGCAATAACAGTAATGTTCAAAATCTCCACGCCTTCAACGGTCAAATTTTAGGGAGGTGGTGGGGACCTGATGACGGCACACCCAGGAGTAAATAGTGCCCGTGCATTTCTATCGCTGAGAGTTCACTAGGACGTCGCGCCCTCTGGAACTGGTCAGTTTTATTGACTGAAGCCCAACAAATGGCACGCGATCAAAAACAAGCTTCTACTAAAAGTACTCGAGTACACCTTTAAGTCTGATCGGTCCGATTCGCTTAATAATGCCGCGTGCATAACCGAGAAGGAACGCTTCCCAGTACATCTAGAAGATTCGTGTTTACTCTAATACTCTTACACCGAGAGAAAAAGAAAGCCGGAGTGACTCTGCCCTGTCAGTCTCGCCTTAGCTCATTCCCCAACATTCTAGGTCGAATGTTTGAGATGATGAGCTTAGTAAATCAGGAGCCAAGCGCGGCGTTGCCGATTCATTTTCACTGATTCATTCTGGCAATAGCCAGCTGTGACACCGACGCACAGTCGCTTCTGCTGCCGTCTCGATGTGCGTTCTTCCTTTTTTTGTAACCGGCACAAGTTTGTTTTCAGTTCATTATTTGTCGCCTCGTCGCCTTCAACTGTGACAATACTGGATATGAAATAAGCAACATGCAAATGCATTGAAACAGTAGGTAATCAGTCAAGGAGTTAGGATACGGTTCAATGGTGGGAGAGTTGCGTTCAGACCTAGATGGATTGCACGCAACTGCTCGGCCAGGACTGGGGTCTGTCCACTGGGGTTCGCAGATCCTTCCCTCTCTAAAGAGACGAGCCCCCAAAACGCTTGGGAGCCACTCACATGCAAACTTGATGATGCCGAGGAGCGAGTTGTAGAGGAAAGAGAGTGGAAATGTGATGATGAATTTGCCCCATCCCAACAGGCCATTGGGTCTCCAGCTCTGCACGGAGTAGAAAAACCTAGAAAATACCATAAAAAGGACAGGAAGTCAGCATAAATATGCTTCAAAAAAGAAATTCCTATTTTATATAGGCCCAAGATTTAAAGGAAAACTGAAGCAGTTCTACATTTGAGAAAAAAAACACTCAAATCATTTTCATGTGGCATCCAGGACCACAAATATCGAGATTATTTTTTTATTTGGTGCATGGAGGCTGCAGAAAATCATTTTCAAAGTACCGCTGAAGCCCCTCCTTTCCAGAGCGTGACGTCCCATCAGGAGCTTTAGGAATCTCCGCTTTCGCGCATCTTCAGCGCTTATCAAACCTAGACAAGCGCACTCTTGCTATTTTAAAAAGGTGAAAAAAAAGACGCCACGACTGGTGTCAGTGCGGGGGAATATAGACCAATACGCGGCTTTGACGTCACATCTCTGCGGTAGCGCTGTTGTCACCACCGCGCATGCGCAGAAGCTTCACCTCACGCGGATCTGGTTCATGCGCTTGCACAGTGCCCACACCTGGTGTGGGCAAACGCAGGCTTGTTTGTAAACAGCGTGTTGGTCCATACCTGACAAGCTCGCAATCACACGCGCTGCCCACATGAGCAACACGTGCTTGGCGGCCGAAAGATCCTAGTACAACGTAACGACTGGCCAGAGATTTTTTGTTTTCTCACGTTTGGTTACATCTGCGGGGAAAACGAATCTGATACTTAGCTTACCGGGATAAAAATACTCTGGAATTCACCTCTAACTTGTTTTTTTGAAGACAACCTTCAGCTTCCCTTTACGTGTTAGACCTAAGAAAAATAGGCATAAAAATAATGTTTAGCTTCCAAATCTCTGAGAGCTGCTGGCACCCAATCTATAATGGTGAATTCCGCTTGCAGATTTGGAGCGCACATCTTCCGCGGGCATATCCGGCTCAAGATGGTCGCCTTCCACTAGCAGATTCGTGACAGTACCAGCTCCGTGGAGTGCTCCCGACTACGCCGCGACCACCCCAGCAACATCAACAGATCTCCCCGGAAGTCGACAGCAGCCCACCACTGCGCATGCGCATCGCGGGCCGAGTATGTCAAATCTGGTCCAGTTGGTCAGTCGGTTGTTTACGCAGGTGGTGACGGGCAGTATGTGCGGCGTGTGCATTGCGTCTCGTATACTGCTGCCATTTCATTTTCACTCCATTTATTACCCTTAGGGAATAAAGCATTACAGAGGGGGAGTGGGCAAACAATGAGTTGCTAGTGAAAAACTCACGTGGGAAAATCGATAAACATTACGATTAACAAAATCAAGTAAAGAGACCAATCAACACCTTTTTGAAAAGAGCACCATCAACAGTTGATACAATGGGGGCAGGAAGGTGGTTCCATTCATGGGATGTGCACGGTAGAAAAAAAAAAAGGTAAAAAGCATTTCAATTTGAATAAGGGATGCCAACTTTATGTTGATGATCGACTCCTGATGAAACATAGAAAGGAAGTACAAAAAGCCTTTCTCACAGTCTAACGTTAGTGTAATAAATTTTGGGAAATAGGCTTAAACGAGCGATTTTTCTGCGTACTAAGAGATGTGGAAGTGAAAGGTGAGCCTTGATTAATGATACACTCGCAGTTCAATGACAGAGCAAATGAAACGTACCAATCTGTTCTGTATAGCTTCAAGTGATGCAATTACTGAAGGTTGACCAGGGTTCCAAATGGATGACGCATACTCTAGCTTTGGTTGTACTAGTGTTTTGTACAGTATCACCTTTAATGATTGGGTGCCAATGAGAAATTTCTCTTCAAGTATCCCAACATGCAATTTGCATTGTTCGTTACGTTAGATATGTGATGTTTCCATGTTAGATCAGACGTGATATGAACACCAAGGTACTTATACTCTGAGACCGACTGTAATGCAATTCCTTTAATATTATAATATGCAGATACTGTTGTACATCTAATTATGTGCATAGATTTACATTTAGCTGAGTTTAATTGCACCAACCATAATTCGCACCAAAGCGACACTGCATTAACATCATTTTGTAACTGTCTTGATTCAAGGTTATTGGTTACTTCGCTGTATAGGACACAGTCATCAGCAAATAGTGAAATTCAGGGGATGCAGAGGGAGGACTGGAGCGTGGCAAATCGTAAGCACCGACATCTGCAATCCCAAGAAGAGCGAGAAAGGGAAAGACAACCGATAATCTGAAGGAATCAGACGCAAAGTTAGGCATGTCCATTTTGCCTGAACTGATTGATACACTGCATGCCACCCGTGTTTCCTTGTGCAGTGAAGCGACAGACTTGTCAATGACCGAGCAAGTGATAGTCTTATTAGCAATCGGAGCTCCACAACTAGCGACCACTGTGCGTGTCCCGCCGCCGTTCCAGGGCGGTTGAAATGTTTGGCAAGGTGGCGAAGGCGGACCTATAAACGTGGACTTCATGGTTTGCATGATGCGCTCGACCGGTGTCGCACGTTTCTTCTGCCGGTGGACAGTGATAGTAGCAATTCGCTGTCGGAGATTTCAGTCGGCTTAAGTTTGAGCAAGCTCAAGCAGCTTCCATTTTGAAAAACAGGCAGTCTCCGGCAGGTAGCTCAAAAGATGCCACTCCATTATCCGCTTGTCGATTTGGAACGGGTGTCACGTAGCGGCTGTTCTCCTCCCTCCCAGATCTTAGAAACCAATCCGAATTTACCACTGAAATTCACCATAATTATGCAAATATCTCATCACACACATAAAACAAAAATAGCTTAAAATTTTTTTTTTTTTTTTTTTTTTCAGTTAAATGTGACCAGTAGGCATATAAAAAAATGATGTCCCCTCAGCTTGTACAAAGTAAAGGCCATGAATTATAGAGTGTGCTGTTAGTAACATAAAATATTTACAAAAAATTTTAAATTTTTTATGTAACTGATAAAAGTATTAAGAGAAGAGGACAACACTATAAGTACATTTGCATGCTATGTTTTTTTTTATAAAACTAAATTTTTTTTTCATACAACTGAATATTTTTTTTTTTTTTTTTTTTTTGGGGGGGGGGGGGGGGGGGGGGGGGAGGAGGATTTACTACTTTTTATATTCATTCGAGATATTAGAGATGTATAATGAGGTGTCAGCACCCCTTCAAGCTGGCTCTTAGAAATTATGAAAAAGCACCAATAACAGTGGCACATGGCACCACTGCAATTAACTCTTTCGATACCTTTGCCTCGGCAGCCATATCTGCTGCACTATCCAAGTAGCATCCACGTTGCAGTTCACAGTCGCTACCACCGACCTCCTTTATCTCAACCGGCACTTCCCATGCCTTGTTTCCTAGCCTAAGTCAAGCTGTGAAGCCATCACCTTACCAGTACAGATGCAACACAAGGACGACACTAAGAGATTAGCACAAACAAGCGATTTTTGGGCTGACAAAAGGGCAACACGTGGCATTGCAGTCATGCCAACACGAGATTTCCTGGTATGTGCCATCTTTGTGGCACGGGGAGAGTTGACAGACAGCAGCTGTCGTAGAAGTGTGATTTCGGAATGCCGCTGCTCTGCCCAGAGGTTTTCGCCAACCATACACAACTGTGCGAATGGAATCTCTTTGTGCTCACTCGTTGACAGCGGTGATATCTTATTTTACACTCACCGTCTTAGCGTCACTAGAGGTTTTTAAGGCGCTGAACTAACAGGGATCATAGATGGCAGCCTCGATGTTGTAAAAAGAATGACAATGACCACCTGACCAAGCACACCCGGAACTGAAAGCTGGGAACGGCTCAACCGCTCTCGTTGGTCTATCAGGGGTGAGACAGGTCAAACAAGTTTTGCAGCAATTTTTGGAGCACAAAAATCTGGATTTTGAAGCAGCCCAGGAGCACAAAATTCTCGTTTTGGAGCAGCAATTTATGCATTTTGGAGCAACTTCCAAGCACAAAAGTCCACAGTTTGGAGCAGATTAGGAGCAAAAAATGTTAGAGCAGCTTATCAGCAATTTAAATCATAAAAATCTGATATAAATCACACAAGTCAGATTTTTATTTTTTAATAATTATTTTTGTCCGCCCTTGTTCTAATAAGTCATCAGTGCCGATATGCACCGAAATAAAATATGAAAGAAAAACAACAACTGAGAAGGCAAACGCGAGTTTTAAGCGCATAGATGAGGACAAGAAACACAGGCTTGCTGCAAAGTTAGGTGGGCACCAGGTACCTCAAGCTTATACAAACTGGTGCCAAAGCGCAATTGTAGTGTAAAACTTTTTAAACCGGTGATTCGAGAGCATGAACAGAGCATGAACCAGACATCGATCGGACGCTCGTAGAAAGCACGTGCAGATAGAAAAAAACTCCCCACCAAAGCGAGTCACAAGGTAAATAACGAAGTGGTAGAAAAACTATGAGCACCACATGCACGCTAAATACGGGTGTGTGACCGATTCACTCGATTGCTCACGCACTGGAAGCACGTGTGTGATAACCGAAAGTACTCACGGCGACGGCACCGTGCATTTTGACGAGATTACGGACACGAATGAGCAATTATACAATGGAGGCGCTCAATAGCACTTTTAAGAAAAGGCTTACTCTCAAAATGAAAGAAGTACTTAGGTTTGCTCATCTTGATAGCCTGTGCGTCATACCTCCCGTGGAAAGACAGCGAGACCGTGTGACAGCGCACCTTTAGCATGCAGTCACAAATGACAGCGGAAAGTAGTACGAAAATCGGGAAAGGACCACGTATCATAAGTATAGAAGGGTACTACAGCTGAAATCTTCAAATCTGGCGGTTGCTTGCACCACCCTGAACCCGTGCCGTGTACATTACTATGACGAGATTGAACGTTGCCAACCAAGTTCTTGTTTTCCGCTAAATCTAGTGTCGCCACAAACTTTATTTTTAGTTTTTGAGTTACTTTGGCGCAGTGGCGCAATTTTGACTAATTTCGCGTTTTTGGCCCAACTAGGCGCAGAAAATTGGGTTTGCATCAAAATGGCGCAATTGGTCAGATGTCACACCCTGGTCTATTCGCGACAATGCGTGGTCAATTCGCGACAACGCGGCGCAACGTGCGATGATTTCACCGTTCCGGCCGTCAATCACTCGTGCCAATTTCTTCGAGTGGTGACTTTACCAGATGGGCCACAGCGTTATGGCACCACAAAGGTACCGAGCAAAGCCTCCATCCCAATCCACCGTCAAAGCCGCAGTTTTTGTACGGGTCAGTGTGGTGACTAAGCAATTTCCACTAGCCTAGTTGCCACCCTGGTCGTTCATACCTCTGGTCGGCGTGATCCACCACGACGGGCGGTTGTCGACTAGACGGCGGTCTGTACACGGATGGAGAACCTTCCTGAATGTTCAGCGTATCTTGGACCGCAACCTGAAAGGGTTTAAGCGGCGCACTAAATCCAGCGAAACGACACCCTGGCAGATCGCCTCGCGCGTCGCGTGCAGGCGGCGTCACCTACCTCCAAATCCCAGTTGTGTCGGTTCAATATTTCGCGACACCTATCCAGGTCCTCTATCCGCGTCAAGTCCTGCAACGAAACGGGGTGAGTCACGGTTTGAAATATCGAAAGGGTCAGTTCAACGAGCTTACGGATAAGGGAGCACAATTTCAAAAGACCGAAAGTTCGTGGCTGAAGTAGATCCGGCTGCTATCTTGTTTACAGTAGGCCCCATGCGCTAGCGTCACTTAAAAGTGTGCCACGAGTCGAAAAGCGTGGGTGGGACTCTAAGCTGTCTTTATTTCAGCTCAGACGCTGACATGTGTGCTCGTGAACCAAAAGACCGTTTTCAAATCGGAACGTTTGTCCGCATAAATGCGTATACTTTGAGGAGGGCGGACGGAAGCAACAGTGCCCGTTTCGCACGAAAGGCAACTTATTTCGGCAAAACAATTTGAGACTTCGATACGTCGTGATCTGCGCGTTAACTTTGTGACCTGTCAAAGAGAAAACGGTACTAATTTACCTGAAACTGAAGTAGTTTTTCTGTCTGAGAGGCTGACAAGTCATTGCTTTCCGCCATTTTGTGCTTCTGAATCCGACTGGTGCGAAACCTAGCGGTTGCGAGCAGGAGCTGGCAGGAGCAGTGGCGAATATTTGATTACACCAACGAAAATAATTGACTCTAGCTCTTTTATACTGTGTTTGAGAAACGTGCAGTGTTATTAGTGACTCTACGGATGAATATAAATAATATATATTTAAATCTTTGTATAAAGTGATGAAAGCCCAAATGCGCGAGCGGAAGGCGCGCACACACTGTGCGTAAGCCTAGAGCTCCTACGGAGTAGAGCACTATATAGCTCCTTCGGAGCAGAGTAGCGCAATCTAGAACGCCGTCTCTCGGCGACTGGCGGCGAACGCCCGGAGGTTCCAACTGTGGTCAGAAATGCATGGAGAACGTGAGAAAATCGTCGTTTCTTCAGTTTTGTGGGGATGTGCGGAATGGAAATAATTTTTGACATAATAATGAAACATTTTAGAATAATATGCGATAACTTTTGTGCCATACAAGGACGTAACTTTTTTAAAAAAATTGCCTGAGCGGCATCATGCAGCAGACGACACGGCGACGTCATACCATTCACGTGACCCGCTCCGGCCAACCCGAAACGCCCATCTCCGCTGCGAGCAACAATCGTCTGCTTCAAACGCCATTGCCTTGGAAATTGCGTTCTCAAAATTTGCACACGCATCCGATATTATTAAAACTTTGATAAAGTGTTTAGCGCTTTACTAACTTCACGACAGGCTAGTTTTGAAAAATGTGGACTCGCCGTTAGTTTTTTAATCAGCCGTGTTATGTCGATCTCCATGTATTCTCCCATAGGGCGGGCCGCCTCCTGGAACCCTGAGTACCACGTGACTCGCGCCGAGCCGCTCTGTCGGCCATGTTGTCGGCAAAACACGGGGTTCAAAGGATTGCGCTACTCTGCTCCGTAGGAGCTATATAGTGCTCTACTACGGAGCAGAGTAGCGCAATCCTTTGAACTCCGTGTTTTGCCGACAACATGGCCGACAGAGCGGATCGGCGCGAGTCACGTGGTACTAAGGGTTCCAGGAGGCGGCCAGCCCTATGGGAGAATACATGGAGATCGACTCAACATGGCTGATTAAAAAATGAACGCCGAGTTCACACTTTTCAAAACTAGTCTGTCGTGAATTTAGTAAAGCACTAAACATTTTATCAAAGTTTTAATAATATCGGATGCGTGTGCAAATTTTGAGAAGGCTATTTTCAAGTCAATGGCGTTTGAAGCAGACGATTTTTGCTCGCAGCGGAGATGGGCTTTTCGGGTTGGCCGGAGCGGGTCACGTGAATGGTGTGACGTCGCTGTGTCGTCTGCTGCATGATGCCGCTCGGGGAATTTTTAAAAAAAAGTCACGTCCTTGCGGGGCACAAAACTTAGCGAAAATTATTCCAAAATGTTCCATTATTATGTCAAAAACGATTGCCATTCCGTACATCCCCACAATACTGAAGAAACAACGATTTTCTCACGTTCTCCATGCATTTCTGACCGCAGTTGGAACCTCCGGGCGTTCGCCACTACTCGCCGAGAGGCGGCGTTCTAGATTGCGCTACTCTGCTCCGAAGGAGCTATATAGTGCTCTACGTAAGCCTGCCAACAACCGTGATCCATCGAATCTCCAAACAAAAAATGGCGATGTCGAAGCGGCGAAAGCAGCTCTCCAACGAGGAAGAAAGCGAAGGATCCGACCACTCAAACAACAACAGTGACTCGGAGGAAGATGAATTCATTGACACCGAAGTGAACGTCGACTTCGAGGCTCGCACTCCGGACGACTCGGACTTCCACGGCATCAAGCGCCTCATGCAGCAGTTGTTCCTCAAGGCACGTGTCAACCTCACCGATCTCACCAACCTCATCTTGGAGCAAAACTTCGTGTCGAGCGTCATCAAACAATGCGACGACGAGATGGAGGACGAAGAAGAAAGCATGGAAGACACAGAGGACGGCGTCTTCGGCGTCATGAGCGTCGTGAACGTCACCGAGATGAAGCAGCGCGAATGCGTCGGACAGATCGTTTCCATGCTGCGCGACCACTGCCGCACTTCGGCCAGCGGGCTGCTGTCCAAGTTTGACGAGTACTTCGCGGCCGATAAGTGCCAGCTCGGCCTGATCTTGAGTGAGCGCTTTGTAAATATCCCGCCGCGGATCGCGGTCCCGCTGTACGACTCGCTAACGCGCGACGTCGAGTCCGCAAAGGGCGCCGGCAAAAAGTTCGACTTCTCGCACCTCTTGCTCATCTGTAAACAGTATCGGCCCTCGGGGAACGAGCAAGGCGCGATCTTCGCCAACGCCGAAGAAGAGCTGTTCGAGGAAGAGGCCGAGTTGCAGTTCGAGTACAGCGTGACGACAGAGACGGACACTGCGGTCGCGGGCGACTGGAAAGAGGACGACGCCGAAATGACGCAGATTCGCAAGATCCTGGTCATTCCCACCAGCAAGTGGGGCCGGATAATGGACAAGCTGAAGTCCGCGCTTCAATAAATTACTACTTACGGGTTACGAGCGCCTTTCTTCCTTGGCCGCCGACGACGGTAAGGGGAACCCCGCTTTGGGGTGGCGCGCTTATGTCTGGTCGTGGCTGGGTGGTACGAGATTCGGAACAGGGAACCCGGTCTGTTTAGATTCCCAAGCAAGGTGCAGACAAAATGATATCTTTATTTGCACGTTGCTTGGTCATCTTCGATGGGTTTCTCACAGTGCAACTAGATTTCTTGCTTGAATTTCTTGCTTGATAGGCAATATTTTGGGGCATTGACATGGCCACTCCTCGATATGATGAGGGTGGGGGACTGTATTTTGTGGTAGTGGTACTAAAAAGAGTGCACCAGACAGTGACTCTAGTAGGCAACGACAGACTGGTGCAGAGGTTTGCTGAAAGCATTGCATGGCTCGCATCGACGTCGCGTCGGCAGCCATAGTGGTGGCCCTGCGGCTGGGCGCGCACTTTCCATGGCACGCATTTGTTTTGCACCACCGAATAGTTTTATTTTGTCATAAGCTCGTAATGAGCCCACAATGTCGCGTGCGATCCATCTACGGTGCGTATTCAGAGGCACTGCTATTGTCTTTCCCAGAGCTTTCTTTTTCGTAGTCGCCGACAGATTGAGACCGGCAGAGATGTCCTTCGGTCGTCCCACCTCCAGCGCGAGCTTCCTGCCTTTGATAATGCATCGGCATTTTGCAAGGCCCAGGCGCGCAAGCACGGGCTAAGCACGGTGGAAGTCAACAGGTGTGTCCTGGAGGCCGTGCGTTTGAAAAACACCCTGCCATTCTCATTCTGTAGGTGATTATAGTTTGTTACAAGTTGCAGATCGTGGGACAAGCAGGTGCACAGCAACTTCCGGTGGTTCATGTGCCCTTAGTTGTTCAGTCGAGCGTAAATCGGACGTTTTCATTTCGTAAGTTTATTGGCGAGTCTACTATTTACAGTGTGGACAGTACAGACGGTCATACACGCAATCGTTTCTGAGTGGGAACGGCTCGGCGAAATGGCACTTGGTGACATTAGGGTGCACACGCACTGGCTACGCACGCCACAAGAAGTTGGGGGACACAGGTTAAGGAGTCCTTCAAACAGTGTCAATGATGAGCCATGTGGTTGATCGAACACAAACAAACAAACCTGGAAGCATTGGGGCAGGAGCACCGAATGTTTGAGACCTTGTATGAACAAGATAGTAAGTTAAACAAACAATTCACATTTATTAGTTAAGTTGCTTCTTGTCGTTGCTCCCTGTTTGTTGGTGCAGCTTCTACCCGTAACTGATAAAGGAGAAGTTTTGGAATGCGTTAGACAGCATATTTTCAAAAAACCTCGAGAACACTAAGCGAGCTCAAGCGACTGCTGTGCCTCGCATGGAAAGCGGGGAAATCAAAACGTGCTCGGGCATTCCTAAACTGTTGGTGGTACTGGATTAAAACCACTCAAATAAATAAAGTAGTTCAGATGCCGCGCTTTATTGCTGATATTCAACGCTGCGTGGGAAACGTGCAACACGACCACAACATCCTACACTGTACAAAAAGACCTATGTGCACCCTGATGATGAACCTTTCGAGAAAAAAAAAAACATGGCTATTCTTCGCTTTCAATTTGACTTCCTTGTACATATAACTGACCGCTACAGACGACGGCGCACAAGATTCAACTGCAACATGGAAGACGTACGCTGGTCAAAACACGGAAGCCAACCCAAACGCACTTCGGCAGCACTAACGAAGTGACATGCTGTTAAAGTGTAAATCGTGTCAGTTTGAATAATATGCAATGCATACTGTCCGATAATGACAATGAAATGTGCTCATTACACTATCAAGCTATGTAAGCTCGAGGCGAAGACGGCACAGAGCCTTTCACGATTGTTTTGCTCGTTGATCATTCTAGGATGGGTGATGCCACATTGCTGCATGATCGCACATCCTGATGGCAATGATAGTCTGCACACCGCAGTACAGCAGTGAGAGCCAGCAAAACTGGATTGCAGCTGATTGTTCCTACTGCTTTCCCATATTCCTTCTTATATGCCTACATTATTGCGTGACACCAAACCCTTTGAACAACTCTTTGGGAATAAGCTTTGAACTCTGCGATAGTGATTCACACCGACTGGAGAGATGTGCCTTTCCCAAACATCTCTGTTGAGTGGCGAGTCTGGGACACGTATAGATGGATAGAGATCACGTGCAGCTCGGGTGAACGTGAGGAAGAAAAAACAGATATCTGCACTCGAGGCTGTTCGACGCCCACCAAAGCTAAGCGATTGTCACACTTGTCAGTAGACAGCTTCCCCTCAAAGTTCCTTCTTGTTTGTTTTAGACATTAGTACTGCTCGTTGATTGTGCAGATGTTGAAAGAACAATAGATGCAGCAGTTGTAACAAAAATCAGGGTTTCCAGGATGATTGGCATCTCTGAAAAAGGCGAAACAGACATGGCAAGACGGGACAGCAGTTGAAAATATTCTAACATGAATCGAGATGCAACCTAATCAGCTGAGGCAGTGAGGACATTAACTAACCAGACCAGTAAAGTGTCCCACAATTGTATTTTGTCCACAAAGGGGTCTAAGACGAAAAGGAGGTAAAACCACTGGATAATGGGTAAAACATTGAGTTGAAAACATACTAGTCACAAGCAAGATGATAAAGATGACATACAAGATAATGACTAGGGGGCACATTATACAAATGTGGATGTTGGATGAAGACAGAAAGCATCGGAGGTAGTACAGATACAAGTCAGCTAATTCTTCTAAACAATATTGTTCAGAAAACTAAGACCTTTTTTACAAGATCTATCAGAAATGTCTGCGTTAAAAGAAAAAGTAAACAGCTTGCAACGCCGTGTGTGACTGTCGAACTTGGCCGTTTCTGGGAAGAGTGAGACAACTGAACATTTGCCATTTCTTAGCAGAAGAAATCCCACAGAAATCATAAAACCTATGTTTTCATTCCAGCATAAATATGACCAGCAAGAGCTCAGCCCCAAGGTTCCAGCTAAGAGTTGCACTTTGCCACAACTACTACTTGATGCCGCAAGCAGTCCGAACCAAAATGTCTACAAAAATGACGTAAGAGATGCCTACTTTTAAGTATGAAACACAGGATTGGAACTTGAGAAAGTTTCGCTAGTCCGCGACGCTCATGGTCGCTTGTTTCAAAGGGCAGACAGCTAGTTGACACTGCACACCTCAAACCATTAGCTACACGCTAGCATCACTTTCTTGTAACTAAGACCAACAGATCCCTGCGTGGCTTCGTGAAACGGGAACAGTAAGTGACATTGTAGACGAGCCTAGACAACGCACTGGTGTGACCTAATTGTAAAAGCTTTTCTTACAGTACTCGCGGGGTGCTGAAAAAATGACCGATACAACGCAGAGGCATGGAGTGGTGCTACTACCGTTGTTCCGTTCTCCCGAGAACGGGCTCGATCCGACCGGCCGTAGCAGCAGTTGAGCCGGTGCAATCAATCTCGTTCCCGATGAGATGAAGCGGCAATTCTGCTCAAAAGATTGCGCCATTCTAACTTCCGTCACGTTGCGTCGGTTATTTTTTATGCCCGACCGTACCAACGTCGTCGTCGTCCCATTTCTAACCGTGTCGTGGATGCCCCGACTAGGCTGGGTGGAATGCATCTCTGACGGGTCGTGCTGTTAGATGCGTGATCCCGACAGTCAGTCGCGGAAGTTTGAGTAAAAAGTGCGAGCGAATACCGGCATCGCCATCGCAACTTCAAACTCCTGGCTGCCGAAGATTCCATGGACAGTCAGGCCGGAGAGCGACTTGCGGCAGAACGGGCATCTGCTGCACCCACCTCCGCTGCCGTTCCGCTGCCTGGATCGTGGCAGGCGACAGTGCGACACCTCTACGACGCCACCGGGCAGAAATATGAGGGACCTCATTCGAGGAAGCGCAAGACACGCTGGTTCGAGATGCGCTCAGGGCACCGTACCCTAACCACTGTCCGTCGTAACAACTCTACGTGCCGCGTTTCCTCCCCCCCTAAACAACGTCCCTGAAGTAGTGTGCGCACCGAGAACTGCCCTCTCAGATGAACTTGAAGCACTTCTGCTTGTCGTGCGGAAGCCGCGTCTTGAACAGCACGGAGTCCAGCCGGAACTGTGTGTACAGCAGGGGCATGTAGCCGTACACGCGCACAAAGAAGTTCATGCACGTGTGGCGCTCCTGGAAGTGGGAGTCGTCTTCGGACAGGGACACCGCGCAGCCGGGGCACCTGAAGGTCCACCGGGAGGTGACCTGCACGCGAACATGGTTGCCGTAAGCACGGCCCTTAGGTTACCTGGTCTGGAATCTTTTCATCACGCTATGGGAAAGTCTCGCCTAGGGACAAACCGAGGCACCAGAGGTGCACTGCCGAAAATAGAAGTCAGCTAATTGGATCGCTAAGAGAACCTAACACGTGGATGTGGGTTCGGAGAAGCCACCGTGGAGAAAGTCGCTGGATGCATATACTCTTTCATAAAATGCTACGGGCCCATTGAAAAAATGGGTGATTGGAAACGCCATCTATGCGAAGCGCAAGTTCATATGTCTTTTTTGCAGGGGTTGTGGTGACGTCAAAATGCCGAGCTCTAATTGGCTCTGACTGAAGGATAGTGGGTAGACCTCAAAGCAAGCTGCCTTGAGGCAGCCTTGCTTTGAAGTCCTTCCTATCCTTCAATTGAAGCCAATCAGAGCTCAGGGTTTTGACGTCATCACAACCCCTGCAAAAGAAGCAGACAAATTTGTGCTCTGCATACTCGAGACACCTAGAGGTCCTATTACAGTCAAACCCACTTATAACGATCCCACATATAACAACCTATTGGTTATAACGACCAGGTTTCAGGAAATGTATGAATTCAAGGACTTACCCATTGAAATTAGTCCAAATAAAACAACCGCTTTTCAAAGCATCATACTGTTACAATGAACACTTAAAGTCTGCTTTCGTAAGAAAGAAAAAAAAAAACTTCTGCGAGTGGAAAGAAAAAACAAAAAGATCAAGAGAGCTACATTTTGGGCGTGACGCTCAAGGTAATTTCCACGGCCGTCCGGCGTACTTCCTTGGGGAGGAAACAAAACTACAAAAGCAAAAACGCCCTCCCGAGTCGTGTAGTCTGCCGATTCACTACACTGTTTGCATGATTCTAACGCACACTTTTTTTTCGCCAAAATGGGTGCCCAAAAATACATGCACGTTACAATCGAAACCCAAAACCGAAACTCAAGAAAAACTCAATGCTCGGTATAAGCTGGCTAGCGCCATTGCCATCGTGACCGTTTGTTTACGTTGGTGACTCTCTCGCCGGGGGGGGAAGAGGCGACTCCCTCGCTGGGGGAAGAGGCAGGGGGATGATGTTTTTAGTTTTTTTTGCCTGATCCTCGAAGGTCATCCTGGTGATATCTTAGTTAGGGGGAGAAAATTGGTCTTAAAAGGGTGGGAGAAATCACGTTTTGTCTTTTTAGACTTGGGCTAGGTGACGCAAGCTACCGCCCATTACAAAGGGTTTAGCCATTAATATCCATCCATTGCCATTTTGGTATCCATATCATGCATGTTCCACTGATCTCTGTTGTAGTAGGCTAAATCGCGGACCGCGGCCTCGGTAGCTGGGGCCGAGTGTCGCCACCGGTGGCCACTGATTGACACCACCAAATGCATGGGACTCTACGGGGAAGACAAGAAAAAGTACCGTTTCCCCCTTTTCTAAGCTGTTGTCGGCACTGAAACTTCTTGGCTGTTTTTCGATAAGCCCGTCAAATAGCTTGCGTACAGATATTAAAACTAACAACCCTCGCAGTTCTTATAAATAAATATTTTGTGCTTGAGAGTGACTCCGCTGGGCGAAAAATGAAGTGCAGCTCATTGAGGCGAGAGTTACCTAGAGTTACCGCGGAGTCGGTGGTAGTTTTTTTGAGTTGGGTTTAGCAGACGACAAGCTCGAAGGCTTTGCTAGACAGAATTCGCTCACTCCCGGAAAGCCGCTGTCGGGATGGAACTTCCTTGTCATTCACCAACTTCTGGGCTTACCTGAGGACGGTCTCATTGACGGCAAGTTCCTTAGTTTACTCCACTACGCCAGCAAGTTTGCCAGCTCAGCCGTAGGTGCTCCGGTACATTTGATTCTTTTAATCGGCGTTCGAATGTTTGGCAAATACCGATTCAATCTCCAAACACCCGACATAAGGATCGCAGCACACTGTAAAATACCCGCCTCCAAACACAGCGTACATGCTTAATATTCTTACTTTTGTGCGTTTCTCCCATAGACTTGCGTGTATGGCCTGGCGTCAAGCTTCTTTAAATAAAGAGCTGGTTAAATGAAACTACCAATACCAGCTTCATTTATAACATGTTTTAAAGCTAAGTCCAGATATAACGAACCACTGATTAAACAACCATTTTTCGCGGAACTATCACGTTCGTTATAAGTGGGTTTGACTGTATTTTGAAATCATTGAGATGCCACGTAAAGGGTGCCCCATCTGCTTTAAAACCTTCAGAGACTAGAAAGGGATCCTCGCTATCAGCCGAGAGGGATGGGTGTTCTTCGAGATAGGAAAGTTAGAGAATCTCTGCTCTGGAGTAACAATCAGGCTAGCGAACCATGCAAGCTCAACTGGGTTCCCTAACAAGCATTATGCTCTAGTGACCGTACAAATGTACACCCGCGAATGCCAGCCCATTTCACACACCCCGGTTTTTTATCTGATCGGGCAGAGAAGTGAATGATGTGTAGCTTTGCGTGGAAATCGGACACCTTAAGTTACACACATCTAATATTAAAATAAAGAAAGGTGCAACCCTCACCTTGAGGGGTGGCTTGCGAGTGATGTGGGAGACTAGAAAGTTCATGGCAATATCCTCGCAATTCATGTATTCGTCCACTTTGTCCCGAATGGCTTGGGGCATCACATAGGTGTACAGGTATGAGTAGTACTGAAACGGCAAAGGACAGGCAACCGTTCAATCCAGTGAGCGGACAGATACGAGACTGCGACGAGCCAATTCTGTTGAAGGGTTGGTGCGTAGTAACTAATAAGCGAGGTTTGGAGGCAGAGGCAAGGAATGTGCACATAACTGTTTTGCCTGCTGTATGTTAGGCAGAGTATCGGCGAGAATGTAAGGCAACAGGTTGAGAGCTTTTGTAGATCTTAAACCCATGATGTCATTATTGTGTTGAAGCAAATGCCAAGTCCACCATGGATTAAGGGAGAAAGAGTTGTCAGACCAGCGATTGAACGAGGGATGTGGGTGATGAACAGTGTGCTAACTGCACTGCAGGCAATGTAAAAAAAAATAATCAAAATTAACAAAAAAAAACTCAGGTAAATCAGATTTATTTGTTTTAAATCAGATTAATTTGATTTAAGCCACTTTAGCTTTGAAATAATGATTTCTTGCCACTAGATGCATTTTAAAACATGATATATTGAATGAGACTGATTGATCAAATCGTACAATCACTGATAACAATGAAAAAGAAAGAATTACTGTAAATTTAAAGTATATCTTATAATTAACAACCTTTTATTGATATAGTACGTATTGTATTAGAACAAAAAATGGCTTTATGTTTTTAGTTAGTTAAAAGCTTTTTTGCATTTTGATTTTCTTGCATTAGGAAATTACGCAAGTTTAACAAAATGGAAGGCAGAAATCAAGCTCAACATTCCCATTTGCTTGCAAGGGTTCTTCCTTTTGATTGTGCTCAGCCTTATACAAATTTTTCTTGCTTGATGATTTTTGTTTTCTTTAAATACAAAACAAGTGCACATCGAAAGCATAAAATGATAGTCAAACGGTAAGAAAAGAAAGTATTTTAGGGATTATTTTTGTGGAAAAACTTTGATATAAATCATCATAGTAAAACTGGTCTTATTTAGATCACGATCTTAAATTATACTAACTTTTATTATCCAGCCTGGCAGTAAGACATAGAGCACTGGTGCACTGCTGTGTGATCACAAAACTCAAGTAGTCAAATGTGTGATTGTTTCCGAAAGGAGCAGACTAGAAAGAAAGATTTGCTTTTTTTTGGAAACCTCTCTGCACTTATTAGATGGTCCTAGATTTATGTGAACAAGGTAGCAATGTTTATTTATTTAACAAATCGGTGGCCAAGGTTGTTTACTTGTACAGACTGATTTGTGGACTGTACAAGTAAACAATGCAATTATGCAAAACAAATAAACAAGACATTATGCAGAACTCGCAGTAATTTAAACATTCTAACCATAGAAGCCTCTAGTGCGTGACATGAGCAAAGAATGCTGTTAGCTTGCAGGCAGCAAAAAATGTCAATATACTGCATGAAGTACAGCCAACGAATTCCAAGTCGGATTTGCTTAGGCAAATCCGACCCGTGTCATTTTTCCAGTTGTGTGCCCAGGCTTTAGGGACAGCGTTTTCCTTGCTTTTCTCGTTTGGTTACTTAGTTACACCTCCTTTCACAACATGAATTTCCCGTTGCTTAGACGGTCCCTTTGGCCCACCTTGTGGAAGAAGGCTGCTCCTGTGAGCACCATGGACAGCTCGCAGGAATAGTTGGAGTTGTACAGCCAGGAGTGATGGTTCAGGTCCCAGGAGTGGAAGCGCCCAGGGAAGCCCACTATCCGGTCTCGCGCTTCCCTCCAGACCCTGCACAGATGTTGCAGCAACACATGGCCATGCGGCAAGTGATCGGGTCAAGCGCGGACCAAAATGAAAGAACACGCTCAAAAAACTGATTCACCACATAGTACATTAATTAATTCCTTAACCCTCAAAATCTCCAACAGAGGCCAATAAAGGAGGACATTATAGGGGGAAAAAATACATGTGAAACATTGGCATACACGCATAAATCAAACATAAAAAAAAATTGAGAAAGAAAAAGGCATTTTTACAAATCAAACGCAACCAGGGTTGTAAAAGTTACTTCAAAAATGTACCTAAAATACAGTTACTCATACGAAAAGGTACCTAGATACATACATAGGTACTCGCTTAAAAATGTACCTAGGTACAGGTACAGTTACTTCAAAGATGCTTTATTTATTTTCCCCAAATTTGTCAGACTATATGGGAAGTAAAGCTTTTTATACTAAGGATAAACACCAAAAATTGTAGAGTCCTTCCACTTCATGTGAAAATGGAGGACCAGCGAAGCTGTTATTTTTAGTGTCTAGGACAATGCCTAGAGGACGACGTCTAGGACAGCCTTGAGGACAACTTTTAGGACAACCTTGAGGACAATGTTTAGGACGACCTCTAGGACGACACCTGGAGGACGTCCTCAAGAACAACTTCTAGGACAACCTCGAGGACGACGCCTAGGGCAACCTCTCGGACGACCTCTCTGACGATTTCTAGGATGACCTCGAGGACGACTTCTAGGACATTGCCTAGGGGATGAGCTCTCAGATAACCTCAAGGACGGTTTCTAGGACAACTTTTAGGACGACCTCAAGGACGACTTCTAGGACGTTGCCTAGGACGACTTCTAGGACAACCTCGAGGATGATGTCTAGAGATGATAACAAGGGACCAGGACCTCACTATCTAACAATGCCAAGGAAGACTGACTCACATTGGTTGCCCCCTCTTTTTATTTTTATTTATTCATACTTGCCGCGACCAATGGGGAGTTTTACGTCAACATCTGCGGACACATTCTTTCCCAGATACTAGCGCATAACAGCTTTGCTGTAAAACGAGTTTAATAAATGTACTTTATTGGTGTCAATGCGATGTCCACATCAGAGATAAGTCCTCACGTGCCTTATCCCCACGCTCCAAATGGTTCATCGAGGCCACAGCTTCCGCTGTTTACCATGTCACGCCGAAACTCGCTTGTTGACATTCTTGCCCTCAGAGCCAGTGCTGACATAGAAGGGCCCAGAAGACATCGGTCGCATGAAGAAACTCATGAGTCGAGTGCACATGCACCTAACCCTCGCGACGACAAGCGAAAGGCTTCAAGCTTCCTCATTTTTTTTTCTTTCCTTTCGTTAGTCGGAAGAAAAATAAGCTTTTTTTCCTTTCTGAACTTTTTCAGTTTTGATAACTGCAAAATTTATTGAGTGGGAACTGTATTATGTACAAAAAGTTACGTAGCATTATGTCTGTAATCAGGGATGGGCAGTATTTCAAATACAAGTATTTGAAATACGTAATTCAAATACAAGTATTTGAAATACGTAATTCAAATACTTTGTGTATTTTGTATTTGTATTTAATTGCAAATTGGGTAATGTATTTGACTTGTGTATTTAAATACTAAAATGTGGGTATTTCAAATACAATTGTAATTAAATACAATTTTGTGGGTGAAAATACAACTCTCAAATTTATTGTCACTGTCCAGAGCAGGAAGAAAACTATGTTCTGCACCGAATGCAGTGTCCCTCAATCAAGTACAACCGTTTAGTGACTTTGTGATTACGGTGCTATACTCTGTTTCACCTTGTGTTGTACCGCAGGAAAGGCTACACGCGCGAGCTCCTTGCTCTAGGGCACATCTCAGCAGCACAAGCTCTCGTGCTCCAAGGGCAGCTGCCAACGCTATGAGCTCGCACTTCTAGCCTTTGCTGCGGTACAACATAAGGTGAAACGGAGTATAGTCCAGGGCAAGAATAGTGACGAAATCGACGTTCATAGGCAGACTGGCTAAATAAGTGCCTGTGACAACTTGTGATGCTTTCCAGCCTGATTTCCATAAATATTTTTGCCTGGAACATTCTAAATGCGCAGGTCGTCCAGATTTTCGTAGCTGGTGCGAGTTGCAACAATAAACAATTCTCTAGCTAGTGCTGCGCGTCTTGCTCGTTTCGGTTCTTTGTTAGTGTATACCAAAAGGTAATCGACAAAAAAAGCTGCTTGAAGCTCTGTACTTTTTTCACCTATTACGTCCACGCTGATTACATTTTTTTGTGATTATATTTCTATTACGCTACTATCGCACACTAACTCCCGAGTTAAACGTAAACCTTTCGGTGGACATCCACCTGTTTAGGAATGACAATGAATGAAAGGAAAACTCTAACCAAAAATTGATACGGAGCCCGACGTTTCAAGGCCAGTTCGGCCCCTTCATCACGGGTGACTGTTTTTGTCCTTGTCGTCGTCTTGCAAATTGCCCAGTGTTGTTGGCTTCTTTAAAACGGCCGTTGTATCTGCACGCGCTTTATGGTTCGTAGCGCCTCACGTGACGCACCGCAAACCGGACACGTAGGCGCTTGGCAGTGTCCCAGCTGACCGGTTGACGTTATTTTTGGTGTTCTGGATGTACCAGGACTCTAATAAAAGGCGTCTTCGCCAGTTTCTTTCCGTGCCAAGAATAGAGCAATTATTGAATCCAATCGCGTGACCCTCTTTTTGGACGTATTCTGCCAGAGGACTGCCCTGCACGTTATCAAACACGACCAAAAACGGAATGGCGATCCTCCCAGGTTTTTGAACAACGTGTACAAAAAACTTAGATGGAATGAAACAGAAGACACCCCTCCTCCCCCCAACCGCGTATGCGTCCCGTGCATCAAGGGCACAAGCGAGACTCTCGCGCGCGTTTTACGAAAATACGGCGTCAGTGTGACACATAAACCGGTGTCCACCATTGGACGCCTCTTCTCGCTTCCAAAGGATCGTCCCCCTAAAAAAGAAGGCTCAGGGACTCGTCTACAGGATCCCCTGTGGTGACTGCGCCGCCTCCTACGTTGGGAAAACTAAAAACTTCCCGGAACGTCTACGCCAGAATCAGTATGACGTTAAAAAGAATAACGTCCAGGGCAGTGCGCTGGCAGAACACGTCCAAAAAGACGGTAACACGATTGGATTCAATAATTGCTCTATTCTTGGCTCGGAAAGAAACTGGCGAAGACGCCTTTTATTAGAGTCCTGGTACATCCAGAACACCAAAAATAATGTCAACCGGTCACTTGGGACACTGCCAAGCACCTACGTGTCCGGTTTGCAGTGCGTCACGCGAGGCGCTACGAACCATAAAGCGCGTGCAGATAGAATGGCCATTTTAAAGAAGCCAACAACACCGGGCAATTTGCAAGACGACGACAAGGACAAAAACAGTCACCCGTGATCAAGGGGCCGAACTGGCCTTGAAACGTCAGGCTCCGTATCAATTTCTGGTTAGAGTTTTCCTTTCATTCCTTAACTCAAAATTAAAAAGAGATACCCAGAAACCCATGTCAGGGGCCCTGAAGTTGCTGACGCAAATTTTGAGGAATGTATTTGGAAAAGTATTTGGAGGAGACCAAATACATTTGGTTGTATTTGTATCTTGTACTTAAATGCTTTTTTTGGAAATGTAATTAGATTTGTAATTAAATACATTTTGATGAAGTATTTTGTATTTGTATTTCAATACATATTTGCATGTATTTTGCCCATTCCTGACTGTAATTATAGTTTATTATCAATTATATTTTATATTGAATTTATTGCAGAAAAGAGCCCCCACCGGGACAAGATACAGGCAACAGAAACTGTGCACATCTTTCAAGTTATCTCCTCCCTTCAAACATGCAATGAAGTCGCTTTCGGTTTGAGACGAAGGAAGCAGGTTGCTATATTCCCTAAACGGAGCTCCGAAGCAATGCAATAAATTGGTGTCACTAGAAAGGCATCGCTGATCCATTGTTTCTCTCAAATAAACACCACCATTCGCTAAAGTGTCGTTCAATGAAACATCATGGACAAGGCTTCGTTCACTAAAACGTTGTTCGATCAAGTCAGCGCCTCCAAGATCATACCCAACTCAACGGTAATCATGGCACATGGTAGTGCGTTAATACTTCAAGATTTATAGTTTCTGCCAATCTGACAAAGTGAGTAGAAAAGTACCTGTAAAACATAACTTCACTTAGTTACAAGTTACTGGCATATGTACCTAAGATACAGATACCGAGAAATGAAAGTGCCTAGGTTTGTACCTCAGGTACAATAAAAGTACCTAGATACCAATTTGCAGTTACTTGTACCTAGGTACTTTACAATCCTCAACACAACTATACTCAGTGCCACCTCATGAAAAAAAAAAATCAAGTTCTGCACATACCGTAAAATACCGAGCCCATTCCATATAAAATGCCCACCCCCAAATTCTGCAACATCGGAAAGAATATGCACAGTACATATATAGGTAAAATTGATGACCTAACAAGCACCCATTCCCATATTTTTACAATTATCTCTATATTTTGAGTGGGCGCTTGCTCGGTATTTTACGATAGTTCATATGCTGCAGAAAGTAGTTCTTACAAGCTTCACTGACTGTGTGCTCGAATGTACTAATAAAGGGAATTCATTGATTCTTTCTCAATACCCAAGCTACCGAAGCACCCTTCCTTAAATCTCAGATTTGAGCAAAACAAACACGACTTGTGAGGATGTCACAGTCGATTAAAGAGCCTAACCACGGTTTCATTTTGTTGACCTTACTGCAAGGCAGTTGTCCCAGGGGCATTGATAAAGTTCTATTTTTTCTTTTTAGAGCGCAGCTCTTAGGCGCCCGTTTCCGGCTTGAGCGGCATCGCCGTCGCCGTAACCAAGGTCACCCCAAGGTCACGTGACCCCTCTCAAGGTCACGTCACCCCCCAAGGTGACCCCCCCCCCCCCCCAAGGTCACGTGGCCCCCTCCCCGAGGTCACGTGACCCCCCTTCCCCCCACCCAAACTCACGTGAACCCCTCCCCCCGAAGCATATTAAAGAATGAGGGGAGGAGGAGGAGGGGTCTACCCTCCCCTCAGTACCCTTCCCTCCTCCTCCTCAAGGGCTGCGCTCCAATTCGGCGTTACAGGGAGTTGTAAACGGCTTTCACTTTTTTGTTTCAAACACTTGATACCGATGGGATTGTTTGCCTTGGCCACTTTATCTTCTTCCTTCAAGCGAGTCACTATGGCGATAAGTCATACCATCGCATTGGACCATCATAGTCACAAGGCTTTGAAACCTTGCTACAAGCTTCATCATAGAGAAACCTGGAGGCCATGTTATGAATGAATGTGAGAGATTCAGTCAACATTGTGACCACAAAACTACAAATAAATTATATGGGCTGCATCGTGCTGACAGAGACCAGGGACCACAGTCCGTGTCAGGTTTGAGCTAGATTTTCCGTTCTTTTAATTATCTTTTTTTTTAATTTATTTATTTTACCTTTCTATTAATTTTTTATTTTAATTTATTATTTTTTGCTTCTTTGTGTTTTAGCTTTAATTTTATTTTATTTGTTTTATTCATTATTTTCATCCAAAACCTGCTGCTTTCACTGGCACGCTTGCATTCAAATAAAAGGATTTAATCTTTCAGACCAGCTGTGCAGCTCAGTGGCTATAGTAATGGACTGCAACCCCACCAACCTGGGTTCGAGCTCCTCAGCGGCTCAAACTTTATACATAATCTTTATAACCTATAGGCCTGTAGCGCTTTCAGCGTGTCACTCATTCGTGTCACTTGTTCATGATGCTCGTTCATGACAATTTCCTCATAATAAAACGACTCATTAAACACATTCGGTGTTAAAAGGGCCCTGGTTGGCCATGCGACTCACCGGAACCCAAAAATGATCTCGTCATGACGCAGGTGTGCGTCGTCGTCCACTGACAGCACAGCTTCTGTCTCGATGAGGGAGAAGGGCAGGAAGCGATTGTTCAGGCTGTTCTTTTTGGCACGCACCACCTGAGGAATGGATGCCTCTTGCTACACTTTGGACTCAATTTTCGAATCAGCAGCATTAACAAAAAAGCAGCAGCATTTTCCACACTGAAGGGTTACTAGCTACACTTCATTCTTTCTCCAGACAGCTCAGTCTCCATCAACGATGTAGTAAGCTTAGAATCTACAGCCTCACACTCTTAAAGCATTTCATATATATACCCACTCAATCTGCAAAGCTTGGAGATTAGCGCCAGCTATCATCAATAACATGCATGTCCACATCTGATCTGGGATGCACGAAATCTTTAATAACTGCCGCCGTCCACTGGTTTCTTTGAGGGAATCCAAAGAAAACCCGGACGTGTGTGGAACTTTACCAACATGGCCCAAGAAATTTTCAGCCAACATAAATACACAACAAATTCAACTACTATCCATAATAGAGAGGGTTTGGCATTTGGACTGTATAAAGGTTGCCCCTTTGTGTTGGTGGTGGCTGATTGGAGGGTTTGGCGTTTGGACTGGTTAGAGGTTACCCCATGTGTTGGTGGTGGCTGATTGTGTGGGCTATATAAGGAGGCAGACTAAATAAACCTGGTGTAGATGAGTTTGAGACGTCGTCATGTCCTTTCCTGTTCCTTCAACTTATGCGTTCATTTCTGCCCCAGTCACAGGTTTATTCTACATGGCTACAATCCACCATTTTCATTTCCTTGTTTCCTTCAACCTATGCGTTCATTTCTGCCCCGGTCTCAGGTTTATTCAACATCGTTACTATCCATCATTTTCATTTCCTTGTTGCGTAATTAATTTTTTTCCTATTTTGGTTTTAATCCATTCTATTCTCAATCAACGGGGACCAGGATTGACTTACTTGAAAACATAAAACTGGTAGGAATAATTTGCAAGGAAGCTTCTTGAAGCTTTAAAGTAAAAAATGACATTTCACCAAGGAACTTGGTGAAAACGATGAAGCAAAGTCGTTTAGCAAAAACTACAAATTGCGCAATTAGAAAATAAATTTTAAAAAAGCTTAAAGGGAAACTGAAGGAGTTTTGTATTTGAGAAAGCAAGACTTGAATCGTCTTCATTAGGCCTCTAGGATCGCGAATATCAAAATTATATACCAGATTGATGTGCCAAGTAGCCGCAAAAGCACTTTCATAATAGCGCTGAAACCCTTCCTTTCCGGCATGTTCGGTAGGAGGAGAGAATTGTGACGTATTCTACCGATATCTCAACATTTCCATACCTTCCGCAAGCCTTACCTAAGCAATCAAAAACGCTGCACGCGTTCCCTCACAAGCAGCAAGTGTAAAGCAGTTGAAACCTCTGGGTGTGACGTCAAACCCAGCAGTTGATTTTTCAGTTTTTCTACTGCTACGTTCGGATCAAATCCTTGCGATATTCAAATTCATGGGATAAAAAAGTCGGAGCTCTAATCCAAGCTGTGGAGTTAATTGACCAGCGAAGCTGTGGTTATCACCTTCAACGATTGCCCACTGCTCTATGGACCCCTTTTATGGCAAACGCAACCAGGTGGTGCTCCAGTTTTGGCGTCCCAGAGAACTTCCAGTTTATAAAAAAAAATAAACAAAGGCCACCTTAACACCGCCGCTTGAAGTGTAGTTAAAAGATTTAACCACCGATTCTCCAGGTGAATGCCAAAAGAACGAAGGGGTGCGAGATCTGTTGAAATGTTTAAAGTATTATTGTAAACCAGCTTGCCTCCTTTAAGATGCAATATTGTACAGCCGAAGGCCCTCATTAAATCTCCAACGTTGTTGTTCGTGTAGCATTTATGCACTCTAGCACTGGTGACATAAGCAAGCTCAACAGGCTCGCAAAGACGGTGCAACCAGAAGTCGCTTGGGACGCAAGCGGCGGTTCATGTTTGTAAACAGCAAAAGGGTCTATACAGAGTGATTGACGAAAGAAAAGTGAATGCACTGCCCCAAACTTTTTATATATGAAAGGCTAGTGACGTCACTCCCTAAATTGCAAGCTGCCATCGCCGCAGCAGCTTGTGCAACAGTAATCTTTACCAGCAAACACATACAGTGAGCCCTACATGCTTCGCATTGTTATCAGAAGTGCCTCATCGTCGATTATGTTGTTTGGATGCTTATTCTTTATTGAAACAAATGCTGTGCTCTATGTCGTATGCGTGATATGCACTTTTCGCTTCAAACACTGAAGGTCTTTTTTCCGTGAGGACACCGATGCAAAGAAATCCGACCAACGAGTCATATACAGCTTCGCTGTAAAATACGCCACCGTACACCTCTAACTTGTTTTCTTCGAGAACCTCTAGAGCTTCCCTTTAAGTAACCTAGCCCTCTCACTTCAGTGGTTATGGCATGTTGCCTAAAAAGATTTTGTTTGAATAAAAGCGGAGATGCTTGCCTCAATTGGGACGCCAATCTCCGGCCAGCGCAGTTCAGGCGACGGGGCCTTCTGGCTGTTCCAGACCACAATCACTTTGTTGAGGTGTGGCAGGCTACGTAGCCTTTGTAGAGAGTCGATCAGGACAGCTTCCCTCTCGTACGTCAGCATCACCACTGGTGACGAGAAGGTCAGAACAAAGAAACATGCTGCAAATTATAACTGGCGCAATGCCCGTGCATCGGGTTTACACTCTTCTCAAAGACCCTGTTGTGTACACAGTACGCTGCATTAAATCGCGATCAAACTTCCTGCAAAAAAACTGTGCATCACAGAGAAATGAGATTGGTACCGTACTAGTAGTCACTGTCGATGTGCATATTTACTAATGAAAAATATTGTCTAGGATAATACATTTTTTAATTGGATTTGCATAATTAGGTTTCTTAATTGTTTAGAAACAAACATACAGTTTTAATGCGAAGTATGCTGGAAATAATTGAAAAATCACTAAATCAGGTAATTTTAGATGTGGAGTGCATGCTTCGTTTAGTTCCAAAAATGCTTGCAAGTTTGATGCACCCTCGCTGCATTTAATTTCTTAAAATCAACATAAATGCTATGCCAGACAACTGTCTATAGCATAAACAGTAACATTTGTACATTGCCATGCTTCCTACATGCTTAGTCTTTCTAAAATTTACCCTTTTAGTGCTTTCCAATGACACTAAGCAAGTTTCTAACTCAAACCAAGTGCTTATTTTCACTAATCAGAACATTAATTGTGCAAAACTAATTAAGTACTTCATTATTCAAAATGCTATGTACCTCACAAAAAACTGTCCTTTTAGCAAATGACTAATATGGCACCAATTTGTTTTTTGCTGCGTAGTATAGTTTTCATGGGACAATGGCTGACATTCGGTGAAACATCCAGTAGTATAAGCGTATGTTTAATAACTAAGCTTGAAATATCAACTATCATTGGGAATTTCATTACTTATGCTGTGTAATAGTCCGTTTAAATTTGCTGAACAAAATTATAAGAGAAACATTGATGACAATACTTTTTTTTATTGGAAGGTGTAGCTGGTTCAAAAGTTGGACCGACATTCCGTTTCGAGGATAGCATTTATGCAAGAGTTTGTTTTTGTACAATGTTGTCAACTTGGGGGGGGGGGGGGGGAAGGGGGGTACTTATTTTTGCTTGTAAGCTTTGCCTCACATTGGACTAGTTTAGCCCCTGTTTTGCGTGTCACATGAACTTATATAGGGCAAACCATCATATTTGCACATTCAACACCTCGATTTTCTTGCTCACAGAACTTCCTGGTGATATAACTTCCAATAACCAACTTTTAGAGCGCAGCTCTTAGGGGCCCGTTCCCGGCTTGAGCGGCGTCGCCGTCGGCGTAACCACGGTCACCCCAGGGTCACGCGACCCCCAAGGTCACGTGACCCCCCCCCCTGAAGTCACGTGACACGCCCCCCCTTCCCCCCGGGGTACCGTGACCACCCCCAGGGTCACGTGACCCCCCCATGACGTCATCATCACTGATGACGTCACCGGCATCCGCATCGTCATCATCACTGGTGACGTCACCGGCATCCGCATCGTCATCATCACTGGTGACGTCACTGATTACCTCACCGGCATCCGCATCGTCATCGTCATCGTCATCGATGACGTCATCAGTGACGTCACTGATGACGTCATCAGTGACTTCACTGATTACCTCACCGGCATCCGCATCGTCATCATCGCTGATGACGTCATCAGTGACATCACTGATGACGTCACCCGCATCCGCATCGTCATCGTCGACGTCATCGGAGTCCGCATCGTCATCGTCACTGATGATGTCATCAGTGACGTCACTGATGACATCATCGGCATCGTCACGTGACCCCCAAGGTCACGTGACCCCCCCCCCAGGTCACTTCACCCCCCCAGTACCCTTCCCTCCTCCTCCTCCTCAAGAGCTGCGCTCTAATTCGGTGTTACAGGGAGTTGTAAATGGATTTCACTTTTATATTTAATTCATATTTAAAACTGTTTTCTCAATCCCTTACTTTTTTCAACTGGCATATGTCATGACCAGTCAAGGAACAGCAGAACCTGGTGTTGTCTTGTGTCAACATAATATTTTACAAACTCGTGAGACACCTTTACAAAAACCTGACAAATTTCGCTGTTGTAAAAGACCTTACTCGTCCTCTCATCAGAACTGATATGCTGTGAGCGATTATTAGCATCAACTAGATTAGCATTAAAGTTTTAGGGTATATTCTGTTGCTCTTTGACTTATCCTTCGCGCAGGACGATACAGCTGCCACTTCTATTGGAAGACTGACATGTCAGCCTAAACCCTTCCTTTTTGTTCTGTTTGGTGATGTGCGATATTCAAAATTTAGAATAATTCGAGAATAGTGTTTGCGATTCAATTCAAAGCACACTTTTCGAAGGTCTTAAGTATTCAAGTTTCTCGAATACAGTCATGTCTTATTAATAGAACCTCATTAATATGGATACCCCACTATATGGACACCATTTTAGGGGACAAACTGGGAAAGTACATGCATTTTTGTCTCGTTAATATGGACAACTCACATTATGGACAATTTTTCGGGAGAACGGAGGGGTCCATATTAATGAGACATCACTGTATTAACAAGATTACAAGCATCTTCAGAATTCTTTAATGCCTACTGCTATGTGCCAGTGTTCTGTTGTCAGGCTTCACCACTTGAATCAGCGCGCACGGGTTAAGCTTCACTGCTCTGCAGCAGCATGCTAGGAGAAACGGCTCCCATGTTGCAGCATCTCGGTCAGCTTTTTTCTGTTATAATTGTTGTTCGACAACTGATTTTAAAGGAAAGTGCCGGGAAAGGAACCTCGAGCTATATTCAAATAAATAGGGTAGTTACTGCTTTACTTGCCATGTGACATTATGTTTTACTCAACTCTTACCAGAACCTTTTTCTCCTTAATTTCATACCGCTAGTGCGTAAAACATTTTTTTACGTGATAAAACTGTTCCTTTCAATAGGTATGTTCCCTCTAAAAGATTTTCAGCCATGAATTTTTAAAGTATCCGTGCTCAACTCACATTAAATGCAAAACATTCAGAATATAAAATATTCTAATTGGATTGGCCAGTGAAATTTACATATTCATACTTGATTCACAATAAACAGTTTGATATTTGCACAACCCTAACTACATTCCATTAAACCATCTCACCCACAAGAAATGCAGAATGAAACCTAGTGGATTCACAAAATATGACAGGGTCCCTTTTTGTGAAAGAAATGAAATCTATAGATTGGAATGAAAAAAAACCTATGGAAATGAAATGAAATCTAGTGGATTCATAAAAATGAGAAGGTCATTGAGTCGGTTGAGCCTTTGCATGCCGCTTTGAAATATACTTCTGAGCGAAGAAGGCTACATACAGACATCTACTCAGTACCATCTGGAGGTGTGTTTGTACACAAGGTAAGTGTGCACAGAGTTGCGACGCAGTTGATACACTGACCTGTGAACTGCTCCCTCGGCACATTGCCCCCCAACACTTCACTGAACTCTTTGCCAGTTCCTCCGACTCCTTGGCCAATCGGTCTGAAACCAAAGCTTGAACCTGAAAGGAAGCCACCACATTGCAGTAATGATGCCAATGGCGTTATCTACTACACTGAGTAACGTAAGGACTGTCTTTTAACTAAGTACGACAGAAGGTTGCCAAGCACAATAATCACATACATCTGCGTACAATCAAAAGACGTCTTGCAAAATCGGAGCGATGCTAGCGGCGTAGTGCCGTGTAAAGCGTCTTGGGAACCTATTGGCCTCTAAGTTTCGGATTCAATTTGCCAACCTCACTTGATGACATCCCGTCATAACCAAATATGGCGCTTGCATTTCCAAATATGTGACCTTTCTAAAAACTTATAATATCATGGCCGTTGTCTACCAATGCAGCTAGAACGCTGGGACACGGTTTCTAGGGCTCCCGACGTGCCAGAGTTTATGCGCAGGTAGACACGGGACTATGAGAGCGATAGCGCGTGGAAGAAGTACACTGGGCCAGTCATTCTGTTCCGTCGTTTCCCCAATGTCCTAGGCTCCTTAAATTATCCGTAATCCGTGAGGGTCGTGCTGCGCTGTCTAAGCAGGTCCTTAGGCTGCTGGAGGTCCGTGTTTTAATGGGGGCTCTCACGAAGACGAATGGGTGTAATGCAAGCGAGCACCGAATTTGTTTTACGGCAGCGACGAGATGCACCACTTTGTCAATGGGGCGATAGAAGCCGAAACCATGACACTTCTCTCCGTGGCCAACTAGGTCCCATAATGCAATGCACACAGTGTTCCGTGCAGGGACTTTTGGAAGTAGTAGTCTCTTCCGAAACTGGTCCCATTTTTCTGTCAGTCAAGCGAAGCTGACGTGATATAATTTTAGAAAGCCTCTCCTGAAAAACTCTCTGCTCGCCACAATTGGTTGTGTCCTCCTCTCTGCAAGCCTCCCTTCCAGCGTTCGCTCTGCTAAAGTGGAAAGAAAGGAGGACTTTGCGAGAGGAGCTTGTAGTGCTGCTATTCTTAATTTGCAACAGACTATAGCAACAGTATGCATACTTCCCAGAACAAACTTCCAAAACAGAAACCTAAGTTGTATAAAAAAAAAATGAACTGGGAAGACGAAGTGTGAATTTCAAATGGCACTCACCCATAAACTTGGCCTCGGAGGGCAGCACGGGCTCTTCCGTCCCAAACGGATACAGGGTGTGAGGATCAAACGCCTCATTCCAGACCCTTGTCTGCTCGTTGAGGGCAATGCTGAAGTTCCGCTGGTACGGCAGGGACGGAAACGGAGGCTCGATGGGACCCAGACTTTCTTCCAGTTCGGTGTTGGGGGGCACCTCCATCGTCACTGGCCGAAAGGTGGCGTTGAAGATGCTCGGCGATGGCTCCTCATGCACGGGAGGCGCCGGGATCCCCAGCCTGGAGCGGACGAGCGAGAGCGCCGTCGCTACGAGACGAGGCGTCGTGGACAGGTAGTGCTCCCAAAGCAGACGCCCCCTCCGACGCAGCTCGACGATGTCGGCATCAAGGTACGTCTTTAGCACGAAGTGTAGCTCCGTCACACGTGCGAGCGGAAGCAGCAGGGATGCTCGGGTCCAGTCGATGAAGTCGCCAAATGGAAGTTCGACACGATCACCTCCGAGCACGACGGGAACGGCGCCCGCCCGGAGACTTTCCCAAAAGCGGGTCAGGAAAGTGTGCGACGACACACGGCCCCCGGACGGTGCGAGGAGAAGCGAGAATGTGGAGTCCCGGAGGAGCTCGGCACGCGTGGCTGCGCTTCCGCAGAGAGACCAGTCGTCGGACGGAGCGGCGGAGTCTTCTTCCGCATGGGCACAGGCGAACATGAACCGCAGCTGACTTTCGTAGCCTGCCGACATTTTCCGGAGGGCACCGACGACCACATTGTTTTCGCGAGCGGCCAGGGTAACGTTAGATCCCCCTCGCAGCTGTCCCTCGAAACTGATCAGGTACTTCCGTCTGGCAGGCGTGACGAGAGCAGTCGTGCTCCAGGGTGGCTCGGCCTCGCCGTTTGGCGGCGGCGGCGGCAGGACTAGGTCGAAGCCACGCCTGAAGTCGGCGGCCTCGAAGTTGACTTGTGCTACAAGAGCCCGCTGCGTGTCGGTTTCTCGCAGCTCTGCGCTCTTACCCAGGTTCAAGATGACATGGTTACGCCCGTCTCCATTCCAATGAGGCAGACGACGGAGGTAGTCCTGTGCTGCATCGGCCCTGAGGCCGCCTCCGATCACGACGACGTGGATGCACGCGGCACTGGGGTCGAACGTGACGTGGATGTTGGTGCTCGAAATCTCCCCGACGGATGCCCCGACGTTCGGGTCTAGCCTTGAGTCATCCGGAGGGTAGAAGAAGATGGGGAAGCCCGAGGTCAGGGAGCAGCGGGAGTAGTCGAAACAGGAGTGCATCCGGCAACCGTGGGCACGCAACTGCGCCTGCAAACCTGACGGAGCGTCGTCTGCCACCACGGAGAGTGTCAGGGGCGGCCTGAGAAGTGGCACGTTTCGATGTTCTAATTCCGCCTGGGCGTAGGCGGCTTGCTTGAGGGACAGCTCGATGCGGTCGAGCTGAAGCCGGTTTTGAGTGTACTTGCGCTTGGAGTCCTCGACGCTTTGCACCAGGCCGGTGATCTCGGCCTGGGGATCGAAAATGCAGCTTGAGATGTGAAACAGGCCGACAAAAAGAGGCCAGATTTGGTCTACAAAAATTTGAAAGTCAGATTAAGGACACTTGCCTGCAGTTCCTGCCTCCGCCTCTCGAGATCTCGAAGCTCGGTGCTCACCGACGTTTTAATCCGCAGAAACTCCTCAATCCTTAGCTTGAGATCTTTCACTTCTAATACGTGAATGTCGTCCAACTGGATGCGCTTGTGTATGTCTTCTGACGAGTCCGCGTTGCCGAGGTACTACAAAGGAAAAGAGGCGACCGTACTGCAGCAGTCACCAAACAGTCCGCCGCGCAGCGGTTTACGCAGGTGCTCTGGTTTCTTCCACTATGGTTTGTAAACTCTAGTTTGAGGTGCTAAACTTGACTTTCTAAATAAACGTAATTTTTCAAGTTCGAGAGGAATGTTCACTTACCCCAAATATGTAGTAATTAATCAATAGCGGCACGGAAAGAACCAACAAAAGTAGACCGAGGAGCATTGACATCTTGACTTCGGCCAAGCGCCGGCAAAACGACTTGTATCCGACGGGCCTTGGCAATCCAGAGTCGTATCTTGACATTTCTAGAAGCGGGGAGCTTAGATCTGAAAGAAAGGGTCGAATAAAAGACATTGAAACGAAAATACGCTTCTTCGTCAACTCGACATTCGTTAGATTGAAATGACAAAGTAAATACCAGTGCAACGGGCCGGAGCTGTTTCCTACGTCAAACCAGGAAGCGAGTACAACTTCATCTTGCGTCGCTTGAATCCAGCTCGTTGAAAAGGAAGACGCGAAATCTTCAAGCACCGCATCCGGACCACGACCTATCCGGACATCCTTTTCTCTTTCGAACCTCTCAAGCACACACTGCACTGTTTACTGCAGCACTGCTGCATGGGGGCGGCCATCTTGAATTTCGCGTTCTCTCGCGAGAAGGCGTGAGATTAGAGGGGGAGGAGGGGTCTGTCATATGATGGTTAGGTGTGCGGAAAGTTTGTAATTATGGTATCGTCCTTTTTCTAGAGCGATTCTCAAGCAGAAAAATTCATCTTTGGTTCCCAACCGAGATTCGGGAACGTGTGAACGTTGTGTCGGAACATCGCCCGCATCGTGACAATGGTTAGACGGTCCGCAAACGTGTCTGGGAGGGCTCCGTTAGCGACACGCAGTCTGCAACAACGATGTGGTCTTGTTTTTGTGTCGCCCAATTCCGATTGTAGGCGTTGTAGTAACTTCTTCCAAGTGTCCGCGCGTGCAGTAGAATACCAGGCGTCGCGTATCTGGCCATTCAGCGTGCACGCGAGTGTCCGTTGCCTCGGCGAAGCTCCCTCGATCTCGGGAGGCGTTTATCGGCCAAGTTCAAAAGCTAGTGATTCCGCCGTGTGGCCCCGCACTTGTGACGTTTGAATCGTGAGAGGCAACGTCTGTCGTCTAGAAATAGTGTAGCTACAGTCTGGGAAAGGTGCCGCCGGCTTCAGTATGTAGCTATACGCGCTGTGCTTTCGATCTTTCTTTTTTCAGTCATTTGCCGAAGACGAGGATGGCTATTCGTCGAACTATCACGTCGGATCTTTGCCTCGTGACTATGCGTATGGATCTGACGAAGCCGAGGGAGAGCAGCCACATGATACACAGTGCGGCAGGAAACGCAAGATCCTACTTATGGGTTCCAAAGGGTAAGCTGTTCAGGCATCGTCCTAGTTCCTGGCTTAGACTTACCCCAGTTGCTTACACCCCCCACCCAAACCTCGGGTCATCACTGTCGTTAATGATCAGTGAGCAGTGCGTGTTTTATTAATCGTGTGTGGGAACCAAGTATCCCGAGAACACATTGTCTCCCAGTGCCCATATGTCGTGCAGTCAGAACTGCATGTTGCTATCCCGGTTTTGCAGTGATTGCCCAAATAATAGACTGGTATGTTTTAAGCCAGTCTGATCCCTCATAGTATAATTTCCCTTTGTCTAAACAATTTATACCTTTTAAAGGAGCAATGCAACAATTTTTGTACTTTGCGCAAATACCGCTTAAAACGGATCCCTGACGTTAATGACCTATAAAACACGCGTTCGTTTTTCACCCCACGCAATAGAAGACTCAGAAAAAAATTAAAGAAAAATGAGCAGCGTTCACCCCCTCAACTCGCAGCCAGAACAAGCGGCCACGTGATCTGGAGCCGATTATATGCCGCCAGTGTTGATCATAGCCACGCGCTGGGGTTGGCAAAGCGCAGGACACGCGCTGAGTTCCAGACATTGTTATGGCTCGGCTGTTGTCGCCGTTGCAGCGATTGGACACGGGTCACAACCCGAATGCTTCTCGAGCTAGCAATTGTCACGAGCACAAGTCGAGTGCCCACGCAATGGTCGGGTCCAATCTATGAACCGCATTCAAATATCGTCACTTGGGTGTACTGCAATCCCCGAGTTACGTCATCAAATTTTGCAAAGGAGAGATTGAATGAAAATGATCGCTTTTGTCCTTGCAATTACACCGCAGCAAAGGAGTTTCTTGGCCAATGGCGTTGCGTGTGAGTATCCTTGAGTCCCTGGTGTGCCAGTAAGCTCGTGTACAGAAAAAAACATTCCAAATGAATATCGTTGCACAGCTCCTTTAACTATCCCTTTGTGTACTAAAATATTAAGGTGGGCTAGTTGGATATGTATCTCAGAAACAAATAGCGCGAAGGTAAAGTACAAACTGACGAAACAAGCGCTAACTCACAACTGTCGTTTGAATATTCACACTGAAGACAGTTGTGAGTTAGCGCTTGTTCTGTCAGTTTGTACTTGACCTTTCCACTATTTATTTCTAAGATATCACTTTGTCCCTGTGCAAAGCGTGTTACGGATCCCCATTTTCCAATGGTCACGCTTTTTCAGCGGGGGTAAACAGGTACCGACTATGAAGGGGTGCCAACCTCACCCCATGTAAACATTGTTGTACAATGCTTTCTATGGCTTTCGAGCGACTTAATGTAAATGCTGTTAAGTAAATACTCTTCAAAATCTTGACTCTTGTAGCATTCAGATAGCAAGGTCTTGTATACCAAGGTCAAGGACACTGTTTGGTTATTTTATGCTCGCTCGGCATTGACGTCCCTTGCTAATATCTGCGACGGTGTAGCTGTTATTGTTTCTGACGAGCATTGAAGGTGGATAATTTGTGCTGCACTCAAGTAGAGCAAATAGGACATTGTATACAAGGTATGTATATATCTAGCTCTTACATGCTTGCATTGTCTACTTAAGGTATCTGCTGATATGCAGCTTGCACGGTATTTGGCGATGCAAATCACACTATCATAGCTTTGGTTAATCGATGGTCGGACTGCGTCCTCGGGCTGATCATGAGCAAAGTTCTCCCTTCACGTTACCATGCAATGATGATCTTGATATGTCTCATGTAATCACAGGCACGTCTTCATTCTCTTTTGCAGGAGTGGCAAGTCTTCTATAGAAAAAGTGGTTTTCCACAAGATGTCCCCCAACGAGACTTTGTTCCTGGAAAGCACAAACAAAATTGTGCGAAATGGTATTGCTGATAGTATCTTTTTCGCTTTTGTGCATGTGCTTGTGTGTCTGAGACTGAAGCACAGTTCTCCCAAATGGCACTTAACAACTGTGCCTGCGTGTGCAGTGCTTGGATCACAGTTAGTTCACAATTCCAAACATCTCAAACACTACTACTGGCATGGCTAGCGTTCTGATGGAATTGCCACCTAAATTCCTGTGAAACTAAATTTAAGTGGTAACATTTGCCACTTGATCATGGCTTGTGCAAGTAAAATGCAAATATGCACTGATCTTGCATTCAAGGTGAATGCAGTGAGGATTACAACTTGTTTCCCAACATTCCACAAGCTTCATTTGTCTGTATCCTGTGCAGCTCAGTAAAACCTCCGCTACTGTTGTGCCAATAATTTGCAAACATCACCATGCTTGTATTTTGTTCAAGGGTTTACAAAAACTTTGAGCATGAGCTATTAACTCTGAAGAAAGGCTTTGCTGAATGTACATGTTCAACTGAGCATGTACAGTGCTCAGCAAACTTATCTGGAACACATACTAATCCTATCCTTGCCTTCTTTTATTTTATTTATTTCTATGTGTGCCTGAATAGCTGGTGCTAACACTAAGCTATTTCTCTAAGTGTCTCACTATGTGCGAAACATGCCTTCAGTTTACATAAATATGCGCAGTTCTCTAATATTTTGTCTCTTTTCTGCATTCAATATTCCACAAGTGTTCCGTTCGAGTTTGACTAGCACTGTACATTTGATAGGTCAAAGAGCAAAGATTAAAAGAATATGCCTTAAAGCTTTAATGCTAAGATAGTTGATGCTAATAATTGTTCGCAGCATATCAGTTCTGATAAGAGGAATGAGTAAGGTCTTTTCCGGCAGCGAAACTTGTCAGGTTTTCTGAATTTTACAAACTCACGAGTTTGTAAAATATGCTAGAGAATGAAGAGTCACCTTTTCTACTGCTACTGGAAAACTTTACAGGATAGGCGTCAGTTTCATTTAAAGGGTATCAAAGCGTATTCTTTTCAATCAAAGCTGGAGTCCCCCAGGGCTCTGTCTTATATAATCTTTATGTTAATGACCTCTCCATTGTGGTACCAATTTCAATATGCTGACAATACTATTATTTTATCTAGAGCAGGGGTGGCCAAACCGCGGCTCGCGAGCCGCATGCGGCTCTTTGCTGGTCCAAGTGCGGCTCGCGGATCCCTCGTAAGGGAACCCCCCCCCCCCCCCCCCTTCTTTCGACCCTTTCCGCGTTTCCCCAGAAAAAAAAAGAAGAAAGGATTTCAGAATAAAGCACACTGCAGCTTGCAGTTTGGGCAGACTCTGAACAAAGGTTAAGTTTGCCCCCCTCCCCGCGGCTCTTAGAAGTCCCTTGGTTTTGTTTGCGGCTCTTAGGCCAGGCCAGACTGGCCACCCCTGATCTAGAGTATCCAATTATTTAGATGCCTTTTTGTCTTTACAAACTGCAGCAATTAAAACTATGTACTGGTTTCAAGCTAATTTAATTAAAGTCAATGCATCCAAAATGCAACTTATATGTTCCCACAACCCTTTGAAAAAAGTTATTATGAGAGCGCTCCACTTGTAATGGAGAGGTCCCAAGTTCGATACCCGGACCAGGCGGATTTTTTCGGTCGCTCACCAGTCACCTAGCTGTGTTTGGAGATTTATGTTTGTCCTTTGTCCCTCTTGTTCCCCTTCTCTAGGGATTACTTTCGTCGTCGTTATTATGACCTCCTTTTTATGGTTACATACGTCTGGGTGCCTATAATGTGCATAGGAGCCTATACAGCATACATCGTCTGTATAATATCTTGGCTTATTCTTTGACAGTGACCTAGCCTGGATCTTTCATCTTGCTCATGTATGTAAGAAAATTCGTGCTGTGTCTTTGTTATACAGCACTAGATACTTTATGACACTATCCGTTCAAAACATTGTTGTACATGCTCTAGTCTACATTGTGCTCCGTTATGGCATCACCGTGTATGGTCGTTGTGCTCTCAGTTGGCAATTTTTAATTAATTTGATTCTGTTGTCTTTGTTAAGGAACATTTCCTGGGGCTTGGAAAGAACATTGATATATTTAAAGCGTTGCTTTTACCTGATTTTAACTCGCTATTGATGGAAACTGTTCATACGCATTTTTGGGATAGTCAATTTAAAATTCTATATGTACCTTCCCGCATTCTTAACCCGAAGAGCATTACCAGATGCTTCAATGGCTGACAAGATTTGGAAAAAGAGCTCGTAGTTATTTTGTATCAGCATTTCTGAACAAACTACACCCTAGTATTTTTAATTGAAGAATGAAATACAAGCTCAAGAAAGCCCCGCGAAATTTTAGTTTGTAAAGTGCTCACTAGTTTGCTTTTTTATTCCAATTTCTTTGTTTGGATTTTATTTTACATGTTTCCTTTTGCATACAGCTGGTTTCACTGAATGTAAGACGCTGCCAGTCAAGCCCATTGTGGCTTAGGCAGGTCTGACTTCACACTCGCTTTGTTCGTTTGCAATAAAATTATTATTATTATTATTATTCAATGAGTAAACTGCTTGCAACAAAGATTGGTTAGTATATCACGTATGGCTTGGGTTGAGCAATGTATAAGGCAGAGTGGATTTAAGTGGTGTGATAAAGAGATAGAGCACTGGCACACATGGCGTTGCGCTTGTCAGCCATGTTTGCTCATTTACATTGCTACGCCTAGTCCCTACGTAAGGATGTCCTTTCGTTTTTTAGGTTAATATTAAATAAGAGCTTGATAAATGTATCACTAAAGAGGATACCTGCCCAACGCTCATTGATGCTTGAAATTATTTGCCAGCTCACTGTTTGCAAAACAGTGTGCGTTCATACAATAACTGGGCACTGCACGCATGCAGACAAAGTGAGCCGATGGTGTGCACATGGTACATATGGTACTTCCACTGCTGATTGACATTAAAATGAGAAAGTTTTTTGGGGGATTTTATTTTGGGGGTAGTAGTAGAGTATTGAGACGAGGAAGTTAAAGGTGCGTTTTCAGCCAGAGGCCTAGTAGGTCACCTTTAGTGTCGGGCAAGGGTTTGGAAGAAATGATGATGCAGGGTCAGGCCGTGAAGAGCAGCACAGTTGGCACGCCTTGCAAAATTCGAGTTCCAAACGTTCATTCTTGAACCTGAGCACGTAAACGTCATGTTGCAAGAAGTTTTTATGCCTAATCTCTTTAGAGCTTAGCTCGGAGGTGGTGAAATATTAAAAATAAATAAAAAAACGTCGGCCATGTATTTTCTATGTCCTATACCAGCCGGCTCGTCCTCTGCTCACTGGTTTGCGAGCTTGCTCTCAGGTGGCTCGCTGAACGCAAAAATGCCGAGAACGCCAACTAGGGGCTGGCGACGAGTGAGGTGATAGCAATAATTAATAATTTTAACAAAATATACCAACGATGACCACCTTGGAGCAAGCTCGCAAACCAGCGCATGCAGACGACAAACATCGGAAATATGACATAAAGAAATTCTCGGCCGCTGTTTTTGCTTTATTTTTAATATTTCGCCTCCTAGTTCATAAAAAAAAAATTTAACAAAAATTCCTTGCGAAGAACGTTCGCTTGCCCAGTTTCTAGTATGTACGTTTGGAATTCCAGTTTTGCAAGGCATGCCAAACGTGATGGTCCTTGCGGCCTCACCCTGTAGAGGAAGAAGTGTGAAAGAATTTTTGGGGGGTTTTACGAAAGTCAGCCTCTACTGGCAGTGTACACCCTTCATACTCCTTTAAGAGCTTTCGGTCTCACAAATCAAGTGTACCCACAATCAGATTTGGAACTTTTGGAGCAGTTCTTGCTAAGTAGGCTGCGTCTGTTGTCGACTCCACTTCTTGCACCGTCTTGTCTCGCCGCCACATACTGTCGTGGCCACATTCTTTCGCGTCATTACCCCGGTGTGTGACTCGTGGATTGACTTTTGCGTGCACAGATACCTCAAACAGCTCCTTTGTCAGACTGGACATCTGGGACATCCCAGGCCAGGTGGACTTCTTCGACCAGGTCTCCGACTTCAAGAACGTCTTTGGAGGCTGGGGTGCCCTCGTGTTTGTTATAGACGCCCAGGTTCGTCCTTCCTTCTTTGCCGGAGAAGAGCGCGAAGCAGAGTTTTTGTTGTCCGAGTTCTAACAACAGTTCTGGCGTATTCTGACGATGGGCAACAAGCTCCTAATTGAAATGTGCTAGCTAAGGTGAATATTCCTAAAGTTCATTAGTTGATTTTAGGTAACTCGTTTAATGATATCACTCGTACACTCTCTTTGACATCCACCATGGTTGGTGATGTTTTCTAGGAGGAAATATTTCTTTATTTCAAGTGCCCTTTTTTTTTTAGAGTATTAGTTACAGGTTAACAGGAAGCTCCTACCAGTGGTGTAGCCAGGGGGGGAAGCTAATGATGCTTCAGCCCCCCTCGAAATCCAGCCAACCCTATAACATCCACACACATTTGGACCCCCCCTTCTCCCCCTCTACACTCCAACTCATATACATCCTAGCCACCTCAGCCACCCCCCGAAAAAATTCCTGGCTGCGCCACTGGTTTCTGCGCTTAAAAATTTACCGTGAATTGCAACATTGGCTTTTGACACGCTTTCTGTGAAAGTAGACTCAGTCTGTTCTTGCTGATTGACTTACATGCTGCATCTGTCTATACCACATGTGTTCAGACTTTTTAATCTCGAGAAACGAATGCCTTTCTAGATTAATAGCCAAAGAACCGTTCACGACCTCTGCATCGATGCACTAAAGCAGTGCAGAAGCCTAGGGAGCATGTAAACAATAATGCAGATATTAGGGAGTGTTTAGGACATAGCTGCGCATCAACGAATGGCTTAGATCCTCTCTGTGCCTTTAAACTGTGAAAGCACTTCACTTTGGGGGCAGTGATGGCCAAGGAAACTCGGGAGATCAGAGAGCTTCCGAGTTTTTTTGAATCCAGTTGTAGAACTATTGTCTATAGGGGCCGAACTATGAGGAAATGTGCTTCGAGAGTCAAAATTGTCAAATCGCTTCTGGCTGGTGTTGCTGTTCCCCAGGACGACTACATGGAGGCCCTGCAGAAGCTGAACAAGACGGTGACCATGGCGACCAAGGTGAACCCCGAGATGAAGATCGAGGTGTTCATCCACAAGGTGGACGGCCTGTCGGACGACCACAAGATCGAGACCCAGCGGGAGATCCACCAAAGGGCCTCGGACGACCTCGCCGACGTGGGCCTTGACAACGTACAGCTCAGGTGGGTGGGGCCTCCGACGTCTCCTGCACCAAAGACACGCCCTGGTGTTCTCGTTCTGTTGTTGACTGTGGTCGCCTTGACCCAAGTCCAGAAAGCTTTGGTAACATCCACCAGGTGCAATTTGGTCATTGTTTGATTTATTTTTTTAAACTTATGCTGTATTTTTTTATTTTTCTATAAAAAGTTGGTGTCTCTGTGATGTTGCCACAACATTGCCGCTAAACAATTAAAGAGACGCTCAAATTTTGTGTCCATACTCCTTTAGGATGTCCACAACAAATGTCTTCCATTTATATTAGTGGCTAGAAAGTCTTGTCACAAGAGACCTCCACAGTGGGCAAGATTTCGTTAAGGTGCAGATGCAAAAATTTGTGCAAAATTATGCTATAAACTTTAATCAAGCTCTAAAACTGTGTGTGCTTTAGTGTATGGCTGCTTCATAATTTCTGTTTAATATAAAAGTTAAGAGTACCCTTAAAGGGGCCCTCCGGAGCTTTCTGCGATCGTCTGTTTATGTTGTAATGTTGCATAGTACGTGCAAGTTAATATGTATACAAAGTTTTAGATTACAAAACCGTTTATTAAGCAGATGGCAGAAGAAATATATCGGGACTATTTTCTCTTGGAAGACAATCCCCCATTCCCTGCCTATCGCTAAAACTTGACCAATGGAAATGCTGCATCTCGCGGTGAATGCGAACGTTATTATTGCAACACTTTTTAAGCTTGTTGTAAATTAGAGTTTGAGAAAAACGTAAACTGATTGTGGTGCGGGAAACATAGTCCGCAACTATCGCTCCAAAACCAGCGAACTATGTTTTCTCCCTGCAAACTTGTTGCTAGGGGGTGATGCGTCGGCGCGTCGGCTCGTCTGCTTCCCGGGGCGTCTGCAGGCATGCGTTTGCGGGACACATGTTCCTTCTTCCCGTGGATCCAGACTCCGAAGCCAGCTTTGCGATCCTTCCACGTGAACGAGTCAAACTTTTCCTTGTCATCTGTGGGATGCGACTGCGTATTGCAGTAGCAGCGCGACGGTGCGGTGCGACGAACGACAACTGCCGAGCACAAAGTCCGGGTCCCTTGACGACGGTCTGCGCGTTTTCGAGAGATTCCTCCGCGGGTCGGCGGTCGGCCGCGTTGGTGACGCGCAGTGACGCCGGAATCCTTTGCTTGCTATTGGCTGACGCGTAAAGAGATGCCCCTCCCGTTTTCCGGGGTCATCTCAGAAAGGGGGGCGTGCCGGGGACTTTGATAGCAATTTTAATAGGGAAATCCTTCGCGCATGACCGTAATTTTATGATTTTTAAGATCCTTAGGGCCTGTAGATTGAGTTACCGCCATAAATAGACCATCGCAGAACGCTCCGGAGGGCCCCTTTAAAGGCCGACAACCGGACTCGAGATTCTGCAAGGCAGAAGATCCTCCTCACCATGGGGGGAGGAGGAAACAGGCAAAGGTGGACAGGGTAGAAGAGGGGAGAGGAGGAAGCGGGAGAAAAGTGGAAAGCGCGAACTGGTCGTCGGCCTTTAATTTTTGTTGCAATAGAGTAGTAGCATCACGGTCGGTGTCTAATGTTACATGTGTAAGATATTGCACATGTAACAGAATTTTGTTTCACTTTTAACAATAACAACCAGTGGCACTGGATGCAAGCACAAATAGTTTTCTAGTCTGCGTGTTACTGGTGGGAGACATTAATTCACAAATTAATTGTACCGGAGTGCAACAAGCGGTTCGTGGCCCCCTGAGAAAAGCCTAGAGAATGCTTGAATGCAGTCCTTCCTTCGCTGATCCCGGTATCGGTTGTGAAATGGTGGGTAATGTAAAGAACTTAAAAGACTTGCGTTGCAATGTGTTTTACCAACGCACACCAAGATTCAAACTTTCTGAATCCTTGCAGCTTCTACCTGACGAGCATATACGACCACTCCATCTTTGAGGCCTTTAGCAAAGTGCTGCAGAAGCTCATTCCCGAGCTGCCAACGTTAGAAAACCTCCTCAACATCTTTATATCGGTGAGTTCCCGCCCGTTTTGCACATATGTACGTTAGAGGAAACCGGGACAATTGGTTTGTAGGTTTAGTTTGATATTAACCTTGATAAATGCAGACTTGGAAAGGAGGGCTAGTTTCCAACTGTATCAAGGTAGTCAGATCACGGAAATAAACAGCGCGCAAAAAATACGCAAGGACGAAAGGAAGGTGCGAACGACACAAGCGCTGAACTCACAACTAAACATTAATTGAAAAAACACCAACGAAGTAAACCGCACTATCGCTTCAGCACGTGTCAAGATAGGCAATTTCTTTTTTGTGAAGAAAAACCGATGTTTGGCTGACGCATGCATCTTGCCCATCTTTTGTTATTGCATATGCTTCCACTAATTCTCTGGTAGTTTTATCTGTGCCCCTCCCAATGATGGTGATGTTATTGAATGGGGGGCTGGCATTTACAGGCAGCGCAATGCAGAGGCAAGTGACCGGAGTGCCCAGTCATGTTCATGTGCCCTGTCATTAATGCATCGGCCAGTTTGGCCGATGTACACTCTTCCGCAGCTTAGTGGGATCTTGTATACCACCCCCACCACACATCAGCATACTTGTTCCTGTGCCTTACGGCACATTGGCTCTTGCCCCCAGCCTTATCCGCAATTCTAGGGCAGAGTTGCGCCAACTTTTGAGGTGCCGAAAAAACAACAGAGACGTCAAACCGCCCAGCTACCTTTTTCAAATTGTGCGAGATTTTATGCATGTAAGGGAGCACCTGGGGTCTGGTTGTGGGTCTCTCTTTTTTCTGACTTGACCCTCCCTTTAAGGACACATGCAAAGGAAAAAAAACATTTTTTTTAAACAGCTTAGATGGAAAAAGGATATCATAAAACAATTCTACAACCAAGAAAAAAATTTTTGAGAACTATATTTACGGCACTATACGCATTTCTAGCTGGCGCCGGCGGGCGCCGCGGAAAAGTGGCCCTTGACGGGCCCATATTTGTCATGTGGTGCTTGCGCTCTTTCGGAAGCTTCCTATGGCCTCTAAAAGTAACTTATTCATCTTTGTTTGAAGTATAACAAAAAACTAAGATGAATAAGTAACTTTTAGAGCCCAAAGAAAACTCATGAAAAAGCGCAAGCAGACGTGATAGACCTGTGCGCCGGTCAGACGACGGCGGCGGCGCCCCGAAGCAGACGAACTTGTGCGGCAGCGGCGACGGCGGCGTGGAGAAACGCGTTGAAGCGGCATTCGCACAACGCTGAGCGTTGTGCGAACGCCGGCCTACCACGTGACCAGCGGCGGCTCCCGCGAGCGCCATCTACAAATTCGTATAGCGCCGTAAATATAGCTCTAAAAATTTTTTTTCTTCGTTGTAAAATCGTTTTATGACATCCTTTTTCCATCTAAGCTGTCTAAAAAAAATGTCACAAAGTACCGGCGCTACACAAGAGCCAATGCAAATTCCTTCTTTTTGCACATAGTATCTATCGTCATACAAGATTAATGTTGAGTGCAAATAATAAATTTGCAGTCGACATTAATCATGTATGATGATAGCTACTATGTGCAAAAAGAAGGAATTTGCATTGGCTCTTGTGTAGTGCCGGTACCTTGTGACATTTTCTTGGCTAAATGTGATTGGGCATTTAATGAAGACTTAGATGAGGAGTGTGTTAACAAAGTTTTTAGATACGTTGACGATTATCTAGTAGTCACAAGAAGGTCTGAAGGTGCCCCTGAGGACAGGACTGTAAAAGCAGTGTTGGATGTGTTCAGTCAGCATTCTGGGGGGCTAAGGTTTACCCATGAACTACAGGATGGGACACACCTCCAATTTTTAGACCTTAGACTAGATTTTGAAGAAAGTCACATGTGTTGGCTTTACCAACCACACTCTAAGAAGGGACTTCTCCCTTATGATTCCGCCCACTCTTAACTAGTAAAAGGAGCATTGCGTCCTCTTGCCTCCAGACCGCCTTGGAAAAGTCGTGCTACCATTCAATGTCAGAAAGTTTTAAGATGCAGGTACAGCGGCTGACAGATGCCGGCTTCCCAGCGTCAGTTATTCTGGCAGTGGCGCAGACGTTTGTAAAAAAGATTAAAGGAGGGTCAAGTCAGAAAAAAGAGAGACCCACAACCAGACCCCGGGTGCTCCCTTACATGCATAAAATCTCGCACAATTTGAAAAAGGTAGCGGGCGGTTTGACGTCCCTGTTGTTTTAGAGCGCAGCTCTTAGGCGCCCGTTTCCGGCTTGAGCGCCGTCGGCGTAATTGCGCGGTGCATTATGGGTAAATTTCCCCACTAAATCTAGCGGTAAAATTTGCCTGATAAATCTAGCGGAAAAATTTCCTTGCTAAATCTAGCGGAAAAAATTTGCCCGCTAAATCTAGCAGAAAAATTTCCCCGCTAAATGTACCAGAAAAAATTTGCCCGCTAGCGGAAAAATTTTGGTCACGTGACCTGGGGAGTCACGTGACACCCCGAGGTCACATGACCCCCTCCTGAGGTCACGTGACCTCTGAGGGGGCACGTGATTGCCCCCACGTGACCCCACCAAGGTCACGTGCCCTCGGGGCGGGTCACGTAACACCCCCCCCCCCCCCCCCCCCCCCCCGAGAACACGTGGCCCTCAGTACCCTTCCCTCGTCCTCCTCAAGAGCTGCGCTCCAATTTGGCGTTTCAGGGAGTGGTAAACGGCTTTCACTTTTTTTTCGGCACCTCGAAAGTTGGCGCAACTCTGCCTTAGAATTGTGGATAAGGCTGGGGGCAAGAGCCAATGTGCCGTCAGGCACAGGAACAAGTATGTTGATGTGTGGTGGGGGTGGTATACAAGATACCACTAAGCTGCGGTAGAGTGTACATCGGCCAAACTGGCCGATGCATTAATGACAGGGCACATGAACATGACTGGGCACTCCGGTCACTTGCCTCTGCATTGTGCTGCCTGTAAATGCCAGCCCCCATTCAATAACATCACCATCATTGGGAGGGGCACAGATAAAACTACCAGAGAATTACTGGAAGCGTATGCAATAACAAAAGAGGGGCAAGATGCATGCGTCAGCCAAACATCGGTTTTTCTTCACAAAAAAGAAATTGCCTATTTTGACACATGCTGAAGCGATAGTGCGGTTTACTTCGTTGGTGTTTTTTCAATTAATGTTTAGTTGTGAGTTCAGCGCTTGTGTCGTTCGCACCTTCCTTTTGTCCTTGTGTATTTTTTGCGCGCCATTTATTTCCGTTACCATGAACCAACTCGCCTACATCACGACACTAATCTAGTCAGATCAGTTGTACAACTAATTTTACTTCACTGCGTTAGCCCTTTTCATACCTAAAGCTTCACACTTCGTATGCGTTCTGTTAGCGGTCTATAGAACCTGTGGATGCCAGCATGTAGTTGCACAAAGCAGGGTGTCTAGTGACCGGGAAAACCGGCAATTGTCGGGGAAATTTTAATTACCGGGAAAAATCAGGGAATTGTCCGGAATATATTCAAAAAGCGAGGCCAGTCAGGAAAATTGAGCTGGAATCGCCATTGAGTGCCCTGAGCAAACACCTGAGGACTTGGGGGCAGAAAAATAGGCAATCAATTCTGCTTAGAGCGGAGCACGGGCTCTGCTTACCTGATGTAGAGTCTGCTACACGATGCAAAGGGAACAGCCGACAAATCCAGTCCAAGCCTTGGATTACATTGGTTTGAGGGCACGACATTAGGCTGGATCCAGTTAGAGCTTCTGGATATAGTAACAAATGGGAAAGCCGCAGACCCCAATTCAATTCAAGCATTAAGCCGAAAGTATCCGAAAGTGTGCATCTGGCAGCAATGTGCCGTGCTGCCATTCGGTTATTGACGCGTGTGTTTGAGCGTCGTGTTTTCATCGTGTTTCCGGAAGTGGCCTCTTCACTGAAGATGCCGGCGGCGAGAAAGTGCTTGTTTAATTCGGACTGGACGAACCCAAATATTTTGGTATACGCAAGTTTGATTAAGCCCGTGCAAAATGATGCTCACAGTGCTCATTGCTAAATGCCTTGTGTTATAATGGTCTTATATATTTAACCGCCTCTATGGTGGTCAGGAAATTTCGCCTGAAATTGTCGGGGAAAACCTGGAAAAGTCGGGGAATTTCAAAATAATAATTTGCTAGACACCCTGACTAAGAAATATTTACCTTAGTATATGTGACCCTGTAGCTTTGTAGCAAATACAAACAAAAAGCGGAGGCTCATCTTTGGTACTGCAGGGGCTCAGCGTTTCGGGACACTTGCGTCAATCGTTGTGTTGATCCTACCGCCACAGAACTCTCGCATCGACAAAGCATTCCTGTTTGACGTGGTGACCAAGATGTACATTGCCACGGACAACTCTCCTGTCGACATGCAGTCTTACGAGCTGTGTTGCGACATGATCGACGTCGTCATGGACATTTCCGGCATTTATGGGTATGTCCTGCCTTTTTTTTTTTTTTTTTCATTTGGAACCTTGCTTTGATCTCCGTGAAGAAAACCATAGTAGAACTCTATTTCAAGATTCTGCTGTCATGTCAAGGCACTGGCTCTAGTTGCAGAAGCTTTGCTTTTTTTTTTTTTTTTTGCACATGCACAGTTTTTGCAGCTTTCGTGGGAAAACGACTGGAACTGTCTTGCCTCCAATCGACGGTGTGGTTAATAAGTTCCAGGTTTCCTTTCTTTTCAACACTTTCTCTTTGTGGGAAAATGAGGTTGTTTTCAAAATAATGGAGATAATGAAGATGTTTGTTTTAACTTCAAGCAAATATGATATAGCTTCGCCAATACTGGAAACTCCTCCGAAAACCTATGGGAGCGGTGGTGAACGCGACAGTGGCGCCTCTAGCGCACTCGGAGTCTATGGAAGCGGACAACGCAATGGAAAAGCATAGGCTCCGCGACGTCCTCAAGCTTTGCGAGCCCCGTTTCTTCACCCCAACAGCTGAAACAATTCATTACGGTCAACACGTTTGCAAAGCGGAATCCACTGACTGCAACTGCAGCGACAAACAAATAACAATGCGCGCATGAACGAAGATAGAGCAGTTTATTTAGAGGTCTCAAACGCCGCTCAGGGGGATCACACGCGTTTAAAGGCATCTGGGAAGCGGAAAAGGGCGTTTAGCCACTCGTACTACGTCGTAAGAAGTTACTGTTTATCCGTTACAAACTGCGTTGTCACAATTTCTTACCTGGATAGGTGATTATTAAATCGTGCACAAACAATATGGTAAAATAACCAGAGCAAGCGCACCAGTCTCTGCAGCATTACAAAAACAAAAAGTAACAAAAAAAATGACCGTGCAAACACTTTCCGAACTTTGCAGAAAAGATGGGGTCCCCATCCCAGACGAAAATAAAAAGAAATGGAGAACAGTCGTGAACAGCGGTCAGCGATTGCAACGAAGAAGTTAGGAGACGATACAAAAATACAAATCACCCAGCAAAGACCTCCTTCAGCGACGACGATCGCACGGGGCATCGGCTGAAAATTAGCAGGTGGTGCTCGCCCTCGGTGTTGAGTCCAGAACAAGCAAAGCAAAAAATACACAACAAAACTATAAAAAAAAAAAAAAAAAAAAAGAGCTTAACTTTTTTTTTTTTTTTTTTAGCTGCATGTTGCACGTTTGTTTATTTGCTTTCGCGGCGTTGGTAGGAACTAAGAACAAAAGAGCTGCAATCTGCTACGTGCTAGCAGTGTGTGACCTTTTTTGCTTTCGCTTTTCTTTTCCCAGTGACTTTGGGAGGTTGTTTGTTTGCTCACTTGGCGCAGCAGTTCAAAAGTACATTCCAGTATACTTGTTGGCGTGCATGTCCAGGCAATCCTTTCACACCGTGCCTTTTTTTTAGTGTCGATCAGAGGCCTAAAGTGCGTTTTCAGCTGAACTTTTGTTTGGTGAAATATTCGTCTGTTGAGGCGTCAGTGGCGATTTTGAAGCCAAACTTGGATAGCTGTTCCAGTTTAATTTGAAGTAACTTAATTACTCACGTTTATTCGGTCTTCGAGAAGCGGAAGAAGGATTTTTCACCACATCAGAAAAACTGGTTTTTGCAGTGGAGATGGCCGGCACATGGCACGACTGCCATCTCCCAAGTATGCGCTAATGTATGCCCGAAGGCAGTCGGTTGATAAACCAACGATGACTCTTAGCAGACGTGACCGCGTACTCAAATAAAATCCAAATAGAAATGTATAACGAGCTTACACTCCTTAATATATTTATTAAGTATCAAAATGTACATATGAAGATTTCGGATCAGAAACTCAATCGAAGGCGAACATAGGAGGTTATTATAGACGACAGTGGAAAAACAACAACAACAACAAAGTTGCAGACGGCCCTCCAAACGTCTGGGCATAGCGTAGCAGACGAACCGGTGGTAGTAAGCGACGAAGCGAAGGAAAGAAAGTAAAAACTATGCCAAACAAGACAAAGCAAAATACGCGATGGTTCGAACGTCAAGTAGGCGCAAGAAAAAAGCAAGCAAAAGACATAAACGCAGGAGGAAGAACGACCGCGGCGGCGTAGCATCGCCTCTAACATAAAAAGAAAGTAGACTTTGAAAAATGGGAGGTGCACGACCGTCCATCGGCTGTTCTCTTTTGTAACTAGGCTTTTATTAATTTCAGTAATAGCATCAGATTTGCATGCGCACAATCGTCTTTTTCCAGAGCATACTGACATCGCAGTAAGGTACGTTGTTCAAAATTGCCTTTTGCTTCTTTATCCGGAGACGATCGGGATATAGCCAGCTCGCTATTGGACGAAACGGTTTTAAGCAATACAATCATGAGAAATTGAAATTGCAACAACAAAAAGAACTGATCGATATGCACAATAAAGTTGAAACGTAGCAATGTTCTAAAACATTTTTTACATTACCCTTTTCAAAGAAACAGGGCGAAGGTACATTCGTGTCTTGCCTGGCAGACATAAGTTCCGAGTCTTCTGGCGGAATGTTCTCTTCGGGAGAGCCCGATAATTGCACCCTACAAGCTGTAACATCTTTCCCTCGCGAAGAAAATGTCCTTGACTCGTGAGGTGGAACCTATTTTTTAACATTCAAAGCAGCGAATAACCGTGACAATTGTTTTTCATTGCTCACCTCGCACGGAGATAGGCAAAACCAATGCATTGTGGAGAATTTGTCTGCTAGCGGAGACTCCGAGCTCGCCAGGGGCGCTGCGATCACTTTTCGCCCGTGATCCGCGGGAGTTGCCAGTATTGGCTTACATGGTATTTGCTTCAAGGTTTACTTGAGTTCAGGAACATTATCGACATCAATTTAGGTTTACTCGAGTTCATGAAAATATGGTTTGCTGACAAGCAGGTGCAGCTAGGTTTCTCTTACCTTTCTAGAAAGCTGAAAGGTTTCCAGCTTTTTAGTAATGGGTAAATACTAAATGAAGCAGTACCCCCTACCGTATTTACACAAATCTAGGTCGACACATATTTAAATTTTTTAAATTTTGAAGTGGGGTCGACTTATAGTCGAACCAAAACATTCCACAGCCGACAAAAACGAAACAATCGCAAAATCAAGAACACGTCGGCTTGTTACGAGTTCATGTTGTACCTGTAGCATTGCACTATTCTGTGCGCTCATTTTACAAATTCATTTTACAGCGAAGCTGTTATGCGCTAGGATTTGGGAAAAAATGTGTCTGCGGATGTTGACAGAAAACTCCCCATTGGTCGTGGCAGGTATGAATAAATAAAAATAAAAAGAGGGGGCAGCCAGCGTGAGTCATCCTTCCTTGGCATTATTAGATAGTGAGGTCTTGATCCCTTGTTACCGTCTCTAGGCATCGTCCTAGAAGTCGTCCTCGAGGTTGTCCTAGACGTCATCCTCTGGGCATTGTCCTCTAAGCACCGTCCTAGACGTCGTGAAAACAACAGCTTCGCTGGTCCTCCATCTTCATGTAAAGTAGAAGGGCTCTACAATTTTTTTTTTTATTTGCGGGAACGAGTATTATGATAGCGATTCGCGAATTTACTCGAATTTTCGGCGGTGAACAGCGCACGGCGCGCCCACTCCCGGGGGTCGGGCGTGCCGTGCGCTGTGGCGGCACTTCTTGTAAGAGCCACTCCAGAGACCGCTGGATCAGCGTCTCGGCTGACTCGCTCACTCCGAATGATTCAAGGTCGTACGTCCTTCGATCGAGTGTCGAGATCGTGCTAGAGAGCTAACTATGTTTTTTGGTATTGACATGCGTCATCCGGGCAGTTTCAGTTTTCGGTGCTCGTTTGTGGCCATTCTTCACCCAGAAGCAACCAACTGCACTCTTGGTTGCAAGTTCGACCTGTCAGAGCGGTTGATGCTCCAGCGGAATCTGCAGTGGCGCGGGATGTTAAAGGGGCACTGACACCCCAGAGGTCATATTTCTTTTTGTTGTTGTTTAAAACGATGCAAGTTCTAGTCATGGACGCGCAAAAAAATAGTGCAAAGCAAACACAAATTTTTTTACGCGCGTGCGCGCAGTTTTATTTTTGACATTTTTCTCTTTTGCTTTTCACATCCTCGCTTCTTTTGATTTGTGACGTCAAATATCATGAAATTAAGAAGTGTTGTAGGCTAAATTTCTACAACATTTAATAACAGCATTTGTGAAACGTGTTTTTTAATGCAATTGCGAGCGCACTACAGCCCTTCTTTATGAAATACCGAAAATCGGAGTCTGGTGTGATGTCGTCTCCTGGCTTTTTATCCTCCCTCGATAAACATGGGGGCCCTCGACGCATGTAGCACAGGATGATCGGTGAGTCGTGGAATCGGACGAAGTGGTCTTTTTTAGGTGCCCGACGACCTCTCGGACTTCGAAAAGGAAATGGTCAGGCGGTCAGAACAACTAGGTTTGGTGTCTGTGTATCATAGTTTTGGTTGTGACTCCGCTGGGGCAGCCTTTCATGCAGAACCGGCGCGACAATAGATACTTTGTCGTCCTCACGTGTTCGCAAAAAAATGTGCATCTAAAGATTTTTTTTATGTGCAATGTGGGGAATCGATTTACAATTGTGTAAATACGGTACATATCAATATACTCGACATGGAAAAGGTTGTGATGCAAAAGGTGGCGATGGAAATTTATGTAGGTGTTGCATAAACCAGGCCCCAATACAGACCCTTGAGACATTCTGCAATTAAGGAGTTTAGGTTGCTCTTACAATTAATAATATTAATTATATCCTTACTCATAATAGGACTCTTATGACAGCCGAGTCTTACCATGCCAGAATTAGCTCAGTTGAAAAAGAGCCATTTATTTCCCTTTGTCTAAATTTCACTAAAAGTCTTTTATGCAAATCTAATCATTCCCATTGGTTTTGTATTCAACATATTCTTTATTACCTCCTTTCACTTTAGTGGCCGATACGCTGAATGGACACAAATGTTTCTCTGGATATCTTGGCATTTTGCTCGAAAGGGCATTTTGCACTTTTGAGCAGGCAGTTCGTGGCATTTTGCCCGAAAGTGCGGTCAAACAGGCCACACAAAGGTTGAATGTCGGAGTTTCCAAGTGCTTTTCCTTGTCAATATGTGTACATTTTGGCTTTGTGATATGTAGAGATTTTATTTGCTGGCAATGCTGAAATCTATTAGAGTAACATTGTTTCTTACCCACTTTTGTCTTGGTGGTTCCTCTACATAAAATTTTCTTACCCCCCCCCTAGTAAGAGTATTTTCAGAATATGCCTTAGCTTATCCTTAGAAAACAGAACTCTAATTTCTTCATTCGTCCTTACATTATCTGAATGCACCTGGACTGGTTTATGACCAAATATTTGATGAAGAGGTGTGTGATAAAGAACCAGTGATGTTGTCCAATCATCATTTCCTTAATATCTTTGTTGTACCAAACATGTATAGATCATTGAACGTACTGCAGTAACAAGCAGTCACCTTTAATTTTGTGTTCCACGTCTAGATTCAATGCAATTCTGCTAAATGTCGACTTTCAAAATCCTCCCAATTTTTTATTTTTTAGGCAATAATTGAAGGTTGAAGGACTGATGACACTTGGGCATATTACTAAAAATTTCAAAACATTGGATAGGCTGAAACTTGAAAGATTCTACGGAGGCACTATGGCACGACAGCCTCAAACATTTCTGAACAACCTTTATCACGTTTAAAGCATAATTTCAATACTTTATATCTGTAACACTGTTGCACACCATTACCAGGTCCTCTAGGCTACTTGCGGCAACAGGGGGCATATTAATGGACAGTGCAACTGCAGCGATTGCGACAAACAGCTTTTTTCTACGAGCGAAAACCCCGACGCCGCAATGTAACGCTCGGTCGCAACGAGATAAACTCGCGCAAGATCCTTGCGTCGAGGAAAACGAACGAAGTTCAAACGTTTGGCTATTGTGCTGACAGGCCACATGTCGTCTTGCATCTGGGAGAACCCTTTGTGTTTCCTTGCTGCCGTAAAGTTTGCAGGCAGATGGCGAAGGAAGCACGTTTGACAGCGAGTCGTCGAGCATCATCAAGCTGAACAATGGCACGGTGCTGTACCTGCAAGAGGTGAACAGGTTCCTGGCACTGGTCTGCATACTCAGGGAGGAGAACTTCGACAAGCAGGGTGAGTGTCAAGGGAAAGCATGCGCTTTGGTCTCGGGGATGAAAGGGAAACAACGATATGAATTGTTGCTTTCCCTTTACACAACAGGAAAGACTCGTTTGCCGAAGCAGCTTTTGGAGCGGGTGCCAAGCACAACTCGGTCATAGACCCTTTATTTTTTGGGGAGAGAATGGAACGAAGGTTTATTTATTTCTTCACCCCATGCAATGTGAGCGTGGCCAAGGGAAATCGTGCACACCCGCCCGAAACTGCGTCTTCGAACGGGTCCTTTCTATCAACGCAGAATGTGTTTTATCGACCGAATTTCACAAATATTTCTAACGATTTACAGTCGTGTCTCAATAATAGGGATACCCCTTATATGGACACCATTTTCGGAGACAAACGGGAAAAATATGTGCGTTCCTGTCGTTATTATGGACAACTGACATTGTGGCCGATTTTTGGGGGGGAACGGAGCTGTCCATACTAGCGAGAAATCGCTGTATTGTAACATTTCCTGCAACGGAAAACCAACATTGGAAAGCGTGACATCCACCAGAGTAATATGAAGTGGATATGCCCATAGGGAGCCGTACGAAAAACTTGAAAGAAAAAATTCTCTGGCAGGATTTGACCCCACAACCATGTGATTGTGAGCTAAGTGCTTTACTGACTGAACTATAGAGAGAAATGTTTTTTTCTTTATTGTTAGTGAAACACACATTGGGACTAAAAACGTCACATGCCCTGCTCAGTGCCATTGGAAATAAAAGAAAAAGAGACTGAACTATCGAAAGGAGGTGTTTACGCCAACCTCCATACGAGGGGAAAGGAACACGCAGTGCCTGCACTGTAGGTATATACAAGGTGCGACGCAGGCGAGTTTTCTGGTTTTTCCATGACCACGGTGGAAGAGGGAGGCATCGAAGCGAGGTCAGAAAGGAGGTCAAAATTCCACCCCGCGAGTGCGCGAGGTGGGGGGAGGGGAGGGGTCACGCTCAAGGACGGTCGGATTAGATGCGACTCTGTCACATCACCTCTGACCGTAGAAAAAATCGTAAAGGTCAGGCGAGCTGGTGAATATTAATCATGTTGAATTAACTTGAGACTGGGGTAGAGAAGAAACACCAAAACGTAGAAGGGACAGAAAATAGACAGGACGACATCTCTGACCGTTCTTGAGTGGGACCACACTTCTGTCATGCCTTGGATTAGTAAAGACAGCGCGCTTTGCGCTAAACCTGTCACGGTGTTCTGTCCCTTGCAGTGGCCAAGAGCAGGACACAACAATTATTTTTTGCATTAATGCGATAGCGCCGCAACCGTGGCGACAAAACATCGCATCGGCCCTTGGACGATGGTGCCACTGTGCAGTGGTTTGGTCAATCCTCGCTGGCTCTCGTCTCCCCCTCCGTGTGAATGTGCCTGGGAGCCGGACGATCCGCGGACGTGTCGTTTTGTGATGAATCCGTCCATGAATCATTTGGCGCTATGGCGGCTGCCTTTTCAACGCAAGAACCGGGAAAGCAAACGCACTGGGCAGGAAATTGGCACGTTTTCCTATGGGAGCTCGGCGGGACTGGCGCTTCTGAACGTAAAAGCTGGGAAAATGCAAAACCCAGGAACGTATCGTCGAGGCTTCACTGTACTTGGAAAACGTCCGGGGTGTTTTTTTGGGGGGTATCTCCAGTTTTCATGAAACCGGCTTCAGGGTTATGTATATTGCTTATTTCCATTTGTACAAATGATGGGGCAAGAGGAAAAAAAAAAAGCTTTAAAATGACGTTTGAGGAGTCGTCCCACCCATAGGCAGTTCGTGAGCTAACAGTTTGTACAATGAATGAACAAAAAAAAAAAAGTGCATTAAAACACTAAATTATATGGCAATTGAGGTAACAGTAAGACATTGCTACTGGAACCAGAACCGCGAGAGGTTCAATTACATTTGAGTATGTTAAAATGTTAAAAAAAGTTAAATTTTGCAACAACGTGCAACTTAAATCTTTAACATCAGAAAGAGTAAACGAAGGAACGGACAGGACGAGACATCTTTCGACTTGCAATGCAAGTATTTAATGAGAGGCAGTGGCGAATACCAAGAGCCCAAGGAGAGATGGAGAAATGGGGAAGAGGGAGGGGGTGAATCTCAACCGGTCCACCCGAAAGCTAACAAAGGAGGAAGAGCACAGAGAGGGCGAAGGAGAAAGGCATCAAACGGAGGAGTGCGGAAGGTTAGAGGGAAATTTGATGGCGAGTGCGTGCCCGAGTGGTTCAGTGGCTAGAGCCGTGCGGGTTGTCAAGGCGATCAACTGTGGCCACAGATGCTCGACGTCTCCCTTCAAGAGGGAAAACAAGGGATCAGAGTGTCGGATTGCAAAACCCTCAGCTATCTCTCGCTCGTAGCGATCACTGCTGGATCCCAGAACCCGGCCGAGGGGAACTGGGGTTGGCAAGATGGGCACACCCTACCACGAAGCGCTATAGGGTGCTGCGAGCCGGGCACCATCTTGGTGCATTCCCTCTCCTGCTCGCGCAACCTGTCATTCGGGCAAGGGCCCGTCTGCCCAATTACTCGCACCGTTTTATTCGGGTCCGGGGATTGTTAATCCGGCGGCACGTGGCACCCAATTGAAACTTGATTGGGTGCCACGTGAATAGGAATTTTAAGTCTTTTGTTGGGTATATCGTTCCGAAACTACGAAACCCCATTTATACCAGTTTGTGCAGGAGCCCTGAGGTGATGGTCTCTCTCGCGCTCCTCTGCAGGGCTGATCGACTACAACTTCCAGTGCTTCCGGCAAGCTATCCACGAGGTCTTCGAAGTCCAGTGCCGGGTCTCGCAGGCAGCCGGAACCCCGGGCTACAACTCCGTCGACCTCAACCTGAGCAACGGGTACCCAGAGACGCGGTGAACTCAACTCCTCGACCCCACCCTCGTGTACATACAGCCCGCTCCGGCCGAGAGTGTCGACGCCGCGGACACAAGTCGGAGCCCCCGTTAGCTTTTTTTAGTGCGTTTGCCGCTTCACCCCCTTCTTGCGGAGGGCCAGACGGTTGAACCCACTTCTGGTTACTAGAAAACAGAGCTTTAAAAGACGTGTTTTAAGAGTGTATACGAGAATGGATAGTATCTTTGCCCCACCTTATTTAATTGAAGGGAAAGAGTGGAATTGCGACGATTGTGAGGCTTGCAAATAAAGCGTGTGTTGGAGTGAGATCTGGTACCTCTGTCCAGCGGGAGATGCAGCCAGCATGTCCATTCAATGCCTCGGTTTCATACATGGGTAAATTACTTTCAAAATGTAATTTAATTACAATTACAATTACTTAGCTCCAAAAGTAGTTTAACTACAATTACAATTACTACTACGCAAAAGTAGTTCATTGCAATTACAAATTACTTTTTAAAAGTAATGCAATTACTTTACAATTACTTATTTCTGAGAGTTACCTTCCACATTGGGCCATATAACTGTAAACGAGTTATATGGCCGCTGTATAAATGACACGCATTGTACTTTCCTTTTATGAATTTTGTTAAATGGATTATAGAACTTAATAGTTTGGAGTAATGAACTCCTGCGTTCATATATTCTCAAAACATAAAAAATGGCGACAAAATTCACAGGTGCGAGGTGAATCTCCTTAGAGCGTATGCAAATGGTATCCAAGTCAAACCAAGAAAAAATAAACTTAAAAATAATACAAGGAAACAAATATGCGACAGTACTGGTATAATAAAGCTCACGTAAAAATGGCTAATAAGAGAAACTTGTAAACGACGTCAAACATTTAAAGGATACGACAACTTATGAAAACATTGCAGCCATGATGATTCGCTGCCTCTCCCTGTCTGTGGACTTGTAACATGCCGGATGTGGGTAACCGTAGCACACGAACTGTGGTTGCTTCCACAAAACTAGTGTCACAATAGCAGCAACTCTATTGCCAGGGATTCTGGGTTAATTCAGTGCACGGTAACACCCAAAAAGCTCCTGAGATAAATAATAAATTTAGGATCGTCATGTAGCTAATCATTAGGATAGCAATGATTGTATCGATGTTGTGCGTCTCATAAAGAAGGCCGATTTGAATTTAGCATGGCAAGAACAACCTCGAAAAATTCATGATACACTGCAAACGACTTTATTTTCGCGAATTTCGCGAATCGCCTACAATTCGCGAAAAAAAAATGTAAACACATTGGAATCTATATCGCGACCGCACCGCGTCGCGAAAATTAGAATCCGCGAATTATTCCAAAACTGAGGCCTCTTGGACGCCTCGATTTCACAATTTACTTGAGCGTGTTTCAGCTGGAAGATATAGACGAGCTATTATTATTATTTTTTTATAACTAAGTATTATTCAAAGTAACAAGAAAGTTGCCTACCTGCAAGTGTTTCCGCAAATTGGAGGTCGCCTTTCGGTTTATTGAATTTGTTTTCAGAAACGGTCCGGAGAGTTTGCTCCTCACGATTATAGTTTTTTACATTGGTGCTAATCTGTTTAGAGAATTTTTCGCAGCAAGGCCCCGGCAGCCTTTCCTTTTCCATTGTAGATAAGACTGTTGCAGCTTCTCAATGCAAAGCAGCACTGCGTGCCTCGGGGCGGTTCCACAGGCCAAGACGAGAGGACAACGCGTGGAGGGTCACGATAGAGGTGTAAAAACAAAGTGCAAGCCAAGCCCTCTATAAAAAAAGAAGCCTTCAACGAACAACAAATGCAAAAACAAGCTCCCTACAGCTAAAGCCGCGATTTGTAAGTTTTGGAATCTCGTCCAATCAGGCTGACAAACGGTTGAAAGGGTTAGGGAGAGCGAACACTAAATAATGAAGATTTATACAAAAAGGTAGACGAGGATTGGGAGAAGGAAGAGCAGTGTAGCAAGAACAGTTGGAAGTAAGGCAGGGTGAGTCGTGTTAATGAGACCTGCTGCTTCTTTACTTCTTCGCCTCGATGTTAGAGTAGCACGACTTACTGTTAGTGGTATCAACATACGAGATAGAGGAGAAGGACGTGAAAAACTCATAAAGAAAAGAGAATAATTTCATGAACAAAAAAGTTCCAAACTTGACTGAAATAAGTAAGCGAATATGCTAGCGGCGAAGACGCGTAAGGAGAACCTCGAACCTCCCCGCCTCGACCGGATGATGTGATCGGAGCCAACCAGCTCGACTTCGACCTCCGATGCCCCCGTGTGGGAATGAGAAATAAGAAAGACCCCTAGAAGCAGGAGCAACAGGAAGCAAACGAGACGAAGAGTCAGATTCAACTACGACAGGAACGAAAACGGACGCGAATGTTGCCCTCATTTATCAAATTATTTTTCAAATTCTTCATTAAATCGTTTTACAGTCTACAAAATCCTTCATTCCGTTCTATCCCAGCCTTTCTTTCCCATCCCTCTTTTCCATATTTTTTGAGCAGGTTGGGAGACACTCTCTCCCCTGTCGCTTTGGCTGTGCTGTCGTCTCCGTGGCCAGGGGGGAAAAGCGCCGCCGCCACAAACTCTTGCAAAAGTAATTGTAATTGTGCCTGAAATTTAGCAATTACTGACGCTAGAAAGTAATTAAATTACAATTACAATTCCTTTTAGCCAAAAGTAATTATTACAATTACAAATTACCAGGAAAAGTAATTAAATTACAGTAATTTAATTACCGTAATTGAATTACTACCCAAGTATGCTCGGTTTGCTGTTGCGGCCTTGGATAGAGCCATGGACGTCTCTGCGGTGGCTGTCATTAACGCTATTAGACTACCATTCCTTTATTGAACGGGCACCCGAAAAAGAACTCTGCCTGACAGCAAATCTGTGGCTTTTGGCTCGACAGGTATAGACTGTACCGCAGAAGCTCGAGTGATTGCGTGTCAGCGTAGAGATTGTGCTTTTGTTGTACAGTCCCGAAGGACCCGGGCAAATATCGAGCGTTCCTCCTTACGACGAAAACGACGCATGTGTAGCTGTGCAACAATGAAAATGGGAGACCAGCGAAACACAAACCCGAGATGTGGCGGGAAGGACGGTTCTTGAGAAGCGACTCGCTGACCGCCTTAAGTGTGAATGTCAGTGGTCAAACGTCGCTAGTTGGAAAGCGCGACCAGCGAGATTTGCAAGTGCGAAGGCACCTTTAGACAGTGTGCCTTGCCCGAAGGAGTTTGTTTTGTAGTGCATTTGAGCTGTACATAGCGCCGAAGGCTGGTTTGTGCATTTGTGTGTGACCTTCGGTGGTATGAGGTGTGTTCACACGAGAAAGAGGTCCTTTTTTTTGCTCCTCGGGATGTGCAGCACGTGGTAACAATGTCTCGCTTTTGCACGTAGCTGCACAGACGTAAACATCCCGAGAGAATGGCGGAGCTTTTGCTCGGCTGCACAAACCTGCCTTGGCGTGGGGTCTCTTTGCAATTGGCGGTACATTGTTTGCATGTCTGACAACTTTACAGATCTTGCTCTGCAAGATGGCGGTGGTGGTGTTGGGATCGCCCAAATAGTGGCTTGTGCTGTTGCGCATGTCGTTGAAGGCACCCGAAGAAGTCTTAGATATTCGTCAGTTGTCCTCAATCCGCTCCTCGTACAGCTGGTTCTTGATTCCACATACCTCGTGTTGCATCCACCCTCTCGAGAAGCATCTTTCTTTTAGCAGGAGGCGTTTCGTCGTCTTCTGTAGCAGCACTGCTGCCGTAATCACGCATCGCCGTTTCACGTACGCCTCCATTTTTTTACTCGTCAGCACACACCAGGCCATTGTTGAGAGTGCAACCGCTAAATGCGTCTGACAACGCTGACATCCCTCTCAGCTCCCCGCCGTTTGTGTAAATGCTCGAGTCGGGGAGCGAGTCCCGCTGGTTCCGCCGATCGCCGACGTCAAGCACATTTCTCCCCGAAAAGCATCTCTCGTGTGAATACCCCTATAACCGCTTACTTGGTGTTGCCATGGCAACCGAAGTCTGCCATAGCAACAATGAAATGTGGCAGTAGAATTCAAGGTGCTCTATCTTAGCAAGTCACACTCGAATGCAACTGAGCCAGTATTTAAGTATCGTCCAAGTTTGTTGACATGCGATATGATCTTACCTTTTGGAACGTGGTTAAAGGACCGAATGCTTGTGTTAAAGGGTCACTGACAACCCCAGTATCAATACTTTTCTTATGCGGAGTGCAAGTTCATCAGCTTCTTTTTGCAGGGGTTAGGGTGACGTCCAAAACACCAAGACTGATTGGCTTTGATTGAAGGATAGTGGGTAGACCTCAAGACAGCTTGCTTTGGGGTCTACCCACTATTCTTCCCACAGAGCCAATCTGAGCTCACTATTCTAACTGTGCTTTGTGCAAAAAGCAGACGAACTTGCGCTCTGCACTGCCTTGAATGCTTGATGTGTTATATAACTCAGCAAAAATGTCATTGCAAAAAAAACATTCCTTAGTATGAGAAAGAGTCCATAAAAAATTTCAGCCTTTCCACTCTCGTGAAGAAGGAAGACCAGTGGAGCTGTACTACGGTGGAATTTAAGTATTTATAATAAATGTAAGGATTAAGGTGTGATTGGGTAATTGGTTATGCGACAACCGTACTGTCCCCGGTTGTCTTTGTTATACCCCATCAACCGCCAAAGGCTCGTGAACGAGAGTCAAGGCACCACTAGTCGTTCCTCCACCACGTTCAACCTCGGTAGGTGCTCCGGTACGGGTGGGTGCTTGTAGCCGTTCACAGTCGCGAATCGGGGCACCGCGCCTTTCAGCAGGGAATCTCGGCCTGCCTGCACGCCGGTTCTTAGTAGACGTCCGCCGACTCGATACACTGCTGCAACGCACACGCGCCCATTTCCCAATTTTTTTTGTCCGATACGCCACCGATCGTGGGTGAGTCTACGGTGAACCAGAGTCGGTCGCACGCGGCGCACGCATACCTGCCAACAAATCTTGCGAAAAAAAATTTTTTTTTTTTTTGTAAAACCGTTGTTGGCAGTACCTTGCACCGCCACAAGAGGGCGATAGGTACTGTCGACGGCAGCGTCCTGGTTTTTACTCTTCGTCTATCCGGTGGCCACGGGTCCAAAACCAATCCAAAGCCCAAAGCCTGTGTTTGGCGGCGCACATTGGTTTGGCGTGTTGGGCCTCGCCGTTTCGGCTTTTTGGAAAACTTAAGGGTGTCGCAATTTGCATAATTTCCTGTCTGCAACAATAAAAGGAATATAGTATATTAATGTTGGGTGGTTAGTGGCCCTTTGTGGCTCCACTAAGCAATTAGAAAATAAATATATTTCAAGGAATTCTAACATTTGCAGTAAGTTACCTTACATCTGTGTGAAACAAAAGGGCAGATGAGGCTAAAGCAATTGAAACATAATCACCAAAACTTGAATGAAAATACAATATGTAGTATGAGTACTGTTAATCATGAAAGCATCTTGTGTTGCACACTTCTTTGCTGAAGCTCATACCTTGAGACAATCTTCGAGGCGTCAAGCGTTCCACTGCACATCAGTGATGACTGTATACCATGGTACGACAGCGCTAGTTTTGGTAGAACCAAAAACAGCCACAAATTTGTTGCTTTTTGAAATAGGTATGTTTACTTGAAACATGAATTGTACATCCATACAAAAGATAACACTTTTAAATTTATTGCACCCTCCAACATGATCAAAAACCACCCCTGCCAACCTGGGATGATAAAAAATAATGCATTCGTGGCACTAGAATGCTTTGCACTTGGTTCAAAATATATATGTGCACAAACTCTTAATTGCTGCACAGAAACGAAGGTATATAAACTAACAGATATATAAAGTTTTTTTCTTATTTTATGCAACATAGTACTTTCTCGTAACTCCAAAGAAATTAAAAAATCCACGAGACGAGGCACATAGAGCAATGTTGGTTGTGAATACTTTCATGACCTGTGGAGACTAGCAGTTCTGCTTCCGGTTCACTCGCACAGAAACCTCAGATGTGAGTTTGTTTGCAGGACAAATGCAATTTCTTAATCATCGACCCTACTCAATAAAGCAAATACACAGTCACAACCTAAATAGAAAGGGGAACTGGGCTCAGTGGTGTCACGAGGGTCAGCGGCACCCAGGGCGCTAGCCCGCCGCGACCCCCCCCCCCCCCGCTTTCGTGGCCCGCCGCGACACCCCCCTGAGCCCTACACCCGGGGCGGTCCCCCCCCCCCCACTTGTGACGCCACTGACTGGGCTCACTGACATGTAACATTCTCCAAATCCATACTACAATAGCAAAGTGTACTATATGATAACTGTTGTGTCTGAGGGTAACCTTGACGCCAAACGTCCTACGCCAACTACGGAAGTCTTTTTTCCCTACTTCAGTGATATTTGCTGTAGAATTACATTTTAAAAAAAAGAAGCTGCCAGTTTTCTACGATTTCATTTACTGGACGAAGTACGGCCATCTTTGGACAGCTACCGGAAACACTGCACACCTTTAGTTTCTGTAAGATGCATCTTCTGTACTTCTAAAGTAGTTGTGGTCACAAGACACTCGGAATGGATCTCAAGCACCCAGGCAAGTTCATTTTCCCCCTAGTAAAAGTGAACCTGTAACGCTCGGCCAACTTCAAAACGGCAGCCTCCCCCCCGGAAAGGGGCAGAGACTGTGACGTATACCTCTTCAAAAATGCACACGCACGTTCGCACAATAACGGCATTCTTTCGTCCAATGAGTGCGGGCAGATGGGGCTAGAACTGGACGCGTGACCTTCGAGAGTCATGTGACGCGGGATTGGCCGGGGTGGCTCGTAGCGTCCGCCGTGTTCTGTCGTAAGGTGAAACGGATTGTGGCAGATACCTGTCAACCGAAATTCCGGAACTCTGCTCCCAATGTAAACAAACTATGGCAAAAGTACGCCATCCGAACCAACGCCTTCTAGGGAACGAGGCTGCGGTGTCGCATTTTTTACGTAACCTGCCGGAGGTGAATGCGAAGCCCGGACCGAACGCAGTTGCTGCGTTGAGATATGGCTGGAACCCCCATTCTCACTCACCAAACGTCCAATCTGTGCTCTGCACCGATTGGACGTTTGCGAGGCGACCTAAAAAATGTAAACAACACGGCCCCGACGCCTAGGACGTCGTCCAAACCCTCGCGGCGGCGAGGCCCGACAGACCGATCCCAGGACGTAACAAAACGAATGTGGCGTAAAAACCGACACGGACGAGCCACCCCCTCAACCCTCCGGCTCGGCCGGCGACGCGCGGACGGCCAATCCGAAGCCGGAATGGACGGCTGCGGATCGAGAGAGCGGGCCTCCGCGTCAGCCCTTGGTGGCGTGCTGCTGCTGCGCCTCGTGGCAGAGCCTGGCGAGGAAGTTGTGGAGCACCTGGTGCCACAGGTTGGGGTTGTCCAGGTACGCCGGGTGCCGGCCGTGCGGGATCTCCACAGCCGTGCTCCGGGGAAGCAGGTGGAGCAGCGCTGAGCTCGTGCTCCGATCGTGCTCGCCAAACACGACCATCGTGGGAACCTGGGTGGAGAGACGAGAGGAGTCGAGCCGTGGAACTGTCGACGGCAGTGGCGAAAACCGGATGACGTTCCCTTCCTCGCAGACTATGTTACCGCGAAGGCAAGATGCGGTTAGTCTGAACATGAAATTCATGCTTTTTACGACGATGACTGTTGTAGGGACTTCCAGCTGCATTCGCGGTGTAGGCGTTGCGCCAGGCAGAATACATAGTTTAACGTGCGCTCGCGCGTGGGGCACTTTGTGACACCGGGCAAAGTGCACGCGCTTGTTCTGGCTTGGCGGCACTGTCTTCTACGGTTGGTGGGGAATGCCACCACACGTCCCTCACCGTAGAACTTGGTTTGCATGTACTGTCCGATGTACAGCAACCCACTGCTTGTAAAGGTACCGGCGTAAATTTATTCTTGGGCAGGGGTGGTGATTCATGTGTGCAGTGTGTTGATCACGAGGCTGTGTTGTGTGTGGGCGAGTAAATAAAGAGTGAATATGCTTGAAAGCGGGTTTTATACTACATGCAATAACAGCTATCACTGTCGCTTCTCCACACGCCGCAGCAAAAAGCTGCGGACTTTTAAATTTCACCACGACGAGCAGTTGTAGTAAATTAGTGAGCACAGGAAATTTTAACGCTCTGTTCGAAGCCCCGAATAAGCGCTTCCCGCCACACTAGTAGTTTGGGTGGCAGCTATTCAATTCTAAGAGAAAAACGGTAAAACTGGCAATCGCTTGTTTGTGCTAATTGTGCCGTAATGTTTACCTGTAGTTACAAAGGGGCTCAAACTCTCAAATCTTTCTCCAATTTGAAGAAAAAAGGCAGAACAAAAAGGCATAACCAAGCTAAGCCACCGAACATAGCGGTGGCTTAGCTTGGTTATGCCAGGGTACGTAGCATGAGCTTATGCGCACAAAATGAGAGGTGCTATCAAGTGGCTCCGGTGCAGCGTCAGACTTTGCTGCTGTGCAACGGAGGCGCACAGCTGGGCACGCAGTGGTGCCAGTGCGTCTGCCGCGGCTATGACGTCACTCCTCTAGAATGCGCAGGCCTGCGAGACGCTCGCGACGACGGCAGAGCGGGCGGCGGCGGAGCGTGCGGCAGCAAAGTGCGCTGCAGCGGAGCGCGTTGCGGCTCCGGCGCGCCAGCTGTGCGCCGTGTGAAGTCACTGCTCCTCGCGCATGCGCAGCACGGCTCTTTGGGAGCCACGCAAAACTGCTCAACCTTAGCCAGTGTAGCGCAGGCTACAAAACTAAGGTGTTGTTTGGCAAGACTCCACCTTCCCCCACAGCAGCAGCGGCAAGAAACAACAACAAAACAAAGTTTGCATCTCAGCAAGGACCTCAAGATAGAAAAATTATACCATCAATTTACAACTTAAGTATCTGAAAAATCAATAAAAAGATTGTGAACACAGAACGCACATTTTCCACACTCTCACATAGAATGTTTATATTATTTTTCTCTACAAAAATTTAATAGACGGGGAAGGGTGTTTTTAACATTGGATCACCATAAAATGTTCTGGAGCAGGGATGGGCAGTATTTCAAATACAATTGGGTAATGTATTTGACGTGGGCATTTAAATACTAAAACGTGGGTATTTCAAATACACTTGTAATTAAATACAATTTTGCGGGCGAAAATACATCCTGTTTTTATGCATGTGGTTGTAAGATATAGTCTCCATCCTTTATTCGGCCATGGGGCTTTTTTCTTTTTCTCCTCCGGCTTTATTTTAAAGACACTCTCCAGAGCAGGAAGAAAACTATGTTCTGCACTGAATGCAGTGTCTCTCAATCAAGCACAAGCGTTTAGTGACTTTGATTACGGTGCTAGTCCAGTGCAGATTAGCTAAATAAGTGCCTGTGACAACTTTTGATGCTTTCCAGCCTGATTTACATTCATATTTTTGCCTGGAACATTCTAAATGTGCGGATCGTCCAGATTTTCGTAACTGGTGCGAGTTGCAGCAATAAAAAATTCTTTAGCTAGTGCTGCGCGTCTTGGTCGTCTAGGTTCTTTGTTTGCCTATACCAAAATGTAATCGGCAAAAAGCTGCTTGAAGCTCTGTACTTTTTTCACCTATTACGTCCAAGCTGATTACATTTTTTTGTGATTATATTTCTATTACGTTACTAGAGCCTCGCACACTAACTCCCCAGTGTGCGATGCAAAATTAAAATGAGATACCCAGAAACCCGTTGCAGGTGTCCAGAAGTGGCTGACACAAATTTTGAGGAATGTATTTGGAGAAGCATTTGGAGGAGACCAAATACATTGGGATGTATTTGTATCTTGTACTTAAATGCTTTTCTGGAAATGTAATTAGATTTGTAATTAAATACATTTTTGACGCAGTATTTTGTATCAGTATTTCGATACATATTTGCATGTATTTTGCCCATCCCTGTTCTGGAGTGAGGCACAAACCAAGTATCCATACGGCAAGTGTTGTAAATCATTTCCCTAAACAAAAGGGTGGAAATCAATAGGAGCAGATTATCATTGTAATTGCAAGACTTTTTATATGTAAGAGATAATTTACAACTATAATAATTAGGAATTTATGCCGTATTGAGTTTATTAAAGAGTAATCTAGTGTGGTTATCGTAGCCAGCATGATATATAATACAAATGACTTTTCTAGAGGAAATGGATTTGTTTGATATTTGTTGAGGTTCTATTACCCCACACTAAAAAGCAATAATTAAATTGCACGTAAAAGAGTTGTAAATGAGTTTCAAAACTGAACTGGGTATTACTTATCTAAATTTGTACATGAAACCGACTGCCCTCGAAAGTTTCTTACACGTATGTTGAACCATTTTGTCCCAAGCCATAATCTGGTTAAAGAATACCCCTAAAAATTTTACGTTATCGAGTACAATCGACTCTTATTAATTCAAACTCTGTTAATTCAAACTTGCGGATAATTTAAACTTGTGTTCGTAGGTTGTCAAAACCTTAAGTGAATAAAATAAAACACCGTCAGCACATATAAAACTTGGGCACCAGCTCAGGATTGATAACAAAGCTAGAACGATGCTCACCTCCAAGCACCTGTTAACGAGCCGGGTCTATTTGATGAGGTGTCACTGTCGGAGCTAAAATTAGAGGATGTGACATCATCCTCTGACCCCTCACTACTTGTATCATCCACAAATTCTGCAGCCCAACGCAGCCGAATCACGCGACTGACGACGCCTTTTTGGAAGTGTTGGACGCGCGCATGTGGCCATTATTGACAAGATTTGGTTCCGTTTTGCGCCAGTGATTTGTTGCTGATAATGCGACACCTCGCGGGAAAAAGCAAACCTACACAAAAACTGAAACTAAAGTTCTTCAGATTTCCCCACGATGGCGCAACATGTTCCAGCGCGTTTAGAAGTTTAGCAGCACGTTTAATCTGTCGATCACACGTGATCTATGGCCTATGGGCATGGTAAGGAAAGAGTTAATGTTGCCTTCGGGTGACCTTCTGAAAGCTTGTAACGCAGAATTCGTTCAAGGGCTGGTTTCAAAGTTTATGGTCGGCGACAAGCCGAGAACTCGGTAGTACATGTGCGTCAAAGGGATCCTATCACTCTGTCAGCCGATCACTTCCACTTGTCTCCCAACGTCATTGACGTCATGACTTGATTGAGTCCATTCCGGTGACATAAGAAAGTTACCTGTAGTTGTATTCCGCAAAATTCGGCAGAAAGTCGGCCCACAGAGTTTAGCTGGCGACGAAGCGGCACGACAACGCTACGGCGACACAAATCCCAACTTCTGCTCCCTCAAAGGGACACTGACAGGGTATTCATGCTCGCCGAGGTTTTTGGTTGTACGTGACATATGAGAGCCCAACTACCCAGAACAGAATTTGCAGCTCGAAATTCGGTTTCTTTCCACCCGAAAACCGCCGATCGAGAACTGGCCGGTTTGAGTCGCGCTCACTCTCTTTTCCGTGGTTACGGGCCGAATTCTAAAGTTTCGACGCAACCACCAAATTTATTCAAAGTCGTGAATCATTGGACGCACACAGTCAATATTAAAAATAGAAAAGAATATGAAACCCATTTTTTGTGGCTTCCAAAAAGTTGCAAATACATTGATTGAAAAAAAAAAAGGTAGCACAGACAACCGGAAGCATTCAGTGCGTTCACTGCATAATTCTCAACATTGCGTCGTTTCGCGTATCGTGGGACCAGCGGTTCGCAGCGGACGACGGGCGTTGGACCTCTACTGCAGAACAGTCGTTCACGGTACCGGCGAATTCTGTCTTCCTTCAAAAAAGAAATTTTGGACCGATCAAAAGAACTGATATTCATCCCGTACGACACGCCCGACCAGCAAGCCGATTGCGCGATGACGTCGCCGAGTCGTCGTCTCTTCTCGAAGGTGAAGACATCGCTTGCTCAAACGTCAAGTACGAAGTGCGTACTTCGAGTTGAATACACACGTGTACGGTTTCTTTACGAGGTGCGAATGTGGTCTATGCTTGGTGCAGCTTGACTTCAAGCCGGGAGTGCATGTACTGAGGGGAAATCGACAGCAAACTTCCGACATACAGTCGACCTGCTTCATTACTATGCATGAAAGAGTTCCTTCAGTAGCTCAGTGGAAAGACGTCCGCTTCACACGCAGTGGGCACGGGTTCAATCCCTGGTGTTTTTTTTTTTTGTTTTTTTTGTCAAGCATTTTGCGATGTTTACATTTCTTTTTTTACAATTATCACTGAAAAAAACAAAAAAAAACAATTGTTGTGGACGATACATCGCTGAACTAAATGGTATGGGATTCCATTTTTGACACCTGCAAACTCAATGTAGTCACTTTCCACAAATGCAAGGAGCATATGAATCGGGTAGCGTCCGCTTTCCGAGCTTCGCGTAACTGTTCTACAGGAATTGTAGCCAGCCATTGATCTCGACCCGTTGATCTTTCGGAAACTTGTGCACTCTGCCGCACAATGCCACTTTCAGATGCAGGACATGTGAGGCAGCTCTTCACGCAACATCTTGGGAGCATTCTTTTCGGAGCCGATCACGGGAATTCACCACGGGCACTCACTACTAATTGCCAACGCTTAAATGTACAAAACAACTCATCTTGAAGTACAGAACAGCGAGCGGAACAAACATAACTGCAAAGGAATCGCACGGCGAATGAACGCAATTCGTCTGCTATGTGGGGAGGAAAAAAAAAAAATCCGCACGGTTGGTTGTAGCCACAAGACTTCCGCCACTCACTCTATCCTCTCCATTTCTCCGTGGGGTGCGGGAGGCGTTTTTTGGCTTTATTAAAAAAAAATGTGACTCTGTAGCAAAATATTAATTGGGTAGTATTCTGACACCATAATGAATAGCGTGACAAAAAAGAAAAAAAAATATTTTGGAGGGTGTCAGTGTTCCTTTAAAATGCGTTGCGCGTTAAAAGACAGACGCGAAACGAGCACTTGCCTCGATGCAGCTCAGGTTGGGTATGGTGTCGGGCAGGTGCACCTGGAGCGGGGTGTACACCTCGTTGCGGCCGATCCCCTTGCCGGAGCACGTCACCCCCAGCAGCACGTCCCAGCCCACGGGTGCCACGGGCACGAAGCCCGCCAGCTGCTTGGAGCGGCTCACGAGGAATGGCAGGCTTAGGCGCCCGCTCAGGCTCGGGCTCACAATCACCGGGTTGTGTAGCTGCAGCGCCGACAGCAGCCCCGCCACAAACTCCACTGGGTCCTCGATCTTGCCTGGAGGGGAGTTGCCAAAGCCTGCCCGGAAACGGGATGCGACAGTTACGTGGTGGAATTTAGATGGTGCACACGTCGTCTTTGTGGCGCGTCTGGTGCGACCGACTCTGAGCTTCGGACAATTAACGTTCTCCCAATCCGCCGGGGCTCCCGCCAACAAGTAACGTTGTTGCTTGTTGTATGTTGCGTGTTGTATATTACGTGTTGTATGCTGCAAAATTAACTGTCCCTGAAAAAAATACAGAACATTTTCAGCGCAATACTTACGTAGCAAACACAATTTTGAGCTAGGAGAAATTCCAAAAGATGCGCTTATATCGAGACATTGGCCTCAAACAAGAAGCATGTATCGAAATTGCAAATATAAGTTCCCCAAAATAAATATTGTATTTAAACATTTTTGGGGGGAGGGGAAGGGGGAGGCGGGGGAGTATTTTTTATAACATATGTGTCCTATCTAAGTACTTAAAAAACATTTTTTGGGCGGAGCTCATTGTCCCATTAGGTCTTCTCCAAATTGAAGCAACAAGCATCTGCGTCAGCAGCCGACTGCGGCTTGAGTTGCTTCCATGGGACTTGGTTCACTATTGACTCCAACTCCGAGGGCCCTTGGCCGCCTAAAAGAAATCCCGAGATCCCCCCCACAGACACTCTTGATGCCAAATAGGTTGCAAGTTTATCCATGTTGTCAAACGGGGCCAATTCGAAATAAAACACTGCACACTTTAGTCAAGATGAGAGAGACTGTAAGCATGGCTCACTCACTTTCGAAATGTGTCATAGCTAGACAAGTACTCGACCTCTCACCCGTCTTAGATCGTCAGTGCAAGTTGGATAAAAGAAAGAATTTGAGTCCTTAGGAAACCCGGCTTGAGAACCCTCCCTATAATCACGAAAAGCTCAAGAAATGCGAGATGTGTGTGAGGAGTACCATTCATCCAATCCAGTGTTGGGAAGTACACTGTACTGTACTACTTCAAGTAGGTTTAGAAAACTTGAACTTTACTTGAAGTACATTCTCTGAATGTACAAGTACTTTATTTAAAACATTTTTTGTGGTACTTTTTCGGGAAAGTACAACTTCAAACTTTAAAGTACATTCTCCAAATTCAAAGTAAAAAAGGGTGTATCGTCATGTGAAAATGCGCTACCATCTTTCGAGACATTGTTTGGTCACTTCTCCGAATGGGGTAGTAACGACTATGAGACCGACAGAAGATCCCCGATATGCACTACGTGGAAGTGCCAAAGCATAAATAATCACTTTGAACTATTGCAACATTTCAACAGCCACAAAAACGAGTGCGTGCATGTAGCAAACCGAACAATCAGTCGAAAGTGTTGGGCCTGCGTCAGATCCACAGCCCTCAGGTGGCATGATAAGTGCGATGCAAGTGTGGAGTGTAGGAATCAACGTCACAAGCGCGCTTTGCCGGTTGGTTTCAGTTTTGAAGCCGCAAAGAAAGATGACATTTCTATCCTAATAGCAGCCAATACAAACTTTTAAATAAAACTTTTACATCACAGCTCGACTATAATTAGGTCGATTGTTCAAACTATGATAGCACCCCCAAAATAAAAATGTAAAAAGTTAATTAAAACTGCTTGTTAATTAAATAGCTAATTAACCCATTTAATTTTTGTTTTTGTTTGGCCCCCAACATAGCACCAGGGCAAAGAAATATCCCTAACATGGGCTTCCTTTTCCTACAAAAATCTGGTCCCTCTAAAAAAACTTTTAGCCTTTCCACACATCCCATGTGTTTCTTCTTTGTCCTTGTCTGTTTTGCGCACTGTTTCCTACCATGAATTCCCATCAACTCGCCCAACTATCCATTCTTCTACGATAGGAGAAAAGGTTGTGCCGCCATCTATGAGTGACGGCGGCAACCAGACTGGTTGTCTCGTTGCACCCGTCGCTCATAGATGGCGGTAGCTGTCCAGATTTTGTGTTGACATTTGTTTGGTACCGGACACGAAACTGGGGAAACTAGCCCTTAACAACGCCGCTGTAAAAAGAAAAAAAAAAAAAGATGTTTACAAGTGATTTGGAAAAAAGTTCAGCATTTTTTTTTTTTTTGCAAAACTAAACTATGCATTGCCAAATATTCGGTTTCCACTCAGACATAGCGCCGGCGGCACGGTGTAAGATAATACTCTTCAGGTGAGGACAGCGCACTCCTCGCAACGTGCCCGATAAGTTCGCTCTTCACTCTCTCTCACTATGGTTTCAAGCGGCGCCGACAGGTGACTCGTCGACCCGTGGGCACGTACAAGACGGCTCGTGCCGCCTCATGTACCACACGCGCAGAGCTCCAGCGAGGTCGCCGCACGTGCAGAAAGACGACGGTGTACCGGGGTGTCATGGCAACGATATATTTTTTTTTGCTCTCACAGTTTCGCTGTTTGGCTGCCGGCGACACTGTCAGTCGCGGGCACGGTGGCAGCGGAATGATGCAGCCTTTCGGATGCCCGTCGAACGAACACTATCTGATCCCTCGCGCCACGCGTTCAGCCCCGCCGTGTCCTCACCTAAAGAGTGTATCTTACACCGTGGCCGACGGTCAGGAACAAAAGTCAATGTTTTAAAGCTCGCTGTTATCCAACTCAAAATGTTACGAGTGATTTTCGGAAAGCTTAAAGGAGCTGTGCAACGATATTCAGTTGGAATGTTTTTCACTATACACGAGCTTACTGGCACTAGTAGGACTCAAGGATACTCGCACGCAACGCCACTGGCCAAGAAACTCCTTTGTTGCGGTGAAATTTCAAGAACAAAAGCAATTATTTTCGTTCAACCTCTCCTTTGCGAAATTTGATGACGTAACGTGGGGATCGCAAAACACCCAAGTGACGATATTTGAATGCAGTTCATAGATTGGACCCGAGCCCTGCGTGGGCACTCGACTGGGGCTCGTGATAATTGCTAGCTCGAGAAGCATTCGGGTAGTCGCCTGCGTCCAATCGCTGCAACGACGACAATAGTCGAGCCATAACAATGTCTGGAACTCAGAGCGTGTCCTGTGCTTTGCCAACCCCAGCGCGTGGCTATGATCAACATTGGCGCCATATAATCGGCTCCAGATCGCGTGGCCGCTTGTTCTGGTTGCGAGTTGAGGGGGTGAACGCTGCTCGTTTTTCTTTAATTTTTTTTCTGGGACTTCTATTGCGTGAAGTGAAAAACGAACGCGTGTTTCATAGGTCATTAACGTCAGGGATCTGTTCGAAGCGGCATTTGCGCAAAGTACAAAAATTGTTGCATCGCCCCTTTAATCGAGAAGATGGGACTAGTTCCCGCTAGCAGACGGTGTTTGTTTCTATGTATTCGTGATATTATATCTCTCGAGATATTACGGTAGTTTATTTTGGAAACAAAGCAAAAGCTCTGCAAACTTATTTTTTTCTTTTTTTTCACATGCCTGGTACATACGCACGCACAAAAGCCGCAATGCGGGTACTGACCTGGCATGTCTATGGCCACGGCGCGGTAGCCCAGGCGGGAGAGCACACCCAGGGTACCCAGGGTCTGCCAAGTCTCCGACTTGAACGCCTGGCCGTGCAGTAGGAGCACACTCACGTAGGGGCTCTCGTCCTCGGGCCTCACTTCCCTGTAGAAGACCTCGAGGCCCTGCACCGACGGTGAGGGAAGAAGAAGGCAAAGAACGGAGGTCGTTGAGCGCGGCAGGAGCTCCGTCGTACTATGGTGCCTCCATGGAGGTAGGAAGCTTCTGGAGGTGACACGAGGACACCACAGGTGACGCCAAAAGTGTGGAGGGATGCACCCGCAACAATGACTGAAACCAAGAGACGCTATTGGATGAAAAGGAGAGCCAGCTGAACAGCTGTTTTGGCGACCCTTAGAGCCCCCCTAGGATGACCAGAACCGCTGTTGAGTCAGCTCTCCTTTCCGTCCAATAGCGTCTCTTGGTTTTGGTCATTGTTGGGGGCATGCCCCTTCACACTTCAGGCTTCACCTCTGGTGCCTTCATGTCACCTTCAGAAGCTTCCTACCTCCCCGGTCGTAGAAGTTGCAGGCACACACATTCCGGCAGTGTGGAAAAGACGCTCGGAGCGTGCAGCCGGGACGGTAGTTGGCAGGTTCGAGGCGTGCATGTTGGACGGTTCCGTATGCTCAGAGTGGAAGGAAACTTGAGAATGCAGCTGAACCAAACTGGTGGGCACCGACAAGGGCCTTCCTTTCTCCAGGAGCGACGTGAAACTGCTTAAAGCACAACGGCGTCCCCAGCCCAACCGCGATTTCGGCCACACACTCCATACGGGCCTTTCAGAATGGTGGAGACTTTACTCGTAGCACCTTTGGATGGCCTCCAACACGCCACACGTTTTATTAGATGCCCGATTAGGATCTAGGCAAAAAGAAGAAGCCTCCGTCAGATTGGGGGCGCCTCGGCCGGGATTTAAATTCACCTCCCGAGAATCACCTCACCGCAAAGTCGCCGAGGCAGCTTAGTGTCGAGAAATAAAAAGACGTCATCCCAGAGCGGGCAAGCCAGTGAACTTACATTAACGGAGACCTTTCCGGTGGTAGGCGTCACGCTGGTGGCGTCCAAGATGATGTTGGAGGGCACCTCCAACTTCTTGTAGTTGAAGGACCGCCACGAGCTCTGAACGTCGGCCAGGGACGGGTCTACGGGGCTCCTCTGTCGGGGCACTCGGCTTTCTTCTAGCAATCCGACGAAAATTTCGTAAAAAAGGAAGCCCAATAGAAACACAACCACAAGGACGAGACGACCTAGCGGGAAGACAGGCACAGGAAGCGTCTCGCTTTTGTTTCCACGCAGGCATTCAAGGTCACGTTCGAGGACACACTCACAAACACTGAAGGCCCGTCACACACTTGCAACTGACTATGACCGACTGAGACAAGACTGGTTTCCAGGTCCCTTGTGGCAGCTTACGACCGGCTGCACAGCAATGCAGCCGGTTTTAAGCCGTCGTAAGGGGCTTAAAAACCGGCTTTGCCTCAGTCGGTCGTAGTTGAACGGAAGCGTACGAACGGGCCTTAAAGGTGACATTCAGATTCGCAATGAACAACATGTCTAAAAATTTGGTTTAGCACTCCTAAGTTCCAAAGAACATCATACGTTATGGGTAAAAGAAAAGGCTTAAAATGAAAGGGGGCTTGTGTTTTTACTTAATAAAGCATATTATACACCTCACATCCCATATGGCTCCTTTTCTTTTAGAAGACAGAAAAACGATTAGGAATCACAGGTATGTCTCATTAAAGGGTAGCTGAAGAGGTTCCAGACAAAAACGAGTTAGAGGTGAATTCTAGAGTACTTTCATCGTGTGAATCTCAATATCACATTCGTTTTCCCCTAAAGATGTAACTAAACGTGAGGAAACACGAAAAACCTCCGACCAGTCATTACGTCATAAAAGGATCTTTTGGCCGCCAAGCATGTGTCGCTTTTGTGGGCAGCGAGTGATATTGCGAGGTTGCCCGGTATATTCCCCCACACTGAAGCCACCCGTCACATCTTTTTCTGACCTTTTTGAAAATAGCGAGAGTGCACGTGCATAGCTTTGATATGCGCTGCAGATGCAAGAGAGCGAAGATCCCGAAAAACTCCTTTTACGACGTAATGCTCCGGGAAGCAGGGGTCTCGGCAATACTTTGAAAATTAATTTCTGCATCCTCCTTGCACCAAATTGAAAAATAATCTCGATATTGTTAGGGAAGTGAAGACAACGACGGGGCAGTGACGCGCACGACCATCTCGTGCCGGCTCGGCCTCCGTAAATCATTCCATCTTTTGTCATCCCCTGTCCCGTCCTCTATGCTGCTGACAGCATCATTCTAACAATATGGTGGAGGTGAAGAGTCATCCCCCAAAAGTCATTCGTAATGCGAGTTGTGCGTAAAAATGAGACAAAAAGTAAGTATTATTGCAGTTTGTCCCCGAACATTTTGACCACATAACAAGGTATCCGTATTCACAAGGTTCGTATTAATGAGACACGACTGTACGTAATGGAGCACGTAACGTGCCGAGCAGTGTAATGCACCTCCCAAAATCAGTTTGGCTGAAAATGTCCACTGTGATAGCTGGCACTACCTGGCAGAAAATGGGGTCTGAGGACTCTGAGGATCAAACAATGCGCGGATTAGGAAGGAGACGGAAGAAGCGTCTTGGGACAAATTTGGTTGCAAAAAGATAAGCCACAATAGGAACAAAAAAGACTTTGGGGGAGCCTAATCTAGGTCACTGCAGCTGAATAGAGCCTGCAGGATCTTGCTTTCTTGGTCGGGGGAGTGTCCGCGCTCGCTTGAACGCATGCTCATGCATTTTCATACCAGAACCTCCTGAACTGTCGATTTCCTAAAATGGGTTATTAACTCAAACCCCCACCAACCAGGGCAAGCCCCCTGATGCTAATCTATGAATCGCCAGACTGAGCCTCTACAACTACCAAATAGAATATTGTTTCAAAGGAAACTGCTAGAGAAATACGAAGACCATGGTTAAAGAATGTTTCTTTAGACAGCACATGTTTAAGGCCTGTGCCCATAGAACTCGTATTACACCTTCACAGAACATGCAGAAAAAAAAAATACAGTAAACATTTTTTGCAATATATTACTCCCATTGGAGGGAGTGGCTGTCTTTATCTTTTGGGAAAAGTTAATCGTCATGCTAGAGAAGAATATTCGGGCCAAAGCAGAAAGTGACATAAAAACATTACATGGCATCGTAAGCTGCATAAAATGACTCATGAAAAATAAAGTGCAGAAGTAATGCACCTATGTGAAAAAATGTTCCAATTCAGTATTGAGTAATGGTAAAAGGCAAGATGATTCCATAGAGAATACATGAGCACTGGAATGCTTGATTGCTCTAAAGCAATCCATACAACTGCAGCGAAAACATATGCTAACTACTCTGCATACTCGCACAACGAAAAAATCTGTACAATCTAAAGTAGTAATGTCCTACCAAGCATTCCTGACAATCAGAAACCAGCTACAATAGGAGCCTGACAGCACTAATTGACCTTTCATTAAAAAAAATTACATGGGAGGGACTAGAAGCAACCTTGGTCATGTAGTGGGAAATGCTCAAATGTCCTGCCAGCGGAAGTACATGGATTGCACAAGCTGCACAGCAGTTGGGATAGTACATACATAAATATGCAGGAAACAGGAAACAGACTGACAGGGCCTGCCTCTGGCACTCGATATGTAAGGAGTCAAACAGCTGCTCAGATGCATTTAGACTGACATCAAATTCAACCACCAGTGAATAAATGCTCCGATTCCAAGCACAATTTATAACTTTTACTTGTGTTACATAGAATAATGTGATGGAATAATGTTTCAAAATTGAAACAATTTTATCGGCGCTGTGACAATACTTTGGTAATGCCCAATCTAGACTTGAAAAAGACTGCTAAAAAATGAACACCAATTAGACTGAAAACTATAGTTCTCAAAATGCAAAGAACAGGGTCCCGGCTCGATGCTGAGAGCAGCCTTGGGTACGTTACTTTTAAAAAAGTAATTAGCTACAGTTACAGATAGTCTGTAAAAAATGTACTTAAGTTAGTTACAGTTAGTTAGAAATAGAAGTAATGCGTTACAGTTCCAGTTACTTCGTCATAGTATCTTAGTTACTTTTATGATACTTTAGTTTTCCTTTTTAATCTAACTACCGTAATATTAGCAGAGATAGCCCATCTAAAATCAAAAGCAAAAGTAGGATAACTTTCAATGTAGCAATCAAAAAAATGTAAAAAAAAAAGGTTTGATTTAGAGTTTGTGACTTGCAAAACCTGTAATCGCAGGGAGAGGCGGGGTGATGAACTAAAGACAACTGTTTTTTCCAATCAGCAATGTACACTTATCTGCCGCCGTGGCTAAGTAGCACCATCTCTGCCGATGTCACCAATGGTCAGGGGCCTTGCAATTACAAGTGGGCTATTTTACGGTGTTTTTAAAGAGATTAAATTGTGCCAAAATTAGGGGTGGTTATCTTTCGGGGGTGGCATATCTCTCAAGATTTTATGGTAGGAAGACTGATGACAAAACACATCGACTACGATTCACATTTATTTGGAACTCTGGGAAAACTCTAATTTCACTTTCTTACATACACATTACTACTGCCGCATGACTTCCTTGAATCAAAGCGTTTGCTGCTTCGATACAAGATGGACTAAATAATAAATTATTTAGTTTATGTTGTAACGCATCAGTGACTGCTTTTCAAAGATCACTTAACTTCCCCCTTTTGATGCTTACCACAACCCTCGCTAAATAGGCACACAACAGGTGCGCTAAACAAAGTATTCAGGTGCAAAAGAAACAAAAAAACTTCCCTAATGGTGGTAAAGTTGTTGAGGTTGGAGAATACGGGGAGGGCATGACGTCAGCCATGTAGCTTTCCCAAGCCACCCTCCCTTGTCGCACGCCTCTATCTTATCCTCCTCGCCAATTTCTTCTTCAAATATGAACCACACATAACCACTCAAAGGAACATGGCTTTGTCGACCAACTGAGTGGCACTAGGTTCCACCCTCGTCCTGTTCATAAATCACAGCAGCTGCCTTTTATTTGGCAGCGTAACAATAAATTTAAGCATGATGTTTTTACGCTCGTTTACCATCATGCAGGTGAACACCTGCGTTCTAACAAAGTGCAGGTCTTCGTTTAGCTTGAAAACTGTGTTTTGCATCGATAAAAATTTAAATATGAATTTGGACAACCGTATTTTGTGAATGCCCGGGTGAAAGGTTTAGTGGACGATCACACAACTTCACAGTACATTTGGGAATGTTCTTAGTGTGCATTGCAACCAATATTGAACCAAGCAGTTGAGTTTGACTACGGTGCTTTATTAATACTATGTATTGCGACCAACGTTAGACCAACTCAATTTGACTTGGCAGCAGCACATATATACCTGGCACAACTGTCGAATTCATCGAATTTAAAGTGAACGAAACTCCAGTCCACTTCGATGAAGTCCAGTCATTGCTGCAACAAAGGGCCGAAACCCATTGTTTAAGCAGCTCGGTAATTCTGGGAAATCTAAGACAGTCGCTTATATAAGCTCACAACAGGGACACGCCGGTAAATGGTGAATGAAACTCCCCGTGGAAGGTTTCTGCAGCCGTTCACACTGCAAAGTTCCATCTTGGACTCAGCAATGCCAAGCACTTTTCTTTACACAAAATGCGCAGCAGATCCTCTGCTCAACCTCATTCTGGTTCATCGTCACCCACCAGGGTCCCTCATGACTCGCCAGTCTCGCTTTCACGCCGGATGGAGAGGGTGCAGTTCTACGGCGCACAAAGCTGGCACCATCGCACACCGCGTCCGCCCCTCGAATTTTGTTTGGTAAAAATTTCCGGACGCATGAGCTGATCACAGTCCGTCGTCTGCTCCTCGGCGCCTCGCCGCCTCGGCCTTGTCAGCCTCACCTACTCCTCGCCAACGCAAACCATACCGGGAGGAAGCGAGCAAACACTATGGCCACATTCCATACAACCAACCACCCAACTCACATGTGACAGGGGCACATGCACCCCACACGGGTGTAAGTGTAGCTTAAACTTTTTAAGGCTGGGTATCAAAAAAGTCACGTGGTGCCCTCCCTGTGCTGGAGAGCGCTGTTGAGGTTTCAGCCTTCTATCGTTGCGTGTCCATGCCTAGCGATAGTGTCCATAAATAAAAGTCGAAACTCACCCCAAGTGCTTGCAAAGGGTGGAGGAAGAGGACCTCCCGGCTGCATATACTTTATTGCAGTGTTTGCAGCGAGCAGTGAAGTTATGGCCACTATGTTCGACAAGGTCAAAGTGCACTTCATAGCCGGGCCATAGTAACACCTGCCGTTTATCACTTATGACAGCCTCTCGTTTGAGTTATAACGGTTGATTACCCTCCAACTATTTTCCTTTTTTCTTGTGACATTCTCTTTCTTTTCCTCTTTCTCTTAAGAGCACTCTTATTCCCCTTTCTCAGCTGACAGGAAAGGGAGACACCCATGAACAGATGGGTCCATTACAATAATGGGAAGGGGAGGAGAAGACTAAATCATTTGGAACTGAATAAAGTGGAAAGGAGTGTTAGTATCAAACAAGATTAAGGAAAGATTGAACAGAAACAACACAAAGTCTTCTCAGAATGCAGTCCGCTTTTCTTTTACATTTCTTCTACGCAACGCAGAAGAAAAGACATGACTGTGGATTGCGGGCTCACAGCCCCTGGAAAAGGGCAAGTGACCATAGAAACATTGTTCCACATTAAACAGAAGTAGAAAAACGTCTGCCCTCTGCACCAGCACTTCGCTCCAAAGAAAAAAGTTTTGAGTTCTTGTTTTATTTTGTCTAATCTAGGCCCCACCTTCGCTGTAGTATTCACAAAAAAGGGTATTTTGTCGCGAAAAGTACCTGTATCTTTGCAGGTACTATTTAGTTACTTTTTAAAAAAAGTATTTAGGTTATCGTTACAGTTACTTTAAAAAAATCTTTCGAGTTGCAGTTAAAACTTACAAAAAAAAGCAAAAAGTTACAGTATCGCGATACTATCCAAGACTGGCTGAGATTAAGAACTGTACTCCACCGATACACTGATTAAGTCGTGACGATCAACGTGCCAAGAATTCAAGTCAAGCGACTTGATCAGACGAGATCACCGGGTACGAACGCAGTCAAGTGCACGCTGCGAGTGCCTGCCAAGGAAATTACAGACACAAAAATTGTTCGAGCTCGATTCCCTACAACACGCATTAATTAAATCTTCATAACTGCTGCCGATCATCCCATGCCGAAATACATGTAATTAAAGACCCCAGGAAGAAAGCCCAGATAGCATAATAAACTCGAAATCAATATCAAGGTTGACAAGGAATCAAGGAGGAACCAAACAATGATCCAGTTCATGAATTGCAAGAAGTGCTGGAGAAGGCAACTGAGTTGAGGAGCGGCCGCAAATGTCGACTGCCGTGCGCTGCGGTGAACAATGGAAACCATTTTCCACATGACCTTAGTTGGATGCATAGAAGAGGTGATTGACGAAAGGTGGAAGCTCTAGAAGACGTCTAGACTGGACAGCTGCTTGGGCATTGCAAGCAGCATCTTAAGCTAAGAACACACTTCTGGTTTTCCTTGCGTGGCAGAGTAATAGTGTGGACTGTCTGATCTCCTACAACAATGGTTTCTCATACTTTTTCATTTCAAGAGGCCCTTACTTGCCTTGACTGCTAGCCAGAGCGCCCCTCCCTGTCCCAACACCAATGCAATGAAGCTGGACAGGACCTATAGAGCTTGTAAACAATAATGGACGTACTAAGGAGTGTTCCCTGCAAGGACTGTTTTACTGGTTTTTAATTTGCACTGAGCCTGAGCGCACTGAACGTAGCAACTTAATTAAACTTTTCTTTTCTTGAATTTCACTTTATTATAAAAGTTATAGGCAAATTAAAATTACAAAAACAAGCAAAAAATCCATAAAAATGCACCTCCATAAAGTTTGCCAGTGAAAATAGTTAATTGTGTGGAGATTATGAACTTCACTATATCTGCTCTTTTTAGGTATGTTGTGCATTATATCTTGGAAAGAATGTTGAATATTTCGGTGTAGCAGACGTAATATACCGTAGAATACCGTGCATCCGCCCATACCCAAATTTGTAAGATCTGACAAAATATGCACAGTACATTGATATGTAGAATTGACGACCGGACAAGCACCCATCCCCCATTTTTTCATGATTATCTGAAAATTTTGAGTGGGTGCTTGCCTGGTATTTTACGGTAACAATTATTGTTTGAAAATGCTTCGTGACGGCGCCCCCTGGTGTCTGCTCCAAGGTGCAAAAAGAGGGTCTGTCACAATCTGATTAGATTTTTAATAGGGAAATCGGCCGCCCACATGTGTAATTTAGGATTTTTGAGGATGCTTAAAGCTCGGTCACAAGGTTGCGTTGGAGTGCGACTGCAACCACTTGCGTCTCGTAGTGCCTGCGTCGAGCTGCTGCTATGGCAACCCTAATGAGTAGCCAATGGGGAGGCGCTTTGCTGCGTGACGCAACTGTGTGAACGAGCCTCTAGAGCCCACAGATTGAGTTATCACCATAAATATACGATCTCAGAACCCACTCGAACGCCCCTTTAAGACTAACGAAGTTTAAGGGTACTTAGCATGCGCATGGTTCCGCCACCTCAAGATTAAAAACAGTCTCTGTCAACAAGCCACAGTGAGCAAAAATATCAACAAAATCTCAGAAGGTTACCGGACACTCCAAAGCTTTCTGTGGATAGAGATACGGAACCAGTGGCATTGCAAATACCAATGGCACTTCATGTCTTAATAGGGGAAATTAGCTAAAACATGTTGGAGCGACAAAACGACTGGGTAGAATTGGTAACAGGTATGGTGCGAAAGGCCTTAAGAGAAAGTGCGTGGTTCTTCAAACGACGGCAAAATATTGCTGCACGCAAATAGCTGGGTCGGCAGCATGCTCCACTCCCACGCTGCTGGCTAAGTTCGATCCCCGCCAGCACTTGCCCTTTTTATATTTACTTTGTTTGAACGACTGGGATGTTCCAGATGACTCGAGAATCATGTTGTTTATTCAAGCTCGAAAACTTCTAGATACCCCTGCGCTTACAAAACGAGCTTCGCGTAGCTGCTTGAATCAGTCGTCCTTCCGTTGCCGTCAAAGTGGGTACGGTTTTTGTTACTTTACGTTCCTCGGGACAAGTTCGCCGCATTAAACATTCATTTTAAGTTTTATTAATCAAGTTTATGTTTTTATTCGTGACATTTTGGTAGAGGTGCGGGGCAACGCATTCTATGCACACGATGCGTACCACCTGTGAACACGATAACTCCGAAGACGACAACCGTGAAGGCGACATCCCTGAAAACATCTGAGGATGACTCCAACTGTGACATCAACAATGACCTCAACTATAGCCTCGAAAACGACCCGGACTATGAACTCGACAAAGCCCCTGACCAAAACCTCAGCGATAACTTGATGACGACTTTGATGACTTCGACGACGAAACGGACAACGACTCCAAAGGCAAACCTTGGCTACGATGTCAATGGCCTCGATGACAAACAGTGTTTGATGACGAAACTGACGACGACACTGGCGATGACACAGGTGATGACTCGAATGACGACGTCGACGGCGACCAGAGGACGACCTGGACGATGGCTTCAACGACGACCCTGATGGCGGACTTGATGACTGTACAAACGACGGGTGTGATGTCGACCACGGAGACGAACAGGACGACGAGGCTCAGCTCGTAACTCAAAGAGCGGAGGAAGTCCGCCAGCTCAGCAGCATTTTGATTAAAGCCGCACAACTTGCTGATGATGGCCGGTACAAACTTTGTCGCCACGGCGCCTGGTTCCAACCCGGCTACCAAATGCGGATCCGAACACCAATTATCGTAGCAGCAAGGAACCGTAAAAGTGGTGCTTTGGACTTAAGGTTCTTCGCTACCTGAGGGACCTAAACTGCAAGCCGTTGCCCGACGGGACAAACATTGTCACACCGCCCTCTGTGACCCAAAGGAGATTGATGTCGTGCGACTCTAACTGAACTATGCTTGACAGGACTGTGAAAATCCATGTTTTAGTTGACTCTGTAGTTTGCCCTTTTCTTGTTTTATGTTGTCAATTTAATTTTGTGATGCATCGGGACAATGTGTTTTTTTCAAGAGGGGAGTGATGCCGCGTGCGAATAGCTCAGTCAGCCGCATGCTCAACTTCCACGCCCCTGGCTGGAATTCAATCCCCGCCAGCGCATGCGCTTTTTATCTCTCTTTTGTTTGCATGACTGGAATGCTTGAGATGAATCGAGAATCTTGTCGTTCGTTCGAGCTTAGAAACTTCTAGATACCCACGTGCTTACAAAAAGAGCTTCGCATGGCTGCTTGAGTTGGCCGTCCTTCCGTCGCCGTCAAAGACATTTTACATTCATTTTAAGTTCTATTAATCAGGTTTATGCTTTTTTTCGTGACAATGTTAACTGAACAATTGACAGCTCCAATGGACATCCACAGGAGTATGCATTTTGTTGGAATTGTAGGCATAAGCATAGAGGTTTCTTATCCCAGTGGGTGTTAAATCAAGACAGCACGCATAACAAGCGAAGAGGAAGACGATCCAAAGAACCATACCCACCCAACCCAAACAGACAGTACACTAGGAAGCATGACAGAAACACAAAATGGACCACAAGAATTATCTTCCATGCCCTATGTCATGCATAAGAGTGAAGGAGTAAGAGGAAATTATTGCATCTCGTTAAGGTAGGGAACTTATTGCAATGTGTTGCGAGAAAATCTGTGGACTTAGTAATTACCTTAAATCAAAACGGAACAAATAGCACACTACTAAATGAGAACCAAAAAAGTATTTGCTACACGAATCAGTTGCATTCTTATCAAATCCTCTTATTTTTTTTAGATTTGCTTCCGAGCAAAAGGGCAGCTTCTCACAATGGCTGTCATTCGAGTTACAGCAGCTGGAGGAACGAAAGGGCGTATTAGAGATGCTAACATAATTCATAGCATGGCTGCGGCCAAAGCCCCACTCTGCTGTAATAAGCTGCACCTGAATCCATTATTTGCAACGCCAACTTCAATAAAAAAAGAAAAAAAAAAGATGTCTGAGATTAAGCTAAAGGCAGCACCACTGGTAGGCTCGAAGAGCTTCTGATTTCCATGTCAATGGTGTCTTAGGTTGAAATGTGCATGTGCCAGCAACTTCAGCATTTAAGCTTTTCCAGTCCACATATATTTGTAACTCAAGCTTCAAAAATGCAAATTAAAAAAAAAAAAAAAAAAAAGGTTCTCATAATTTGCAGTAACTTAAAGAAATTTTCAGGCTGATACTTGGCAAAATGTTACCGGCACATTTTGGGCAGTAATGTGTCAGAGCAGAATGACTGCTTGTAATTCAATCAAGTCTGTAGAAGCATTCAGAATATGGAAGTGCACCTCCCTCAACAACACAAACTTCAACCAATCCTTTACCGAACTGCCGGTTTGAGAGTGCAGAATGCATGTGTCGCCAGGTCGGACTTGGCCGGTAGGAAAGCGCGGCTGCCATTTTGCTGTGTAGTTCCCGGTGTATTTAGGTGATATGCCAACACACAATGCGGAGCTCACTTCATCGCAGGTTTTGTTTCAACTGAAGCTCGGAAAAGCATGCTAGAGCTTTGTGTGAGCGTTACATTGCCATGTTTCGTCTGGCGATATGCCCACAAGCTGCATAGGCTCCTCGGTCCAGCCATCGGGTTCAAATGAGAATGAGATGTCTTTGTCCTAAGCCATCCGCATTATTAACTGAAAATAGCGGAGTCGCGCAAGCTAGAAAGTCGACGTGCTAGAGAAACGTCTCTAGGAGCTTGCAGAGACCAAGCCTAGTGGTGCTCGTGTTTTCCAACCAGAAAAAGCCTCAAACCCAGTCACCACCAGGTTCTATCATTTGCAGATAGGTGGCCTCACTTCTGCGGAAAGGGTAGATTTTTGTATAGGGTGTTTTCACTGACGTAATTTCGTCCACCATTTTGTTGTTGCGATCTCTCTGGCGTGTGCCAAACTCGAGCATTTCAAGGATTTACATGCCTTCTCAAATGTGTAGAGCACCGCTGACATCATTTCAACCGGTTACGATGTAATCCTTCGATGTAGTAAATTTGTTTGAAAAAACAAACTAACAACAAAATGGCGGATTGACGTCATGTGCAAACAACCTATAGACATGTTAACCAGGAGGAAATTGTGAACTATTAAGATTGCCTTAACATATCAATTTTGTGTTTTGGTTGGCAGTTTAACCTTATGCTCTCTGTATTGTGCAATTATTGCGGAGCTGACTTTTGTTTTGCTAGTGCTGTGGAATGTACAAAGGTCAAAAACATATTGTCTACAGAATTTTTTTTTTTTTATTAGGTGGTTTCAAGGTTTACTTCATAAAAATACAAGGCACGCTGGTTGAAATAATTAAACGTAAACATATTCGACATAAGTGTCTGGTTGGTCTAAACTTATAATCAAAGGATTTGAAATATACGAGGAAAAAATAATGAGTACTTATGCCGTAGCAATTATGAATGCACTGCATGAGGAGGGAATATTCTTGCTTTACCCGCGTTTGAATAAGTGTGAAACTGTCACGTTAACCCGAAACGCAATATAAAACAAGCAGCAACGGCGCACTTCGTAACATATCGCAAAAGTACGAGGAAAACGACCACATGAAACCGCTTTACCAACTCCTCTTGCCTCAGCTTTAATTCTAACATCGAGAAAAAAAAAAAAAAAAAGACGAGTGAAAAGCGAAAAAAAAAAAAATGAGACCTTTAAGATTTATTTTTTGGCATTTCTTGGTGGGTTTCTACTCGCAATTCGTGTGTGAATGTGTTCTTTCCTCTACCGCACTTTCGTGTCACTCCGAATTTTCATCTCAACCGAACACCGTTCTCAGGCGACTTGTCCACGAGCCCATAATGTCAAGACTTCCAGCCATGCAAGCGGGCACAAACGATGGACTTATACAAATTCTACGAGAGAATTAATGCCATTGCGGGAAACCAGTGAAACGTGGGGGTTTTCTGGAGTGGCATGTCACTCTCACACCGGCGATAAATCCAAACAACAAAAGAATATCACGATACCTGGCGCAGCCATTTCCTCTGAGCGTTATAGCTCTTCTTGCTGGTGCATACGATGAAAGCGATATCAAAAGGCGAAAGACGGACCGAAGGATGAGGAATTTAAAGCGGGCAAGCAAACATCCGCAAAAAGGCCACCGACGTCTCTCTCAGGACCAGCTGGATTGGGTTGGCTCTGATTGGCTCTGACTGGCTCTTTGCTTACGTTTACTTTTCTGTACCATCTGAGTTTAAATTTAGACAACTAACAAAATATTAACTCTGTTACATATAAATAAATATAAAAAACAACAATATCATTTGACCAACTATTTCTTCTGATTAACTGTGATTTTAATCTAAGTGGATAGAGGGCGCATAATGTCGTCCCTTTTTTTTTTTATGGTTCTAAACATGTAGAAGGTCTACATTGTTATTTCTTCGTAGCTCGTTTTCCCTGTTTTGCACGCGGTTTATGCTGCTATTTTTTTCGTTTCTTCTTCGTCACTTTTTGGGCCACTAAGAACAATATAGTTACTCTGCTCGGACGGCAACGGTGATATGTAACGTAGGGTATAAAGGGCTAGAGTTATGAGTATTGATAGAGTTAGTCATCAAGAACGCTGTCGTATCACCGACTCGAATAAACGAGCACACCCCTCAACCGTTTTGTTTCTGTTTTCGTTTTGACTTCACGACGTTTCCGTTTCGCTCTTGTTTCTTCGGAGAAGTTGCCTTGGCGTCATAACGCGAAGCTGACCGGCTCAGATTGTTCATTGACCTCAGAGAGTTCTGTGCAGAGAAGCGAGCGTGATCAGCGTATATAAAAGTCGCCTTGAAGATTTGCACCCGTTCATCTTGGAAGAAAGCTCCAAATTTTCCAAGCGTGAGTCAAGTTTTACGTACTAAATATTGCGCTCATGTTCCGAATGAATTGGCATGCCCACCGGACTGATTGACCACAGTAATGTCTGCAAGGTGTCGGAAAAATATAGGTAATAGCAGTAGCCAGCGTAGACCTGGACGTCTTAAAGCCGGTGCTATTTAGGTCAGGGTTTTAGTCACGGTTCTCGTGTTGCATATATCTTGGAGGGATTCAGATGTGTGTATATCTATTGTTTGTGTAGGTAAATAAAACAAAGGGGGGGGGGGGGGGGCAAAGGGGGTGGGGGCGCATTGTTATTTTTGGGCTAACACTGATATTTTGAGAGATGTCTTGTAGTCGTTTCAAATTTTGCGAAAGGATGTTTCATTCGCTGTCGCAGGAGGTGGCTTTATTTTTATTATTGCTTGAATTTAAGATTGTTCATGATACAGTAGTATTGGCTCGTTCGATTTACGTGCATTGCAGTCTGCACCCATAAGCCGAATGAAGCGTCGGGGTGTTTGACCGCTTCACGTCGTTGACATTTAGCTTACATTTATTTGAATTTATTATAGCGTTGTATACCTTTTTTACATCAAACTAAAAGCTCTTCAACGCGCAGTGAGCTAGACAACTCTTTGGTGAAGAAGCACCCATGATAAATAACAAAACCAGAGTTGGAATACGCAAGACCAATACCAACACAATAGACCCTGTCCTTCAAAAAATACGTCCTTTACCGCAAAGGGGCGTGCGCTAAGAGCACCAACAATCTGATAACCAGGATTTCGTGTTTTCGGAGTGTATTTCTCGTGAAATTAGGGGGGTGTTTTTCGGAGTTAATTTTTCACTGGGGATTTGGGGTTTATCGGAGTTTATTCTTGTTCGATTTAAAATTCTTTGAAATTCGGAGTTTGTTTTACTGCGTAAAATTTAAAAAATCGAAATAAATATAAAAAGGTCTGGGTACCATGACCCGTTGTTCCTAAGAAACCTCGACTTGCTAAAAGGCAAACCCCTTTTTTTAGTAGTTCTAGATTTCAAAGGAGACTGAGGTGGAATCTCTTCAGGACCACCGACCTTGTGCTCTTATAATGTTTAATTGTAAATCACCGTTTTTTTTTTTTTATTGTTGTTTATTTTGTCGCTGTGACTTCGAAATTTTGAGTTTTTCGAATAAATACGAATTGACGGAAAATTGACCGGCAAGTGTTTTTCGGATTTTTTCGGATTTATCCGAAAACACGGAACCCTACTGATAACTCACTTCCAAGAGACTGTACTGTATACCAGGGGTCTTAAACTCATTTGAGTGCGGGAGCAAGATAAGCCACCTCAAAAGTTGGTGCGCCAGCAATAAACAAAAAAAAAAAAATTAAATAAAAAAAAAAAAACAAGATTAGGACAAAAAAAAAATGCAGGGATGATGCTGCACGTTGCAAAGTAGCTGAGACTTCTAGCGACATTCAGAGATTCTCTAAAGAAGGTATCTCCCCACTTAGCACGAGAACGCCCTGTGAACTTTCCGGGAGTGTTCAAAAGAACATAGGCAACACTCTTGGAATGTTGCAGATTTACGTAAGAACATTCTATCATCGTTGTCAGAATGTGGCGCAGGCACTTATCGCTACAAATTCGGGGAATGTTTTCTAAAGGACATTCTTAAAACGTTCTGAGAACGAAATATAACATTACCAGGACATTCAATCAACATTCACATATCCTAACAAGGTTCTAAGAACGTTCTCAGAACATCCAAAAAACCTTTGCAACTTTCTTGAAATGTTGCTAATGTATATGCAGAGACATCCTTTCAATCTCATCGGAACGTGGCGTGGGTACATCGCTACATTCAGGGAACATTCCCTGAGGAATATTTATAAAGATTCCACAATTACGGCTTGCTTAAAGCCCCAATGAGCCGCATACACATATGGATGTGATAAAGCTCCTTATGGGGCGATATTTTTTAGTCGAACAAGATTTTCAGAAGGCACAAGCACAAGCTAGCCGCTTCCCCAGCGCACCAGCCTGAGCACGTATTAATGACAGTTTACTCCTACCTGTCGCTTGTCAAATTCTTTCATTAATAATGTGCTGTATACATAACAAATTACTCACTCCGACCTTAAGAACAAGTACACATGGCATCCCACATTCAACTGGGAAATACCCTTTTCAAAGTTTTAAACCGCAAATACTAAAAATCTGGTCCATTCAAAACTGCTTCTCTACATGCGCAGTGGGTGCCAAGTTCGTTATCAATGAAAACCATTGCTTTTCTCCTACACCTTATATCACATTCCTCGGTAGACTCATATAAGATAAAACTGGCTCAATTTCCAGAAACTCCACTTAATTTGCATATTTTTGGCACAAAGTGGCATATAGTGGGGGCGGTGTTTCAAACCACAGGTTGCGTGAGAGCTCCGTAAAGTTGGCGTTACCTGCGTAAATTCTAAAAATGTTCGCGAGCGAACTTTCCAGGAATGTTGCGCATACAAATGTTCGAAAGGGAACGTTCCGAGAACATTGTGCGTACGAATGCTCGCCAACGAACGTTCCTAGAATGTTGAGCAGCTTACTTTGGGAATGTTCGCATACGAACGTTCCTAGAACTTTCCGAATGCTGTTTTAGCGTTCCTTCAACATTCAGAACATCCAAGAAAAGTTGGCACAACATTGGGTGCTACTTGGGTCGTGTAATCTGATTTTTGTAATATCGTCGTTTTGCCAGTGACGTCTCTATCTTTGATTTATTCATACAACTATACTTTGGGTTTGTACCTAGTGTGATTACAAGATTTAAAATACCACTACTTCGTAAACACCTTGGCATCTTTCAATCAAAGTAGAAACCAGGCACACAATCGTTGCTATGTATCCGAGTTCAATGTCTTGGAACAAAAAAAAAACACAATTTTCATACAGTGGCTTTTGCTTTGTTGACATTTTCTCTAGCAGAGTTATAAGAAAATACTCGTGTCTTAAAAGGGGCAGTGCAACGATATTTAATTGGAATGTTTTTTACTTTACACGAGCTTACTGGCACTAGTGGAACTCAAGGATACTCGCACGCAACGCCACTGACCAAGAAACTTCTTTGTTGCGCTGTAATTTCGAGGACAAAACCGAGTGTTTTCATTCAATCTCTCCTTCGCAAAACCTGATGACGTAGCTGGGCGGTAGCAGTACCGCCCAGTGACGATATTTGAATGCGGCTCATTGATTGAACCCGAGCATGGCGTGGACGCTCAATTTGGGCTCGTGATAATTCAATAGCGCGAGAAGCGTTCGGGTAGTGTCCTGTGTCCAATCGCTGCAAGGACTACAACAGCCGAACCATAACAATGCCTGGAACTCAGCGCGTGTCCTTTGCCTTGCCAACCCCAGCGCATGGCTATGATCAACATTGGCGGCATATAATCAGCTCCAGATCACGTGGCCGCTTGTTCTGGCTGTGAGTTGAGGGGGTGAACTCTGCTCGCTTTTCTTTATTCTTTTTCTGCGACTTCGATTGCGTGTGGTGAAAAACGAATGGGTATATCACAGGTCATTAACGTCAGGGATCCGTTCTAAGCGGTATTTGCTAAAAATACAAAAATCGTTGCATCGCCCCTTTAACGGTATGTTAGAGGAAATAACCCTCGAGTCTAAAAGAAAACAGATTAGTGCCATATATGTTAAAACGTCATAAGAGCAGAGCTATGTTTCTAAAGCAATTAAATGGACGATAAGAAGTCATTATTTACGGCGCATGCAGCGCTCGAGGCATGGAAACGGGGCCTCGCAGCCACGGGGTGCTTGCGAGACGCATCCCAGAGAGCCTCGGGCCGCGTGTTTGAGACCCCTGCTGTGTACTATGGATAGGCTTGCCATTTTTATGATGTCTTTTGCACACGCCACTTTGCAGTATTTTAAGATCGAGGGCGTAATTTTTGAAGGGGTCTTTAGAAAACAAACACGCTCACACAGCTTTTGTAACAAATGCTTAAAGCGCGTACTCCTTTGAACTTTCAGTCGGGGTAGCTTGCATTGACCTTTGAGTTTGCATTGACCTTTTTGAATACTCCGTGAAACAGGTGTATCATAACTTTCAGAACTAGGAGAGCTTTCGGCATCGTTGAAAATTCTATTTTTACGACGATGAGAAGACCATGTCGTCCTCACCTCGTATATTATATAATGACCAGATCACCATCACTATACTCAGCGACAACTTTTGTTGGTATTGGAGGTGAAGGTACGGGCACACTTGCCCTCTCCCTTTTTGAGAGCTGAATCCAATACTCTACTTTTGACTGAATCAATCTGCGCGCACGGCGCACGACCTCACCCCCTCGTAAACACCAAGAAGAGTTGTCCTCGAGTACAGACCTTTTCGTCTCAGTAGATGACTACACAGCGGATAGAGGACGCTGACGCACTCACCATTATTAGGTTGCTTCAATTTTGGTTGGTTTTAGTTTCAACCTGCACGTGGCTGTGTTGGTGCTTTATGTTGTTGGTGTACCAATGAAAGATTGGTACGTATCGCCACTTGGAGAACCACAAAGTGGTTTCCAGCCTAAAGTTCATGGGGTAGGGAAACGAAATTCCAGCGCTAATTTTCTAGCTTGAATGTGTTGCATGTTTCACCCTAACCTCAAAAACACCAGTCTTCCGTTGAAAGGCACAAGAAAACTACGGTAATTTTAAAGCTAAATAGACGATCTTTCAATGTGCACCTGGAGGATGCATGCGGAGCCTATTTGGGAGGTGATCTAGCAACGTTGGGGAACTTGCTACGTAGCCGTGACGCAGAAGATTCCTTCGGAGCAGCGCCGCTCTTCGGAATTTCAACATTTTCCTTCTTAGCTTTCCTCCTCCACTCACAAATCGCGCATTGAACCAAACAGTCCAAGAAGACGAAAAGGAGGGACTCCCCTCTTTCTCGGACCTTCGTTTGTGCACCCGGATACAGCCATCCTCCCCCTAGAAGATTAGCCCGTCGCTCAAAACTCGGACAAACGTTGCTTTTCCCACCCCGTTCACCCCTAAGCTGACAGTGCTGTGGAAGCTACGTGCTCCTTGCGCCAGCCACACGCTCGTCACCCCACGGGTACTTCGAACGGCTCGGTTGTAACGCATTGACGCTAGGGATCAAGGGACAACGCCACCAAGGGCAAAGCTCATCATAACCACGCCAGCCTTGCCACGTCACGAATGCGGGGAATCTTTTCTTTCTGTTTCTGTTTGCGCCGGATATCCCATGACGCATCTCGCTCTCCGTTCGCTTCTCTTCGAGCGCTTGCTCGAGTGCACCGTTTGGAACGAAAAACAGCCAGTCGTACAGAATACAAACGTCCGATTATCATTTACGGTTATCATCCGTCACGCCAAACTCATTTCCGAACGAAATTTGAATATTTCAATTTTTGTTTCCGTACCCCTTTCAGGCTTTCTTAGGAACACCTTTCGTGCATCTTATTATACGTCCATCATTGATTTCGGCCATGTTCGGCTCTAAAACGACTGAACTGACGCATGGGAAGGATTACCGCCATCCACGGCCGTACCCGATGAGAGTAATGTCTAGAAAAAATAAACTAAGAAAGAGACTGATACATGAATGCTTAGCGAAGAAGCAGGTCAACAGCCTGATTAACAATGCGCTGAATCGCGAAGAACGGATGAACTCGCCAGTTTGCTGAGTCACTTCGTGGTTTTCGTGGAGACCAAATTTTTGTGAACTTCGCTAAGAGGAAGAACCTGGTATTTAATGACGTAGATATAGTATATAAAAATAAGTGGAATTGTATCTGCCTGCTTTCTTTGAATAAATTAAGTACTCGGGAAATATTTCTAAAGTGCGACCGATAGTCGGTGACAGGTCAAGAACGACGTGGAAGCTCCTCCCACCTCTTTCCACTTTAGTAGAGCGAACGCTGGAAAGAAGGCGACCTCCTCTCCAGCGTTCGCTCTGCTAAAGTTGAAAGATGTGGGAGCTATGGGAGCTTCCACCTCGTTTTTGACCTGTCACCGACTATAGGTCGAGTAGAAAATTTATCTAATCATCGGCCCTGTTGAAGTACTCATAAGAACATTTAACGATATTGGCCTTAAAGGGGCACTGACACCCCAAAGGTCGTATTTTTGTTATTCTCTAAAACGATGCAAGTTGCAGTCATAGACATGCAAAAAAAAACCACAACGCGAAAAAAAATTTTCTCGCGCGCGTACTCGCGCGCTTTTTTATTTTTGGCGTTTGATTTTCCCGCCTCTCGCCTCCTCGCTTCTTTTGATTCGTGACGTCAAGAATCATGAAATTTAGAAGCTTTGTAGGCGACATTTCTATAACATTTAATAACGGCGATCGTAAAACATGTTTTTTAACGCAGTTGCGAACGCACTATGGCCCTTCTTTTTGAAATACCAAAAAATCGGAGTCCGTTGTGGTGCCGTCTCCTGGATTTGTATCCTCCCACGGAAAACAGGCGACACCGCTCAAAACCGGCCCGCCGGCGCTTGCTCCTTTCCCCCTCGCTTTGGGTCGCCATGGCAACAGCAGGGATCCGTGAAAGAAAGTGGACTCTCTGGACTCCGCAGTATTTGACGTCAACGCACCGGCGCGGATCGCGCGGGAACTTCGAATTCGGCATTTGGAAATCGGTTTTTTACTTCACAAATACTGAATTCCCAAATTTAGAATTTTGAGGGTAATGTCCTGGCATCGTTTTCAATCGTTTCGGATAATAAAAAAAAATATAATTTTGATGTGTCAGTGCCCCTTTAAGGAATTATGGACATATATATATGCTATATGGACATTTGCTTAGGGCATATTTAAGGTACTAGATATGTGACCGTCCCGCCAAATTAAGTCTGGCATTTGTCCCGTTTTGCTAAATAAAAATAAAGTGCATAAGAAAAGTCACGTCGGCAAGTTTAGAGGAAGTTTAGCGCCAGACGCCACTTCGTGCACCTGCGTAGACAAATATTTCTTTGTTTGAACAGACGCGCTTTGTAGATTTTGGGCGTCGTCAGCCACTCAAGTAAATTCTTGTGTAGATTTTTTTTATGACGTCACAGGTTGCGATTTGACAGTTTCTTACGCGGGAAGTCTCAACGTTTGTGTTGAAATAAAGTAATTAAATTAAACTGGTTATCTTGTGAAAATAATTAAATCACCTGAAATAATGCAGACATGGAACCGAACATAGTACACAATTTCTTTCAGGTCATGAATAATCCGATCAAGCAAATGTTTACATCGTAAAAAAAACTCTTGAGAACGTCAAACACAAGGATGATACTATTACGAACAAACAAATCGCCTGATGTTGGCGCACCATTATTCCTAGCATTAGATAAAATGCAAGCTAAACATTCTCTACCTATTTTCTCCGCGAGTTATTTCATATAATTAAAAACAACTGTTTTAGATATATTATGAATTGTTGTTTGTTGTTTTGTTGCTTACGCTGAGGGCTGAGAGGCATTCCTCTTTGGAGCCTACCGCAACGGCGCCGTGTGGCGCCGTCTGCGATGCGAGCAGAAAACGATAGCTTGAACATGGCATTGAAAGAAAACAAAAACTGAGCTTCAGCTTTCAGCCGAGGTTGGGAATTTTCATTATCTATTAAGTTATTTTCTTTCTTTGTCAGTTCTTACGTCCCCCTTCCAATACTGTTGCATATTTATTTCTTTGTATTATTTTCAAGTTTATCTCCCGTTGGTCTTACTTCGGATATTATTTGTGTAAGCATTTTGGAGACTGACCTCGCACCTGTGAATATTTACACGTTTACATGTGAATGTGGTCGTATTAGCTCATTTGAATTATAGTTTTAAATTAGCACCATTAAAATATTCAGATATGACTAATTGTCGCATTTTTATTTATCTGGCTAACTCAATTTTACTTTAGCGTTCTGGCGTTTTCGAGTATATTAACTAATTTATTATTCTTTATTGAAAATATAAGAACGCAGGACTTCATTACTCCAAGCTGTCAAGTTCTATCATTCACTTAACAAAATTCATAAGACGAAAGGACAATACAGGGATGCTTAATCCTCTTCAAACTTTGGGGCAAGGAATGCACAAATGTATAGTGTTTTCTAAGCTACTCTTTTAAAGTTGTATGGCCCAAGTTGGGTCGCTCTCAGAAAAAAAGTAATTGTAAAGTAATTGCATTACTTTTCAAAACTAACTTATAATTGTGATTGATTACCCTACGCGTAATAGTAATTGTGATTGTAGTTAAACTACATTTGGAGCAAGGTAATTGTAATTCTAATTAAATTACATTTTACAAGTAATTTACCCATGTATGCATCATAATACATAACCTGTGGACGAACTACAGTTTGAGACTGCGGGCATGTGTTGTAGAAGTGCTTCTGTTATTTTTTTTTCGCTAGTTCAGGGCAGTGGCGTAGCCCCGAATATTTTTCAAGGTGGAAAAAAAAAGGGGGGGGGGGGGGGGGCTTAAGGTGGCTGAGATACCCATGACTTGATTCCGGGTCAGATCATCCAACGCGTCAGAACATCCATCGAGTCAAAACATCCATTCGTGGATGTTTTGTCTCGGATGGATGTTCTGACTCGATGGATGTTTTGACTCGGATGGCTCTCATAAATATTTTGACGAGTTGAATGTCCTATCGTTTTTTGCCGGAAAGGAGAGAGCTGTTGTGTAAACGACTGTTGACGTTATGTTAAGCAAGGACCGTTTGCATACGCTCCTAGATAAAATTTAATAATTTATGAAGGACAAAAATGAGTTTGGTATTTGACGGAAGTGGATAGGATATGTTCTTATTTCTTTACTATTATTTGAGCTGTGAACTGCCTTTACGATTTTATTATCTTATTGGAACCTCGTCAGTTATTTAGGCTATTAATAAACGTGGGTTTTTATATGTATTTTGCAATTCCGATTTCTTTAATTTTTCTCTTCCAGTGCTAGTTACTTTTTTGTTTATTTTTTTTTTCGCAAAATGATTGCTGTTGTTTTTCTCGGTCCCTTCTTCAACCACTCATGGTCTGTTGTTTTTATTAATAAATAAATAAACAAAATATTAAAGTTAATATTGTCAGAGGCATGTAAACGGGCCTAACTAATTTTTCTTTTGTTTTATCACGTATTAGCAGTCTTGTAGCATAACGGAGCGTAAAATAAGAAAGTATTTTTGGTGGTCCACTGCGTAATAAAATCATGTAGGACACGACGGCGCTGTGGCAATGGCTCTCGAAAGCGGCGATCGGTAATGTTATGTGATCACGCGACGTGGTTTAAGTTTGTAATTTACCTGCATTACCGGTAAAATACGCTGCTCTGCCGTCTTGGTGGCGTTTTATTTGCTCTCGTTTGACCCGTGCAGCTCGAGAGCACGCTACTCTGCGATTCGTGGCAGCTACGTGGCCCACAGACAATGGACAAGTCCTTTTGAATCCACATAAAAATGATAGGTATTTAGATCGCCTTTGAAGAAACCAGTGTGACAGCCATTCTTTAATTTTAGCTTGGTGTATGTCAATGCGTTCCTAAGAGGTTCGGAAAGAAAAGTATTTTTTCCAGGCAATGTGGGGTAACAATTCATTCCAAAGCAACGTGATAAAAATGATCCAAATGAAAAGAACGATATTATTATTCACATGAAAAGTTAGAGCATTCTCAAGCTTGTGATGGTGAAACATTTCTCAAAACAAAATGGCTCTGTTTTAAAAGTATTTTGCTTCGACGCATTCATTAAATTTTTTTTTTTTTTTTTTTTTTATCGGTTGGAGCAGCAGAGTGCGCGATGGGCTGGCTCCGAGCCTGCGCGATTGCTCGAGGGACCAAAATACTGTTGTCGGTGAATTATGCTGCGTAAGCCTTTCAGCAAAATTAATTTCACCTCGCCAGTCAACTGCTTCCATTTTTGTGTTAAGCCTCTGAATTGTTTCAAGACACGCTTGTCCCAAACGTTCGCCGTGATCAGTAACGTTATTCCGAGAGAACCGTAGCTTTAGTTCGTGTTTTTTGTTTAAAGTCAGTCTCACTCTCAGACAAAGCACTCTACATGGATTTGCTCAAATGTATATAAATAGTAGTTTTTAAATTACGGAAGCACTATTGGAACAAATTTTAGTTTTGTTTTTTCATGTATTACAACTTTTTAGGTATTTGTACCCTGTCGTAGTGTCTATACACTCATTTTTGTCACGATTGCTACTACCAGACACAACGTAGTGCATATCGTTCGCATAGAGTTATTTGGTTGAATAAGACACCAAGACATCGTGAAGCATTCAAAGAGTTTTATTCAAGGAAACTGGCCCATGTGTGCTGTTCAGTTTTATTTTATTTATTTATTACATGTTACCCCGCAGCGCCAAGAGGCATTATTGCAGGGGGGGGGGGGGGGTTGAGGATACATTTGCACAAGAATTACAGTTCTGACATGCAGAAACACACAGGAAAAACAGGAAAAGCAACAACAATTGTGTTGCAAAATTATAACACCTGAACAAATGGATCCACAATGGTATAAAACTTTAGCCAACAGTGTAATTTTCCGTACGAATAAAGATATGAAGACAGATAGCACAGTGTTACAGACCGAGCGTTCTGAATGCACATTCTCAAAGAGAAAATTCACTTTCCTTACTCCCAGCTATCACGTGACAGTTTATCAAAAAAATTATCAGACGATGGAATTGAAATAGTTTCCTCTGGCAATTCGTTCCATTGTTTAACGGTATTGGGGAAAAATGAGAATTTGAATATATTAGTCCTAGCTGAAAATTCTCTAATTTTTTTGGAATGATCTAATCTACGTGACACGAAGTGTGGCAGTTCAATGAATTTAGTTTTATCCAGTCCTGTTTGATCATGATAGATTCTATGTAAAAATTTTAAACGGAGGCGGCGTCTTCTAGAGTTCAGAGGTTCCCAGTCTAATTGACATTTTAGGGCAGTAACACTTTGTTTGAAATTGTAATTTTTTGTAACGAACCTAGCAGCTTTGCTCTGGATTTGTTCTATTTTCTGTTCTAGATAGCGTTCTTTAGGGTCCCAAAGCACGCAAGCGTATTCTAAAATAGGCCTGACATTAGAAAGAAAAAGGGTATTTTTTAAATTGGGAGGACAATCGTGAAAATTCCTCCTCAAGAAATTTAGCACACGGTTAGCTTTGACCGTCATGTAGTCTACATGCGCGCTCCACGATAGGTTTTCCGAAAACTGAACGCCTAAATATTTTACTTTGTCCACCTTTTGTAGTGGGGCGCCATCAATTAGATAGCTAAAAGAAACAGGTTGTCGTTTTCTGGTAAATGTTATGTGATTGCATTTAGGAATATTTAAATTCATTTTCCATATTTCGCACCATCTTGTAAGGCGATCAATATCTTCCTGTAGCTCTAAACAGTCTGGATATGTCTTTATTTTGCGGTATAAGACGCAATCGTCCGCATACAGACGAATGCTTGACGTAATGTCTGTAGAAATGTCATTTATATATATTAGAAATAAAAGCGGACCTAGCACTGATCCCTGGGGGACCCCTGATGTTACCTCTAAATACGGCGACATTTTCCCGTTAACTAAAACAGCCTGTCTTCTATTTGTAAGATAATCAGTAAGCCAGTTAATAATATTTTCAGGGATATTCAAAAATTTTAATTTGTATAGAATCAATTTATGGGGGACCTTGTCAAAGGCTTTTTGAAAATCTAAGAAAACGCAGTCTACTTGCACGCCTTTATCAAAAAAAGAAGAAATGTCGTGATAAAAGTCGATCAGCTGGGTATCGCACGATAAACCACTTCGGAAGCCATGTTGATAAGGAATAAAAAAGTTGTTTCTGTCGAGATGTTTTATCAGGTGGCTGTAGATTATATGTTCTAAAACTTTCGAGCACACGCAAAGAAGTGAGATTGGTCTATAGTTTTCTACCCTATTCTTTTTACCGCTTTTGTGGGCAGGAACAACGTGAGCTGTTTTCCATTCACTTGGTAATTTACCACTTGATAATGAGTTATCGAATAATACAAATAAAAAACTAGACAAAATACCGGAACACTCTTTTAATATGCGGCCTGGTATACCGTCAGGCCCAGTGGCCTTGTGAGAGTCAATGTTGTTTAGTAAATTAAGAATTCCATCTTGACAAAGTTCAATATCCAACATGCTGTCCTCTAAAGACTCAAAAATGAGAGAAGGGTTATTCATTATAGGAGACGAGAATACAGATTCAAAATGGCTATTAAAAAGGCTTGCTTTTTCAGCCTCATTATCTATCATCCGTCCCGAGTCGTTGATAGTTGGAATTCCTGGCTCATCTTTGTTCGAACTTTTTACGTACCTCCAAAGTTCCTTTGGATTTCGTTTGAACTTTTCATCAAGAGATGCTAGAAACTGTTTCTTGTAGTGTGTCGCTTTGCTTTTATAAAACGCTGTTAGTTCCTTTAGACGGACCAGGAGGCTCTGTTTTCCATTTTGTCTATATCTAGAATACACACGTCTTTTTTTCTTAATGATCGTTCGTAGTTCTTTATTTATCCAAGGCTTGTCTTTGCGTTTCCTTCCGGTTATAACTTTTGAAGGAATATGGATTTCAATTAAAGCTTTTAATTTATTTTTGAACATACCCCATAGCGTTTCCACATCAGAGTGGTAGCTGAATTCTTTGAATTCTTGGAAATAATCAAAAAGTTTGTCAGCTAAAGCGGAATAGTTCCCTTGATCGTAAAAATAAATTTTCCTTTGCGTTTTTTGTACGGTTTTTTTTTTTGCGCATTTTATTTTCCCAGCTACCGCCTCGTGATCACTGATACCGGGAACAACGGAAATAGAAGAGATAACAGAACGCTCATTGCTAAAGATTAGGTCTAGCGTGCTGTCCCTCCTGTGGTCTAAGCGTGTAGGAAATTTAACGTGTTGGTATAAAGAAAAGCTTAAAACAAATTCAATAAATGTCTTGTAAGGTGTGGATAAGTTTGTACTGATTGGTAAGCCATCAACCCAGTTAACATCAGGATAGTTAAAGTCGCCTCCCAGTACAAGGTAGTCGTAAGAAATTGTTGAAAGAGCATTTGTTAAAGAAAGAATGGAATCGTCGCCAGACGCAGGCGGTCTGTAGAAGGAGCCGATTGTGAGGAAGTGGCCATTTTGAAGCGACACCTTACACCAAACGGACTCAAATGAAAATTGCGAAAAGTCAATGGCGGTGCTTTGCAGACTGTTATGAGTCAGCAGGAATACTCCTCCACCATGCCCATTCCTGTCTCGTCGATAAGCAGTATAATCAGGTGGAAAAACTTCTGCACTTTTGATTGAGTCATCAAGCCAGGACTCTGTACCCATTACGATACTGGGCCTTGTCAGATTAACAAGCTCTGCTAAGTCATCAATTTTATTTTTTACACTACGACAATTCACGAGAAGTACATCAAGTTCATTCACAGTTATGGTCTTTTTGAGGGCAGCCTGTGGAATTTGCACTGGTTGCTAGATTGTTTTCTCTTTTACTCTCTGTTCACTGTTGTCATAGTAAAATACTTTGTTTCCAATAATTAGTTTGTTGTAGCGTAGTTTAAATTGACTATTTTGTAGTTCATTCTGCGGAGGAACTACAAGGGCTGTAATTCTGTCCAGATAGTTCAGAACATCCTGAAATGTCGGGACTGCAGATGACATATAGACAAATATACTCAGTGACAAAAATAAAACACGAACACGAGGGACCCTACATCCGGGACGCTGACCAAAGTAATTGATCAGGTGTATACCCGAAACTGGCACTTGGCAAAATTCGCAGTCTCGAGCCGGAAAAAATGCATATATATTGTTTTCTTTTCTTTTCAATTCAAATAATTGTTTTGAATCAGATGAATGTTTTGACTCTGATGGATGTTCTTACTCAATGGATGTTTTGACTCAGATGGATGTTTCGACTCTAATGGATGTTCTGACTCGATGGATATTTTGATTCGATGGATGTTTAGGCTCGGATGGATGTTCTGACTCGATGGATGTTTTGACTCGATGGATGTTCTGACCCAATGGATGTTCTGGCCATAAGCGCCATGACTTGGGGTGCGGATGGAGAAGAGGGGGAAGGGGGGGGGGGGGCAAATTGCATCTGTATATTATAGGGTCGGCTAAATTTTGGGAAAGGTTGAAGCCCCATAAAGCTCCCCCCGCGCTAAGCCACTCGTTCAGGGGTGGCCAAACCACGGCTCGCGAGCCTCATGCCGCATCTCGGGGGGCCCGCAACTTCCTAATAACCCCCCCACGGACCAGATCAAAATAAAAGACGCGCAGAAAAATGGGCAGGTTGTGTTTTGTCAGCTTTGTGCCATCATATCATGGGACGATGTCCTTGTTTTACAAATGGTGACTCACAATAAGAACACATACTGAGCAATCGCTTGACGAGTGCAATTAACCCTGGCCACCAACTGAGAAGAAAAAAAAACTAAAAGCTTTTTAGGTATACCTTGTTGCTAGCTGAATGGCCAGCTGCCCTGAGGTCTACCCATTGTCCTTCCAATCAGAGCCAATCAGAGCTCGGTGTTCTGACGTCATTGCAATCCCTGAGCATGGAGGAGACGAACACATGTACGCGAAACACATGTACGCCGAAACCGTCCGATCCGACGTGCGAACTGCCGGAATGACCTTCGGGTTCGTGGGTTTTCGTAGCACCGGAGAAGCGTTGAAAACCCTCGCATCCGACCGCCGTATTGCCTGATCGGACGTCGGATCGGACGGTTTCGTCGTACATATGTTTCGCGCTTAACATATCACAGACGATTGCAAGCACCAACTTGTGCACCACGCTTTTGAGCAAAGGGAAAATTAGTTGGAACACATGTCAAACAGTTTCGAACCCGCCAGAAATGAAGTTTCGGCTTTTTGTTCTTTTGAATCCAGATAGTGGTAATTGTGGGAGCTTCAGAGAAACCGCTAGTGGTATCCGACCAAGAAATCTGGTTGAAACCTTGGACTGAAACTGACGCTAACGCCAAAGCTGCTTAGAATGCAGCGGCAGTTGTGCGTTCCGCACACTTGATCCGCGGAGACAGCTGCTGCGCAAACTTTATTGATAAAAAAAGGGAACCCGCCTATAATGTACCAACAAAAAATGGCAAAAAAAAAAAAAAAAAAAAAAGAGGAGAGCCACGGCAGGTTGCGCACCTTGTATTTTTTCCCCATGTTTCTTTACAATGCCGGAAAGTTACCGGCTTAGATAAAAGTTTAATTAATATTTTGTTTTCAGTTTATGCTTGGCAAAACACGGAGGACAATAACAGGACAACCACGTTGTCCTCCGTGTTTTATTCTTTCGATTCTAAGTATTCATGTTCAACTCGCTCGCCTTTACCAATCATTAAGGGTTCTGTAAAGATAAATATTTTTTTCTCATTCTCAAGTGTCATTTATTCTCATATACAGGGTGTCTTTTTTACTCTTACAGATTTGTTTAAAAAAAACTGAAAGCTACACTAATGCGGTTTGTCCAGGTGGTTTTTACGGCCAGGCGGACATTATGGGGGTGGCTAATCTTTGCAATAAGTCGGCTAATTAATAAAAAATCGTTAATTAAATTTTTAATTAGTGAAAATATACATATAGTTCCAATTAGAAACTTGTAGAGCATCATCGAAAACCACTAAATCAACTATTTTTCGAAGGATACAACGCCGGGGCAGCATTTTACGGCGTTCTGTAAAAACGCTTCATTTGGACGCGTTTCTAGATTTCGGTTTCTTATCGGAGCGCATCTTTACGCCCGCGGTCCTGCCCCCGGTGGTCGCGGCGCGAAGCCACCTCCTCGCCCCCCTCGTAGAATGGAGGGAAGTAGGGCGCACGTGTGTTGCGCGTCTCAGCCACTGGGGAGCAGGACCGCGGGCGCGGTGATGCCCTCCGATAACAAACCGAAATCTAGAAACACGTCCAAATGGAGCGTTTTTACAGAACGCTGTAATATGCTGTCCCGGCGTTTTATCCTTCTAAAAATAGTTGATTTAGTGGTTTTCGATGATGCTCTACAAATTTCTAATTGAAATCATATGTCTATTTTCACTAATTAAAAAGTTAATTAACAAATTTTAATTAATTAGCCGACTTATCGCAAAGATTAGCCACCCCCATAATGTCCACCTGACCGTATAACCCACCTGCACAAGCCGCATTAGTGTAATCTGTAAGAATAAAAAAAAAAAAAACCTGTATATTTTTAATGGCATTTGTAACTACATTTGGCCTCGTGAGAAAAAGAGGGAAATCTTGCCAAACCAATGTAGCAATCTGGCAAGACTGGACCGCACGAGCAGGGACAAAATGGCGGCCCATTCCCCCGTTTTATTCTACCAACGTTGAAATACATTTGTGCTTGTTTCTGTGCATATTTACGTACATCTGTATATTTGTCCCGCAATAATGCCTTCTAGGCACTGCAGGTTAAATCAAATAACTAAATAAATAAATAGATAAAATGCGGCATGCTGTCTTAGTTTTTAACGAGATAATACATTTTAGTTCAAGTTTTGTTTCATTCATACCAGCGCACATGAACGATTGCTGTTTTGTTTTCGTGACAATATTGGTATACTTGTTGATATATATAGTATTAGAGCGCAGCTCTTAGGCGTCCGTGTCTGGCTTGAGTGGAGTCGGCGTCGCCGTAAGCGTAACCGCGCTTTGCATTATGGGGCGTTTCGCATAATGCAACGCGCAGAGGAGGAGGGGAAGAGGAGGAGGGACATACCCTCCTCTCCATACCCTCCCCTCCTTCTCCTCAAGAGTGGGAAATTTGCCGAAAATTTCCCGCTAAATGGCAGGGGAGGAGGGTACGCAAAGGTGGATATGCCCCTCTTCCTTTTGCTACCCTTCCCTCCTCCTCCTCAAAACGTCTTTCTCAAATGTCTTTATTTTTTTTTTGGTTTCCTTATTTTTTAGAACATTTCCACGTCACATCATAAAATAATGGTCAGGGTCATATTTAAAAAAACATTTTTTTATAAGACATTTGCGTAAAAGCAATTTTCTTGAGAGGAACATTCAGCTATGCTAAAGTTGAGGCTGGAGCGAGTTGGTACATACTTCGGAATTAAAAGCGGCGCGAAAAGACGAGGACCAGACAAAGAAGTGACACGGACGCAGCGCTACGTCCGTGTCACTTCTTTGTCTGGTCTTCGTCTTTTCGCGCTGTTTTTAATTCCGAATCCAGCTATATTTGAACGTTGCAGATAACTTTCTTCGGGAAATTTTGAAACTCGAGGGGTAGAGATCGCCAAGATTTCACTGTGGTGATCTGCACAGTCGTACATTTTACACCGAAGCATGCGCGTAGTAATAGTTTTTCATACTTATTTTATAAAAACATTTAGAGCATGTACACAAAATATTAAAAATTAAAATAAAATATTTATGGGCGAAAAAAAGTGCGAAACACGTGAAGTAAACACGTTTTAGAAATGCATTCGGAAATTATTTCCCAACACACCTGCTTATATAGAATAGCGCAAAATATATCAAAATGAGCATCTTTCACTGCGCTTTACGTATGTAAAAATACGTACGCTTAGATATTATTGTAGGTTTTTTATTAATGCTGAGACGCGGCTGATTTCTCTGATTGTGGCAAAATTGCACGTCAGTATTGAGAAAACTCCCCATTTTATTCATTTTCAACTCTCCTTAACCCCTTGCAGAGTCTTGGACTAACTTTTGATGGCAAAATTTTGAGTCACGTCAGACCTCCAAGAGAGAAAAACGGCAACAATCCTTGACCCACATTGAGCTAGCTTGACTTCATTATAGGGCCGCGTTTTGCCTACGACGTCTCCAAAGAGATATTTTCTAGAACCGTCAAAGGCTGCAACGCGGTGCAGCCCTATCGTAGGGTGTAGAAATCTGTGCTCTCCCTGGCTTAGCTTTATATTTTGGTTCCATCGCGTTGCCGCCTAAAACAACCCCCCCCCCCCCCCCTCCCCCCCAAGTTGTGGAGCGTAATGCCTTTAGCCGCACGCCGAAATAGCTGCACTCGAGGCGAACACGTTGTCGTGCAGATGTGGGAAAAAAACTTTTATCCAATTAAATTGAAGAATTTTTATTACCCAGCAGAGACTTTATAGCGCCACCTGAAGCGCAATAAATAAAAAAAATTAAAACCTCTACGTTTTTTTTTTTCTTTTTACATCATCGGGCGGGCATTGCTAAATCATTGCACAACGCTATAATCGTCAACGGCTGTCGAGGTTAAACACTACTTTTCCTTCTTGCACTTCGTGGGCTCGCATCTGTACCGTCAAAACGAGAAATAATCCGCGTCTGTACGAAGCGTCCGGCTCGTTCGAGGTTGAAGCCGAGTTTGCTGCCAAACTGCTGCCAAACTGCTGCGTGAGTATTCGCTACTGCAAGGCCGTTGGCGACCACTCGTGGAGAAAAGCAGAGAGGAAGTGCCGAGGACACAAAAGCAGCAAACATCGTCTCTGAGCCCTCGCCTGCGCCCTCCTCCTCGTTCTGGCCGTCGACACTGCGGTGAGCAAACGGCGAGCTTTAAAGGTCGACGGGTTTCGGAGCCGAGATAATGAAATAACGTGGAAACAGCCGACTGGGCTTTCTGCTGTTGCCGTGGGAGCGCGCTGACGCTCTCCAGTTGGAAGTTGTCAGTGGTCCGGTCGAAGCGGCGTACCCTGCCTCAGTCCGTCGGAGGAAGGAGTCGTCCAGACCGTTGTCGCCTCCTCTCCCGCCTGCAGAGCTTTTCCTAGCCCACGGTCAGTGAATGCTGCATGTTGTTGTTGAGGACGCTTCCTTGCTGTCTCCTGCATTGTACTAAATTAATCTATCGCGTTTTTTTTTGTTTTTTTTTTACGTGTACGATCTTGTTTTGGAAGAAGATTGAGGACGCATGTGAGCTGGTTAATATTAATCAATGTAGTGAAACCGGAGACACAGAAACAAAAAGTACGCATACAACGCCTTCTCGGACAAAGCTAAAACTTTAATTGCCACCAACAACACGGTGTTTTTTTTTTAAGCTTAACATATATGTTTAAAAGAAGCCGTGAAAGCTACACTTATGCGGTTTCTACAGGTGAGTTACACGGCCAGGGAACATAGTCTAGGGGGCTAATCGTGACGGTGAGTCGGCTAATTAAGCGAAATTTGTTCATTAACTTTTAGAGCGCAGCTCTTGGGTGCCAGTTTCCCCGTGTAGCGGCGCCGCCGTGGCAGTCGGCGTAAACCCGCTCAATTTAGCGGTAAAACCGATGTCACATGACATCAACACCAATTCAGTTTCCCCGCTAAATTTAGCGGGAAATTGAATTGGTGTTGAGGCCAGGTGACGTCAGTTTTACCGCTAAATTTAGCGGGGTTACGTCGTCGGCTTCGCCGTAACCCCGCTAAATTCAGCGGTAAAACTGAAATCACAAAACCTAAACACCAATTCAGTTTCCCCGCTAAATTTAGCGGGAAATTGAATTCGTTTTGAGGACACGTGACGCCAATTTTTTTGCTAAATCTAGCGGAAAAACTGAGTTTGTTCATCGGTTGTGTGACACGAACTTGTGTGACGTCATTTTCCCCGCTAAATTTAGCGGGCAAACTGGCAGAAGCGAAGGGTATGGAGGAGGAGGAGGGGAGGGTACGGAGAATCCTAATCCTCCGTACCCTCCCCTCCTCCTCCTGCGTACCCTCCCGTGACGGTAGATCGCAAAATCAAAATACCTCAAGAGCTGCGCTCTAATTTCGCGTTACAGAGATTTGTAAACGTCTTTAATTTTTAGTGAGTGATTATCTAAAATGGACCGTAAAAATCGACGCCTGTACGTAGCAATCTAAACTTTTCGTCAAGGGTGTAATTCACAGGTGGGTTTTTTCTTGTAAAATTACAAAGCGCAGCTCTCTTTCTGTAAAAAATAAGGCCAAGAAACTTTCCAGGGTCTACGGTGGGCAGCAACTATGGTGCCTGGATCGCGTCTTCGACTGGTGTGTTTAGCGTCCTATCCCGCCCATACATCAAAAGTGGTCCCAATGTGGCAACAAATGACGCGAGTGTCATGCTGTTGCCTGTCGCGATCCTGGCGGTTGGCCGTAGAAACGCTGGCGAAAAGCACGAGCGAACGCGAGTGTCGCTTTCGTCACGGCGTCCCTTTAGGCGTCCCAACCTCCGGCTGCTCCAGCTTCCGTGAACTGTCACAGTGGAAAGCGACCTGCAGCAGAACAGGCGTCTGCCACTTATACCACAACTGTTGCGGCGCCGCCAGGGTCGCAACAAGCGACAGCATGACACTTCTATGACGTCATCAGGCGGAAATCGAGGGACCACTTTTTTTTGAACCCGGTAAACACACCAGTCGGAGACGCGTTCCAGGCACCATAGCAGCAACGCAGACGACAGGGGTCCAGTAGCGGGTTGCGTTTGGCGTTCGTATTGATAGACGGCGCTACCCCCTTATCGCGACGGCTCGCGACCACCGTGGTTTATTAAAATAAATATAATATTTTTGAAATGTACCTTCGGTTAAAAAATCAATGCGAACAATAAAAGCAAAACTTAAAGTAAATAAACGCGTCTCCATAACGGCGGCGCTTTTGTTGCCAACGGATTTCGTCTGCGAGTCGTCTGCTATTTTTCGCTGGTAGGCTGCACCTTCAGACGCTGCTCCCGACGCCATCTATCAATACGAACGCCAAACACACCCCGCTACTGGACTTGGTCGTCTGGGTCGCCGCCCGCCGTAGACCCTGGCAAGTTTCTCGGCCCTATTTTTTACAGAAAGAGAACTACGCTTTGTAATTTTACAAGAAAAAAACCGACCTGTGGAATGCACCTTTAACGAAAAGTTTAGATGGCTACGTGCAGGCGTCGATTTTTACGGTTCATTTTAAATCGAGCCTGGTGACTTGAACCACCCTATATATGTCTATGGTACCAATTAGAAACTTGATGAACGTCGTTGAAAACCCCTAAATCAGTCATTTTTTAGAAAGCTTTTGAGCGCATGAGAAGCGCAGTAGTTCGCTAAAGTTACCACTCGTGTAGCAGGTGCAAGGCTACCGGTGCGATAACAAGCCCGCGCGATTTTCCCGCGTCTTATCGTAGTCCCAGCCTTGAACAAAGGACCCACTTTCGCCCTGTCAAACTCTCTAAGAAAAGACAGGACAAGTGCTCAAGTTGCACAGTGACGAATTCTGGGAAGGAATTCTATTATGTGATTAACGAACTTTAATAAACTCGGTGAAAGGAATGCTCAAAACGGCGTCCGAACGTAAGCTTCTAGAGAATGTGTCTTTAAACATTAACGAAGCGGAAGGAGAAACGATCAAGTACTTTTTATTTGAACACATGTTATTAAATCTTTGACATTTAATCCAGGTGCAAAAAGTAATTCTATACTTATTCTATTACTACCTGAAAATACTGCCTAATTGTAAATATTTACTTTCATGCAGCTTTAATTTTTTGCTATAATTCGCTGTTTTACGAGACGTTTAATCACAATGAAATTTCAAAAGCAATTTATCCAAGTCTGCACAATTCTGATTTGAATCAAAGAGCGATCTGTATGTAACGGTGCGTGAGGTCCGAAAAAGGCGAAGCGTGTAGTTTGAAGGAGGCAACGTTGGAAAGAAGTGTGTGTGCTCGTGCAAGATAGGTTAACGCTGAGTAGCAGTAGAGCACTTTTAAATAGTTTTAGGGGGGCAAGCGAGATCAGAATGAGTTGGTGGCGTCGATGCCGGGACTTGCGGGCGAATGCTATGACTGGATTATTAAGCCTGCTGACGTGGAACACTTTACAAGTGTTGGCAGTCAGCCAACACTTCTAAAGTGTTGGTAGAACTGTTCCCACGAGGAATGCTTTGGTTGGGATCATTAGAGAGACCCTGAACATCATCCCTTCGCCTTCTCCCACAGGCAGAAAAAAAAAGAAAAAAAAAAGTCTTCCGTCTTTTGAAGGTTTGCGCGGCCGCTACGATAACGTGATAACATTGTATAAATTAAAAAAAAAATGCAAAAGATTGTCGTCAATTTTGTTTCATTTGTACAATGTCATTGCACCATCATTAATCGCGGCGCCGCAAGCCTTCCTGGTGCGCGATTTGACTTCTGCGATGCCGCGGCTTTCCTCATACAGAATGTGTGACTAAGAAAATTCACTACAGCACTGAGGTCAGCAAGAGTGCCAATCAAAGCCGCGATGGGGTCACCACCAGATTATGCAGCGAGATGAGTGCTAGCCGCGACAACGTAAGGACCAATGTCTCCAGAGTCGCCGACAGCTGCTCGAGCTACGTTATTCTTGAGGATATTTCAAGAACCTTTTCAAACGTTGCAGGGTCGGCATCAAGGACTTTAGGAGGCAACTTGTATTGGGCAGCTATTTACCCCCCTCCCCGCCCTCCTCCATTGTCCCCCTTTATACACCCTCATACGGATTAAAGGCTGAACTCCATGGAGCGAATTACGCGACGAATACCTGACGAAGTTCGCCCGACGGCGCGCTCGCTTTGCGCGCGAAGTAGCAGCCACTGTGCCACTGTGCAGATGCCACGCGTAGAGCGAGGGACGCCGGGGCAATATTCTTCGATTTTTCGCGGCAGTGCTTGAGATCGGGCTAGTCGTTTTTTTAAGCCCTTTGTTAAACGACACTGCGAAGGATTACGAATGATGACACTGAGACTAAAAAGGCGGCGCGACATACGCAAGTAAATCCGCTGAATTCGACTCCCAGAATGTTGTGCACAAACGACAGAGATTTATGGTGCATACCCTTCAGAGTCCCTCCAAGACATGTGTTGCACTCTTCTAGATTCACAATCCTGGACAAACTTCTGAATTTTATTCCTCTGAATTTGTCTCGTATCACGGTTTTGTCGACCTGTTCTGAAGAGAGAGAGAGAGAAAGAGAGAGAGTCGCTCTATTTATAGAAAAACACTTACAGTGGTACCTGGTGATGTGCCTGTCCGAACAGGTCCAGCTCAACAGAGCAGACGTCCTGGGCTTCTCCAAGTTGATGACAGCGTGATCGGAACCACATAGCAAACACGGCACACTGGCCCACCGACGCTAACCGAAGGGTCAAGGACTCCACTAATACGGAAAGAAGTTACCTTCTCCCGTAATGGCAGATTCTCGGAGACGCGGAAGGCGATTCCTCGGGAGCGTGTCGGCATGCATACACCAACCTTTACGCGTCGTTTCGAGCGTTGGCTTCCGCGCAAGCACCGAAAAGCTTTACCTAGAATTTCAAGTTTCCCTCACCAGTAAAGACCCCTGGGAAGATGGTGATTGTCGCTGCTGCGATCTTATCACTGCCACCACTTATAAGATGCCGACGATGTTTATAAGTGGATACGAATGTCAGGCTTAATCAACCAGTGTCAACGTTCACTTTTTTGTTGTTGTTCCGAACCTTTTTTTGCAACTTACCCAAAGTAAGGATTGGCAAAGATCCGAATGCTTAGATAATATGTTATATATTTTAGTTCTGAATATTCCATTTGTAGATGATGACTGAATTTGGAAATGCCTATCAATGTAATCATCTGGATTCTGTAACGAATTTGTGCGCAGTGTTACGTGCTACACTGTATTCATGGGCCAGTGTAATTGCCCTAAAACAGAGTGGCTCAGTAACGGCACGGAAAACGTCGTTTCTTTCACGCACAGTCACTTCTTCGAACCACCTTCCTTCATCTGCTTGGGTCTATACACGCACCGTTACAGGTGTATAGGCTCCACAGAAGACAATGTATATTGCTACGATCCAAACCATACTGTACTTGGCTCGCACTTGACGTAATTGCACCATGCTGATGGCCATTCCTCATTGTTCTTCCGAAGAATGTAGGCTACAGAGTACACGTAGCCAGCACCAAGGCCACCACAATGACAGCTCATGTAACGACGGCGCAAACCATGCATGGTTGAATCAGATTTGATGGCCACATAACGAGTCTTATTAGATGTGGGGAGTACTTGGTAGTAGTTGTTTTTGTACTTTATTTAGCGCATTTCATGCAGTGTCGTTCGACGGCGCTCCTATTCGGCACTCAAGTGCGGCACGACTATAACAATGCTCCTTCGTAAAAGGATTGCTTCGAATCTGTTTCAAACTCCCCATTCTGTAGTATGAAATGGTTTGCTCAAACACGAATCACAGTTTTCCCCCCAATTTTTCACACATATGATTTAAACGATTAGAGTAGTGTATGAGTTCGATCCCCACCCTGCCCATTTCGATATGAATGAACATCGTATACCGACGTGCGGTGTTGTCTTTTTTTACTGCATGGTGTACGTTAAAAATCTCACGCTTGCGGTTGCACTCCACTGGCTGAATTCCTCATCTACAGTGCGTAAGAATGTTGCCATACCCCGAAAGACAGACAAAATCACGCCGACTTAACATTTAGCGTCTAAATTGGCTTTGCTTTATTTGTGTAGTGAAATGTGCGTACGCGAGGCATCAATTCTTAGGCGAGAGAATTTAATAGTCGACGCTAATACAATGCCAAAAAAAAAATCATGTTCGGGCTATCTTCATTGCGGTTTTCTATTATTTTCAAAAAGTATGATGTCCGCAAAAGAATGGCGCTGACGAACTTGAGACGTAAACTGCAATGATGTGATTTCTGCGGCATTTGCGCCAAACTGCGGCAAAGGGCTTACCCTGCTACGTTGGGCTGCACTTAACCCAAATGTGAGGAATTTTCGCCAACATTGCGCCAAAACTTGATTTCACTTTATTAATACTGAAAATGTAATGACTCAGACATTGCTACAGGTCCGGATCGTTATGGCAGTCTTGTGCGAATTTTCAGAACTTTTAATTATATCCGCTAATCACGTACTATCCTATTTGATCTCTCTGCCAGTGTCAAACACTGACAGCACTCGGTGTGCTCGCAATATCTCTTATGTTCGTAGTCTGCTCTGGCGGGTAATACCCGTGCCACACGGGCAACTCGAATGCCATTTACAACGAATGACATTTGAGCGGACGGCCAATCAGCGCTCGACACTCCGGGCGTAGCGCATTCCACGCGCGACAGATTGCGAGCTGATTCGACGATCACACAAATGTCTTCCTTTGTAAATGGCATTCGAGTTGCCCGTGTGGCACGGGTATTAGTTTGTTTTGTTGAGTGCGCTTCTCACAGCGCTCCTGTGTACTGCAGTGAAGCGACGACCGTGAAGTAAATATAGCGATTTTGCTTACCTTGCTTTGCCGCAGCCCTAAATGCTAAAAGGGGAAACAAAAGGCTAAGAGCGGAGCGTATTTTCGCACGTCACTCGTGTACAAATAGTCACACGTGCTAAACGAAAGCACCGGATAAAGAGGCACAAGGATGTCGACAATGCGAAGTAGATTTCCAAATGAAGGTTTATTGAAACAAACACACACTATTAATACCATCTTTCTGGCTAGAGAAAATAATAATAAGAATAGCCTTTATTGGCCCAGAAGTGCCGCGGCACCGCCGTACTATGGAGGTTTGCAGTGCAGCGCCTAGTGAAAGTGATTATGCGATTATGCAAGTATAGAAGATGAAAGTGATGGTGATTATATGTGATATAAGATGTCAAAGTGCGTTAGGCCTAGCAGCGGTCTTCGGTGGGCTGCTGAGTTCAAGCAGGCCGGTCTCGAGCACCTGGAGAGGGCTCCCTGCGTGCCCGGCTTGGACACGAGCCTGCCGAATTTCCAGCGACACGGGGAGTCCAGCAACCGCGTGGTGGGGCTCCAGGGGTTGGCGCCGGTGTTGGCCGGGGGTAGGGCAGGGAGGGGCGGTCTTTACAAAAGCGGGCCTTGAAGTCTCCCAGCTTGCGGTCGAGTTTGTGAGCGCGCAGCGTGAGCACTTTGTCGATAGAAGACGTGCTGTGCGCCACTGGCCCGGCTGGCTCTCGGACGATGAAAAAAGCAAACAAAAGAAACTCTGTATTTGTCAGGTGCATTGAAGAAGCACTAACGCACCTGCTCTGCCCTTGCTTTTTGACACATGATGCATCGTAAAATTCCACGGCTGTTTTATCTGCGTATCTCCCGAGAAGTGTTTGTTCTAATTCTGGGTCACATGGGTACTGTGATCTACCGGTTAATTTGGGATAATGCGAGGATATATTTATTTTAATGTTTAGAATACAGTCGGTTGGTGTTACGAGAAGCGCCTTTTCTGGTCAGCGACCGCGCCCAGTCTGTGGCTTCCAGACGTCCCGTGCTTCTCCGTGGCACACCGCTCGGCGCTCCCCTTCCGGTGTCTCGGGTTGCATCCGCTGTTGTTTGGGCTCAATAGGTTGTGTTCGGTATGCACGGCGAACACGCACATAATGCACAGCAGGTACCTATCGCAGTACACTGCCAGATTGCCCGGCGGGAACTGTTTAACTGACTATACATGTTACCTTGCTACCATGCGTGACCATTTATGTTATTAGAGCGCAGCTCAGGCGCCCGTTCCCGGCTTGAACGGCGTCGCCGTCGCCGTTGGCGTAACCGCGCGGTGCATTATTGAAAATGTCCCATAATGCACAGCGAGGGGAGGAGGAGGAGGGGAGGAGGAGGAGAGGAGGAGGGGGAAGAGGGGAGGAGGAAGGGAGAAAAGGATGAGGAGGATGAAGGAGGGGAAGAGGAGGAGAGGAGGAGGGAGGAGGGGTCTACCCTCCCCTCAGTACCCTTCCCCCCTCTTCCTAAAAAGCTGCGCTCCAATTTGGCGTTAAAGGTTTTGTAAACGTCTTTCATTTTATTGTTTGCTTGTTATATAACAGCTAGCAACCACTAACAGCTGTCGCTGTAATAGAAGAACGCAGCTGGTCTCGTACCGCCCGCTTCGCTCGGATAAGAGCCACTGAAAGAGCGACGTTTCAAAGTAACGACAGTTCAGCCATCGGGTGGATGGATAGATGGATAGATGCTAATGGCTGCAGCCTTTATAACGGGCGGTAGCTTGCGCCACCTAGCCTTGACATGTCGCTTAAAATAATTGTTGCCAGTTACCTGAAGTTTTATACAAAATCGCAGGAAGAGGTTTTCCGTCCGCCAGATGTGTTAAAACAGCCCGCGACAAAGCAAAACGATATAGCCTGAGCTTCCTGACACAGCATCTAAAGCTCAGGAAGTCGTGTTTTGGAATCGAAACGGTCGCCAGTAGCACCCGCTCCGCACTAATCACCAAAATGGCTGCGCCCACGAGAAAATCATCGGGGAATGGGGCGTAGCCTATGTAGGGACTCTAGCTCGTACTTTGTGGCGATACGAAGCAGTGGCGAGCGACTGATGGTACGTAAGTCGAGATAACGCTGAGGGTTGAGGTGGAGGACCTTGGATTGTCGCTCACAAAAGTTTCCCGACTTTATATGCTTGGAATACCGATTAACTTCCGAGGAATTTAGTGATTTTAGTCTGCGGAGGCGACAGACTTTCTTTGCCATGACGTGATGGTCCATGGCTCCGATGCAGCCCTTCTATAGCTGATAGATGACGGGCTTGACATCTCGGTGGGAGAGCAGTCGGACAGGCCGAACGTTCTGCTTTTTTTTTCTTTTTTAAAGACGAAAAACACTTCAAGGTAACAATTGCAATATGATATAGCGTTGGGCTATGACACAAAAATTAAACGGATAGATTATTATTGAAATGGAATGCTCATAGGCTACTTAGTATATACACCAAGTTACGCGATTTTTAGAGCTCTGGTAATTACAATATTCAATTTACGAATTTTTATTATTTTAATCTGGCGTCCAGACAACACTGACCAAGTTAGTCACATCATGGTGTCTGTAAACCACGTGATCATGAACGCTCTCATATTCTAGGCGCCCCATGATCGGGCAAGCTCTCCTCGTCGCGGTACGATCAAAACCGCTCACGCACTCGGTAACCCGAACGCTATTCTTGCTCTCGCCCCCGGCCCGTTGACCTTCCACCCTGCATCGCCTGCAAGATACTCCCGGACAATCGTGACCCCGTCGCTGGAACTGGTCGCCAGCGGGTCGCAGTCAAAATAAACGGCTTCCAACATCTCTTGATAGCAATCACTCTTATCGCTGTTGCGATCAATGTCGAACCCTTTGACAAGGCGAGCGATGCCGTATACGTAATCGTCACGGACCGCATGCTCGAAAGGAGGAAGGTAAACGAGGAAGCTGAAGCTCGAGACGCCAAGAGAGCCAAGTCTGTGAGTGCCTGCAAAGGGACGCCGTGCGGGAGGCTGGCTACGTAGCCAGCCTCTCGCTCCGCCCGGATCCGCCCCTCCGAGGGACCCGCATATAAATCGATTTATCCACGAAACTATCGCGCTAGTTTCAAAACAAATTTACCAGGATTCTAGGAACATACAAGGGATCCCAGCAGTATTGCTATCTCATATTTTACTTTTGGCGTGTCATAACCACTTTAAATACTAAAAATAATGAAACATGAAGGACAGACAAAACAACAGATCTTTCGAATAATATAATATACAACAAAAGTATGATATCACGTGTGTTTCGGGTACATCGTGGAGAGGGACAGTCACTTGACGGCGGAAGATGATAAACGTTGGCGTCGTTTTTTTTTTTAATTTGAATTGCGTATTTATGTGGACTCTTTGTTCGCAGAGAGAGCCTTGATAGCTTTTTATCATCGCCTAGCAGATTTTACCTCACACGTCCAGCTGTAAGCGACGCAAATGCGCTTCATTTTATCTTAACTTGATACAAAGCGAAAGCCTCTGATTGTGCCGATGCTACGTGCCAGTCCCTGGAGGTGGGAGCAGCTAAAAATGGTAGGAGATAACACTCGAGGCCTTATTGGTGTAACAAAGCATTAGTGTGGATGCCTATAGAAAACAATTGATTAGGCCTCGAGTACCGCAGTCAGTATTGTGGACAAGTGGTTTTATTTATCTATCGGTTCCTATGAGGCGCGTTGTGATCCAGTTAGGCTATAATGTGGATCACAGGAGGCAGTTCACACTACTGTTTTAGAACACGGATAAGTTTCGAACGCCAGCTCTTAGGGGCGTCCTTACGCACGGATAAGCACGGTGCATTATCGGACGCTAAGGTGTCGGACTGCGGTACCGTGGTGTTCATTGCACTACGGTGACATCAAGCGAAGGTCCGCGTTATACCATACCGCAGCAGGCGTGGACCTCCGGCATGTAACAGACGATGTCCAAAAGGCGACGCCGTCATGGCTGAACCCCTTGAATCAGACGGCTGCTTGCGCTACCTACCAGTGTGTTAGGTTTAAGCAGCTATTTAAACCCCCCTAAGTAACGGCTATTTTTACCATTTCATTATTCTCTGTGAAAGCTTTAAACGAATAAGGCATTCGTGTTATGAGTGATGTTATTGATAAAATTACTGACGAACTAATCTAACGACTTGTAAGGCGTATGGCAAGGACTCCCAACGTCTTATACCGATGTTGACGATGATGTTCTCCCTTGTATGGGACGCAAAGCGACTAATAAAATTGTTATTTGCGCTATGTGACGGGGGCGTAGTTTGTTTTATTATGATGATTCCCGGCTTCAAGAACATTTTCGTGCAATTAATGTAAGATGATCTTTGTTTCTATGAATCACGAACACCCACTTGTCCATGAGTGGTCGTTTCAAAGTCTAGAAAACATGTCCGGGTTTATATCGTCCTTCTCTCCACCAAACTCAAAAGGCACTTGGCTTTGTGTGCGCACAAACAAATTGAGCCGTGGATTGCGACTCGACAACATATCACCGAGAAGGCTCGTGCGTACGAGATTACGGGAAGGACACACTCGAGCACGACGACCTCGTCGGTTGCGCACACCGACTCTCGGCGGACACGCACGCCAAGGCGGTGTGGCACACTCGGCTGCGTCTGGTAATGCTTTCTATGTAGCACAAGTCGTCCGGAAGGACGTGACCACGCGTGACAGACAACGCAAAGAGCAGGGCTTTCTGCCACCGTCTAGAATAATCGAAGCCTTGGCACTACAATTCTGACGTCATCGCGATGAGATCGAGCGAAGACACAAATTGACACAAAAGCCGCGTCGGCGTTGGGCTGGGTCCCGTGTCCAATTAACGCGTCGAGGGACGTGCAAGGCGATCTCACAGCGAGTTTCGTTGTGCCACCGCTGCCGCCATGCATCTTGGGAACTGTAGTCTTTCTGCGCGCGCGACAACCCGCTGAGAGTCTGCGCGAGCAGAGCACGAGGCGGCAGCGCTGTCTCGTTAGCTGGCCCCGACCTCCTATGAACCACGGTTATGGCGGCGCCACGTAGGTGTGTAACGCTTATACACTCCGTGCGGGAACTATAGGGGGCGCTTTGCAAAACGCGCGCAGCGCCGCTAGCGGAGGAGCTGGCGTTCGACAGTGAGGCGCGCTCAGCAGCCTGCGGCGCCTTTTCGCATGCCAAGCTGTGGCGGCGGAAGCGCGCACGGACGAAACTTTTGCTTTTTAAGCCGATACGTTGATGGTGGCGTTGGATGAGTGCTGGGGCAAACCTAAGAAGGGCATCTAGCTGTTCTCAACTTCTTATATATTGAGTTTGGGTCGTTCTTAGGGGTAATTTCTCTAGTTGCGGTCGAAAAAGGAGTTGGAGCAATTTTCCGAAAAGCAGGACGGCCGCCACCATGATTGCTCTGAGTAGCAAATTTATTTCGCTCGTCGCTGTAAACGTAGGACTGCTGGAACAATAATATTTGGAGGCGAGTGACATGTTCACTACGTTTGTGCACGAAGTGTGCCAAGTTTCATTAAGACAGCTGGTGTGAAAGTCAGGTTTCTAACGAATTAAGAAATAAAGCTGTACGAGATATCCAATATTGGACCTAAATTGTTGTGTTATAGCAGGCTGTTCAAAGTGCAGATTTGGGCACGCAGGTGCTTCGACTTGACAGTAACATGACACAGCACTTATTGTACAAAAAAGGGGGCATAGGGAAACCAGGTGAACATTCGGTTTGGTCGGCGTAACTCAATGGGAACCGGTTTTGACCATGAAAAGGCTGTCAAAAGAATACCACTGGTCCTGGGAGGTGGAGACTTTAGAGGAAGGGACTAGTAGACTGTATTTCCAATTGAAACCACTTTACAAAAGGTGGTTAAAAAGCCGAGAAAACAAAGTTGTCGGCCAACACACGGTTTGGCCGTCAAGGGCTTTTTGCGGTCAGCTGTTGTGTAATAACCCGCTGTGCGAGGTACTGATTTTCGGCGCACAGGTACTTTGACATGACTGTAACTTGACACAACACTTATTGTACCAAAAAGGGTTGGCATAGCGAAACCAGGTGGAAATTTAGTTTGGGCGGCGTAACTGGCTTTGATCGTCAAAGGCTGTCAAGATAATACCACTCATCGTGGGAGGTGCACACTTTACAGGTAGGAAGGGACCAGCGGACGGTACTTCCAGTTCGAACCACTTTGCAACAGGTGGCTCTAAAGCCGAGAGAAAAAAATGTCGACAGAACTCGGGGTGTCAGCGTTTCCACATCCAAAAGGAGGCTGATCAAGAAAGAAAGCTCACCACATAAACTTCCATACTCAAACATCGATTCTTTAGTGATTTCGAGATTCATTGTTGTTTTCTTTAGATTTATATTTGTCACTTTTTTTTACCGTTCGAATCTTTCTTCATGAAGTAGAGATTGCGTGCCATACTTGTCCGGAGATATCGACACGTACGATGGGGATTGGATTGGAAAACCTTTATTGTTCGCTAGAGTTACAGGTGGGTATGCTGATCTTGCTAGGTGGCCGTCAATGGAGACTGGCGGCGACCTCGGGACGAAACTTCTTTGGAGGGCATTCCTCCAACGAAATTGGCGCTGCATAACCGCGAGTGTGGGATGGCATTTCAGTTCGTCCCATCGGCGCTGACACATGTAGGCGTTACTGGTACGAAAACTAACGCAGCGCGCAAAGCGGCAGTGTAGAATATGTCAGCCGTGCGGACACAGTGGCAGACATGATCGGGAGACCAAATTTCTCGCGTCGTACGGCACGGCTCCATCGTTGTCGCTGTCCAACAAAACATCGGCGAGGTGAAAAACTGTGAAACTTTGTCCGCACGAGATGCGACGCATAACTATTGAAGCACTTAATGGCGCAGCACCGGCAGCACTTCATGCTGTGAACCCAGCGCAACCGCACCGCTCCGACTTCAATGCGTACCAACCAACGCGGCGTGGTTTCGGTTTCGTTTTCTCTGGGGTTCTCACTGCCTACTTTCAGTACCGGCCGCGCGGCGGCGCGCCAGTCGCGTCGCACGGAGTGTATAGTCCGTTCACCGTCCGCACGAAGGAGAACTCCGCGGACGGATGTCGTGACGTCAACAACCCGGGAAAATCCGTACTCGCCTCCGCCGCACACCTGCGGAGCTTTCGTGTTGACAGCACGAAGCCCTGCACCTCCGCCGCGTAGGAGAACGGCGCCTCGAGGCGTCAAAAAGGGATGACGTATGTCTCACGTGATGCGCGCTCCGCGGAGGGAAGGGGCGGATTTCTCCTTTGTGGTGGAAGGGTGCACTGAGTGTAGACGTTTTAAACAGGTGCCAAATTGAGCCGCCATAGCCGACCTTGTCTTATCTTAGCGAGATGCCGATCCACTAAAGCGGGCGTTGACGAGCCTCCACAAAGGCCTATGCTGGGTAGAAGGACACAGTAGCACCTAAAGTGGCAATAACCTGTCCTGCCTTGGTAATGATGAAGTGAAGCGAACAAAATAAGAGGAAACAAAAACTGAAGGTCGGTTAAGGCGGCGCCCATGCACAGCTGCCTGAAAGCGTCTATGGTGAGATCGGTCTATTGCTAAGTTGGCTCCTTTCGACTGTGAAGGCATTCCACAGAGAAAGAGGAGGATGTTCGCAGGCCTTGATTATTCTACGCGGTGCTGGCTGGCTCAGGACAACAGTGGCGCGACGTTTGGAAGTTCGCTTTTTTATCGTAGCACTGCCACGCATAATAGCACCGCCATAGCTCTTTGCATGACCTCAGGTCATGCCAAGAGCATTTAACGACAAAACCGTGAATCTGAGCAAGGAGAATCCTCCGCGTGGCCTCAGCACAAACTGCTGCCATCTAGAGCCGCAAACATGCAACCTGGCGGATGACCCGAGCCTGCCCAGAATTCTTTCAGGAAGAATTATGGGCAAAACTCCAGCTCAACCGATTCATTGTTTGTTTTCCCATGAATTTACACCTCATTACGTCACTTGGAGGCGTATATGAAGGCATTTCTTTACACCTCCAATTGAAGAGATCTTAAAGGAGCAGTTATATATTAGATTTAAATATACAGATGCGCTGTGAAAACACCAGTGCACCCTAATTTTATATTTAGAGGTGACGTGTGCTTTTTGAAATGTATGCTTATTTGGACACTTTCTTTTGTTTAATTTTGATCGGCAGAGGAGATTTTCATACACAATGAAAAAAAAATAATGATGCAGATTTGGTGAACTCAATATGAAACGTGTTCATAACACCATGTACCGCACCTCTGGATAACGGAGTTACTTTTCCTTCGTAACTTAATTGCCATAATTGATATTCGCTGACTTATGTCTCCGACGTTAAACAAAGTTGGTTGCGTACTTGAACTGCCGTGGGTACATCAAAGCAGTGATGCATTTACGTTATAATTACTCGGTCTAAATTATGAAAGTTAGTGTGCTGCTTCACGCAGTATTTATGGAGAATCCTGTACATTTTTGGAACCCGATTGTCTACAGTATTAGTCATGACTGCTCAATAATATATGTCGAGAAATATCTTTCGTTCATAGTACCAAGTCGCGCGCTAAAGCGACACCATTATTTTATTGCGATTTAAGTGCCTAATTACTTTCAAGTTTCGACATTGAATCGCACCTTTTAATAGTGAGTGTAAGTTGTATCGCTGACAAATCCCATTCTTGGAGATACGCTGAAACGAATTTACGCTTGCTCTTAAGTGTAACACTGATCTCAGCCAAAACGACAACCAAATTCAAAGGTCACTGGTCTTGATTTCTATGTCAGACGAAGTTCAGGCATGGCAGTCTCCCGTCTGGGAGGCCAACCATTGTTCCTTCGCTCTTCATTCTTGTAGTTTCTATATTCCATATTTGCAGTTGACCCTCACCTAAAGTTTCACGTACTTAGCTACCTGTATGTTGACATGACGAAGGCTTTCGACGAGGTAGATCACCGGCTTCTGTTGGCTAAGTTGAATATGTACGCTTCATGTCCTAGGTATTCTAAGCTTCTTTAGCGCTACTTGCGTAAACGCGAGAACTTGGTACGTGCGTCCATCTGCCTATCTAATCATTTCGTGGCCACGTCGGGCGCCCCACAGGGAAGAAATCTTGGCCCTCTTCTGTTTCAAAGTTTTGTAAATGATCTTACTTCATGTGTGAAATATTAAAACGTATTGTTATTTGCCGCCGACATAAAACTGCATCGACTCACAAATACTGTAGATGACTGTATACGTCTTCATCGTGACGTATGCTCTATTTCCCTGTGGTGCTTGACTAATGGTCTTGTGCTCGACGAATCGAAAACAAAAGTTATTTCTCTCAGCAGGAAGCGTGAAGTTTTACAGTTTTGTTATGCTTTAGACACCACCGTTATCAGCAGTGTCTCGAATTACATATTTAGGTAGATATTTAGACACTGCACTTTCTTTTAATCAACATGTGACAAATATTGTCAACTCGTCTCTAAGCGTTTTTTTTTTGGTGTGTTATAAGGCGTATATCGAGTATTTTAAAAACCCACTGTTTTTCAATGTTATTTCTCTCTCTTGTACGAAGCCGCCTCGAGGTTTTCTCAGCTGTAGGAAACAGCATTGTAGGAACTAACCCATCCAGTATTGAGAGAGTCTAAAGAAAATGGATACGTGTGTTTTATGGCCGTTACTTCCAATCCAAGGTGCTTCATGACCACGAGAGAATATGTGGGCAGATTGGCTCATATTCTTTGTGTAATAGACGAATGATGCGTAATTTCATATTCTTTCATAAGGTTGTTAATAATGGTTTAGTCGATGGGGCACATCTTTACTGAACTGTGCATGTTTAAGTGTTCCTCAAAGGTCTGGTAGTGAACGCTCATTGTTTTAGCCTTCCGTTCTACACAATACTGATCCCATTACCCGTCTGCAACAGGTTTTAACAAATTGGAATACAGCTTGGAGAGATCTGACATTGACATTTTATGGTTTCGAGCAACCATTTAGAAAGTCCATTGACGTCTTCCTTTCAGTTTGATTTGGCAACGTATGATCTTGATATGTAAATTCTTATTAGTTCGACGTATGTAGTGCACCACTAAAAATGCATACAGCTGTTTGTGGACACCGAAAATAAAGCATTATTATTATTTCTGCAATTGACATTTATTGAAAACTCTACAATAACAGAATAAGGTCAGGGCGCACAAATTGATAATTATAATAGACCTTCGCAAGATACACATTCCTAAAAGAGACGTCTGAAACAGGCTGTAGAAATGCAACTCCAGAAGCAGTTCTATCCAGTGCTGAATAGACCGATTTCACTAAGCGCTCGGCGCATCCGTGAAGCCGCCATAACTTTAACTCACAGGAGGCAGACGGCAGTGCCTGATACATCTAGTGTTCTGCACGCGCAGAGCTACAGCGAGGTTGTGGCACGTGCATAAAGATGAAAGTTCCCTCGATGCATTGTGACAGTGGTGGCGTATCTAAACTGACTGGTGAGATCGGTCCATTTTTATATTTTTGTATACTAAAACTAGTAAAGATATACTGTAAGCGTCCAAATCATCGAAAAATTAGATCACCCCATCATAACTTCCTAAATGGCTAACGGTTGTTGTCAATTTGCGTTAAAGTCAGTGAAACGCAAGGAGAACGGTGTATTTAACGTTAACGTAACTGGAGTTTGGGAACATACCGTAGCTCACTGATATTGTGTCTAGCACGCCAGTGATGTGTGCGCATCGCGATCTTTTTCCCACAGACCATGAAAGACAGGGACCGTCCTTTCTACCAGATCATCGATGGGCACCGCCTTCCTGGCCCCTTCAGTGAAGATGTTTACCGTAGCGGTCTGCTGTACAAGCCGGAAGAAGGTGACATCGTCTTGGACACCTTCCCCAAGTGCGGAACTCACTGGGTGGTGGAGATTCTGAAGGCATCCTACCAGGTCTGCAAGGGGATTACCCCAGGATCAGTTTTTCTGGAGAAGTTTGGTCTGAATGGAATCCTGACAACCGACCGTCCAAGAATGATCTTCACTCACTTGCCTCAGAATATGGTACCGTTCTCACCATGTGCAAAGTATATCTACGTGGCAAGAAATCCTAAGGACTGTTGTGTGTCTTTCTACCACCACACGAAGAACATTCCTGCGTACGGTTTCCAGGACGGAACATTCGACGAGTATTTTGAAATATTCGTGGATGGTCTCACAGATTTCGGAAACTATTACCACAGTGTTCGGTCGTGGTACGCTAAGAAAGACGAGCCCTATGTACTCATTGTGACGTACGAGTCGCTACATGCTGATATTCGGGGATCGGTGCTTAAGATTGCCGGCTTTGTTGACCAAACGTTGGCTTCGGAACTTGCAACAGACGAGAGGAAGATGCAAGCTGTCCTGGAAAAGATCAACGTGGACAACATGAAAAAGGAGTGGCCGATTCAGTTTGTTCGGAAAGGCGTCGTGGGAGAGTGGAAGAACTACTTCTCAGAGGAACAGTCTCGGAGGTTAGAGGCCAGGTTCTTTCGTGAAATGGAAGGAACGACAGTGCCTACACTCTGGGAAGATGTCGACTGGCTGCGTGACTCGACTAAGCAAATTGGAGCTCCCTGATAAATAGTCAACGACGCTTTAGATTCCTTCGCTGGAGAGCATTTAGGCAACACGCCAGAAGTGTAGCATACAAAGTTTGTTTTTAATCCTTACCTTCAATCTTAAACGGTATTACGCGCTTTGTTTACCTGTCGGAGGTCACAACTGTTTAACTTGCTTTTAAAATATACTTTAGCATACCCCAAACTTTAAGAGTTTTATGTTTTGCCTGGTTGGCTTATCTAACTTGTGATCGGTTGCTTGCCTTGCTTTCTAATACTCGTAATTGTAACCACAGAATATTTACTACTCATATTTTGTTTTACATTAAACCGAACAATACCATCGTTATAAGCAAAACTACATTAATTTGTGATGGTGTGTATTTTTTGATTTGTTAATAAAGTGTTGATGAATCGGGTAAAGTGTTTTATCATTTTTATAGGCTCAACCTATACTCCTGAATGCAGGAATCGCAGAGGAGTGGTTTTATCCACTGCACATTCTCACAGGAATTCGAGAGCCTCCTGCGATTTGAAGTGCGTTCTAACAGTTTTTTTTTAATAACATATTATTACATCAATAAATTTATTACCTTAATTATATGCTGATTAGAAATATAAGATTTTCGAAGCCATGGTAAGTGCTAGGACGGCTATGGCGTATTTCATATGCGGTAAAAAACCGGAGCCTGGAAACATTTGCAGGCACAACCAACACAACAGCCACTCAAGGTGACTACATCTCATGAAGTCTTGGCTTGCTCTGGTTTTTGGGTTAATAAGTTTGCGATAATGCGGCGAAGTTTGCCAACCGATGTAGAATAAAATGCTTGTTTGAATAGTGGTTTTCAGCCGCAACATATCCTTGTAAATGCTGATTTCTTCCGTGCTCCAAGGCTGTCTTGTGATAGGGTACATAACGTACTGTACTCTCGTGCCAGTGTTGTAGGCGTTACAAAAACATATTACCAAATGCGTTACTCGTTACTTGCAATAAAAAAATGCGTTACCGGCGTAGGTTATCTCAAAATAAAAGCAACGCGTTACCGTTACCGTTGCAGATAAAAATTAAAGCACGTTACTTCTGCGGAAATTTTAATTTATTAATTTACGGTAACCGCGTTCTTCTTTTTTTTCGCTGACAGCGTTTTTTGAGACTGGAAAAAAATGGCGTGGGCGTTGGGGTTTTTCTAAAGCGGAACATTATCTTGCTGGGGGAAAAGACAGGCAAAATTTTGAAGGCAAGTGGAATGAGTGCAATAGTTAATGACTTGGCGCCTATACTTATTTTAAGCTTAAGTCAGGACGATGCCGATGCTACGAGCTAATGGGACCGATTAAGCAGCGTAAGAAGCGCAAGTCACTGGGCTCTTTTTCTTTATGATTTGTTCAGCAATGACAGAACACATCTAGAAACATGACGAAAACCATGATTGTGCCCTTTCGATGCTGTCTGATTAGTCCCATCAGCTCGTAGCGTCGGCTGCGTTTAAACGTAAGGTAAAACGAAATACAGAGACAAGAAAAAAAAATAAGTGTATTTTTTCAGGTTTTGGGAAAACAGTGTAACGAGTAACGTAACTGCGTTACTTATTACTTGAATGAAGTATCGTAAGTACGTTATTCGTTGCTGTTTTGAAAATGTTACGAGTACGTTACTACGTTACAGGGAAAAGTTTACGCGTTACGGGTAACGTCGTTGCTTCTAACGCGTTACCGCCAACACTGCTCCGTGCTCTGTTTTGCCACCTCCGCAGGAATCAAGTAGCAACAACCATGGGCGTCGAAAGACATCCGCTGTTCCAACTTATCGATGGTATTAAGCTACCTCTTGGATTTGATCCGGTCCAGTTGCGGTCCTGCCTCAAGTACCAGGCCTCTGCAGGAGACGTGTTCATTGACACCTTCCCGAAATGCGGGACCAACTGGACCAAGCGGATCGTACAGTTGCTGTTCGGTGAGAACTCAGCCAGAGACAGCGACTATGGTCTGTCTACCTCCTTCTTCGAGATGGTCGGCAAGGATGTCATCGAGGGTCTTCCTCAGCCTAGAATCATTACCACCCACCTAGAGTATCAGCTGCTACCCAAGCACCCCGGGGCCAAATATATCTACGTCGTGAGGAACCCCAAAGATTGCTGCGTCTCCTACTTCCACCACACGAAGAAAACAAAGGTGTACCACTTCGAGGACGGCACGTTCGACGAATACCTGCAGCTCTTCGTTGACGGTGAAACGAGCTTCGGTGACTACTTCAGCCACTTGCTCTCCTGGTACCCCAACATTCACGTGGCCAACGTTATATTTCTAACGTACGAAGACATGAAGAAAGATCCCGAAGCTGCCGTGCTGAAGATCGCTAAGTTCCTGGAAGTAAAAGATCCCGAGCTCATGGATCCTATGACTGATAAATTCAAGAAGGTAATGGAACTGAGCAGCGTTGACTCTATGAAGGAATACCTGGTGAACAACTATAAGAAAGCGATGGGAGACCAGGATCCTGAGAAGTGGACGGCTAAGGAGGACTACCCTCTGGCCAGGGCGCCGCCGCCCCCAGACGTTATGGTGCGTAAGGGAATCATCGGGGACTGGAGAAATGTTTTCAGCAAGGAGCAGTCCCGCAAGATGGAGCAGGCCATGGCGGACAAGTGTGGCAAGCTAATTGACCTCTCCAAGATCTGGGACCCCAAGGACTGGATGGAAGACGTGTAAAATGCTGTTGATTTATGGCGATGCAGCGTTAATTGGGCACATGCGCTGTCACCGATACAAAAAAAGCCAATGGACAGATTTGACACCTGTCCTCTTCATCGTTTCTTGAAAATATGTTAGAAGTTTATCTCAAGTCGCAGCTTTGCACTCATTGGAAGCATTAGGTATGTGATTTTCGGGAGTTTTGAAAATTTGTAATTCGGACGCGCTCTGTTTCTAGCAGCTGGTTCAATTTGTGTTTGTGTTTGAACTTGAAATGCGGTATTTAGAAATTGCCAGTTGTATGCCTCCGAGTAAAGGGGTGTCCAAACAGGGTACTACAAAACGCACGACTCCGATAAATCGTGCGGCGCTCCGCTTCCGGCCATTTTTCTTTGCCGGAGGGAAACTTCCCCCCGTCAAATCTCCCCCTCGCTTCCACTGCGGCGGCCTTGCTCTGCTCATCACGTGGGTGCGGAGAGCCACTCACACGCTCTGTTGGCTGTGTTGGTGAGGGGGAGATTTGACGGGGTAGAAATTCCCCCCCGGCAAAAAGAACGGCCGAAAGCGGAGCGCCGAACGATTTGTCGGAGTCGTGTGGCCTGTCGATCTTTGTAGTGTCCGGTTTGAACACCCCTTAAGACTACAGAAAGCAGCTTCAAAGTCCTGGGGTCTGCAAATCGTTACACACAAAAAGAAGCTCGCTGCATCTATCATATTTTTCGTTTCTGTATACTCACTTAGATTTTGTTGCGGTTTGCAACGTTTTACGTTTTTTTTAATTATACATTTATATCTATATTTCTACAACTAACGCGCTGGTAATTGTAATAGGTGTATTTATATATCACAATTTTAAAGTACACCTCATTTAACACGATTTTACACCCAATATACGTGGCAGTTAAGTCTGTAACATTATCGATGGAGGTGCAGACAAAGGTTGTAATTCGCCCTAATGTAAGTGCACTATTTTATCTCTCTGCCTCACCTTTCTTTTGCAGCTGATAGAAACCAGAAAAGTGTGTCGACTTTAAAGGGTGGTATATTTGCAGCAAATGACAATAAAATGTTCTACAAAAATGTTTCGATTGACTTGATCTTGTACTATTTGTCCCCGACTTATTCGGGCACATCCTACTATCTATTTGCTTTACCTTCCTGAGCTGCCGTAAGGCCAGCGCCGCTTTACCTTGACGGATCATCTTGAGAGACCGCTGATTCGTAAACATACAATCTGCGGTAAAATGGCCTGTGACCAACTCAAAAACGGTAGGTATGTGGGAGGTGCCGAAACAACCTAAGAAATTTCAGTATGAGAGCAATCATTTGCAGTCAAAGCACCGTAAAAAGAGATGCTGCGAGAGTGCTACATCTAAAGGCTGATTCATAATATCTGCGTTTCAGCGTGACCCAGTGCGTTGTGACCGCTCGTGACCGCTTACGACGAAATAAGCCAGTGCACTGGTGCCATCTATCAGGAAGCTCTGTAACACTTTCGATCTGTGTATATTTCCGAATTTTTACCGAAACGTTCTCCCTGGGCTTGAATACAATAGACGACGTATAAAAATCCCTCCACGCAACACTGCGCGCGTTGCATTACAGTACCTGGTTGGCCATGGAGAGGTGAGGCATGGTTTGCGTTTTTCGTCGCGTTATTTTATATTTTGGGTGGGTTGCGGGGTAGCACAGCTTGGGGGGGGGGGGGGGGGGGGGGGGGCTGCATTACGAATAATTTGACATACCTTGTTGACGATAAGAGCAGTTTTTTTTTACCCAGTGTTTCAGATATTCCTTACCTCGTGAAATATGTGCGCAACCGATTGCACGCACAAAAGGTTTTGTGTTTCACTGGTGTGCGTGTTCGGTGGGCTTACCATGACAGGCTATTTGTTGAAGACCTGACATCCGGCATTTCTAGATTACGACACTTTTTACCTCTTCCGTTTCGATTAGATGATATCCCATGACTTTGACAACAGACATGGAAGTAGCGAGCTATCAAACAAGCTTGCACATTAAGAAACTTCTGTCGTAGATGGGCCAGGATAGGTTTGTTTTTGCACATATTCGACGCCAGCGAATGCTTGCGTCGATGGTGCGGAAGAATTTCGACCGAAATCACAGTGTTCACTGCAGCTACAAGATAAGACACTTTTCCCCTTTTGCTGAAAGCTGCCTTCCAGCGGGCCGCTCTCTGGTTTTGGGTATTTTTGGCAAGTGAGAGGGAATATTCGGAAACTTGGTGGGGCGTTCTTTGCCAAGTATGCGCTTCGTGCAGGCACTGCCCGAGTACGTTTCCTCTACCTTTCCACTGGGTTCAGCCATCCAGGTTTTTGACACAAAATCAATTTCGAAATGTCTCTCACAGACGTGGTCCGTCGCCTGAATTTGGCGATCCTTCCATTTTATTGCACGTCGCCAGAGATTGAGGGGTGCATATTTCGGAGAAGAGAGTATCGAGAGCTTTTAGCGACAGCTCTTTTGCCCCTCGTGAACTGGGAGAAAAACACGTTCTGGCCATGGCGAGATTCTTAAGTAGAGTGACGAAATTACTAACCAAACAATACAAAACGTATGATTCTAGAGTGACCCTCATTGATCCTCTACGTATGCATGAAGGCAACGACGGGTTGGGGCTGGGCTAGGTGGGACATGGTTAAAGGTAGAACCTGCTGAACCTTTTAAGATGAAGAGAAAGGCACAAATAGAGAAAAAAGCAAAGAAACGCTGAACTATAGATTTGTTAGCCCAGCGTTTTCTTGGCTTTTTCTCTATATATTCCTTTCGTTTTCTATCTTCAGACGTTCAGCTGGTTCTATCTCCAAATTTAAAAGTATTCCTGCGGCGCAAATTTTTATAATCGAGTATATTAAATAGGCATTCTTAAGAAAAGTCAAAGAGAAGAAGTCCCAGAAATGGAGAACGTTTAATCCTTGATCAACCAAGCCCCAAGCCAACCTTTCTCGAGCCTCCTTTTGGAACCCGAGACAAGTGACGCCATCTCACGGCGCTTGTCAGGACTGCGAGTGAATCTTCGCCACGCTTGGTTCACGGCGAGGCGTCGTCGTTTAGACACCTCTCTCTTCTTCCACCGGGAAGTAGTGCATCTGAGCACTGCATGAAAATAAAGTCAGCGCTCGCTTGCCTTGCACCCACTCATATTTGTGAGAGCCCCCGTTGAAACACGGACCTCCAGCGACCGTATAGGACCTGCCTAGACTTCGCGAAGGGTAGCAGTACGGCCGGTCGCGTCCCATACCATTCTGGTGGTTTGACTACCTCCCCCGAGTGTTGCATAACTGTCCCGGCTCATAGGTCATTTAAGAAGCCCTGGATATTGAGGAGACGATCGAACAGGACCGCTACAGTAGCCTTGTTCCATCTGCTACCTAGTCCTGCGTTTACCCGCGTATAAAATCTGGCACGCCGGGAGCCCCGAAAAACCTGCCCCAGCATCCTATCTGTATTGGTAGACAACATTTACAGTATTATACATAAGGAAAGATATATATATAATAGAAAATGGAAGCAGTGTATTTGGTCGTGGCGGGATGCCGAGAAGTAAGGTTGGCAAAACGAAACCGAAACTGTGGCCATGTGCTGCCATTATGCTTTGCACGGCACTACACCACTATAGGATCGCTTTCATTTTTCGAGAAGCCTGTTGCTACAATTTCGTGAGCGACAATTTCTCTCATAGATAGTGCATAGAACTGTTCTCGCAAATGGTGTAAAACCTTCAGTCTCGTTGTACGTAGATGACGTAGATGACGTAGATAAGATGTGTTCCAGGGCTTTCCGATAGATGGCGCCAATGTGCTAATGTGGTCTCTCGGTGCTGATGTGTCGGGGCATGGTCGGCATGGTCGTGGCTAGTGATGGGACGAATCTTTTTCCGAATCGAGATTCGGAGCCGAATCTGAAGATTCGGAAAGATTCGGAAGAGTTGCCGAATCTCAAGCGACTCGGAAAAGTTCGGAAAGATTCGGAGCATTACCATGGTTGCCAGATCACGTTAATGAGTGTTTCAACTTTTCGTGATATTAAATTCACTAAATTCTACAAAGTGCACAAAATGATATTGTAATATAATATCATAGTAATAAATAAAATGTTTTGTTTTGTAATTTTGGACGTTTGTCGAGAACGGTGGCCAGACATCGCGGGAAAATTGGTTTCGGTTCCGGAATACGACCCTAATTCGCGACTCCAACTAGTAACTATAGATGGCGCCACTCATTTTCCGAAATGGCGGTTATAGTGGGGGTCGGAGATACGTGGCCAGCTGTTGAACCTGTCTAGTGTGCTGGCTGCACGGAGCGACAGAATTTATTTCTGGTAATACGAGGAAGCTAGGGTGTTATGAGCGCAGGTCACCTCTTTACCCTGAAAACAAGAACGGTGTTTGCGAAATATTTACGCAAGGATGCGCGTTTTAATTATGGAGCGAAACCGAAACTACCCTTTACTTTGGATTTAATTTCTATAATAAGTGAGAGACATCGGTTTTGGATGGCGAGACGTCGTCCTGTCTATTTTCTGTCCCTTCTACGTTTTGATGTTTCTTCTCTACCCCAGTCTCAGGTTAATTCAACATGGTTAATATTCACCAGCTCGCCTGCACCCTTACGATTTGTTTCTATAATAAACGCTGTTCTCACTGCAACAACCCAAAGACTGAATCCGAGTCAGACAGCTGAAGTGCGTGTGTGTGTGTGTGTGTTTTATAGTAACGCGTGACGCATAGGACTTGATATTGCATCCGGTGTTTGACCGTTTGTGTATCTTGATAACGATGGACGAGTTTTTCATATGCTAAAAAGAAAAGCAAAAAAAGTATACCTTTCTGGAAAGACTACTACGGTTAAATGGCTTATTTTCGTGATCTTGGCTTTAATTCGGGGTATGCATTGCCACGATTTGTATTATTTATAATAATATTAAAATTGAAATATTTTAATACGTAATTTTTCAACTTCTAATATAATTTGTTGCTTATGATCTAATTTCAAATTAGCGAACAAATATGACAATCAAAAGTGTGCTAATTATGATTACGGTGCCAATGGCATTTTTAATTACAGAGTAATAAAATCAAAATAGTCTAAAATCAATGAAAACATCCCAGCTAATGTAAAAAAAAAACCACGTCAAATTACGTTAATTCTGGGTAAAGTATATTTTGCTATCAAAGTCGGGACTTTTGACAATCGGCAAAACGTCCAAAGTTGCCGCCAATATCCTTCCAAACGAAATCCCCAAAAATTAAAAAAAGAACACTTTTTTTTAAATTATTAGTCTTTTCATAACATTTAGTTACTTTCATGTTTACGCTCCGTCGTTTTGCCAATCTCAACCTTTCTAGTTCGAAGGAACGCTTACCTGCATGCACGTCTGCTCACTGCAGCATGCTTCCTTGGCGTTGGAAGCCGGTGAAACAGTAGTGAATTTTAGTATTGCGTATACGAGCGAACGCAAGCGCGGTGAGTTTGCGTTAGATTTGCGTGTTTCACACTGCGCGTGCGCGAACCCCGAAATTGCGGTCTTGGATGGCGCATGGCGATGAAGCGCACACACAACGTGGGGCTTGCAACTCTAAAGCAAACGCACACCGCTTGCGTTTGCTTCTATGCGTATTACTAAAACAGTCTCCAGTAAGGTACAATCCCCTACCAGCCGCAGCACTATGTTGGGACAATGAAGAGTGTTGTTTGCATTCTTAAGTGACATTTTGCGAGCCATGATCGCGAGCAGGAGAATCGGGGGACCCTCACTAGAGCACTTCCCGTTTGCGCCACGGGAGGGCGAGCGTCGAGCTGGAGACGCGAATGGGCATGCTTGGTGCACGTGGAAATACAAGCGCATGTTTTCATCGCCGCAAGAGATCGATGCCGTACGTTCTGTTCGGTATAGACACATTTTGTGCCCATAATTACGGTCATAATGGCACACACCACACAAGTGAGTATGTTCGATTCGATTATCTTTAACGTGTATCCACTGAGGTCTTGTTATCGGAACACGGGAAACAATCTGAAACTCTTAATGATATCCGATTTTGTTAGTGTTTATTTCCGAACAATAAAGTTGCGTTGGACCCCCTGTGTTGTGTTTCTTTTTCATCAAATAAAGTTCACACACACAAAACTTGCTGCCGAGAACGGAGAAACGACAGTGCGACGTTTTTCTTCGCCACTGGTGCCGGTACGCGGTCGAAGTTGTGACGAGCAACATTCATCTCGCTTTCGCGCCTTACACACAGCTCTAGAGGAGACGAATCATTTCCTTGCCTGAATATATTTATTGTGGGTTGCGCCACATTATGTATAATACCATAGCATTTCGCTACATTTGACCGATTGCCACGAAACCGCACAGAAATTGAGACAACTAGTCCATTGGTTAGGCCTACGTCAACCGCACAGGTCAGCTCAGCTGGACCTCGGCGCGTGCCAGGGTTTAGAATGACAGTACAGTAGATACCATACATACGTTGAAATAAACAAGACGAAATCTGGTTATACGCAGTAACAGTACCTAAAAAAGACACAACTGACCGCATTCGTGAGGTTTACGACAAGGTTCACGCTGCCGCCTGCAACCAGCGACGAATCTGACGAATCTCCGAACCTGCCGAATATTCGTCGCGGGAAGTTCGGAAATTTCCGAATCTGACCGAATCCGAATCTCCGGTGATTCGTCCCATCACTAGTAGTGGCCGTGTAATAACAACAACGTCTAGGTTGTTGGGCACCGTTAAAGGAGCGTCGTTGGAAAGCGTGGTGTCGGGAGAGTGGGAGCGTTCCGGCGTTCGTGGAGGTTCTTTACATCGTCCGTCAACGGCAACTTCGCCTCCGGGAGTTGCCGCGCTCAGGTTTCCCGGCGGGAAATGGGAGACAGGCTGTCACGGGCGCGACCGACGGAAGGGCGATGCGGAATGTCGGCGAGATGGAGAACGGGAACCTCGTGGTGCTGTCGGCGCTGCTGACGGAGGACGACGGAGGTATTCGCCGTGCCTTGGGCGAAGGTCGTTCGGCGGAAACCCTCGTAGGCCCGTGACGGTATGGGCACCTCCGGTAGACGTGGTCAGCCTCACCGCAGTGGTAGCACAGCGGTCGCCTGTCGGCCGCCCGCCACACGTCGGTCTTCCTCGGCGAGGGTCGCTCCGGACGGACGTACTGGACCCGTTCTTCGCGACGTCGGGAGCACTGCGGTGCTAGATGCTCATGACTTGGAGGCGGACGGCCAACAGGCGACTGCCTCCACGTCCGGAGCAAGAATAAACGAGAACCTATTAGAAGTCCGTGACCGAGCGTTGCTTTCTCGGCCCTGCGCCCGGCAATATTAAGAGTGAATCGGTAGACTATTCCTGAAGAAAAGATGCCAATTTTCTAGAACAATATTTATTTGGAATTTAAACACCATACCATCTAAAGTCTCTCGCTGTGTATTGATTCACTGCAAAAAAAAAAAAAAAAAAAAAAAAAAAAAAAAAACGTGTTTTTTATGATGTTAGTCTAGGAGATGTAATTCTATAATATTTGTAATCAATTGCCTGCTAAGTTATTTATCTGCCTGCCTGTTGAAGGGGGATCGGTGGCCAAATGGGCTAGCGCACTAGCTCGTGTGTGGAGCGAAAGCTCGCGCTGCAGTACCAAGGATCTTGGGTTCAATCCCCACCGCAGCCCGTTTCGATCTGGATGAGCATCGTTCCGGCGTGCGGTCGTGTATCCCTACTGTGTGATGCACGTTAAAGGGAAACAGAGGGGAACAGGTCTACTCGTCATAGAAAAACTGGACATAGGGGAACTGGACATAGGGGAACTGGTGAAAGAAAGCATATCGTTCTCTGACCTTGTCATAAAAAAAGTGGTAAAATATTTTCTGTGCGGTCGTCATATTTCTTGCTTCTTTTTTTATCTTGTTCGCTAAACAGTCTACAATATCACAAGAGAGTATTGTCCTTCGCTATGAACCCTCTTTTCCATTGAAAGCACTCTTCAAAGTTTCTTTTAGAGGGCAGTCTTTTTTAAGGAAGAGGCTGAGGTTCAAAAAAAGAAATGTTTTGATAAACTGAAAAGGCGAGCTTGTTAAATGTAGATGCTTAAATTGAAGGAATAAAAACACGAAAGACGAGGACGTGACAGCACTTTTTCATTTAGCAACGACGTCTGATTTTCGAAACAAAAATTCGCGCTGTGGCCGAGGTCACCCCTATAAGGGAGTGTTAGGGAGGTATCAAAATTGGAGAGAACGACCGGGAAAGGTAGAGGGACTGAACGAGGAGGCAAGGACAGAGGATTCAGACCGTCAAAGTTCTACGGGAATCCATGAGTGTCCCGTTTCTACGGGAATCTATGACTGTCCAATTTCTACGGGGAGTTTCATAGACTTCCCAGTTCCGGCCTGATAAATTTTACTTCACGTCTTGATAGAGTTAAGAATGCCAAAAATATTTTTTTTTCTTGGGAGGGGGGTTGATGAGGGACTCGATGATTTCACGTCCATAGCGGTTTCGGTGTCTCCCTTTTATCTACATGCCGCCGAAGTCAGTTGCGCACACGAAGCACTCATTTGCGTTAACCTTCGTGTTTTTATACTTTCAATTTTAAGAATGCTTTTTATTTGTTTTGTTTGCCGGGTCAAATTTGGGAAACAAAAGTGTGCACTTGGAAAATCGCTGGCTTGAAGTACATATACGTAGAAAGAAATGTGTTGACTGCCAGAAAACCCCGGCTGGCTGTATGATGGAGCTATTAAAAACTCAGCGCGGGGGAAGTTTTGATTAATGTTTGTACAGTATTCGTAATGTTCAAAATTCGTTACTGCTTCGTGCGCATCATATGCACCACGTTTCCTGAAGGGTGATACGAATTTGGTATCCTCGTCAGCCATTAAGGCCAAATTTGCTTGAACTGAGAGCCCTAAGACCAATACCACATATTCGTTTTTCTACTTGTTATTGCAACAAGTAGAAAAAACGAAATGACTCATTATAAATTACGCAATCGAAGTCTTGGAGGCGCATTCTGCGACAAACTAATTTTCACAAAATTGACAAAAGTCCAGTTCTCCGCCCTTACGAGTTCTCCGCCGTTACGAGTGTACGATATGTATTATGACGAGATGCCCACTCGCTCGGAGTTGGCAATAACGCAATCTCGCAACGGTACACCGGCCCCCCCCCCCCCCCCCCCCCCCCCCCCAAATTAAGCTGTCCCAGTGTGTTACGAGACATGTCGCTAGATGGCGCCACCCTCCTGTGTATTTTGGCGCCATCCACCTCCGGGCCGAAGGCAGAGGCATATCAGACGCGGGGCGCGAAGTACGCACCACAATGTAACTCGTCATTAAGCATTCAATAAACAGTTCTTAAAGGTTAAACGTGTCCGCAACCAACGACATTGAAACATGGTGTCAGAAGTGGTAGAAGTCAACGCGCTCGTCCACTAGTGCAGCCACTGAAGACGACATGGAAAGGATCCCGCCGCCGCCGAAGTTCGAGAACGACAGCAACGCTGCCGAACAATGGCGCACCTTCAAGCAAGCCTTCACGCTCTACATGAAAGCTACGGATGTCAGTGGAACATCCTCCGAAAGGCAAGTTGCTCTCCTTTTGACAATCGGTGGACAAAGCCTACTGGACATCTATAATACGCTAAACTTTGGAAGCGCAACGCAAGAAAGACCTCACCCCTAGTATGATTTTGAGCACGTGGTGAGGCTTATGGATGCACACTTCTTACCGAAGCAAAACGAAGTATACTCCCGCTACATCTTTCGCACTCGAGTACAACTCCCCGACGAGAGGTTCGACACGTTCTTAACCGATCTCAAATTGAAGACTCGGGACTGCAACTTCGGACCTGAAAAGGAGAAGATGATTCGAGACCAGATTGTCTGCGGAGTGAATGACGAGAAAGCGCGAGCGGACATTCTAAAACTTGATGAACCGTCGCTTGAAAAGGTTGTCAAGGTATGTCTAGCGCATGAGTCAACGAAGCTGCAACTTAAAGTCTTCAAGGAAGGCAGACCAGCAACTGAGGAAGTTCATGCAGTGAAAGACAGACGCCGTCGTCTACCACCTGTTGACCGAGCAAAAGATAAAAAGACAAGTTCGAATCAAGCAGTACAGCATTTTAAGTACTGTGGAAGCGATCATGCACGTGCTAGAAATGCTTGTCCAGCATGGAACAAAACATGCAACAAATGCAAAAAACAGAACCATTTTGCAGTTGTGTGTAAAAACAGCAAGACTGTTGCCAGTTTGGAGCCAGAAGACGACACAGATGAAATATTGATGGTGCAAAGCGGCAAACCAAGTCCACTGTTTGCGACTTTAAATCTGAACCAAAAAGGAATAAGGTTCCAGGTTGACAGCGGGGCTGCTGTAAATGTCATCACCAAGAGAAATGTGTCGCCTGATCAGATAATGCCGACGTCTACAACGCTGAGAATGTGGAATGGTACCAAGGTAGTGCCATACGGCAAGGCGAGGTTGAATGTAACCACTGCTAATGGACACAAGCACATTGTTGACTTTGTCGTGGTGCGTGATGACCTCAGACCCCTTATCGGACGAAAGACAGCCGAGCAGATGGGACTGATTACAGTGAATTACAGTCTGGTTGCCAGCATCAGTGCTGCAGGTGCACAGGGTGCACTGGAACAGATCATGGAAAGACACTCCGACGTCTTCGGACAGTCTTTAGGCTCATTACCTGGACTTGTACACCTGGTGACTAAACCTGCTGCAAGCCCAAAGGCGGTGACAGGCTGTCGGGTGCCAGTGAGTGTTAAACCGCAGCTAGAAAAGACAATCAGAAACCTAGAACAAAGGGGAATCATCAAAAGTGTCACCGAACCAACCCCGTGCGTGAGCCGAATGGTTGTTGCCACGAAGAAAAATGGTGATATGAGAATCTGCATTGATCCTCAAGCTCTTAATGAAGTTTTGGAGCGAGAGCGACACCCCTTGCCAATCTTGGACGACATTCTGCCCGAAGTTGCTAAAGCCAAGGTCTTCTCGAAGCTGGACCTGCGTGACGGCTATTGGCAGTGCATTTTGGACGAAGAGTCAAGTGTACTCACCACCTTTCAGACACCAATGGGACGTTACCGCTGGCTACGCCTTCCATTTGGACTTGCTGTCAGTAGTGAAATTTTTCAAAAAAGACTGCAGTCAGCGCTGGATGGACTAGATGGTGTATTGTGTGTCGCAGACGACATCCTTGTGTTTGGAGTTGGAGAAGCTGAAAGTGAAGCTCGACAAGATCATGACAAAAAGCTTGAAAGCCTACTACAAAGGTGTGAGAAGATTGGCGTGCGACTCAACAGAGACAAAACTGAGCTTCATTGTTCAAGTATGACTTTTCTAGGACACCTATTGACGAGAGAAGGACTACGAGTCGACCCTGAAAAGGTCAGGGCCATTCAAGAGATGCCCCCACCTACGGACGTCAATGCTGTGCAGCGCTTTTGTGGGATGGTCAACTACCTTGCACGTTTTCTACCAAAGATCTCCCATGTTACAGAACCACTAAGAAAGTTGGTCACAAAGGATGCACCATGGGTATGGGAGAGGGAGCAAGTTGAAGCTTTTGAAGAAGCAAAAAACGTGGTAGTAAAGGCACCGGTGTTGGCATACTACAACCCACAGAAACCACTTGTGATACAGTGCGACGCCAGTGAGCGTGGTCTAGGAGCTGCACTTCTTCAGGAGGGACAGCCGATATCTTTTGCAAGCAGAGCTCTTACTCCAACTGAAGTACGTTACGCACAAATTGAAAAGGAAATGCTTGCAATAGTCTTCTCGTTGAACAAGTTTCACCAGTACACTTTTGGAAGACTCACTACTGTGATCACAGATCACAAGCCTCTGCAAGCCATCATGAAGAAGCAGCTGGATCAGGTCCCGAGAAGATTGCAGGGAATGATATTGCAGACCCAACGGTACAATATCGACATTCAATACCGACCAGGGAAAGAACTTTTTTTGGCCGACACAATGTCACGAGCATTTCTGCAGGACGGTGGCTGTGAGCAGCAACTGGAAGACATCAACATGATCAACCACTTACCTGTGCGAAAAGAAACTGCAGAACAGATCCGCAAGGCAACGTTGAAGGATGATAATTTGCAGAAACTGGCAATGGTGATCCTGGCAGGATGGCCGCAGGACAGGAACAACATTCCACCAGAAATCAGAATGTACTTCCCATTCCGAGATGAGCTCGTGGTGGAAGACGGTATAGTGTACAAAGGACAACGGCTGGTTGTACCAAAAGCACTACGTCGAGAGATGAAAGAAAAGCTGCACTCATCACACATGGGTGTTGCAAGCACTCTGCGACGTGCACGGGACAGCATATTTTGGCCCAGCATGAATGCAGAGATAAAGGACCACATCTCAGCTTGTGAGATTTGCCAGAAGCATACACCAGCACAGCAGCGAGAGACACTAAAGCCTCACCCAGAACCCAACTTCCCCTGGGAGCGTGTTGGATGTGATATACTGGAGCACAAAGGCAAACACCTGCTAGTCACAGTGGACTATTACAGCAACTTCTGGGAGGTCGACCAACTCAACTCGCTAACATCAGCTCATGTAATACGAAGACTGAAAGCACACTTCGCAAGGCATGGCATCCCAAGAGTCCTTGTCACGGACAACGGCCCACAATTTGCCTGTGAAGCATTCCACAAGTTTTCAGTAGAATGGAACTTTGAGCACACAACGTCAAGCCGTGCATACCCAAGATCAAACGGCATGGCAGAGTCCGCAGTGAAGACCGTCAAAATGCTTTTGAAGAAGGCTGACGACAGCAATAGTGACCCACAAATGGCGTTCCTGGATTATCGCAACACGCCGTTGCAACACATGAAGGCAAGCCCAGCTCAACTCCTCATGGGCCGACGTACACGAACGTCGCTGCCAACGACAACGAAGCTGTTGCAGCCACGGGTTGTCAATGCCAGTAAGCGATTGCAAGAGAAGAAACGAAGGATGATTTTTTACCACGACAGACAAGCCAAAGACCTTCATCCGTTAAAGAAAGGACAGAAAGTAACTGTTCGCCCAACCAAAGATGGGATGTGGACAAAAGCAACCGTGACTGAACAATGTGGTGATAGATCATACAAGGTGCAAGTTAGTGACAGCGTACTGCGGCGCAACAGAGTGCACATTAGAGGCATACCAGATTACCAACAACCTGATGCCGAGACCCCCTCGGAACCTCAAGATGGCTGTGATCAACATGCAACGCCTCAAGCAAAAAGCCTACCACAGCTCGAACCAGCAGTGGTGACGCCAACACAGAAGTCGCAGGAGCCCGGCCCCCAGCCAAGTTCAAATTTTACACCAGTACGACCGAAAAGGTCAACTACTCTCCCCAAGAGACTTCAGGACTTTATTGTAGGATAATCATCTCAAACAAAAGAGGATGTTACAAGACATGTCGCTAGATGGCGCCACCCTCCTGGGTATTTTGGCGCCATCCACCTCCGGGCCGAAGGCAGAGGCATATCAGACGCGCGGCGCGAAGTACGCACCACAATGTAACTCGTCATTAAGCATTCAATAAACAGTTCTTAAAGGTTAAACGTGTCCGCAACCAACGACATTGAAACACAGTGTTGCATCATTTAGCCACGGTGGCGCTCTCTGGACGGGTCGTTCCCGTTTCGACCCATTCCCAATTCAACCTTCCCGTTCGTGCCTTCCCGTTTCGACCGGGCTCAAAACGACCTTCTCGTTTCATCCTTTCCCATTTCACCCTATCCCGAAACAACCTTCCCGCTTCGGCCATCGTTTGTTACCAGTTGGGTCGGTTCGTTTGTATTGTTCGTTAACAGTTGATTAGGTTCAAGTGTCCAATGTCAGTCCTCCTTGCCTACCTCACTTCTCCCTCTCCCGAAACAACCTTGGAGACATGGCGCCGCAAGATAAACGCGGTGTCAGGGAGGGTTCACTTGAACATTTACAGCTTCATCGATCTGATCGAACGGGATAAGGCTTTAACAGGGGTGTCTTTGCAGCAGCTTGCAAATAGTGGTGCCGTGCGGGCCGGGGGGCACAAATGGGTCAGCAAGGACCGCAAACTATCAGAACTGGAGTGTCGCCTATCGGATGGCACGATTTCCCTGTTCTACCTTCTCAACAAGGCGAAGGCATGTTCTGGTCTATTACGTTTTCCTGTGTGCGCGAGTGTTCAGCGTTTGACATTATAAAAATTAAAAAAAAGCGACAAGGTCGTCTTTGCAGTAATGGTGTCGCAGAGTGTACATAGACCGTTTCGCGGTTGCACGTCATGAGGATCACCTTGAAATAAAAAAAAGCAAAAAGACTTTAAGTGGTTGAAGTAAGAATAATATATTACTTCGAAGCTTGCTTTAAAGAGGTGCATATTTTTAGAATATAGCAGACAAGGTGCGCAGTCCAGGGTTAGAATAATTAGACTTTTCGCGAAGTTATTGTGATGCGCAGGGTCTTATACAAATGGGTTAAAAATGGAAGGGTTCAAACACAAAGGGTCTTTCGGGTATCGGTTGAAACGGGACGGGTTCAAATGAAAAGGGCTTTCGAGGATGGGACGAAACGGGACGGGTTCAAAGGGGAAGGTCGTTTCGAGAATGGGTCGAAACCGGAAGGGTTCAAACGGGAAGGTCTATTCGGGAATGGGTCGAAATGGGAAGGGTTCAAACGGGAATGGGTTTTTTCGGGCTACACCCCTCTGGACCGCTGCCCAGGGCCTATAGCTCTAACTGCTGTCTTTCCAAGACATAGGAAAAGATGATTAACAAAAGACTCGTGTGTTTGCTAGAACGAAAGAACTGCCTTGGTACGTTCCAATGTACCTTTCGTTCAGCATGGTTCACTGTCGATCACGTCTTCAGCTTTGAGACTCTCGTATGTGAGGCGTTCGTCAATAGGGAACGATGTCTTTCCATCTTCGTTGATTTGGAGAAGGCATACAACCTGGTCTCGCGCTATGGCATACCGCAATATTTATTCAATCTTGGTCTCCGTGGCCGAATATTATCTGGACTTGAAAGTAAACATCTCTGACAGAAATGTGTCTGGTTTATCTCAAACCAAAAGCTCAGAAACAATCAGTTCTCAACGTTCCAGGGTCGACTTGACTGCTTGAGGGAGTGACTAATGGTGAATTCCACTCGTAGATCTGGAGCGCTTTCCAAAATCCGCGAGGGAGGCAAAATTCCGCTCCGTGGGACCCGCTCCGTATCGACGAGGGGAAGATAAACTTGCATTTTTGGAGCTACCTCCCCCACACCCCTCCCCACCCCTCCTCCTTCCGCCGTTCAAAATGGCCGCTGCTCGAACTTGACCAGCCCACCAACGCCTCAGCCGGCTGATCTTTCCGACGACCAGTGACGACTGTCACTGCTTAGCTGCAGAAGTAACACGCGACACAGGCCGGGCGGAATTATACGTACCACGGCGCCCATGTCACAAATAGCGAAGACGTCCGCGTTCGGCACCGTCACATACCTTTCGGCCGCCTCGAAGCGGCGGGGCACGGACAGCGATTGCCAGCGGTGGAGTTCAGATTGCTAGTACGACTTTAATAAACACAGAGGTAACAAACCATCACTTGCGCGGTCGTTGCCTAACCACATCTTGCTTTATTTCACGGGAAAACGCCGATGGAATGCAGTGTAAAAAGGTAAACAATCACTGGCTGCAGAATGAATAGGCCTAACCTTGCGTCTGCCTCCGGCTTTTCTGTCGTTCTTTTTTTTCGTTCTTCCTCGGTGATCACAGATGTCAGCGCTTACGATTTGCCACGCTCCACATTCCCGGCTTTTTATCCCTGATCTACGCGAGGTAGAAGCGTTCGAGCCGTCACAGTCCAGAGTAAACAACCGACGCACCCGAACAGATCCAACTCCACCGACCGGCCCGCCGATCTCTCCAACCTCGCCGCGCATGCGCACCGCCGATTTAGACGGAAATCACGTGGGCCGCTCTGTCAATTTCCGGAGAGATCTGTGAAATCCCGCAGAGCAAGTTCGGCGGAGTTTGGGGCGCTCCGTGGAGCGGGCGCTGCCAGAGATCTACGAGCGGAAGATGACCAACTTGAGCCAGATCTGCGAGTGGAATATGCGCGCTCCAAATGGAGCGCTTTTGGAGCGCTCAAGATCTGCGAGCGGAATTCACCATAAATAAAACTGGTTAGCAAGAGCTTCGACCTCTTCTTCCTCTTCTACCGAGTTGATGTTTTGTTAACGTGACGTATGCTCTGGACGTAAATAGATGGTAAGGCCTCAAGGGACCTATTAAAGTTCCCCAGTGTGTTCTGAATATGCCACGACTCCAAGGACATACGTTTTCGGATATGTGGCTTCGTGTTTATCACGTGAGGGTTCGCGAAGTCGATGCGATCATCAAGTGTCTCACAAAGCTGTGCGACGGTGCTACGCTTGCGATCGATATTGCGCACATCGTTCGGGTGCTGGCGTATGCGTTCGGAAAAAGATTTAGTTTCGCCAATGTACACGACGGTGCACTCTGCACACGGTATCTTATAGACCACGCCTTGTGCTTTTTCTTTTGGGAGGTGATCCTTCGGCCTTGGCTTGAGCCGTCCTAATGTTGACACTGACTTGTGTCCCACTTGAATCTCTTATTTTCGAAGCATGCGCGGCAGTGCATCGCTGGTGCGTTTTACATAGGGGACGCTGATGCGCGTGATGGGATGGGTGCTGTGTGTCACTCGGCGATCCATGGTTATTGCGCGTGCGGCACTGTCAACGGGCGACGCGTTGAAGAAAACTCCTAGTGTAGCCGTTTCTTTGAAGGTGAGCAAGGATGGTCTTTTTCTTCTTTCTTCTATCGTTTTCCGACGAGCAGATGGTCATAGCTGTAGACAAGAGAGTAGAAACCTTTGACACCTTGTGACTCACTTGGTGGTTCGAGTCAAAATCAAGGTAGCGTCTTGTGTGTGTTGGTTTTCTGTAGACCAGGAATCTCAGCTTGTCTCTTTGCCTTTTCACCAGAGCATCGAGGAACGGTAAAACTCCAACTCTCTCGGATTCTACGGTTAACTGGATGGCCAGTTCATTGGACTTCAGGTGTGTTAAGAAATGGTTCACCTCTGATTTCTTCACGATGCAAAAACAATCATCCACACAGCGCATAAACTCTTTTGATCTGTTGGCGAAAGTGCTTAGCGCCCTCTGTTCAACCACTCAATTGTGAGGTTTGCCTTCGTGACAGCAATATAAGCGCCCATCGCCGCCCCCAAACCAGACAAATTTCTGTCGAAATGTTTACTTTCAAGTCATTATCCACTGATTTTGGACCGGAGACAGCCCAGCTAGCGAAGCGGTTTGTCGACATCTCTCGCAACATCGCCACATACAAGATCCATATCGACTTTACGAGGGCCCTCCAGGACTTTCTCATGATTCCCCGAAGTCTCCGTCTCAAGCGCCTCGTAAACACCCAGGAGGGAAACAAGATATTGGCACAGGCGGAGCACCGGTCGGTAAGCGCCCGAATTCATGAGTGCCACACCATCTTACAGAAGAAGGAACTGGACGTGTACTTCGCGCGTCGGCAGCTCGAACATCGCGTCCCCGGTGTGTTTCTGTCGTTGCAGTTGTTTGCTTCCAGCATCGCCTCTACTACTGGAGAGAAACGACATTCATCTCAAGAAGAGGAGCTTTCTAAGCTAAGAGAAAAAGGTCCAGGAAGACAAGGGGCTGACACCGCCAGTTTTGTCAAGAACCTGTCTTCAAGAGAACTCTCTCCCTGCGAGATTAAAGCTTTGGCAAAAGGTCACGGCTTCAACATGACCGAGACCCGTCCTTCTTTGCCAAAAATGGTTGCCGCAGCGGAGGACGGCATTGCGTACCTAGTCCCTCGCGTCCGGAAAAGTGCACGACTTAAAGCGTGAGGCATCCTTTCAAAACCTTCGTGACGGCATCGTCACAATTTATCACGAAATGAAACCGCTGTGCTTCGGAAGCTCCGCGAGGATGCAGAGATTGTGCTCCTGCCGGCAGAAGAGCGAAAATCGATCGTCGTCTTGGTCCGGGAGGGGTACGAGCAGAAGACACGGGATCTTCTTGACAGTCCAGCTTATGAAAAGCTTAAGAGCCAACATCCCAAGTTCAGCGTAACGTGAACAAGCTTATGCCTGACTTCTTCAAGCAATACCCAGAGTCGAAATCCCTTTACCTAAAGCTCATCTGCAGGAATGGCTATGCGACAAGCTTCTACGGACTAACCAAAACCCACAAACCTAACTTTTCCTTGCGACGTATCGTAGACTTTACGACCTGACCACTCCGGCACTATTGAGTGATCTAGACCGCACAATAGCCCTCATCGTTGGAAACACGCGGACCGATGTGCTGAGCACCGGCCACTTCGTGGAACGTGCTTCGCAAGTAAGACTTAGCGATGATGATACGATGGTGTCTTTCAACGCTGTGTCATTCTTTACCAGCGTCTCAGATGCAATAGCAGTTACTGCAACCTGAGAGTTCCTCGAGAAAGACGAAACATTAGGCTCAAGAACCAGCCTCAATGTGGATGAACGATGCCGCCCTTCCGAGTTCTGCCTTGGCAGTACGCACTTCAGTTTCAAGTGTGAGCTCTTCAAACAAGTCAGCGGGAAGGCAATGGCCTCTTCTATTTCTGTAATGACGACAAACCTCACATAGGAACTGGTTGAGCCGAGGGCACTAAGCACTTTTGCTAACTGGCCAAAATAGTGGATGCGCTATGTGGATGATTGTTTTGAACCGTGAAAAAATCAGAGGTGAACTGTTTCTTGGCACACCCGAACTTCATAGAAACGGCCATCCAGTTTACCATAGAATACAAGAAAGTTGGAGTTTTGACGGTTCTTGATGCTCTGGTGAAGAGGCAAAGAGATAGGTTGAGATTCCCGGTTTACAGGAAACTAGCACACACCGGAGGGTACCTTGATTTTGACTCGAACCACCCAGTCAGTCACAAGGCGCCAGTGGTCTCTACTCTCTTGTCTGGAGCAATGACCATTTGCTCGTCGGAAAAGGAGAGAAGAAAGGAGAAACAGACCATTCTTGCTGACCTCCAAAGAAACGGCTATACAAGGAGTTTTGCTCAACGCGTCGCCCGTCGACAGTGCTGCACGCGCAATAACAATGGATCGCCGGGTGACACACAGCCCCGTCCCATCGAGCGCAACAGCGTGCCGTATTAATTAATTGGGTTGTGTGTGTGTTTATACAGCCTAGAACTTGGTCTGCCTCACAGGGGCGACGAGTCTCCCAGCTGTAGATGAGAAATTTAGCCACGTGCCGTATTTAAAAGTGAGCAGCGAGGCACTGGTGCACGTGCTCCGAAAATAAGGGATTCAAGTGGGGCACAAACCAGTGTGAACATTAGGACGGCTCATGTCAAGGCCGAAGTATCGCTTCCCCAAAGAAAAAGCACAAGGCGTGGTATATAAGATACCATGTAGAGAGTGCCCCGCCGCCTACATCAGAGAAACTAAAAATTTTTCCCGAACGCATCTGCCAGCACCAGAAGGATGGGCGCAATTTCGATCGAGCCAAACTCTATTAAAAAGGCACAAAATTAGCTCCATAGTGGATGAATGAAGATGTTTGAGAATCTTATAATGAATACCACCTGGGTCAGGGACAGTTTGTTTGGAACAAAGAAGTGACATTTGAAGTTCGTATAATGTTAATAGGGTATTATAGGATTCCTGCATGCCACCTGATGTGATACCAGCTTTTTGCCTGCATTTACCTTGTGTCGCTGAAACATTTGAGTGTAGTGTCGGGAACTCGAGACAGACTCGAACTGCTCACAGGGATGTCGGCCTGTCCCTCAATACTTGCAGGAAACACTACATTTCGACTCAAGAGTGGGATAGTGAACGGCCGGTAAGAGCCGTCAATTTTATGTACGCTATCCCAGACTTCCTTCGCAGATTCAGCGCTGTTAATCGAGGAGGCGTACCCTCTAAAACGTTTTCTAATCGCTTGCCTTCTAATACACCTCGATTGGGCCCTCTTTATTTTAAATTCTATAAGATTGTTTGTTGTACGGTAGCACCAAAAATACTTTATGCTAGATTTTGTTATTTTTTGGTGAGACGGTAATCTTTGGTCTAACAGGGCTTAGGTCTTCTGGGTAGATGAGCTTCAAATTATGTATCATGACTATGGCAGTTTTTATACAGACGGAAAAAAATTGACTCGTTAGTAGACAGTGCAATGGTGGGATCATTGGTATATCAGATAAAATTAATCAATTCGACAGCCGCTATAATACCAACAGAGCTTTACGGTTACCTGCTGGCAGTTGATTACATAATTTAAAAAAAAGCTTCCTCATGCTGTAATCTACACCGGCTTTTTAAGTTTTATAAAGGCAGTTACATCAATGAACTGTCTAAGAAACATACTGGTTTCTGGGTTAAATAACAAGATTATCTTCGCTGCAAAGAAAAATCTTGACATAGTCCTATGATGGGTTCCAAGCCACGTTGGCATTCTTGAAAATGAGGCGGCTGACTGAATAGCCAGCTCGCTAATGACAGAGAAATCGATACACACCAAATACCATACAAAGATTACCACAACGCTTTGAAACGTTGCATCCACGTAAAGTGGCAGCTGCAGTGGAACAATAAATCGGCAATAAACTGCAAGCAATCAAACCTTTTCAAGGCGAGTGGGAGAGTGCCGGACATCGGAAGCGCTTCTATGTGGTCATACTCTCTAGGTTATGAATTGTTCCTGCCGGTCTCACACATGGACACCTCTTGAGCGAGGAGGATGCCCCTAAATGTGGACATTGTAACTTTCCTCTAAGTATTACGCATATACTCATTGAATACCCTATGTTTCATCAACGCCGTTATATACACTTCTCACTGCTTTTTTAAAAGCACATTACACTACACCTTCCCTTACTACTAAGTGATTAACCGCTCACCCACACAGCTGTATTTTTAACTTCTTCACAGAAATCGGCCTTCTACACCGAATGTGATTTTACATTCTACCCTAAACACATGGTCATTCTTTTTACACTTATACACATTCGTATTCATTGTTTTATCACATATTTCGCTACTATAGCTCTTTCCTAACTTTGAATTAATTAATTGCAACAGTCTAAGCTTGGCGCAATATCGCCTTGGATGCTTATGCGCCATAAACCCCTAAATCAATCAATCAATGCTACCACATACGGAAGGAGACTTTAGATCTCCCAGAATTCTCGGTTTTTACCATGGGGGAACTGATGTGTGCCCTTAACACGGCCATGTGCAGCACCGCCTCCGGGCCAGACAACATAACGATTAGTGCTGTTCGAAATCTTCGAGGGGAAGGCCGGCAAGTTCTCGACTTTTTTAATGACCTATGAGAAGCAAGAGTGCTGCCCAACGACTGCAAGCTTTCCACCGTCATGCCCATCTTTAAGAAGGGCAAGTTCCCCACTAACATCACGAACAACCTGGCCTCCAATCTCCAGGACTGTTCTTCCGAGAGGTAGCTCTTCCACCCTCACACGACGCCTTTTCTGACAAAGTGGATCAACCGCTGCTTTTCCACGGAATCTAAGTTGATATTTTTCAGGATAGCTTGCACCTTGCTTTCGACTTTTGCAGGTTCCTCAGCCAACGTTTGGTCCAAAACCCGGCAATCTTAAACACCAATCCCTGAATATCAGGATGTAGCGACTTGTACGTCTGTCATGGTTCTGCGGCTCCATGCCATAATGAGAAGAAAGAAGTACACCGCAAAACCCTCCTTGGTTAGACTACATCGACCTCGTAGAAGGCAAGCCCATCCCGAAGAACGCGAGCTTGAGACATCCAGATCGTCAGAAATCGCAAGCCAGTAGCCACAACAAACGAATACAGACCTGGGAAAGCTCGGCGGAGAAGCTAGCCGTCTACACAGACGCGGCTTTCGCGACACTCCCAGACCAACTTGCTACGGTCGCAGTGGCAATACCAGGAAAAGGAATTATATCTTCCAAACAATTACCAAACAGCCCCTCCGTCAAGGGTGGCGCACTCGGAGCGATTCAATATGCGATTGAAACAGTCCTCAACGACACAACCATTAGACCCTAAGAGCTCCACGTTTTTACGGACTCGGTAGCCTCGCTCACCGAGTGCAGAAATAGGAACAGCCCCTGCAAGAGAGCAAAATCCATAAAAAAGATGGCCCTCCAACTTTCCCTGCAAGGTACAAAAGTCCAGCTGTCCTGGGCGCCCGCCCACGCAGGCATAGCTGGCAATGAGCAGGCTCACTCTGCAGCTCGCGCGCTAATAGCTACACTCCGCGAGACGCAGAAGCCGCCCTGCCACCGCCATGATCACGGCTACGCATCTTCCTCACCCGAAGATGACGAAGACGAAGACGACTATGACCCCGACGAAGCCAAACAGCAGATCAAACTTTCGTCCCGTACTGCGCTGAAGGAACACCTTCCACCCATCTCCGACCCACTGCCGCGAGGCTTTGGGCGGAGAACGAGGGTGCTCTTAACTTGCATTAGAACCAATACCGCTTGCACGCCGAACAGAAGACCAGCGTGGGAAAAGGCGCGCACACCACCGACATGCTGCTACTGCAAGGACCCCCAACATGCGGTCGACCTAGTCCACCTGTTATGGGGCTGCAAAGGCCTTGAGGCAACAAGGAAGAAGCACTTAGAGGACGGGGTGACATCCATGGAGGACTGGGTCTTTCCCCCAGGCCCTCCAGATAAGCAATATCAAAGTCTACGCACGCTTCTGGATTATATCCACGAAGCTGGCATAGAAGTACATATATAATTCCCTTCCCCCATACCGCGAGTCCAGGCCGCGATGCCATTGACTCATTCCTCTCCCCCTCCCCCTTAAAGCGGTTCAAATAAACGTTTTATACTACTACTACTCCGCAAGGAGGTCTATGGCTATGGTCCAGGACTTGCCCGTCTCTTGCTACGCCCAAGCTGCAACGGCAACTATTTACTTCTGAAACCCAGGATTCGAGGTGACTACGGTGAGCTGCACCTCTTCGCGGTTCGTCCACGCAACAAACTATCCGGGGCATTCTATGTGAGGGACTGAGGGACCTTTGCCCGTCATTGAACTACATAGTTAAACCTACTTCTTTTTGTATATTTTTGTCGTAATTACTTTCTTGATTTGGCCTTTGTCTGTATTTGTATTTTGTAAATAGAATGCAACGACTTCTCTGCCGCTTGACGTTCTCTTCATTCCACTTGCGACCCGTCGTCTCGGGCGAACCGTGACGACGTCACAAAAAGCACATACGGCTAGTCTCTCTTAGCGTACCACGACCGAACGCTTTCGTCATAATTTTCGAAAACATTCAGACCATCAACGAAGGTTTTAAAATACTTTTCAAAAGTTCAATCCAGGAAACCATACACCGGAATATTTTTCGCGTGATTGGAGAAAGACACGCAACAATCCTTTGGATTTCTTGACGCGGCAGCAGATTCAGCGGTAAGTGAGTGAAGAGGATTTCTGAATGTGTTGTCAAAATGTCGTCCATACTAAATTTCTCCAGAAAAAATACATCTGGAGTTGCGTCATTGCAGACCTGGTAGTATTCCTCAAGCGTTTCTACTGCCCAGCGGCTTCCACACTTAAAAACAGTGTCCAGGATGATGTTGCCTTTTCCCGGCTTGTAGACCAGGCCGCTGCGGTTGTCGTTTTTTCAGAAGGGAGCATTGAGGTTGTGGCCATCGATCATCTCGTAAAAAGAGCGGTCCCCGCGTTTCACGGTCTGTGGCGGAATAATCATAATGCGCACGCATCGTTTGCGTGCTAGAAGTGATAAATTCACTGAGTCTATGTCCTTTCGTTTATAATAATATTAGTAGGTGACTACTTTTCTTTGTATAAAAATCGGGTCCCTCAATGCCTAGGGGGCTATTGTGACGTGAGCTCGCAGTCGTAAAAGCTAATCTAATAAAACACTGTTCCTCTCGTTGAGCAGTAAAATAATTGAACCACCAGGTTTTTTTAGCCGAGTACAAAGCAGATAACTCTTCGGTTTGCGAAATGTAAAGGGTGTGGGATTCCACTTTTGGGGTTACCACTTAGAAACAGAGAAGGTTCCTTGGGTCCGGATAATGACGTGCTTATTGACTGAAATGCCAACACGCTTCGCTCTTAGACAATGAAAAGTCTGGGCGCTGGCTCAATTGCCAGTATCACCCGGTCGGTTTCCCGCGCTGCCGCATTAGACAGATTCACGGGAACTCGGAGGCCCACAAAGAAAAACCCAGCTCCGCAGAACCAGGGCCTCCGCCGACGAGAGCCACGGCCGCCGTTCGCGGCCGCTTATCGAGCCAGAGGAAATTGGACGCGCCCGGGGTAGGTAGTGTGACTTATCCCGCAGATGGGCTGCGTCCACAATCATTTCCGAAGGGAGCGCCGGAGGCACTTTCACCCAAAAGGGTGAGGGTAGACACGCCCTCTTCGAGGAATGCGGCCTTACCCCAGTATCCGGGATGACGTCGCCATAACGCTCCTACGGCCTGCTTGTGCTAGGCCTAGATAGGGAGACGGGGAACACGTTGTTCCCACACTCCTTTCCCCTTAAGGCTAAGGTAGGGCTAGAAACAAAATTTGCCTACCGACTCTTCAAACCAAGAAAAAAAAAAAAAAAAAAAACTACCGCGTCCGGTACCGACCCTACATGCTGGGGTTAACAAATGAAAAATCTTCGGGGACGCTTCAGGCGTTGAAGTCCGTGGCTCACCATGGCGCAGGGACAGGACGATGTCTTGGCCGAAGTCCAGGAATGACGACGCCGGAGCGTCTCCCGACGACGCGTCCCGTCGTTGGCGTCGGCACGAGCGCCCACCCGCAGTGCAGGTGGCTTGCAGGCGGGGTCCAGGCATCGGAACGGGAATCCGCAGGTTGGGGCAGCAGTAGGGTCGCCGTGAAGGCAAAGTGTGTCGGGGAATGACACTCGAAGTCCTTGAATGGCAGCGAAGCCCCAGCTCCAGATTCCCAGGGTTGGAGACGGAACCAGGCAGCAGGAGGACACGTGACGCCATCTTGATCACAGCGGAAGTGACCAAGTCTTTCGGGCCGGCAGGGGGACAGGCAGCCCCGGCGATGATGACGTTGCCCCGGCATTGTTGTCCTCCTCGTGGGCCGCGCCATGACTTACACCCGCCAGGTACTGGAATGCAACCTGCGCTCTGGCCCCTCTCCCATTTTTTCCCCAAGAGAACCTCGGAAATTCCGAGCAAGGTCGAGCCGTCCAACTGAGGACACTCGACCAATCCCTGGGTCTTCAAGGACCCAGAGATAAAAAAGTGACAGAGACAAAGTTGTCTTTTCTGCCGTTATTCACGTGCATCGCACTGGCTCGGCTTGCGTAGTTATTGTGAAAATACTTCCACGACTCCGCTTATTGTGAACACGGATGTCCACATACCAAGCTGACTCGCGTCACCCCGGAAAATGGATTTGTTAGTGACTATTCGAAGAGGCAAAGTTCTTTGTAGCTGCTTTTGCTAACGATGCCTAATCGCTTCGATTTGCGGGCGCAATGAAATGTCAAATGCGCCACCCTGTCCTTTCTTGTGATATTGAAACGATGCAGGGCTGCAATCGGGAAGGCTCGCCAACATTGTTATTTTCCAAACATGTTAGCTTTTACCTTAGGCTAAAACACAAATTCCTGTGGCTGCAGGTATAGCACAGCGACCTAACTTCGAAAAGTCTTGGAGCCGCGTGCTGCCCTGGCCAACGCGAACTATAGGAGTGCACCGAATGCAACTCCCAGCCGCACAGGACAGCCACCTTGAACTGCAATGTTCGTAGAGGCCAAGCACCGTAGCTTGAGTTTATCTGCATCAGCAAAAACAGAAACCGATCTCAAATAAAAAAGAAACCCCGTGCCAGTAGCAATACAAGACTATTTACGGCACCGATCGGCAACAACACAAGTTGCTCGACCCGGCGAGTACGCTGCCCGGCTGCCAAAGCCCGTCTGCAACAATGCAAGTTGCTTAGCGACGTTAGTGGCGAGCGCACCGCCCGGCGGACGCACCGCCCGACTTCGCAGAGTCCGCGAAAGTATTTACAATTATTAACATATATACACCCCGGATCGTTCTGCTGAGCATCAAAAACTCAACGGTGCTACCGTCGATCCCGAAGGAACACTTCGAGTGCCGTGGTTCACAATCTCGTCCAGCGACCGCATGGCGGTCACCTTAATCGGACACGCAATCATCTCGGGGCGCTGTTCAACCTGTTGCACTGCCCGGTAGCACTATTGAACTGCTCCCGGACCCCGCGGCGTTTTCACATTTAACGTCGCTTTTACGGGGCCGCAACTCGATAGGTAACCCTCAAAGGTTCCTAACGTTATTGTTGCGTGCGACGCTCACTGACTTATGGCCGGAGTCGATCGCGGGTAAACGGAACATACTAAATTCTAGTAGCCGAAAACCATGCTCACGCCAGTCCTCTGTCCCTTGATAGCGGGAAGGAAAGTTGGAGTAAAAAGGAAATCAGTTTGACTCGCTCAGTTTTCGTGGGGGCCCTTTGTTCCGGGGGTCGCTTGGTCAACCTAGAGTGCCTTCATATGCGTTTCGCAAAGCGCACATGAAGGCTCCCTAGGTCAACCTGATGGCTACTGGTCCGTCGACGTGGCGACGAAGGGCACCATCGGCGGTCTCCGCACCCTCGCTAGGCTGGGACCGGTGTTGTTCGGATTCACCCGCGCTGCGTATTCTAGCAGTGGGCGATGCAGGCACAGCGCGTTTCCTCGCTCCGAGATACGCTTTTAGTTTGTGCGCTGACGGGGTGTCCACTCTGGGTGGGCCCCGCGAGCCGTCTTGAAGACATAAAGCTGCACTTGCTTTTTGTTGCGTCACCGTACTTTGTTCGAGAACGGGGTTTACCTCGAAAAGCGCAGGTGCGCTCTTCCCAGCAAAGTAGGCTGGCGTCGTCCCGATAGGGAATGCCTCGGACGCATTCCGGGCGTTGAGTCACCTCCGTTTGGAAGCGAGCTCGGCTGAAAAGACACTGCATTGTGTCCGTGGGTGGCTGACGTGGCCACTAAAGGCCTGTCCAAACAGGATACTACAAAACTCACGACTCCGGCAAATCGTGCAGCGCTCCGCTTCCGGCCGTCGGAGGGAAATTTCCCTCCGTCAAAGCTCCCGGGGGGAAACTTCCCCCCGTCAAATCTGCCCCTCGCTTCCTCCACGGCGGCCTTGCTCTGCTCATCACGTGGGTCCGGAGAGCCACTCAAACGCTCTGTTGGCTGTCGGTCAATCGCTCAAGGCCTCCAATCACAATACGGAACCGCGTCGGACGCCATCACGACGAAAGTGAATCTCGACAGAGAAAGCAGATCCGAGGCGGACGAAACGCACCCTTCGACGCAGGAATGTCCCAGATCCACCCGAAGCCGGACCCCCTTGGCCTTCGAGCCGAGGCGACGGCGCTACGCGAGGGCGTTGGCAAGGTGAGCCAGACGCAGGTGGCGTGTGACGTCAGAGAAAAGTGGAGGAGGCGAGGAGAGAAGTCGTGATCGTGGAAATTTTCACGACTCCTGCAAAAACTTTTACGACTCCGACAAATCATAAAAATAGAAGTGTCCGCTTCGATTTTCACGATTTGTCGGAGTCGTGTGTTTTGTAGTGTTCTGTTTGGACACCCCTTAAGCCGTTGAGTGGCAGCGGGTGTCGGGCGTTCGCCTCTCCCTTTGTCCACCTGTTTAATCCTTGGCCGGAAATTGACCTGGTTCGCTATCTTAGCGAAAAGAGATAGATGCTGCTGTCTTTGCAGTCCATGGAAAGCCGCACGTTGGGGCGCCAAATGTGGGCTTTCCCCTTTGGGGGTTACCACTTAGAAGCAGAAGGTTCCTCGGGTCCGAATAATGACGTGTTTATTGACTGAAATTCCAACATGCTTCGCTCTTAGACAATGAAAAGTCTGGGCGCTGGCTCAATTGCCAGTATCACCCGGTCGGTTTCCCGCGCTGCCGCATTAGACAGATTCACGGGAACTCGGAGGCCCACAAAGAAAAACCGAGCTCCGTAGAGCCAGGGCCTCCGCCGACGAGAGCCACGGCCGCCGTTCGCGGCCGCCTATCTAGCCGGCGGAAAGTGGACGCGCCCGGGGTAGGTAGTGTGACTTATCCCGCAGATGGGCCGCGTCCACAATCATTTCCGAAGGGTGCGCCGGAGGCACTTTCACCCAAAAGGGCGAGGGTAGACACGCCCTCTTCGAGGAATGCGGCCTTACCCCAGTATCAGGGATGACGTCGCCATAACGCTCCCACGGCCTGCTTGTGCTAGGCCTAGATAGGGAGACGGGGAACACGTTGTTCCCACAAGGGAAAACAACGGAGATACAACAAAGTCAGTGATTGCGGTGTAGATTCATTAAACACACAACAAAGTTTCAATTACTATTCATTCTAGGAGATGAGACATAGAAAATATTACAATTTGAACAAGAGAAACGAACGCTTTCAGATAAAGATACTTCAGTTAGTTCAAACTGAACAAGCCATCGAAATATATAAAATGCGTTATTCGCTAAAAACGAAAACAGCGCTAAGAACGAAGACTTAAGTCTAATTGTTTCTCTTACAACGCGTTTGAGATCTTTGACCTCTTTGTGTACTGATTTTGTCTCCGACCACTGTGCCGTGCAGTTGTGGCGTTCCTGCATATATGTTGCTATATCAATATTGGCCACTTTGACATTTACGTTACTTTTATGCTCTGTAAGTCTGTCATGCAAACACTTGGAAGTGGATATTCGTCATAAGGTAACCGGTAATAGACCAATTCGTTACACCGGAACATTCCCGTAGGATAATTTGTCACTCGGGCCACCTATCACACAGGGTCTATGCCAACTCGTTGACGGCCTGCGAGGGAATCGACATTTGCGGAAATGCCAAGAACAGATAACAGCATCGAGCTTGGTTCTGAGAACTGCAGGTATTAATCCAATATCTCGTAAGTTGTTTGTAGCAACAAACGCGAATTACCTTATTATAGTTGGAGGGGCGGTGCATTTGGGGTTCCGACGTAAGAGAACTGCACCTTTCTGAGCACTGGTTGGGGCGCAAACGTCGAATATAATGTCACGAAATCGCTAAAAATGCAAATTCCCTATCATCACCACTGCCCGCAAATGAACAGAGAGGTGAATAAGACCTCGCCGTGACTTCTGCAAAAAAATGATGACGGCATACATGACCGCGTTCCACCTCTTCCGTCAACCATACTTTGCTTTATGTGAATATATACTTCATAATAAAGCTATGCTCGTGTTTTTTGTTGCTAGGTGCGTGCTCAGCGAAGCTATACACTACTAATAATTTGCGCGTGTTTTTCTTTTTTTTTTCTCTCTTTAAAAGCAATTTGGGCTGTAGCTCCCCCAACATCTGGGCCTTTCTGGCAAGAGAGAGCAGTCCTTGACGGAGATCAAACTCGCTCAAGCAGAAAGTGGCACTACGTCTTCAAGGGTGTCGAAGAAGCATGACAAGTACAACAAGCAGGTTGTCGTGAACCGCTACGACAGTGAGAATTGTCTAGGAACATTGAGGGCAGCAGCTGGAAATATTGCGTTTTAAAATGCTAATATTTCGACTAATACACACTCTGTTTTCAAGTGTAACCTGACGCTCTTGGTAGTCACTTATTAATTAGGAATATACCTTCAATGCATTCAACTGCGGAAGCACCTGTTATACAAACATTAAAAAAATTGATATGCCAGCAATGATGGGCGCAAGCCCATATGAAAGTGAATATAGGAGAAGTCGGTCTCGCGATTCACTGTATTACAATAATAATGCATTATATTCAGCATTTCAACAAATAAGTGAACTTTAAACTTTCATTTCCGTGCCTCTTTAAAAATTTATATGACGAACTATCATGTGAAGAGTTCCCCTAGAACGAATTATCCTATGTGACCAATTGTCCTATTACCAGTTGGCCTATGACGAATCGGCATGTCACGAACGGGCCAACACCCCAACTGGAAGTTGGCACCACATATTTAAACCCAGACGCTAAAAGCTATCTCATACAGTACACCTTTCTCGCAAGGTACCGATTCTCTTTATGGTCTTTCTGGCACCCCTTCCTTTGTCTCTGAAATGCTGTAAAGTTGCCCAATTTGCAATCTGTATTGAAAACCACATTTACACCAAAGTTGTTTGCACAAGTTTTTACGTTGTGAGAAATCGTGTGGAAGGAGTTTGAACAAAAATGGGAAACTTACACTAGCTTGCCTGCACCTTCACTGTGTTTTCGTTAAATAATGACACACACGCTGACGACACCACGTGCTACATCGCGAGATTTAAGTTTCAGAACGTGTGCCATTGTCAGTAAGCAGTTCTGCTCTCGTACCAGCAATTGCTAGTAAGAAACATCTAGTGAGGTTTACAGCACTGATAACTGAAATTTTGTGAACTAAAGACACCACCCGAGAACACCCAAAACCATTGGTTTTTTGTTTTATTGGTCCCATGGAACAGTATCCACATATGCGAATTTAGTCTGAACTGCATTCACTCAGATCTTATCAAATGCGCGGCGTGACCCTTCGCGTTTCTTGCTTAGTCCTTCGGCTCTCAAGTTGGAGCAGTCTTGTTTTTTAAGATGCGATAATATGATGCTTTCGACTGTCCACGTCCCGCGTTTCAGAAGTTGTATGTGACTATATTATTATTATTATTGTTCTACTAATATTATTATTATACTGATATTACAACAGAAAATGTGTTCACCGATGTGCCAGTGGGGACAGGACCATTAGTATTCCTGTTCGAGCACACTACCTGGTCATAAACATCTAAACGACTTCCTTCCGGTCCAGAAGCCAGTCCACACCATCCCAAAGCCTTGGCACAGAAGTGCCCTCCATTTCTTTGAAGAACCTTTCCTCTAGTCGCCGCGACTGTTCTACCGAAAAGTGATTCCGCCAGTCTCCAACGACACCCTTCCTCACGAAGATTACTTCCAAATCCTTCTTCATCTTTGCCATGCTCGTACCATCAATTACAGCCGTCATTTTTGCTTCGTCTTCCGCAAGCTCTTTAGCGAGTTGGTCGTCCAAAAAACCAGCGATCTTGAGCACCGATTTCTTTGTGTGAGCATGAATCGACTCATATGTGAGAAACAGCACGTTAGGTTCGTCTTTCTTTGCGTACCAAGATAGTAGGTTCTCATAGTAGCTGCCGAAGGCCGTGAGACCTTCGACGAAAAGCTCAAAATACTCGTCAAATGTTCCATCTTGATAACAGTAACCGGGAATTGCCTTCGTGTGATGGTAAAAAGACACGCAACAGTCTTTAGGATTCCTGGTCACGTATATATACTTGGTGGATGGCGAGAAAGGCGTCAAGTGAAAGGGCAGGTGAGTGAAGATGACTCGCGGTCTCTGGGCCTTGAGAATGCCGTCCAGACCCTGCCTCTCGAGAAAGCTCCATCCCGGTGTGACGCCCCTGCAGACTCGGAAGCACTCCTTGACGATTTCCAGCACCCAGTGAGTGCCGCACTTGGGGAAGGTGACCAGGATAATGTCGCTTTCCTCCGGCTGATAGCGGAGGCCGCTCCGGTAAACCTCTTCTGAGTAGGATCCCGGCAACCGGTGGCCATCGATGATCTGGGCGGCGGGTCGGTCTCTCTCCCTCATCCTCTGGGATCGAAGGCAGACGGCGTTCAACTGTCAGTTTGAAACCCCTGCCGGGCGGGTACGTTAATGGCCTCAAAAAGAAACTCCTTTAGAGATTTGCGCACCAGTCAGGAGACGCGCTCTAGGCATATTAGTCTGACTTCTGACACCACCTGCTAGTTATGCGTGCAGACACGTGGCAGCCAACGGCATTGTCTGTTATTTCACCCCCGTCTTTCGTCGTCTGCAATGCCGTAGGACGCGTCCATTACAGCGGCATACTAGCTTTCCATCATGCACGAGCCACGGCCTGCATTGGTTCCTCAATTTTTTAGAGGAGTTTGTTTGGAACACCTTTAACGTGCCTATCTGACAGGTCTGTAAGCCAGACTGTAGGCGCCTCGTCACCGAACAAAAATTTCAAGGCGCTGGATGAGCAACCATGTCGTGTTGAACGCTGTAACAGCACTTGTGGCCAATCCGAGTACCGCGTTTTGACTCGACGACTAGCGCCCCAGCATGCTGTTTTCGGGATGGTCCAGGCTAGCGCTATCACATCCTTAAAGTCTGAACGCGTGCACAAAATAAATAAAAAAGAACAACTGAAAATCGCGCGAAACCTGAACGATACAAAATATTCACCTGTGATATATATTTTCTCAACAAAATAACCCCGCGTATACATCTTTTCTGTTTACCCTCATGCCCAATCACGTATAGGTAACTAATCCGGTATGGGCGACGCAAAAAAAGCAAAACATTACAATCTGGATTAAGTAAAAAGAATAAAAAAAGTAGAGAAAAATTCACAGCCGCAATAAAAAATGTGAACACCTTCCATTTGCGTGGCTATGACAAAACGATGTTTTCCGCTATACCAGAAATTACTGTTTAAGATGGCGACGGCTACGCAGAGATCATTTGCAGATACTGCATGTAGACTACAGAAATACCAAATATGAGTTTCATAAACCATATATGCAATTTACGTGCAGTATGAATACTCTCGTTTTGCGAAAATAGCGTGAAAGCATCTTATTATTATCTTCAGTTCAATTATTGGCTAGTTTTAAGGCAGTATAGTGGAAACTATGAAAAAGCGTGAACAGAACATTGGAATTTTTTTTTTATTTAACTTGGACAGAATATCGAGGAGTACTAAAGTTCTCGGCTCAGGTGTAATTCCTGAACGATCATTTTACACCACACCAGGAAGTACTCGGGGAAAAGCCTAACTCGGTCCAAATTTGGCAATCCTAACTTGGGCCTAATAAGGCTTTTCTCCAAGGCGCACTTATAGTGCGAAAGTACAGTCGCCCAATTTTTTAATAATATCACGCGAGAGTCGACCGCCGTAGTGTATGAAGGCACTCTAGACCGCCGGGACGGGCAGTGCCGTGCCGCGGAGAAATGCAGCTTCACGGGAGATTAAGCGCGTGCGCACAAAGCCCTTTCCGGGAAGCGTCGTCTGCTATGCTTCGTTTCAGCTTCGGTCCGAGCGCGGCCGATGTTATGAGCCGAAGGGCCAATCGAAGAGCACAAAAAGCGCAGCGTCATGGCGCGCTCTCTGGGCTTGATAAGACTAGCCGGCGGAGGAGCAGTGCACAGAGAGAGAGCGAATACCGGCTGGTCCTATCAACTGCAGAGAGCACGCCATGACGTTGTGCCTCTTTCGCTGTTAGATTGGCCCTTCGGCTCATAACATCGGCCGCGCTCGGACCGAAGCTGGAACGAAGTATAGGCTATTCCGCTGATCGCACACAGCCCCTGCTCCGTAGCAAAGGAGCGCGCTGCGCCGATTTTCCGCAGCCGACGCTACGAGCCATCTTGGCCAGTCCATCGCTGAGAGTGTGTCACGTGGCCTTCCTGTTGGGCACAACTGCACGTAACAGGGTGACAGCGCTGGATTGGTTTTGATGGCTCGTAGCATTGGCTGCGGTATATAGTTTAATGCATCGTTGCATTCAGCTTGTCGCGTCATTGTATTTCTCTTTTTCTTCGTGCTGACAAAGTAAACGCAAACAAAAATAAAAGAATAAAAAAAACACTAAATTAAACGAGATGACGCGCGGTTTCTTTCACGCCTGAGCAGTATCACGGTATCACGCAAGCAAGCGCACTTCAGATCTTTGCTTAAAGGCGGTCAGCTATGCCAGCCATAGAGTTATTATAATGTACGCCAGAGGTTCAACTGGCGCTAGTGTCTATGCGAGTTCCGTGACGCAAATTGAAGCAGACAGCAACCAGTGTACTTTTGCGGTGCTCCTGTGCATTCCTATGGGAAAACGCGCGTGCATTTTGTCTCTTCCTCCGGAAAATAACACGGAGCACTTTGGTTATTTCGGTCGTATTGAATAGTATGTGTCTTAATTAACATTGTAAAAGTGTAATTGCTTTAGTTAACGCATTTTTCTTTTCTAGTGAGCGATGTGTAACTTCGCTACATTTCAGTCCCAAACGCGTGTGTTCCGCAGCAAGTGTGTAAGAGCAAGCGACGATTCAAAGCAAAATTAAAATCGAAAGGAATATGGAGTGTGTTCAAGGCTCGCCAGCATACCGGTGACGCTTATATATATTGATAATGCCAGTCCTGTCACTATATGAAAATGACCCCATCGTGCATGCGCGGATAAAAACATTCAAAACGTAGATAATAAAGTAAGTGGGCTATGAAAGGTGTCTCTTGGTATTGTTTTCTCTGCCGGGCAGCCTTTATCGGGCAGTTGTTCTCAAAGATTTCAAGCGTGCGGGTGATATCTTGAACATACAAACGAACATCTTCGCACAGAGCAGAAAGAATAAGGCTGTACTTGCTTCTTTAAAATCGGAATATATTGCGTGACCTTCAATTTATTTTGATCGTACATGCACGGGTAGTTACTGATCCAGTGTTACTGCGTAGTTCTTGCCGTCCGTCTCCCTTTATTTTCAGATGTTCTTCGTTCGTCTGGCACGTATATCCCTCATGCTGAAAAGCGCCGACGTCGTGTTCGCGCTAAAAGTGTCCGACAGTGCACATAAATACACGTACGAAGCCGTTTTAGCACCGTTTTTAATCCGACCAATTTGAAAGAAAAACGCCGTAACTGACCAATTATTTCGTCAGCCTGACTGAGAAATGTTTCAAGCTACTTAGTACGTACGAATTATTCGGGATATTTGCTCTTATGATCGAGCGCAGGGAGAAAATGCACTCACTTTTCCCCATAGAAATGCATTACCGAAAGTCAATTTTCGACTGGTTCCTGCCTGCTTCAATTTGCGTCAGCACACTAGCGCCACTTGAACCTCTAGCGTACATTATAATAACTCTATGATGCCAGCAGATAAGGAACAGGGGCTGTGTGCGGTCAACAGAACAGCCTAGCAGACGACGCTCGCACCGGAGAGAGCTTTGTGCGCACGCGCATAACCTCTCCCGTGACGCCGCATTTCTCCGCGGCACATCGCTGGCCGTTCCAACAGTCGACGCTCGCGTGATATTATAAAAAAGTTGAACGACTGTACGTATCATTGACATTTCTATGACTTTTTCGTTCGGCTCATTATTGCCGAAGAGCCACACATGAGTCATAAATGCCACATAAAAGCCATACAAGTTACAACCCGAAGTGAAGTGTTTGGAAATTTAGGCACCAAGGTTGCCAGGTGAAAACCAAAGAATCAGGCAGACTCTGGCCAAAAAGATAGGTTTTTTGTTTTGGATTTTAAGGCCCTAAATTGCCGAACAAATGACGCAAAGAGCTGCACTACCCGGGACTGTAGTGGTTATGACGACTGCCTTTCAGTTCTTTGAGAGTAAAACAGGAAACATCAACGATGCGTTGCTAACTTTGTCGCAGGGTGTATCTCAGACTACTTTGAACTTCAGTAAAGCCGGATGTGTAAGTGCCGTGACTGTTTACATTCAGGAGGTGTTCATCAACAAAGCTCAATACCCTGTTTCCTTCTCCGCGTCGCGCAAGCAACGCCAAGAAAATCGTCCCTTCGTGACGGCTGCCACCTTTTTTTTGGAAAGTCGCTGGTTCTTCAGTTTGCCATAGAACGTATTTCGTTATTTATTGTAAATCATTCACTTAACTTTTTTTAAAAGTTGAAATACTACAGTTAAAAGTTAGGTGGTAAAGGTTGTTTGTTTTTCTCGAATTTGTTTCTAGAACTGCCACTGCGTGAAAAAAAAATATAATGCCTGTCTTTAGGTTATGAACGTCAAGGACAAATTCCAAGAGGTATTTACTGTAAGCCCGAAACATGCTGCATCGCCCCTTTAACAATGCACCAGAAGCTCCTTTCGCATTCTCATTATCAACAATTACTGTTCCTCCTTGATACACAAATAGTGGGCTATGCAGGCGCACTCCACGTAGAGGAAGCATTACTTGTCACGGCTACTGCATTTCTTGGTTGTTCCATGGAGCGATGCATTTTCGTGGATGGCACGCGGTTGTGTTTATTGGGATTATTCTTAACATGTTCCTGATTTAAATTGCCCCATTGAATTAGAGTACGCAAAGAAAAAGAACAGGAAAGCGATCGTACCGAGTTGAAGCAAGGTCGCCATATCTAAAGGGCAGACCGAGTGAACTGTATGGGGATTCACAGAGTTCAATTTGCCTTCTTATAACTAGATAAATTCAAAACAGAACATAGTGGTGAGACTGACACTTCAAGAACCATTATAACACAGAATGTGGTTTGCTGGTCGTTTCCAATGAGACAATCCTCATGAACGAGCGTCATAACGACCGTCATATTGACCGTCACGAGCGAGTGGCACACTGCGACCGTTACAGGCTTTAAAGTATTAAATAAAGAAAACACAAAGTTCGAGCCCGGGCTGGGCGTGAGTGTGGATTAGTCGGATATCCTCGCTACTAAACTATTAACAACTAGACTAACAGCTAGATTAAACTATTTTTTTTCGTGCAAAACATTTCTTTACACAGTTATTCACGACATGTAAATAATCCACACGACGATGCAATAACTTCTCTAACTGGCATTTACAAGCTACTTAAAGAACCAGACACCACCTATAAACATGTAGTTTGTACCTTAACGAGGCTTGTCTAGAACTTAATACATTCCAATTTAATATTGAATACTTCAGGCAGGTTAGCAGAGCCGCGATGCGCACCAAGATGGTGCCCAGTTATGTTAACATATTTATGGGGAAACTAGAGTCAGAATATCGTTATAGATGATCCCCTAAAGCCAGGAATATACAAAATATTTGTATATGGCATTTTGCCTGTATGGAGACACCGAGGCGGAGCTGCTGAAATTTAAAGATCATTATAATACTGCTTATCCAAACATTCGTTTTACCCGCACGTATTATCAAACCTATATTGACTTTTTGGACGTCTTTGTAACAATAGAAGAGTGCAAACTCTCAGCAAATTTGTACCGTAAACCAAGCGACCGACAAAAATACGTTCATTATTTAAGCAATCATTCACGTCATTATAAAAACCGCATATCTTATAGCCAAGTCCATCGTTTTAAACTTGTTTGCTCCATCCAGGAGGATTTTGATGCTAGAAGACAAAGTCTAAAGGCCCTATTGGATAAACAATGTTATCCACCAAGTGTAACGCGACACGCAACGCATGAATATAATACACGGAACGCATGAATGCCTGATATATATAATGAATTATTCTAGTTGTAATAACATCATAAGACGGCACTGCACAATTCTATAACAAAGCGATCGTCTTAAACGTGCTTTTCCATCCGCTCCTGGTGTAGTACAAAGACGATCACAAAACGTTCGAGATACGGTTGCAAACTTTTGGCTAAATTTATCGCCCCACATAACGAGTGCAAGAGCTGCGTGAAATCACAGTGTCAAGTCTGTAAAAAACTGCAACAAACGAGCACGACTAGCAGTGCAGATTCGCAGCTTTTAATGAAAAGGAAAGAACGTTCGCCATGTCACTCGTCAAATGTCATCTATTTACTTGAGCGTAAAGTACGTAATATGGAATATGTGGTGCAGACTGAAACAGCACTTAGAAACCTTTTGCGCTCTCGTTTGACACTTTGCTACATTTTGACACTCAAGCGTGAGAATATATCCATGTTGCCTAGTGTCACCAGCTTTGGTAGAGCGTAGATATATCATGGCTCTACTAAGGTTGCTTCGGCGTTCCTTCAAATAGATCACGTTTTTTTTGGCCAAGTGCAGAACGGCAACAAGCAAAACCAACAAATCCCCCCCCCCCCCCCCCCCCCCCCCGATAGAACCTCCGGAGTGTTTACTTTTCAACTGATCACGTTCAAGAGACAATCCCTGCAAGCTGCGGTGGATGACAAGACCGAAATAATGGTTATAGACCTTAAATCACAGTTTTCGCTGTAACACTGCGCATGGTTAACCGTCATGCTCGGTGTCACGGCGCGGTTTATTCTTCGAATGAGTCTACAGATTGGTACAGACTTGTGAAAATAGAAGCTCAAAATTTCTTGGAGTGATACATCCACAGCATGTACCTCGTTTCGAGTGTAAGTAACGAGGTAGTGAAGTTAAGAAGAGCCGCGTGAACGCTTGCTGACGTTACTTGGGGCATAAGTGCATTCGAGTGTACGAGAAAACTCACCGTGTAGTCTCAGGAAGGACTCAAACAAAGCAGCGGCGGTGACTGATTTTCAAAGAAAACGACCACTCTACTGGCCTTCCTGCCTCGACCGCATACACAACGTCTCGAAGCTCTTTAGTGTTGATATCGTGTTTCAAGCGGAAGCAGCGACCAGCGAATATCGGAGCCCAGGCTGCTCAGACAAAACAGGTTTTATCGCTGGAAGTGCCCTTTCGCACGTGCTAACCTTGCGCGTCCGTGGAAAGAGTGAACCAAGTCTCTCTGTCCGCGGAAAGCGAAGGCGTCGCGGGCGATAAATTTTCCCCTGCTTCTCTGCCAAGCGGCTTTGCAGCAACCTCCGAGCGACGCCGGTATCCGCAACTCCACAGGAAGCGACGCCTCTCAGCGCCAAAGACAGGACTTTTAAAAGCTGGTTCACATATTTTGCGTCTGAGTGTGCTCCAAGTGGGTAACGTTTCCTTGCAAACGCCTTCTTGGTGCACTAAGGAGGGTTTTGAAGAAGTTTGCTTTTGTAGGTATACTGCTCAGTCTGTGTCGGTTAATAAATACACTTAGTTCCGATTAACAAAGTTGCCTATTAAACATGTGGCAATAGAAATAGGCGAGGGCTATTTATTTTTTGCTTTGAAGGCAACTTCCTGGCCCCTGCCTCCTTGCGAAAATTGGACTAATGAAAAAAAACAACATTTTTATACAGATGGCGAGCGTTAGGATTATAGCACTTTTCGGATATGTTTTGGGTTACATTTTGACAAGCACGTGAACGTTCTTTTGGTCTAGGAAAAGTAACACTGGAACTATAGTATTGCAAAGAACGAATTATGTTTTCTCCTCACTTGCCTTCGCGGAGTGACGTGTCGCCTTGTCTTCCGGCGTCTCCTTCGTGGGGAGCGCGTCGCCTTCCCCACAGTTAAGCAAGATCAACCGATTGACCCGATCATATAGTTCTCCTTCGTCTGTATCTTGTTCTGCGCGGTTGCGATCCGCTGACATCCACGTGCTGATTCAGTTTTTTGGGAATTCTGCGGAACGCAGTTGCATTTCGTAGGATTGTTTCTTCGTTCAGCAAGGCTTTTTATAGAACGCCGAATGTTTGTTATGTGAAGACGTGCCCTAACCGAAAAAAATGAAAAACGTTTACAAATCTATATAATGCTAAATTAGAGCGCAGCTCTTGAGGAGGAAGAGGGTGGGAAATGGAGGGTATGCCCCTCCTCCTCCTCACCCTCTCCTTTCCGCTTTTCCTGTCCTCCTCATCCTCCCCTCTTCCTCCAATTCACTTTCCCCGCTAAATTTATCGGGAAAATGACACCACATGACTTGGTGTCACGTCACCTATGAACCAATTCAGTTTCTCCGCTAGATTTATCGGAAAAATTGACGTCGCGTGACCTCAACACCAATTCAATTTCTCGCTATATCTAGCGAGGAATTGAATTGACGTTGAGGTCACGTGACGTTGATTTTCCCCTATAAATCAAGCGGAAAAACTGAATTTGTCCGCTAAATCTAGCGGAGACACTGAACCTCCCCGCTAAGTATAGCGGGGAAGTTCTTGCAGTGAACCGTCCCAGGCAGCGCACCAATGTTGGTTCAACATTGGCCTAACATTGGCAAAGACTGGCCTCAATATTGGAAGTGCTACCATATCCAACGTTGGCCCAGTCATTGGTACCAATGTTGGGCCTCTGTGCAGCCATCGTTCCAGCCAATGTTGGCCCCATCATTTGTGCCAATGTTGGGCCATTGCTAAACCATCGTTCCAGCCAATAGTGATCCCAGATTGGCAAACACCGTCGTAATATTGGACAATACAGGAAGCGCTACCCGATCCAATGTTGGTCGTCATTGGTGCTGATGTTGTGCCATCGTTGCACTCGCCCAGCTGTTTGCAAATGTACTCGCCAAGCTGTTTGCAAAAACGAAGGAGAACAGAGACGATGGGTTGTTTTGAAGTCTCCTAGAAGTTTATTACACACAGCCTATTCTGTAGACAAGTACAAACAAAGCAATTCGTAATATGCGAAGAGGTACAACTTAACTGTTATACAATTAAGAATTGCTAAGCAAACAAAAACTTGGGTAATTCTTGGGTAGTGAGTGTCCTGTCTCCCGGCAGCTGGAAGAATTTTTTTTCCAAAATTCTACCGGTCGTCGCCCCTCATTGGCGGTGCAATCGGTTCATCGACAGATCGTTTCATCAACACGCGATGTTTTATAAAAGAACTCAGAATAGCTTCTTTTTTTTCTTTTTTAATGAGCAGCTGCAGACTCACATGAAGCGGCGTTAAAGGGTGGGCTGGGTCGGCGAGCACGCGCCTCATAAATACACGCGCGACTAAACGCCCGTACAGCGTGCAATTCGCGTAACGAGTGTCGATGAAACGCTAATGTGGACGAAACGTGTGTCCATGAAACGTGTATCCACGAAAAGGTGCCCGTGGAACGTGTTCTCACGAAACGTAGGGAGAATAAAAAATTCAGTATTCTACCTGCAGTTGGGACATGATTTCAGACAGCGAATGGCAGGTGACTGCTGGTAGAATTTCGAGGAAAATATTCTCCCGGCTGCCAGGAGATAGACACTGCCTAACTCTAGAAGTAATCCAGAAAAGTACCCATAAACGAACGATTAATTGTCGCGAAGTAGGTTGCAGCGCACTTAGGTTGACGATACCGCACTTAAAAGGTGTAATCCGAGATATATGTCGACACGGGCACGGCAGAACAGCCACTCAAACACAAAAACGAGAAGGAAGGTGTCCGTGAAGATTTAACACAATGTAGCACAAGCTGTCATTTGCCGACCAAGCACTAAGCACAACACAAGAATCTCTTGGGCGTCTTTGAAGAAATCGCTTGTTGTCGACATACGGGTAGGACCTTTCGAACGAAATAAATACCATTTACTACAGAAGCGGAATCCACAGAAGCGACGCAGGCCGCATTACATGCCAAACTAGGACCGCAAACAGGTATTCCGAGATTGTCAACGGCTAGTGCATCATCCGTCAAACCACGCGATCACGCTTCTGTCATTTCCCGCGCAGACTCAAGCGATAAAAAAAGCGGACCTTCTACTACGCTTTCAGCTTAGGGAGAGAGACAAAAGAGAGAAAGGAAGAAAGGCAGCAACTCCTTGAAGGCCAAAACGGGAGTGCACACACAAAAGGCTTATCGTCAGGGCCATCTCAACAATGAACACAATTAGAGGATTTGCCACTTGTGCCCAACGTTGACAGTGGAGTGAATGCTATGTGTGGCCTTAGGCTTCTGGCAGGTGCCGTATTCTGTCTTATCACCAGCTTCGAGTCTGTACGCACGTGACCCTAACGGGAGACACGATTGGCCTAAAACACGCCTAGCGTCTGCTCTGCTGTCTATACAGAGTGAACAGGACAGCTTTATGAAGGCCAGCTTTTGCACTTCCAAAATCTCCAGCCCAAAAGTGACCCAAAACGATGCAAGTTTGAAGATACTATGTTTTACGCCGTGTAACCCACATTATAATTTTAAACGAAGAACTAAGCGCGACTATTTTTACGCACGATGTCCACATATAAATAAATAAATAAATATAAATATACGTATATTTTTTTACCAATAAAAAAAATATGTGTACACTGTTAGGTACGCGCTTCTAAACTTCAATTTTTTTTTACGAAAAAGTTACATATAAAAGACACCACGGACAGCACATTTTCCGACTTTCAACACACGATGAATCTCCGACGCTCGCAGACGGAAAGTTGCGATGCTGCGCGAACGGTTTTTGAAAGATGCTTCGTAAGGTAGGCCAGGCGCAACGGCTTTGCAACCGTTTGAAGGGCAAAGGGTTCGTGACGACAAAGTAGCGTCTTGCGTCTTCAGTAAGCTAACGATGCTCGAGAGTCCCACGCTCACATTTCCGCAGAGCGAGCGCGGCCGGCCAGATTGAGGCGCAGTCGGCTCTCGCGTCGCGATTGCTACGTCGTTGCTTTGCCTACACCGATGTCATGTGCGCTGACATTCGAAACAGCACTCTCAAGACTTGATTCGAGTCCAATAGACAACTTCATAGAGCGACAAACTGCCATCAGAAGAGTAGAACTCATTTCGGTAGCGGTGTAAGCAGCGGCTTTATGATTGTTGACGCTTACATCGAGAGGGACGAAATATTCACAAAATTCTTAAATATTAAAAAAAAGAAATCCAGCAAGCAGAAACAAATACAAACACGGCAGTCCAATATTGTTCAGGTTATGCCGGTGTATAGCCAATATCAGAAAGCCAGTGGCTCTGACAGTCCAATATTGGACAGCTTATGCCGGCGGGTATCCAAAATTATAAAGCTATTGGTTTTGACAGAACAATATTGGATAGCTTATGCCGGTGTATATCTAATATTAGAAAGCCATTGGCTTTGAAAGACCAATATTGGACAACTTATGCCGGCAATATTCAATATTGGAAAGCCAGTGGCTTTGACAGTCCAATGTTGACCAGCCAATGCCAACGTATCACCACTATTGGAAAGCCATTGGCTTTGATAGTCCATTATTGGCCGATATGATTCCAATATTGGTAAGCATGTGGCTCAGTTAGGCCATTGTTAGACCATTCTTTGTGACATGAAATCCAATATTGGCCCAGTACTGTGTGCTGCCTGGGGTGGCTCGTGCATGATGGAACGCTAATATTCCACTTTCATGGACGCGTCTTGCAAGCCTTGCAGAAGTTTTTAGACGGGGGAGGAACAGCAGTCGGACGAAGGCGAACACGGACGCCGACGAGCAGCTTTCATGTTCGCGCTTTACGGACATTGCAGATGATGATAGACGGTGGTGGAATAGCAGACGATGCCGGAGGCCACCACGCGTCTGCTCGCACAACTAGCAGGCGGTGTCAGAAGCAAGATTATGGTGCCTAGAGCGCGTCTCTGACTGGTGTGTTTAGCATTCTATGCTGCCGATACATCAAAAATTGTCCTGAACTGTCAGAAATTACGCCACAAAACCCATAGTGTCATGCTGTCGGAAGTCGCGATCCGGGCGATTGGTCGTAAAAATGATGGCGAAATGCACAAGTGAACGCGAGTGTCGCTGTCATCACGGCGTCCCAACTTCTGTCTGGCAAAACTTCCGTGGTCGTTTCGCCTCATTATTGTATGGATCTTCTCGTTTGAACCTTCTCAAAACATCCATACCGTTTTTTTTTAGCATTTGGGCTTATTTGCATCTGGACCCGTCCTCACTAGGAGCGAATGGCGCGTGGTATGTTTTCAGAACTGGATTTGCTCCGGCGGCTTGTAGTGTGCGCTTCAGTCCACTTTAAGGTAAAATAGAGTACAGTGTGTGTATTAGGGGGGGGGGGGGGGCGCTTTCTGTGCAACCTCCCGCGAACCGGGAAAAGGGATACCTACGGAGCCGTGCTTTGACCAAAAAGAGGCGCTTGGTGTTTTATTGCCCAGCGGTTGCTGCCATTTTTTGACAACCCAACGAGTGAGGGTCCTGACCTTCGATGCATGTTCAAAGGACAGAGGGCACGTATTCAACGAACTATTAGTCAAACCGCTGGACTAATAGCACGTGTGCATGTGTATGCAAGAGCAGAGTTGAAGAAACTTCTTCGGGGATATGTGGCGACTCAGCCATAACGCCAACACCTCGAAGTGCCCTTATTTGATTTTTAAGAGCGCAGCTCTTAGGTGCCCGTATCCGGCTTGAGCGGCATTGTTGTCGGCGTAACCGCGCGTTGCATCATAGGACGTTCCCATAATGACGTCACACGTGAGGTCACGCGTGACGCCACGAGGGTCACGAGTGACGTCAGCAGGTCCACGATGGGAAAAAGGAGAAGTCAGGGGAGGGAATTTTTTCCGCTACATATAGCGGAAAAGTTCCACGCTAAATTTAGCGTAAAACGTTCCTGCTGAATTTAGCGGAAAAAGTTCCCCACTAAATTTAGCGGAAAAAGTTCTCCGCTAAATGTAGCGGAAAGACTTTTCCGCTAAATTTAGCAGGGAAATTTTTCTGCTAAATATAGCGGGAACATTTTTCGCAAAATTTATCACGGAATTTTCGCCGCTAAATTTAGCGAAAATATTTTTCCGCTAAATTTAATGGATAAGCTTATCAGCTAAATTTAACAAAAAAGCGAATTTACCAGGTAACAAGTCTCGAAATAACAGCGCTAGTATGGGGTTACACACAAACGAACTTACCACAATTAAATAAACAAAACAAAAAACACTCACACATAGTAGCACAATCACACCAGACAACACACAGCGCTGACACACAACTGAATCTGTAATTGCACTTCTTTTTTATACGGTGAAACAGACACTACAGGAACTATACTTTATATATTACCCATTCCCCAGAATGTATAAATATGAACAATAGCTAATAGTTACTTATTGTGAAAATAGCTAGAGATGAGTATGAAACAAATAAAACAGGCTTATTGTAAACGATATGTAGAACCTCCTTTATTTTTCCACGCCGTTAGGCAACAAGCTCTGCCTTTTGGATGCTAACCCTGATCCCCTGCAGCTTGCTTTAGGTTGTTACGAATGACAAAGTGAAACAAAGAATAACTGGGGAAACTGAAACGTTTATTTATTTATTTATTGAAAGTACCCTCAGGGCCCGAAGGCATTACAGAGGGGGAGAGCACATACATGAAACAAAGATAGTAATATAGTAACAAGTCGACAATATTAAATATACAACAAACAAAGAATAATAATAATAATAGGTCATGGGTCACTGCTAAAATAGCTAGTGATGGAATTTCTAAACAAGTTAGTATCAGTTATAGTAGCAATCAAACCGGGGAGGTGGTTCCATTCCTCGGCTGTGCGGGGTAAAAAAGAAGATTGAAATGTTGTGGTAAACGAACTTGAAACTCCAACTTTATGCTGATGGTCAAGACGGGATGAAATGTAAAAGGGGGGAATAATCATCCGATTGCGTAGGAGAGGGTTATGAAAATACATTTTATGAAATAGACATAGGCGTGAAATTTTACGTCGCAAGGAGAGAAGTGATAAACATAAACTATTTTTCATTGATGTGACACTAGCAGTACGATGGTAGTTGGAAAGAATGAAACGGGCTGACCTATTCTGAATGGATTCCAATGCAGTGATTAGAGTATCGTGACCGGGATCCCAGATGGAGGCTGCATATTCTAATTTAGGCCTGATTAATGTTTTGTAGAGGATCAATTTTAGTGAAATAGGTGCCAATGAAAAGTTGCGTTTTAAGTAGCCCAACATGCAGTTAGCACGGGTAGTAACATACTGAATGTGGGGTTTCCATGAAAGGTTATTTGTTAAAAGAACACCAAGGTACTTGTACGTTGCCACTTGCTCCAAAAGGTTGCCATCTAGGTGGTAACAGGGACTGTTGTTAGGCTTGCGGGACACTCTCAGCTGTTTACATTTACTAGTGTTTAGTTTCATTAGCCATAATTCACACCAACGAGAGACAGAGTTAATATCAGACTGAAGTGTAGACAGGTCAGAATCGTGACAGATTTCACGGTAAATTACACAGTCATTGGCAAAGAGACAAACGGATGAAGACACATTAATGGGAAGATCGTTAATATAGATTAAAAATAGTAGTGGGCCTAAAACCGACCCTTGAGGAACTCCAGAATTCACAGACACAGGAGGAGAATTTTCGTTGTTAATTGTTACAAATTGTGAACGGTTATTTAGAAAAGACCGAATCCATGCGAGAACTTTAGGGTCAATGTTAAGTTTTGAAAGTTTTAACAGTAATAGCTCGTGACACACCTTATCGAATGCCTTGGCGAAATCTAAGAAAATGCAGTCCACCTGGGAGCCTCGGTCAAGAATAGAATTAATGTCATGAGTGAAGGATAGGAGCTGAGTATCACAAGATAATGATTTACGAAATCCGTGCTGTGCTTCTGTGAAAAAATTATTCGACTCTAGGAAATGTACGAGTTGGGAAAAGATAACGTGTTCCAGAAGTTTACATGGTATGCTGGTTAATGAAATGGGACGATAATTGTTAGGGGAATACTTATCGCCACCTTTCGGAATTGGAACCACCTTCCCCACTCGCCAATCACAAGGTAAAATACCATCTTGCAGCGACTGTTCAAACAATTTTGATAGAATAAGAGATGAGTATAGTTTAGTGTTTTTTAAAAACTTGGAATTAATTCCGTCCACTCCTGATGAGGACGATAACTTCGGTTCATCTATAATTTTTGCAATACCAGCAGGATCAACAAAGATAGAATCCATTGGCAGATAACAGGAACAGCTCATCGAAGGGTAAGTTATGTTGCGAAAATCGGAGAAAGATTCCATAAATATACTATTTAAGACATTAGAACATTCGTCACTGGGCACGCTGTCACCACTAGAAGTTGTAAGAGAAATTGAAAAACGATCCTTTTTGTTAACAGTATTCCAAAATTTAATGGGGTTATTTACCAACATGTCTGGAAGACTATGTGTGAAAAAGTAAGATTTAGCGCCTTCAATCGCTTTTTTGTACACTTCTACAGAATTGTGATATGCGGCCCAGCGACGCTCACACTGGGAAAACTTGGCCGCACGGTACAAGCGCTTTTTTTTATTTGACAGTCTCTTCAGGGCTTTCGTGAACCAAGGTGACTGATTATTTTCAAGTATATTTCGGAGCGGCACGTATTTGTTGATAAGGGAGATTACCTTATCTTTATACAAATTCCAGTTTTCGTCAACCGAGCGCCCCGAAAAGTCTATCAAATACTGGTCAAAGAAAACCGCAAGATCATTGTTGATCTGATCAAAATTCGCTCTACTGTAATCGCGTATTTTCTTTCGTTGGTCAGTCGGCCTAGATACCGACGTTTTGAAATGAAAATGTAACATAGAGTGATCACTGATCCCTAGAAGATAAGTTATGTCACTTGCATGTTCAGGGTGAGTAGCCAATATTAGATCTAAAACACTTGCTGTCGTAGGAGACACTCTGGTGGGATGAAGAACTAATTGCGACAGGTTAAAATCGAGACACAAGTTAATGAACGAATTACACTCTGTAGTGTGTACATTCATACAATGAACGTCATCTGACCATGATATAGCGGGAAAATTGAAGTCACCCAGAAGGAAGATGGGTGCCCTGGGACACCGCATCATTATTCTGTTAATGGCGTTATGCAAAGTCTCAACAAATGACGACGCAGGTGAGGGTGGCCGATAACATACTCCCATGATCCACTTCTTATGGTTCAAAACAAGGCCGACCCAGGTTAGTTCTATATTGCACGCAATGTTTAATGAAAAAGATTTAATATGGTCAGCAATTGTAATCAGAACGCCACCGCCACACCTGTCCTGTCTATCGTTCCGATACACATTGAACTTTTTTGAACCATCAAACAGTTCACTGTTCCGTATCCTCCCAGAAAGCCATGTTTCGGTTAGAACAACAACATCAGCATCGGTAGTATCAATGATGGAACACAATTCATTACGTTTTTTTATTACACTCCTTATGTTAGTAAACAAAACAGAGACGTCGGAAAACTGTGACAGCCTAGCTCTACCCTCGACAAATCCTACGTTGGCGAGCGCGCCTCATCGGAATCTTGAGTAAGAGATGACTGTGTCTGGGGAATTGTCGGCTGTGCGGGAGAGACAATAGGCAAGCTAGAAGGACCTAGCTCGTAGACTTCGCCTTTTGTCGAGTTGAAAGCGTAACACCGGTTGTTAATGTGCAGCTTGTTGTGCCTAAGCTTAAACGTTCCTCCGTTAGATTTACCAAATTCTAACAGTCTTTTTCTCGCATTACGCGTAGCAAGCGAAAAGTCTTCGCTAACCGTAATACGGTGCGTTTTTAATGCTTGTCTTGCCATCAGGATCTGGTCCCGCAGTTTAAATGACGAAAATTTTATAATTATAGGTCGGCATTTTTCGTGATAAAATCTTCCGAGACGATGAGCCCGAACAATAGAGTCGCCCGTAACTGGCATGCCAAGGGACGTTCGAAAAACGCTCAACATTCTTTCTTCCGTCTGGGCCCAAGTTTCTGATATGGTGTCAGTAACCCCAAAAAATATCAGATTGTCTCGACGGGACTGATCTTCCGCCTCGTCAAGACGTGCTCGCAACGCAATATTTTAGCCTTGTAAACCATCAGCAACATTTCTGGCGTCGATTACTGCTGTTTGAAGTTGTGCTACAACAGAGGCGCTGGATTCGACTGCAAGGAGCCTCGAGTTGATGTCCGAGATGTTGGCCCTCATTGTTTCTTGGTTCTGTTTAATCTCGTTAATAGATGTTAGGATTCCTGATTGTGACGATTGAATCTGTATTGATCACGCGTTAACGTCAACAAGCATTTGATGCACTTCATTAAACTGTTTCAACTGCTCGGTGTTCATCGGACCAGGATTGGTTTCCACATCGCCAGAGGTGAGAAGCAGGAGGCTAAAGACGTCAACACATTCGCACATGGTTTTAGATAGCACTTGTGAGCATGGGAACACAAATAAGAAGACATTGCTAGTTCTTTTAGCGTATAATGAGGGGGATGAACCAACCTGTACGAACAAGAAGAGGGCTGCGTAAGTCGACTGCATGTTACAGGTGCTCCCGTGCTCACTCAAGGCGGCGAGGCGCCGGCTGGCGTTTATATCGGCTCTGGATGGTGGTGGCGGTGTCGATGTGACTGTTGACGTTGTCGATACGGTAAAACTGTCGTCGAGGCTCATGTGGCGACGTGGCCACAGATGCGCAGCACTTTCTTGAAGCGGAAATCCACTGTCACGGTGATCCACGCAGTTTGGCACGCGCTCTCGAAGAATGAACTCCCTTGAATCCTGGACCGTCATCGGCCCGAAAGCCGGCAACGGGAAGCAGACCTAGACCTGTAGGAACAAGAAGAGGGCTGCGTAAGTCGACTGCATGTTACTGGTGCTCCCGTGCTCACTCACAATAGGGCGAACTTGTGCCCAAAAATAATAAAAAAAAGGAAACAGAGGAAAGCAGAGCGTTGCGGGCGTCGAAGTCGGCGTGACAGCAGAGTCGAACGCTGGGGCGAAACTGACTGCGGCTCGCCACGCGGAGCCCCTATGTACACGGTGGGTGTGTCGAATGAAGACACGAGCCGTGGGGTAGTGATTGAAGAAAAGAGGATAAAGTTTAATGGTGCGTCCCTTAAATAGGTCTGCGGTGGCGCTACCCACGATGCAGCAGGTTGCCAGAGTAGCAGCACCGTTACACCTTCCTTTCTTTATGAGGAATGGCGAAAGCAGTGAAGTCACGGGTGCTGCTCAACACGCCCGTCGTACCACAACTTTGCGGGTGGTTGTCGCGCACGTGTTCGTTTCGTGGCAGTTGCTTGATCTGTGGAAAGCTGCCCTGTATCCACGGGCGTGTCTGCCCTGAAATTGCTCTGCGCAGGCGCTTGAAGACAAGTATCCTTCACTTTCAGTTTCTTCACTTTCTGCTGAGGGGCCGGAAGAGTAAGCACGTTCTGTGGCACGGGCCTCGGGGTGGTCTGCATCTGGCTCAAAGTCTTCGTAGGTGGGACGGAGGTGCACCCTATTTCTTCTCAATTCTTGTCCATCTTCCGTGCTTACTATATATGAACGTGGAGCTACACCTCGTTGTACTATAGCCTTTTTGTTCCACCCCCGATCGTCCCGGATTCGCACGACGTGACCCTCAGCACGAGGAACCTGTGTAGATCCCCGATTGCGGCACTGAGAGCGCTTCTGTACTGGTGATGGGGCCCGTGGCGCTAAGTCGGGAATGGGAGACCGCAACCTCCGTCCCATGAGCAGCTGGCTCGGGCTTCGGCCATCGTCCAAGGGATTTGATCTGTAATTTAACAGTCCAAGCCAAAAATCTTCGTTGGCGTCAATCGTTTTTTTCAAAATTCGTTTAACTATCTGGACTCCTTTTTCGGCGAGTGCATTTGAGCGAGGAAAGCGAGGGCTTGATGTTGTAAGTACGAAGTCGTACTTGTGAGCGAATTGCCGAAACTCGTGTGAGGAAAACTGTGGACCATTATCCGAGCATAGTTCCAGCGGTATTCCGTGTCTTGAGAATAAGCTGCTAAGCTTCTCCACCACAGCCGCTGACTTGACCTCTCGAAGGTTTTCGACTTCCGGAAAGTTAGAGAAAGTGTCATAGGCTACGAGGTAAAAAGAACCAGCATACTCGAAAAGATCAATGACAATTCGATTCCACGGGAGGTCAGAAACTGACCACATAAGGAAGGGCTCACTTGGCAGCCTATACGCATACTGCTGAAAAACCCGACATCGCTGAACAAGAGACTGGATGTCTACATTGATACCAGGCCAGAAAACCAGTTCTCTTGCTCTGGCCTTACACTTGTTAATGCCGAGATGACCAGCGTGAATTCTTTCAAGAATTATTTTTCTCATGCTGTGACGAATGACAACTTTTGTGCCCCTGAAAAGAATTCCTTCTACTACTGTTAACTCCCCTTCAAAGGCCCTGTATAGACCTTGAATAGGTCTCTCATGTTCAAGGCTATTGATTACTTGAGCAAGAGTTTCATCACTAGCTGTCGCTGCTATTAGCTGTTCCCGTGTTTTCGGACTGACCATACTGTAATCAACCCCTACAGCATGTAGCTCAACGTCTGATTCCGACTGTTCCTTTTAGCGGTGGGTTCTGTTGCCGTCATGAAGACCTCTAGCCGCATCTTGAAGCGACGCCAGTTCTCGGCAACATTGCCCGTCAGCTGGAGCTCTGTAGGTGCTCCTAATCCTTCCATATCCCACTTCTGACACCATGTATCGAATGAAGACACGAGCCGTGGGGTAGTGATTGAAGAAAAGAGGGTAAAGTTTAATGGTGCGTAATTGTAGTGCGTCCCTTAAATAGGCCAGCGGTGGCGCTGCCCACGATGCAGCAGGGTGCCACAGTAGCAGCACCGTTACAGTGGGCTTCTCGAATAATCGGCGTAGAAGGTTCGGCGTGAAGAAAATTTTGACCTCGAACAAGCAACACTGTTCTCAAATTTACCAAAACATGACGTGAGAGTCAATAAAAATGCGTCCCTGCGGCCTGGAATCGAACCTTGGCTTTCTGCATGGAAGGCACGCGCGATAACCGCTAGTCCATGAGCGCGCTGCCTGCTTATTCAGCTGCGCTCGTGGCATTATTCTACTTCCTCCCTTTAAGCTTTTCGCTTCTCGCAGCACAAAACGAAAACACAGATCCACAGCAAAAAAAATAGCAGAGTCGTGAACCACAGTTCACTCTTTGACGAGAGTCTAAAGTTCTATCGTTCGTAATACGGCTTGAGCCGGACGACGTGCACGACCTCGGGTCGTGGCTGGCGTCTTGGAGATGGGCGCGTCCCGTCGGGTAGAACTTCGTAGTTCAGATCGCCGAGGCGTCGGATGATTTTTAAGGGTCCGAAATAGCGTTTCAGAAGCTTCTCGCTGAAACTGCGGCGCCGTATCGGTGTCCACGCCCCTACCCGGTCTCCGGGTCGAAAGTGGACGTCCCGGCAATGAAGGTTATAACGGCGTGCGTCGACTCGCTGTTGGTTATGAATCTTGATTCTTGCCAGTTGGCGAGCTTCTTCCGTGCGTTCCGAGATTAGTTGTGCGTCGTAGTTCCCATCGTCGGCCGGCACGTGAGGAAGCATGGCGTCGAGCATCGTGGTAATCGTTCGGCCGTGTACCAGTTGGAACGGTGTCATTCCCGTGGTTTCTCGAACCGCTGTGTTGTACGCAAACGTGACGTACGGCAACACCTCGTCCCACGTCCTGTGCTCTATGTCGACGTACATGAAGATCATGTTGGCCATGGTCTTGTTGAGCCGCTCCGTTAGCCCGTTGGTCTTTGGATTATAGGCGGTGGTTCGTCGATGGCTGGTGTGACTGAGTTGAAGAACCTCTTGAGTCAGCTGTGCCATGAAAGATCACCCGCAATCGGGGATCAGCACTTCAGGTGCGCCGTGTTAAAGAAGATTGAACTCGACGAAAAACTTGGCGACTTCAACCGCTGTTCCCGATGGAAAGGCTTTCGTCTCGGCGCACCGTATGAGATAATCTGTGGCGGCGGCGATTATCCAGCGGTTTCACGGCGTTGACGGCGGAAACGGGCCAAGTAAATTCATTCCCACCTGCTGGAAGGGCGTTGTTGGGGCAGGTATCGGCTGCAGAAGTCCTGCTGGCTTCGTCGGAGGCTTTTTTCGTTTTTGTAGGGTGACCATATTCCTCAAGGTAGAAAATGGGACATCCCAGCGGAGCGGGGGGGGAGGGGAGTGGCAGCCTTTTAACGATTGAGATGTGGAGATAACCTCGAATGAAATAACTGCTTTCATTTAAAAACGTTACCATATTCCACTAAGCTCTAGGGCCTAGGGAACAGTCCCACTCACGGTTCAGTTGCATGCACTCATTGGGAAGGTCCTGCTTTGGGTCCTTGGTTGGTGTGGGCGTACTTTGCCGACGACTGACGTTTCCTAAGCGGGACTTTATCTTGCAAGACTCAGCTGTAAACGCCTGCGCAGATATATATACATATAGGGGGCGGCTGTACACCGCTCGGACACCGCTCGAGGTATCTTTCTCAAAAGCTGTTTTTTTTTTTCCCCTCCCAGCGAGAGTTTGGCGCCTGCTGTTCTCGTGGCTGCCCCTCCTCCTCGCTCCCCCACCTCTTTGCTTCAGTTAGATTTTCCGATATTGTGCGAGTTCTTTCAGCAGGGTCGGGTTTACGCGGGGGGGGGGGGGGGGGGGGGCGCCTGCGTCGGGGGTATCGTCAACTCTTGAGAGAAACCAGATGTTTGGAATACCACGTGACGTAGTCAAGGAGCGTCAATCTGACATATCATGTACCAGTCTCGAAAAAGGTCTGGCTCAGGCCGAAACGTCGACCTATATGTAATAAAACTCCACGAAAAGCTTCGAGGTACGTTTGCTTTTCTATGCATTTTTCGTCGTCCTACGCCAACAGTATATATATATATATATTGTGGGTCGCTACCTGATCGACGCCCGATCGGGACGTGCCTCGCTCGCTCCCCAAGAAGTCACCCACACAGTGCGTGTTCAGAAGAGTTTACTCAAACTCACGTCGTCTGCGAGCCGCTCGTCGCTGTCGTCCCAATGACCTCCCTGACCGGTCCCTTTCGAAGTCGGCAGCCCAAGACCCCTTCCTTTGTCTTCGTTCCCCTTTTAAGACCTTCCCAAGTCCTTGTCCCGCCGACCGTCCAATCGGGAACCTTGCTGCGACCGACCCTCCGACGTCAGCGCTGGGTGAGGGGGCGCTTGCCCCATCCCTCCCGGAGAGCTCGGACGATCCGCGACTGGACGGCGACGTGAAACGGGAAGGTCACGGGGAACGAAGGAGCGCCCGGCAGCACGGCGACAGGGACCGGCGAGGTCACGGAGCGCGGAGGAGCCAGGGAGAGGGTCCCCACACCTCCCCTCCCTCAAGGCTCGGACCCCGGGGGGCTTGCGGTTGCGTGGTCCCCAGGACCCTGGGCAGGGAGCTCGTTCAGCTGAGTGTCGCCGATGACGACGAGCACCCTCGATGATGATGATGGCATCAAACCAAGCAGGTCAGCGGTGAACGTTGATTCAGTGGGAAGCTCGTGACCGACGGAGCACGGTCCACGAACTGGTCCGGAGCACCATAGCTCACAACACGGACGGGCACTCAGGCACACACAACACGCCGGCACTTAAAGTTCACTTCCGTCCCTAATGTAACAGACAGCGAAATGCGCAAAAACGAATAGCGGCACGCTATATCAGACAGCGAGACGAAACCAAAATCTTTCGATCGTTGGACATGCCACGAAATAAAAACAAAACTCTTCATTTCAATACTAACGGGCAGGCAGTCATCAAGAACGTCACGCTACACGTTCAAGAGGTACATAAGAGGAAATCTATTCCTGAACTAAAAATAGTGAGCACTCATTGTATACTCAAATCGTACATACGCCCACTATACAACCTTTGCTCCTATCAAACTCAACCGCATTCTTTTAAAACAGTAAGCAATCTACCAGAGCGTCAGAACCGCACACCTCTGACAACAATATTAATCTCCAACACACACGCGAAGAACGCACAGAACCTCAAAAACTAAGAATAACCTTCCGTAAAACAGAAACGGTCACAAATCCAGTCCCGTTCGCGAGGTGCGACTCGGAAGGAACACGCTGCCAACAACCCATGACGGGCACTCATGCACTCGGCGTTCACGCTAACCGAGCTACAAACACGCTACAGCCAAGCTACGCAGCACGCCTTCATCAGAAAAGGTAATCACCTTACTGAGAGGCCGTTGTTCCGTGGTACCGGCCACTTACACCAGTACAAAGGGAACAGTACCTGGATCGTGCGAACAGCAGATCTCATTGGACAGCCTATTTACACGGCTATGTCCGTAACCTTTGGGCATGTACCAGACGTTACCGCTTCACTGCTCGGAGGCGACCACCCAACAGGAGCGACGAGCGCGTAACGGCGGTCCGCACCGAACCCCGCACGGGCTCGATAACCGCGACAAGCGCATCGACGCACGTTAGAGTTCTCCCCCGGCCAAACCCCGACACCGCATAACTAAAAAGTCTTCCAGCTGATGTCAAGGCCGGCCGGGATCGAGCAATAAAGGTACGCCGTCAACGCGTCTCGCGACTCTTCAACGTTCTCGAATCGAGCAACGTGTCCACATACAAACGCAGTAGGTTACGCACAAAGCTCGCCCCCAGCCAAGTCAACACGCCGCATGACTGAAAAGTCTTGCGACTGTGAGGACAGGCAGGGTTCGAACAATGTAAGTATCCCACACGCGCACCTCTCAAGTTCCGCGCAACGAGCGCGATACCAAAATGCCAAATAATCTAACCGGCCAGTCTTGGAGATGGACGAGCTAATAAACTATATTTGCTCTGCATAAACAGTTTCCGCAGCGTCGAAGTGTCTACAGCATTTACCGCCGCATTCCAACACCCGCTACCCATTCATGCAAAGGCTGCAGTTAGTACAGCGACGGGCTGACCCAACGCACAACAGTTATAGGCCGCCGACGGCCATGCCGCTGCCATAATTTCTAGGCTTCCCGGGCACGTACCCGCCGACGTGAACCGTACGTTTTCCCGGGCCAACCGCGCATCTGTACAGGATAAAACTATGAACAACTCGTCACATCATCGCAAGACCGCCACTCCCCTCGTGCAGGTTTTCACTGCACGAGCCCAGCTCTTTCCCTACCTAGCTGTCTTTTCTCCCCTAAATTTATAATTTCACTCTAGTCCAGGTCTCTGCACGACCAATTATGCTCTCTACGCCCTCGCGTTCCAACGCGAACCCAAGCACGGCCGAGAACCGTACTGCATCCGGCGGCAGCGCAGAAGCGCGCTTGCCGCCGCTCCTCCGGAAACGGAGAAAACGAAATTAAAGAGTAACTCCCGCCGCGAGGCTCAACCTTCGATATGGCGGTGTGAGGATCCGGAACCTACTGTGCGCACAATTAAACGGGATCAACCTCACGACTCTACAACCAGAAACGCACGGGTCATGCCCATCGCGTCAGACTGGACTCCACGGAGCATTACACACGCACAGCCACTGATAAAGTGAAAACGGAAACTCTGTGGTTTGCGGTATTCCGATGTCCACGCACCGGACATCGCGTACCCGGCACGATTTAGTGGGCTCAGCCCCTAAATGTAGCCTCTGGCCACAAGGTACTCGTTCAAAGCGATCTTGGTCGGAACCACAAGAGCGCATCCGTACCTTAAAACGCTGTCAACTAACGACGCTCAAAACCGCGCCGACAGCTCAGGCAAGGCCAACTGGGAGCTAGCATGCGGTCAAACCGAGACGCTAGTCTCCTCCCGGACAAAATGCAATGCGGGAATAATTTCCAAACACAGTCCATGCAACCGCCATGCGCAATGGGAGCGTTGTCCACCCAGAGCGATGCCTCTTTAACGCGTCCGATCCGTAACAAGCGTTACAAACCATTACATCGATACGCGAGCAAAGGCGGTTAGGCGCGTCACATCCCCCAAAGCGTGAGCCGGCATCTTTCCCAGCAGGCGTGGACGGCCGGAGGCGTAGGTGGGGTGACGCCCGACGCTACATGCCTCGAGGGGTGCGGTAATTTCGACGCACACAGCGCTCTTGCGTAGCAGGATCAACCTGCCACCATCCAACCGTGCGCTGAACAGCAAATACTCAAGGCGCTTCTCGTAACGGGGGATAAGCAAATTCCTGACAGGCTGGGCAAAAGGGTTAATCCCTTAAAACAGCGGTCAAAATCCGCGCCTTCTAATCAGACAGGCGATAATGTCAGGGCCTCCGTGCGGCGCTCCCGCAACGAAACTTCGTGCGGCGCTCCCGCGACAAAGATGACCCCCAAAAAGAGCGCGAAACAGTGCCCCAATTCAACCGGAAACAGGGTAGGAATCGGAATGCCTGCCTGATCAAAAATCAGGCCCCACGTTGCGGCGCCAGTTTATGCGGGCATCTTCCAGCTCCGATTCCCACAGACCCTGTCTCCGGATGAATATGACACTGCAATACTTCGCTCTCGGCATAAGGGTTTATTCACTCACTCATTGCCTTGGGGGGGTTTCGGGATCGGGGGACGGTCATCAGCGAGGCCGGGGGAGAGCCCGCTGCCACAGCAGCTTCTCCGAGTCCCAGCGGTGGTCGTCCACACCGCGTCACGGGGACGTCGTCGTCCAGGGTCGCTGTCCGGTCCGCTTGTCGAGTCCGCCACTCGACGTAGTGCCCGCACTCCCTGCGCCAGCGTCCGGCGCCGTCCGAGCTCGCCTCCATGACCGGTCCCTTGTCTCGTCGGCAGCCCAAGCTCTCTTCCTTTGTCTCCGTTTTCCTTTTGAGACCTTCCCAAGTCCTTGTCCCGCCGACCGTCCAATCGGGAACCTTGCTGCGAGCCGATCCTCCGACGTCAGCGCTGGGTGAGGGGGCGCTTGCCCCGTCCCTCCCGGAGAGCTCGGACGATCCGCGACTGGACGGCGACGTGAAACGGGAAGGTCACGGGGAACGAAGGAGCGCCCGGCAGCACGGCGACAGGGACCGGCGAGGTCACGGAGCGCGGAGGAGCCAGGGAGAGGGTCCCCACAATATATATATATAAGAATAATGTCACGAAAATGGGACATTATTCTTCATTGGGACAAAAAGACGGGACGGCAGAAGCGGACCTCAAAAACGGGACTGTCCCGGCCAAAACGAGATGTCTGGTCACCCTACGTCGGTGGCAATCATGGCAGGACCGTTTGTACAGATGGACGGTTTTTGGGAGTCTCGGCAAGTAGTGTGCACGAATCCGGGCGAGCGTCCTGCTGTAGCCGAGGTGTCCAGCCGTCGGGTCGTCGTAGGTGCTGGTGGTTCCAGCAGGAACCACCAGCAGCCAGTCAGGGTTGCTGGTTCCGAAGTTCTTCCTGAAAAGCACGCGTCGCCGCAGAACGAAGCTTGACATGTCTCGGACCAAGACTTGCGGAACTGAACTTCCTTGACCCTCGAGGTGGTCGATCACTGCACGAAGTTCCGGGTCGTCTCGTTGAAGTGCTCCCATGTCGATATCTGTAGCTGCGCCGAGAAAACGGTCGTCATAGTCGTCGTCGGTGCTGTAAGAAGGAAATTCGACTGGGGCCCTAGACAAACAGTCGGCGTCGTTATGTTTGCGGCCAGAGTTATGCACAAGGGTTACGTCGAATTCTTGCAGTCGTAGACTCCAGCGAGCAAGGCGTCCTGACGGGTCCTTGAGGTTGGCAAGCCAACACAGAGCGTCGTGGTCCGTGACAACGCGGTACGGGATCCCGACTGGTACGGGCGGAACTTGGTTACCACCCAGGCAGACTTGTACCGTGCGCATTACAAGTAATCAAATTACTTGTAATCGATTACTTTTTGGAGTAATTTTGTAATCAGTTGATTACTTTTATTAGGCGGTAATCACAAGACTAATCTGATTACTTTTTGAAGTAATAAAAATTACTTCTAACCGTTAATATTTTTTCACGAACCTCCCCCCCCCCCCCCCCCCCCCGCACACACCTTTTTTTCTAAAATAAAAAAAATAAAATTTTCTTCTTTTTTCGAACAGGAAAAAAAAAAAAAAAAAAAAGATCTTTGCGGATTTGTAGGAACCGAGGTTAACCCCTTTGCTTGTATAGTTTCTGTGGAATGTCCGTTTTTTTTGTTTTTTTTTTCGAGCTGGGACTGCAATTGGGAAACCCCAGTGCGTGACAAAGGCCATTCAGGGCAAAATTTGAGGGAGCAGAATGTAGCTTCGTAAGTCCTTCGTTCAAGCTAGCCCCCTCGCACACACACACAGAAATTAAAAAAAAAAAAAATCCTGCTTACGGTACTTACTCGCAGTCCATAGGAGAACCAGAACCGAAGAATGTCTAAACCGGATGCAAAATAGAACAAAGCCAGTTAAAATACACGTCAAGACCCCACTATTTCCCCTACGTGGTCTTAGTGACAAGCAGGGTCTCGAGGTTGAAAGTATACTAGTTCATTGTTATGAGCGCTAAAGATGTAAGTCTTCACACCATAAAGTAATCGGAAAAGTAATGGTTACTTCTTAAAGTAATGTCCAATTACTTTTGCTGTCGAGTAATCAAGTAATCTAATCGAATACTTTTTAGCCAAGAGTGATTGTAATTGTAGTCGATTACTTCTTTTTAGTAACGTGTACAAGACTGCACCCAGGCGACAGCAAGACATTCCTTGTCGGTCTCTGAATAATTTTGCTCTGCCTTGCACAGTGCCCGGCTTACGTAAGCAATCATCCTCTCTGCTTCGTCTTGTTTTAGGACGAGTACCGCGCCGAGTCCAGCGTTGCTGGTGTCCGTGTAAACTTCCGTTTCCGCTAATTGATCGAGGTGACCGTGGATAGGGGGCGACTGGAGTCTTTCCTTCAGTTCGTTGAACGCATGTTCTTGCTCCTCTTCCCACTGGAGGTTCACGTTGTCCTTCGTCAGATTCGTGAGCGCTGAGAGAGATTTTGGGGGGTTCATGGCACAATAACTACGAGGCCATCTGCGCCAAACTAATTGAAGGTTTGTACTACAAAACGGGTTTTACAAACGGATAACCAAAAAGCTAGAGTCGGTGTAAAAGGCCAATACTGCCAAGAAATTCTATTACTAGTTCAAAAGAGACCAGAGGATTCGGTCCCACAAGGAGAGCACGATCAAATGGGTTATGATGTTGAAAAAGTTCAGGGAAATGAATGCGGCGCTCGGGCTCAAGGCCAGGGCACAACCACAAGATATGCAAAACAATGAGCCTATCACCACACTGATCGCAGACTGGTGGATCTTCTCCCGAAAGCAGATACCTATGGGTTATAAAAGAGTGTCCGATTCTCAGACGGCACAACAACGTTTCATGAAGTCGGCTCTTGCCATGAAGAGCTTTCCTAAACACCCAAAGCCGGTTTGGTAACATGAAGCTTGTTACTGCACTCCATGTCCCATTCCAATTGCCAACAATGCAGAATCGAGGACTTCACCGAGGGCTTAATATCTTGATAGGGTAAACAAGACAGAGATTGTGGAAGGTTACCGGCTGAGCCTGCAAGCTTGTCGGCTTCTTCATTGCCTTGTATGCCAATGTGACTGGGTACCCAACAAAATTTTATATTTTGACCTCCATGCAAAACAGTGTTAGTTTTATATCGAATCTGTTGTACAAGCATATTTTTAGTATCTTTAAGAAAGCAAACTGCAAGGATCACACTTTGAGAGTCAAGAAACAGGACCACCCTCAGTATTTTCCTATTAATAATGCATTCGATCGCCATTGATACCGCATAGAGCTCCGCAGTAAAAATGCTGGCGACACAACCGAGTCGTTGAACTTTGGAGAAGCGTTCAGAATACACAGCGCAACCGACAAAAGAAGTGGTCTTGGCACCATCTGTATAAACATGAAGATAACCATAATACTTAGTTTGCAGTTCACCAAACTCTTACTTAATTACAGCATGGGAAATGCCGTGCTTGTTGAACTTCGCAAGAGACCAGTCGGATTCAACTCGCTGTGCTTTCCAAGGTGGAATACCGTTGACTTTCCTAACGAGGACGACCTGGTCCAGAGGAAAGTGCAGAGAGGTGCGAAGATGTTCAATACGCAAGCTTAACGGTGTCACACAATGCTTGGTTTATTCTCAGAAAGGCGAAACAACCTTGACCTTGTAAGTAAAGAGTACGTCGGATGGTGGGGGTCGGCCAGAATCTTGTGAGCATAAGTTAGACTAAGATATGTACGTCGTTTGTTCAGGAACAGCTCATTGGATTCTGTATACAAACTGAGGACGGGCGACGTCCGGAAGGCTTTTGTTGCCAGTCGCAAGCCGAGATGGTGAACTGGGTCCAACATTTTAAGGGCAGAGGGCCGAGCCGATCTATACACTACTGCACCGTAGTCAAGACGGGATCGTACAAGGGCGTTGTATAACTGCAGGATACATGTTCTATCAGACCCCCAAGACTTGTGAGAAAAAACTTTCAAAAGTTTTGTGGACTGAAGGCGTTTTTGCTTCAAAGCTTTAAGGTGGGAAATAAAGTTAAGCTTTTTATCAAATACTACACCGAGAAATCGGTGCTCCTCTCTAAGTGGAATAGGTGTTCCATTTAATTCCAGGGATGGATTCAAAGACAGCCCGCGTCACAAAGAAAAAGGAACACAGACCGTTTTTGAAGCAGAGAACTTGAACCCATTTTCGTCGGCCCACTTGGACAGTTTGTTTATGGCTAACTGCAACTGGCGCTCACAACTAGAAAGGTTACAGCACGATGATGAAATCTGTATATCATCAGCATAAAGAGAATATGAAATAGAGGGTGGCAGCAGTCGTGCCAGCGAATTCATTGTTAGCAAAAGCAAAGTCACACTTAAAACACCCCCTTGAGGGACTCCATTTTCTTGAGCAAAGGAATCAGACGGGGCTGAGTCGAGACGAACTTGGAAAGTCCTGTCTGTCAACTATTCCTTTATGCTTTGCAGCATAAGGCCCCGGATATTACAGGCATACAGGTTTCGGAGAATCCCGTACCTCCACGCTGTGTCATATGCCCTTTCTAAGTCGAAAAAAAACCGCAACACAGTGCTGCCTGTTTACAAGTGCCTCACATATCACAGTTTCGAGGCGAACTAAGTGGTCAAGGGTAGATCGACCTTGGCGGAATCCACATTGATAGTTATCAAAGACCCTCTGGCTTTTTAACATGTAGACCAGTCGCCTGTTTATAAGCCTTTGATATGTTTACCCAAGGCAGCTTGTCAGTGCAACTGGACGATAGCTTGATAGTTGTGAGGGGTCTTTGTTAGGCTTTAGGAGGGGGTGATATGTGCGTGTTTCCAAGCCTGAGGGAAAGATGCCTTTTCCCACAAAAGATTAAAGAAACAGGAGACGGTTTTCAAGGGATTCTGGAGAAAGGCGGCGCAGCATTTCATAATGAATTCCATCGGGACCAGGGACAGAGAGCTTTGTCACATTAAGAGCCATCTCAAGCTCGCATCGCGTAAATGGTTGGTTATAGGATGCTGAATTTCGTCATGACATGACAAGGTTTCGTCGTTCCGCACAAGCTTTTAACTGTCCGAAGGTAACACTGCAGTTGGCCGAACTAGATGAATTATAAAAAACATGTTCTCCGAGTATGTTACCAATATCTTTTAGTGAAGCATTAAAGGAGCATTAAACGTTGGAATGGCAAAGCACCTGTAATCCCCATTTACTTTCCAGTATCTGTCCCAGGCCTCCTTGGCTGGGACAAAGCTGGTTAAAGAAGAGATATACTTCATCCACGAATTCCGCTTTGCCTGCTTGCCAGACCAACGAGCCTTGGCTTTTCGTCGCTTGAACTCAACAAGGTCGCTTGAAGTGGGGTGTCTGCGAAATCTTCCCCACGCCCTATTTTGGTCCGCCCGGGTTGTGGCACACTCCTTATTCCTCCAAGGTTTACATTTTTTGGGTATATTACCAGATGTTTGTGGAATGGACTGCTGAGCAGCCTTTAGTATCTGCTCAGTAACATAAAGTATAGCGTTGTCAGGGGAAATAGAAGAAAGAAGCGAAGGATCTTAAGTGGAGTGAAGATTAAAAAGTGCCCAGTCTGCCTTGTCTAACTTCCACAACGGAACCCGCTTTAAAATATTAGGCAATGAAACGGTACTTTCTTAAACAACTGAATAATGATCACTTCCAAAAGGGTAATGAAGAACCTTCCAGGAGAAGCAAGGAAGTAATGAAGGTGAAGCAATTGAAAGGTCAATGGATGTGAATGAGTTGTGTGCTGCACTAAAAAAAGTTGGCTCTCTCCCGTTAATAAGGCACAGCCCAGAAGACAATAAAAGGCGTTCAATTACACCACAACGGGAGTCCTGACGGGTGATGAGCGTTAAAATCACTCAAGATTAAAAACGGTTGAAGAAACTGTCCTAGAAGTCCCTGAAGCTCTTGAATATTCAAAGGAACATTTGGTGCTAAGTATAAAGAAACAAGCGTTACGAGGCGGTCCACGAGGAGACGCACTGCAACAGCCTCCAGAGGTGTGCGGAGTGGAACTTGAAAGCAAGCGACTCCACTCTGCACAACTACTGCAACACCACCAGAAGGAGTGGAAGCGGGACGGTCTTTCCTGAAAACCTGATGGCGTCTTACAATGTTAAAAAAATTAGAGTGAAGATGGGTTTCTTGCAAGGCAGGAGCGATGGGTCGAAGCTCATTCATGAAATGATTGACATCATCAATATTTTTTCAAATACCGCGACAGTTCCATTGCATAAAATGTAACTTCGTCATCTGTTAAAGCAGTGTGCAAATATGTAAATATGAGGAGATAAAACCTAGCAAAATAAATAAAGCTATGGAGAGCCAACTCGAGCTAGGTGGAAGATGTGACCACAATACGGCAGCTATTGGGGTCATCACTTGGGCGCTACTACAGGTTGCTTCTTTTTAGATTTACGAGAAGCTGTCTCCCATTCCATACCATCCTGGTCGGACCCAGGAGTAGAGTGACTGTCAGCATCAGTTGGTATCTCCATGTCCTCGGAAGTGTCCGATGGATGGAGTATGACGGAGCTGGTCCGGCCTGGCACGCGCGAGGAAAAACCCCGGCTACGAACGGATGGAGGAGTGGTGGACGAACTGGGCAAGGGGTCACCCAAGCTCGTCTTGACACCTCCTTTCACAGGAGCTGCATGGGTACCATGCTGCTCCTTCGGTAGGGGGACCCTCTCCACCGAGCAGGAGCGAGAAGCTCGTTCATCCCTAGGAGGGTACCTAGTAGAGGGGGAAGGCGCGGCTGCTGCCGGCCTGTCCTTGGATGGAGGGGCAGCACGCGTGCTACCACCAGGGACTGGGGAAGTTGCTGCTGCCCCTGTCGGGGAGCTGGGGCCCTGAGGTCGGCCGCCAAGATCTCGGGAGAGAGCTGGGTGGCCCTCGACTCCGAGCGTGGTGCAGGGCCCCTGCGCACCACGTCGGCAAAACTCCCCTTTGATATGAAGGAGAATCGTATTTAGCTTCCGAATGCGAAATGTTCTCCTTCACTTTAATGGTAAGGGTGTCTTTTTCTTGTTTTCACGAGAGACAGGTACGATAATAAGCGGGGTGTGGTCCACCGCATTTTAACACAGTGGGCCACAGTCTCCTCACAAATGTCAGAAACATGGCCCTGAGTGCCACACTTTGCACACGTCTCCTTCCCTCGGCAGCTGCGTGCTCCGTGACCAAAACGCTGGCAACGGAAGCACCGCTTGGGGTTGGGGACGTAAGGTGAATGCGGCAGTTCAGGTATCCTGCCTTGACGGTCTCTGGGAGTGTGTGTTTTTCAAAAGTAAGAATAACATGTTTAGAAGGAACTTGTTCACCATTTTTCTGAAACATGATGCGTTTAACAGCGACAACGCCGGAACTTTTGAGTCCCTCGAGGAGTTCTTCTTCACTTTTGTCCAAAATGTCGTCCTCAGAGAGGACTCCACGAATGGTGTTAAGTGTGCAATGAGGACCCACCGACACCTTTACGTCAACAATGGTGGTCAGGTTGAGGAGTGCTTCGCTTTGGTTTTTTTTTGTGTTTATCTCCACAAAGAGGTCTCCAGAGTAAATTTTTTGCCTTGTAGGAAAACCCTACAAAGGTGCTCTAGAACTTTGGCTACAATGAAAGGTGACATCTTTGCAACTGACTTCTGTTCATCAAGAGAGTGAGCAACAGAAATCTTTGTGAAGGATTCTATCTCAGGATCTTTGTCAATGGTTTTGTGTTCAAGACAGCGCTTTTTAAGGGCGTGCCCTGAACGGGGTTTAGAGGTGTGGGGCGCCATAGGAGGGCAAAGAGTGTTCAGAATCCGCGGTGCACCGCCCACCACCAAGCCCAACAAGGGGTTAGGTAACGCACCATAACAAGGAGGGCTTGACTGGAGACGTTACGCTAAAAGTGCTACTGGGAAACTATATCCAAGTGTGGGTCAAGACTGAGGTCTATTGCCACCCAAGGTTAGCCCTTGCCACCAAAGAGGGGTGAAAAAGGAGTAAGAGAATGAGAGAGAAGTAAAAGAAGCAGGAAAGGTAAAGGTGAAAGATTGGAGGGGATAGTAGAAGAAAAGGCGACTAGACTGAACCGTCCTGGCCGGGCCTTACCAGGACTCCCGTCTACGAGAAGCGGGGGCCGAAGTGGTGTATTGCCTCACCCGGGGGGCCCCGAAGGGTCCAAACCTACCCCGGGCTCGGCTCAACCACCAGGATGCCCCTTTCCCTGGACGCGGGAAAGCCACGCACAGCGAGACGTGGGCGGGTGAACCCGAATGGCTCGGGGTCCGTGGAGGCGCCACTCTCCAAACACCTGCTTTCACAGGTGCCCCCTGCAGGGATTCGTGAGTGGTGCAGAAATCTTGGTGAATCGCGTCTGTAGTAAGCGCACAGCCCAAGAAATCTTCGTACGGCTTTCTTGTCTGATGGCTTCGGAAATGCGGGGACAGCGGATGTCTTTGCCGGGTCAGGGCTTACACCCTGAGCTCTCACGACTTGGCCCAAGAATTTGAGCTCGCCGTAAGCGAACTTACATTTTGACGGCTTGAGTATCATTCCAGCATTTTGCATAGCATGTAGCACGGCTCGCAGACGTTTCAGGTGCTCGTCGATGTCACTTGCGAATACTACGACGTCCTCGAGGTAGACGAGAGAGCTTTGCCATTTCAAGCCTGAAAGGACGGTATCCATTACGCGTTGGAAGGTCACAGGTGCTGTGCACAGTCGAAACGGCATCACTTTAAATTTGTACAGTCCGTCCGGCGTGACAAAGGTAGTCTGTTCACACGATCGCGTACGCCGACTTCGATCTGCCAGTATCCACTCCTTAAGTCCATCGGCGAAAAGTATAGGGCGTGGCGTAGCCGGTCCAGAGTGTCGTCAATGCAGGGCAGCGGGTAGACGTCCTTTTTTGTTACGGCGTTCAGTCGACGATAGTCCACGCAGAACCGAAGAGTCCCGTCTTTCTTTTTCGCCAGGACTACCGGTGAAGCCCACGGAATGTTTGAGGTCTGGAGGATGTCGTCGTCGAGCATTTCTCCAACTTGCTTCTGGATGACTTCTCTCTCTTTCGCCGAGACACAGTACGGTGACCGATGAACGGGAAGCATGTCGTCATCATTAAAAATTCAATGTTTCGCAACCGTCGTTTGGCGTACTTTTTACGACGTGGTGAAGCACTCACTGAACTCGGCGAGAAGGTCACTGAGTTGTCGCCGTCTTGGTGGAGGCAGGGTTCGATCGATATCGAACTGCGAAGGTGGCGTTCACTCGTGTGGCCACGAAGAGAGGTCGCCCGATACTCCGGCGACAGCGGCTGAGTCGGGGAGTTTCTCGGCATGACCCACGGCGGTGCCTTTTGTAAGGTGCTGAACTTCCTGTCGGAAGTTCGTTACGAGTTCAACAATGCGCCCGTGTTGGAGCTTCGCGATGCCTCTTACGACGCCGATCCCTCTTGCTAGGAGCAGTTTGACGCTACCTTCCAGCAAAGCTTCTCCGCAGATGCCTTTTTCGGTCGCGAAAGGAACATGTACACTCGAGCGTGGTGGCAACTTAATATGGTCGAAGAGTACACGCACGGTAGCTGACGTGGCTGCCGAATTTTCGTGATCCTCGGCCACTACGACAGGTTTCCGCAGCCTCGACTCGTTGGCTTCCGAGTCTATGACGGTGCCGTATTCGCACAAGAAGTCCATTCCGAGCATAACATCTCTCGCACAGTTTCGTGGAACGACTAACTTTACCGGACACGTCTCGCCGTGTATCTCGACGTGAGCAGCGCATCTTCCGACTGGCGTGGTAAGATGTCCCCCGGCGGTCCGTATCTGTGGGCCATCCCACAGCTTCGTCACTTTCCGAAGCCGTTGGGAGCTCCTCCCACTCAGGACGGAGTAGTCTGCTCCGGTGTCGACGAGAGCCGACGCGTCGTGGCCGTCGATAACGATGTTTAGGTTATTTTTTTACAGATTGCAGGAGCGTCGTTTCGGTCTCTGGTGGCGTTTTAGTGGGGCCCTCCGACGTACGTGGAGGATCTTGGCGTCGGTCTTCTTCGACAACTCCATCTCTAGGGGTTGCCTCGCCTAATTTCCCCGGCGAGGAGCGAGGGGTGACAGGCTTTCACGCCGGGGTGGGTGCATCGGCGAAGCTGGACGTCGTGGCGACGGCGACCGGGACTCTCGGCTTTGCGCATGGTTTGGGGGACTGAGGTCGTCGCTGTTACTAGTCGACCTCCCGAGGGCGTTCACCATAACGGAGGCGCGGGTCGTTCGGGTGGAATTCGCGCAACCCGAGTTGTCGGTATGAGCGTTGGCGGAAAGTGTGGTCTGCTTCCCCACTGTGGAAGTATAGAGGGCGTCGGTCGGGCGTTCATGACACGTCGGTCTTCTGGGGTGCGCGGGGCTCCTGGCAGGCGTACTGGACCTGGTCGTCGTGGCGTCGGTCGTGCTGCGGCGCAGGAGACTGACGTCGGGACGGCGCGACACAGGCGGGAGGAGGAGGCGGTGGCCGTCGGGCCCACTGCGGCGTAAATTAGGGTGGGTTCTTTGGGGACTGCTACGCTGATGGCAGCCTCTGTTTGAATGGCTCTCTGCACCTCTTCCCGCACGATCTCGGCGACGGAGAGCGAAGCTGGTCGGTCAGCGGCGGGCAGCAGCTTTCAGAGCTTCTCTCGGACGACGTCGCGAATGATCGCGCAAATGCCTGGGATGCTGGAGTCAAGGTTGGACGGCCGGAGGGCAGCGAGGCCGGGTAGTCGCTGATAGTGACTGGCTCGGGCTTGCAGGGCACGATCGATGTTCGTTGCCTCGATGAAAAAATCATGGACTGGTGTCGGAGGGCTGCGGACCAGGCTGCCGAAGATGTCGTCTCTCACGCCCCGCATAAGGATTCTCAGCTTCTTTTCTTCTGTGGCCCGAGGGTCGGCGCGGGCGCACAGGCGCGGAACGTCCTCCACGAAGCCAGTGATGGTCTTGTTGGGGCTCTGGGTTCTGGTTCGCAGTAGATCCTCGGCTTTCTCTCGTCCGTTGTGGTTCATAAATGTGCCCTTCAGCTCGCTCTTGAAAATGTCCCACGATGTCAAAGAGGATTCATGATTTTTATTCTAGTGCTTAGCGGTCCCCTCATGCGAAAAATAGAGGTTGTGCAGGCGCTGCTCATCTGTCCAGCCCATTGTGGCGGCCAAGGCGTTCGTACTCATCGATCCAGTCTTCAGAATCTTCGTACTGCTCGCCGTGGAACGGAGCTGCCGTCCGCGGTGCTATGGGTAGGTAAATGATGGTGGAAGCGGCCGGGATCTGTGACTGCTCGTTGTCCATTGTCGGCCTCGTTGGCTGCTTGGTCCCGGGTGGCAGATGTCCGTGTTCCGGGTGTAGACCTTTGATGCGGCGACTTGATCGGGTCTCGAACTGGTCTTCGCCGGGTCCTCAGGAGCTTGGGTTCGGACTTGTACTGCGGAAACTCGGAGGGCTGCGCTGCACGGACATGCGGTACTCCGTACCTCCACCAAAATCTGACAAATAACTAGGTGAAACGAAGAATAACTTGGGAAACTGAAACGTTTAATTGGGCGAACTTGTGCCCAAAATTAAAAAAAAATGGGAACAGAGGAAAGCAGAGCGTCGCAGCGTTGTCTTAAATAAATTGTATAATTAGAAAAAAAAATTATAACAAAAATGTAAAAAACTTTACAATCTTGCTCTCCAACCTAAAAAAAAATAAATTAATACAACATCTTACCGGCTTTTCTTTTTTTATTCAGAAGAATAACTTAACAGGAATCCCCGGCATGGGTATGTGTTCCAGTCTCGATCATCACAATATTTATGGAGTCATCGATTATTAATTTCGCCTTGCGGAGGTTTCTACCTCTACATATTCAATACAGGCTCGAACTGCAATTTCTGCTAGTAGTATACGAATATTTTTGGTAGAGTAGCATCGGTGCATCATCATGAGTTTTCCTGATTTTCATTCCGGGATGGTGTACTTGCGAAAACGGGAAATTTCAACGAGTCTTTTTCTTTTCTGGGCGGCATACGCGGCCAACACAAAATATACCTGACCGTAAAAAAAAAAAAAAAAAAAAAAGTTGGATTTGAAGTTTAGAATTAAACAAAAGACTGAGAGAAAGGAGAGGAGGTCAGTTCTTATGGAAAAATTATAGGCAACTACGTTCCTATGTAAATACGGCCCTCTTGCGATGAGTGTTCCGCTGACGAAATGAACTAGAACCAGAAGGCCCGTGTGACCAGTTGGCCTATGACGAGTTCTCCTGGGACGAGTGGGATTGAGACGAGTGGGTCGGTTTCCTCTGCAAAGTACCTAAGTGATACGGAAAAAAAAAAAAGAGTGCCTAAAAGTACCGTTTGTTTACCACTGTTGCTTTACGCGTGTATCCCGTACAAGGTCACCAAGGTTGATGGCGGTCGAAGATTTTGAAACAGGTGGTTCAGGGTTTTGGTCTGAAGGTCCAACATTTGGAACGAAAGTAGAAGTAGTAGAAAAGAAATAAACCTAAGAAAGAGCCTAAACAATGTAGACAAAAAAAAAAAAAACGAGCAAAAGAGTCTGTTTAGAGGTATTGCCTGCTCGCGAGCGTTGCTTTGTTTTACGCGTATCAGCAGATTTGCCCAAATCCAAAAAAATTGTCTTTGTTTTTTCTTGCTTAGGGGTGGGATGGCGGATGTCTTAGGGTGGGTTCGGACATTTGATCGAGCACAGTTTTATCGAAGTCGTTTTATCGGACACCATTGCATCAAACTCCATTTCACTGAACACCATTTCATTGAACACCATTTCGTCGAAGCTGTTTCATCAAACATTGCCTACTTGAGCAGAAGGAATTCTACACATAGTAAATAGTTTCCCTTTACCTCCAGGAGGAGAGAACTGTTATAAAATGAATTATAATGGGCCTTTTTGAGAGTTTGGCCACGATCGTGATTCGCCCTCGCAGGAATCGCTCGAAACACTTTTGGGGGCTCCGTCGTCCGTGCCATAGCTTGATGGATAGACTTCCGAAGCCACTTCGGTTCCTACCGTCTACTTGGTGCCACTGAATCGTCATTTGGGTGTCGCGTCATAAAAGCAACTGAAAAAAAAAGGCCGGCTTTCAAGGCAATGTTATGTAAGAAAAGTAATGGCAACCAGTTTCCATCCTGACCCAACTTACCCATTTTGAGCGGAATTCGTGAGCTCCGTCTATGAGACCAGACCACTACGAATTGCTAAATACGCTCTCCTGAAGCGCCTAAGTTATTTAAGCTGATTGCGTTCCGTCAGTTCGCCGTCCTGTGTACTGCGCAAGTGCACTGGTCATCGCCGTGCCCGGGGCCGTGTAAACAAACTCGGATGGGGTGAAATCCGGGTGGTCGTGATATCAGACAGGCTCGCCTGCACCGTCAAGAAGTAAAGAGCGGTATGTTAGAAACAATCTATGGTTGAATTTAGAACGTCTACGGACCTCCGACGAAGTGGGCACTGCAAACAGGAGAGTTCACGGTTGGTTGCCAAGGAGTTCCGTCAAAGTTTTGTCGCCGTAGGGCTTGAATCTATTTCGCACGCTTTAGGTGTTTTGCCAGTCACTGATATTTGTTTTTTTACTTTTAGCGTGGCAATACGTGAATGTTTATAGCGCGCCTGAAGAATGAAATCTTTATCCAGTTATTTGAAAGTGAACATTTGAGAGAAGTCTCTCTGCTTGAGGAGCAACAATAATAATAAATAAAATATACACCAACCAAATCCTCGTTTAAACGCGGAACCCTACGTTTCGAGACCTGCTCGGTCTCTTCTTCAGAGGTTGACTGCGACTATGGCTGTTGAAAAGCAGTATTCTGTTTTTCTTCTTCTTCTACGGCTGTGTCTTTCGATTTGCATCGGTGAGGTGGAGGAGTCCGCTCACGTAGACGGTCGACAGAGTGCCGTGGGATTTAATTATGTTTTCTGGCGTCGTTTGTATGTGCCAGGATTCAATAAAAAGTCTATGTCTGGGATTGGTCTCAACGGCCAGGATGCTGGTGTTGGCAAAGTCAATCCTGTGCTCATTGACGTCGCAGTGCTCAGCTTGGGCGCTTCGGTCATGGTCGAACTTTCGAACGTCGTTCTCATGCTGGCGGATTCTCTGTTGAAAGTTCTTTGCTTCCCCAATGCATGCGACAAAAAGCAGTCCGGAATTGGAATTTTATAAATAACGCCTCGTGCTTTTTTCTTAGGCGGGCAAATCCTTTGGACGGGGGATGAGTCTTCCAAGCGTAGACATCGGCTTGTGGGCCACCTGGATCCCTTCTTTGGCCAGTACACGTGCCAGCGCCTCGCTTGTATATTTGTGTAGGAAACGCTGATGCGTGAGGTAGGACGGGTCTGTGTACTTGCTGCCCGAAGGAAAAACCCATCAATGTAACGCTGTTTGGCAGTCAATGTTTTCTAGTGGACCGCTGACTGTGCCTGACTGTACGTCAGGTACAGTCAGCTACAGTCAGAGTAACTTGTTGATTGGCCAACAAGTTACTCTGACCGACAGTCAAACTCCAGTCAGACCGCGCTTGTCGGCTTTCTGATGGTTTCCTGGTGGCAGTCGGCCGCCGCGAATTGCCATCAGAATGTCCTGGTGGTGATTCTGACTGTACATCGATTGTCTCTGACTGTACGTCAGAAAGCTTTGACGTGCAGACAGACGTACGGTCAAAGGACGTAAAGTTCGTTCGGATACCACTATTTCGTCAAATCTATGAATACGAAAAGTCAGGGCCGTACCCAGAAAAAACTTTCGGGGGGGGGGGGGGTTTCGGGGACAACGGCGGCCATTTTGAAAGTGTCTATTGTCTTATTTTCGCCTCTGAATCATGTGCATCAGTGGCATATAATGGAGAGTTGCAGCAAACCGGAGAACCGGTCCCGGTTTGGTACCCGGTAGCCGACCGGCGCCACTGCGCGTGCGCAGAGGTGGAGATTAAAATCGGCTGGCTGCAAGTGCACCGACCAGGGCCGTACCCAGAAAAAAATTTCGGGGGTAATCAGAACCCCCCCCCCCCCCCCCCCCCCCCTGGTTACGGCCCTGCGAAAAGTAATCTATGCACGAGAAAACGATTTCGGGACGTGAGCACGTGAGCCCATAAAACCGCTGACGTTAGAGATATGACACGCAACCGACCGACAACCTTGATCAGAAGCCCGCCGAAGCGCCGAACACGACACCGACGACACTTCGCACTTCGCTTCGCCCATATCTTTGCCGAGCTTTCATGAACGATCGCTCTCGACTCGTTTTGTTTGCCCGCTTGCTCCAACCTGTCGATCCTGCCCGGACTCTACAATCTCTTATGTTTTAGTAGAATTTCTACTCGACAAGACCCAGCCTGTTGTGAGTTCCGACGATGTAAGGGATTTTAGCGGTGTAGTTGAAGACGACAATGCGTACCAGGTCTACTGGGCCGATGACGCGCGAACAAAAGGATCGTTCTACGACGCGAAAGTACTCTACATGGCAGGTGAGTAGAACTGAAGTACGGCGAGTGATGTACGAGTGCTTTGCATAACATGCTGACGGCTTAACTGCATTTGCAGCCGAAGCATCTCGTATAAAACGAATAGTTAAATCGAGTTTCTGTAGCGGTGGCGTAGCATAGCGGTTGAAATGTCCGATTTGTACGCAAGCGGTCGCGGGTTCGATCCGCGGTGGTGCTACATTTTTTTTTTCTCGAACATTTTGTTTTATCGAGGCATTTGGCGATATTTATGAGTGCGTATAGCTTTACTCTTATATAAATGCTGCCCTTGTTGATGAAATTCCCTTGGCAGTGGCAGTCAGACGTCATCTGATGGACCATCAGATGACGTCTGATGGTCCATCACGTTCCACCAAGGCTGCTGACTGGCAGTCAGTGTCCCAAATTACGTAGCTTGATGGAATTTTCAATAGGGTGGGGGTTATAGGTGTTGGCGATCTCGGGCTTGATGACGGGCTATGTGGCGGATGAAGCTGCTTGTATAACCATTATGTTGTAGGTCGGCTTATTGTCTCGACAACTCTCTCCTTGTGAGATCGCTGTCTTAGGCAAAGGTCACGGCTTCAATATGACAACAACGAGGCCACCCCTACCGAAAATGGTTCCCACCCTTGAAGACGGAATCGCTCACTTGAATCCAAACACCCGTGAACGCGTCCGACAAAAGGTAATTAGCATCCTGTCAAAAGTACCTCAACATCACTGGTACAACTTACTCAGAGAGGAGTCCAGTGCGCTCCGGGCGCTTCGGTAGGATGACGAGATCGTTGTTCCTCCAGCAGATAAAGGCAATTCAACCGTCGTCTTTGACCGGGTAGTTTACGAACAAAAAGTTCTGAAAAAGGACACTACACCACAAGTTCAGGACACGATGAATAAGATGCCAACGGATATTTTAAAAGAGCATCGAGACTCGAGAAGCCTTCACCTGCGACTGCTCTGTAGGAATGGATATGCACCTGGTTTCTACGGTCTTCCATAGATACATAAACCTAATATTCCTCTCCGGACCATCGTGGACTTCACGGCATCACCACTTCGGGGCCTGTCAAATTACCTTCACCGGACTCTTTCACCTCTCGTGGGCAAAACGACGACCTATATACGAAATTCCAACGACTTCGTGGAACAGTTGTCGACGTTGAAGGTGACCACTGAAGAAAGTTTCGTATCCTTCGACGTCATCGTGCTATTCACAAGCGTCCCGGTTCCCCTGGCTGTCGCCACGACCAAGAACGCCCTCGAGAAAAACCAATCTTTAAGCGAAAGGACACAACTTAGCGTGGAGGAACTCTGTCGCCTGCTTGACTTCTGCCTAAGCAGCACCTATTTTAGTTTCAAGGGAGAATTCTTCAAACAGACCAGTGGAACCGCAATGGGTGCCTCCATTTCAGTCACAAGAGCGAACCTATGTATGGAAGCCATGGAGGAAAAAGCGCTATAGTCATTTCACACGGCCCCCAAAGTATTCTTGAGGTACGCAGACGATTGCTTTTGCATCCTAAAAACGTCGGAAGTGGACACGTTCCTTACTTACTTCCACTCCATTGAAACGTCTATACAATAGACCGATGTCACCAAGCGAACTGCGCAGGCGCGCGCATTCCGGAAGTGGTGCCGCCGCCATGCTACTTGTAGTCATCTCTTCCCGGCTTCCCGGCTACATACGGCTGCGCGTACGTACATCATCGTAGATTATCATTTGGCACGCCCCGGTATCACCTTGATTCTCTTGCATGTTTTTACTTCATAAGATTGTGTTGTTTGTGATGCCTTACTTTCCTCACCAAGTGCAGGAAAGCAGTTTCAGTCGTCTTATCGCTTTAGAATCGCTTTGTCGTCTGCTTCTTCGTCTTCGTGAACGTGTGAGCCCACTGCCGTTCACGGGTAAATCCCACTGCGGCCGCGGAGAAAAAAAAAGAAAAAAACAACGGCGCCACTACTCGAGCATTGCGACTCCTCGGACGTCTCAATTACCTTGCAAACAAGTGAACATCTAGTGCAATAGCAAAGAACAAGAAAATTCGAGGGACCATCGGCTCGGTGTAGTACCACGGAACAGCATCAAATGTGATGAAAAACAGAGCTTGGTGCTGCTCAGTCTTGTGCATAACATTTAATCAGCCATCAAGTAAGAGGAGCTAAATAGACTTTCTCGGTCAGCAATAGTTTTTTAAAAGTTGTTTCATTCTGGTTGACAGCCTGTGCGACAGGGTGCAGATGAGCTGCGGGAGAAGCCTGCACACAAAGAACTGATCTACAGAAAGGCCATGCCTGACGCGCCGTAATAATTGGCATCTTTCAAAAAGAAGCAAACATGCCAGATACATGAAAGCTTGGGGTGGAGATGATTATTCGTGCACAGTTTTTATTCAGTTTTATTTTGTTTGCGCAAGATCCGAACGCTAACAGTCGCCCGATGCGGGAAGCTTTTTTCTGCGGTCTCGAGTGGTGCTGGTGCAGAATGGATCAGTAATACCAGCCTAATAGACCACCACAAAATGGATGAGGTTCGTTTGTTACATTTTCGCGGTTAAGTACGTGTTGCACTTCTAAATTGCATTATGTAATGTTTTCGCGTTGGTATGAAAAAAAAAATGAAGGCTGTTTCCGAAAAAAAGTTGTCTTATACCAAGTGGTGCATCTCGGGAATCGCTGCTCTTTTTTAGTGATTGTCCTGATCTTTTGAAGCACAGTTGTGCTTGAAACATGTCGTCGCACTAACAATTATGACCACCAAAATACACCGAGTAAGAAGTGTATTAAAAACGGCCTCCACAAGGCAGTGCGGAGGTCCTATTTGAGACAGACCAACGCTACGGAGCAAATGGTCAGAGAGATTCCAGCTTATGGAACACTTCGGCACGCTGTATGTCTCGTGTCCTGTAATCTTACATATTTTAGCTGACGTGCAATAATTGGATATAAATTATGAAGCAAATCGCGAAACAGATCGTAAAACGCTATTTTTCCTGCTGCTCTGTCCGGCTCTGTCGACCTTTCTTTGCCATGCTTCTTTCTAGCGGGAAGACGTAATATCTGAGGCCTTTTTGCCTGGTGCTGTTGTTATAGCTCCGTGGCATACAACATGTGAAGCCACCGATTGGAAGCCATGAGACAACACCTGGCTACAAGTCTTGTGCTAACCCAAAAATTTCTAAACGCCTAGCGTACAATGCGCACCGACGCGGCCGGAAAACTGAGGAGAACTACAGGTACCAGAATGCACCGCGGCAGCGGTGGCGTCGCGCAACTCCTCGTGAGATCGGTCTATTCACCGTGGAGCATAAAAAGGACATTACCTTACCTTTCCTCGGTGTGCTCGTCAGAAGACAAAATAAAAAGCTCCAGTTTTCTGTCTACAGAAAACCGACACATACTGGTTTCCATTCCAATCACCCAGCCTGTCACAAACCATCAGTGGTCAGAACGCTCTTATCCAGGTCAAAAAATATCTGCACATCCGAGGCTGACCGTAAAAATAAGGAACACAGCATCTTCGCCGACCTACAACATAATGGTTATACAAGCAGCTTCGTCCGCCGCATTACCCGTCATCAAGCCCGAGATCGCCGACCGCTGCAACCCCCAGAAGTACACAGGCCCGTCCTACCTCTCGCATCAGCGTTCCCTAGATAAAACGTACAAGCGAGGCGCTGGCACGTGTACTGGCCAAAGAAGGGATCCAGGTGGCCCACAAGCCGATGTCTACGCTTGGAAGACTCACGCCCCGTCCAAAGGATCGCCGGCCTAAGGAAAAAGCACAAAGCGTTATTTAGAAAGTTTCCTGTGCGGAGCGTCCGGTCGCATACATTGGGGAAACAAAGAACTTTCAAGAGAGAATCCGCCAGCATAAGAACGACGTTCGAAAGTTCAACCATGAGCGAAGCGCCGTAGCTGAGCACTGCGACGTAAATGACCACAGGATTAGGTTTGCCATCACCAGCATCCTGGCAGTTGAGACCAATCCCAGAGATAGACCTTTTATTGAATCCTGGCACATACGAACGACGCCAGAAAACATAAATAGATCCCTCGGCACTCTGCCCACCGTCTACGTGAACGGACTTCGCCACCTCACCGGTGAAAAACGATAGACACTGCCGTAGCAGAAGAAGAAAAACAGAATACTGCTCCTCAACGGCCATAGCCGCAGTCAACCCCCGAAGAAGAGACCGAACAGGTTTCGAAACGTAGGGTTCCGCCTTTAAACGCGGATTTGGTTGGTGTATATTTTATTTATTATTATTTATCCAGTTATTCCTTACTTGAGTACGGCATGACTACGTTACACAGCCTCGCGTGCACGCTTACTGTTTTCTAGTTAGTTAGTTGAGGACCCCGCCAGCACCCACGGGATATTCGCGACATAAGCTTCTGAAACGGGGGCTTTTGAAAGCGGGGCGGAAAAGGGCGGGTTGTTTGACATCGGAGGCCTTCGTGCACCACCCGGGGAAGGCTGCTGGAACTCTATAAAATCTTGAATTTGAACCATATTTGCTGCGATTTCTGCAACCTTTATCTACGTAGTGCTGAGGCATGACGACTATGAAGCCAAGCCGCGAGAGCAGCGGAGGGTGTCAAGCCGATCCAGCACTGTCTGATCGACTGATTAGACGAAAGATCTACCCCAAAATGGTGCCTTTCCTTTTAGTTCCCTCTCAAAGTTGGCGCGTGCGCCCAGCGATCACTGACAAACGTAAATTTTTAAACTTTTAAAGTTATGAAAAAAAGAAACTTTCCTTTTCTTCTTCTATTTTTATTATTTATTTTTATTATTTTTCTAGATGACTTTTGTTGTTAATGTGGCCAATAAAAAATGGGAATATTGATGACACTTTTTAAACCTGTGAACAACGGGTGCAGCGATGAACGCACGTTCGTTGGAGGGTGGGTCTTTGTCGTTGAAGAGACGTATCCTGCTCCAAGACGAAGACGCGTTCTTGAAGCAGTGGTCTGTCTTCATGTCGCATGATAGGAAGAAAAAATACCCTTCTCCCCGCTTTGTTAATCTATTGTAACCAACTGAACCGTGGACCTGCTGGAATTTCGACATAGAGTGTATGTTCTTAAAAAAGAAAGCTATTTTCCTAGCGTAGACGAAAACACGGGTAAACAAACAAATACAAAATAAAGAAGGTAGTGCGGAGAATAGCTGATTCCCTTCCTAGAAAGTGCCTTTCACGTGTGAACAAATAGGGGTATGAAGTGAGAAAAAATCAATCATGGAGAACAGCCGTTTACCTTTCCAGAAAAGAATATGTCGCGTACCCATTCATGTCTTGATATGATAGCTACATTCTATAGTTCAGTAACCAAGATTTAGACAGGGGCAGTAATTCTGTTTCTGGTAATTCGAGAGCGGCGTCAAAACTATTTCAAAAGCGATGTTAATTTATGTAGAGAGTATTGTAATACTCCAAAATGCAGTAAAGGGAAATCCGATAAAATGGCGTTAAGCGATTCTATGAAACGGCGTTCGATTGATCGGAGTCAATGAAATGTCCAGTTATTCGATAAAACGGCGTTCGATGATGTGTTCGGTACCGGTCCCAGGGCCTATAAGAGACATTTTTGCTTGGGACCTTGCTCCCGCCTTTGAAATGGAGTTGATCACAACCGAAGTTTTCACACTGAAAGTAAACATCTTCGACTGAAATCTGTCTGGTTTGGGGAACAATTCGAAAAAAAAAGAGAAAACTCAAACCGAAAGTTTAGAAACAAAGAGTTCCCAACGTTGGGAACTCTTCGTTTCTAAACTTTTGGTTTGAGTTTTCTTTTTTTTTTTTTCGAAGTTTTCACATTGTGAGGATTCGCGAGGAAGGTGTTTTAACAAAAAAGGAAAACTTACACCAGCTCGCGTGCGCCCTCACTGTGTTTTCGTTAAACAATGACACGCACACTGACAGCGCCACGTGCAGCATCCCGATATTTAAGTTTCAGAACGTGCGCTGTTGTCAGTAAGCAGTTCTGCTCTCGTACAAGAAATTGGTAGTACGGTGCCCGGGGGAACGCGTCTTTGACTGGTGTGTTTACCGGGTACAAAAAACTGGTCCCTCGATTTCCGCCTGATGACGTCATAGAAGTGTCATGCTCTCGCCGGTCCCGAACCTGGCGGCGTCCCAATAGCTGTGGTGTATGTGGCAGACGCCTGTTCTGTCGCAGCTCGCTCTCCAATGCGGCAGTCCACGGGAGCTAAAGCAGCCGGAAGCTGGGACGCCTGAAACGCCGTGACGACAGCGACACTCGCGTTCGCCTGTGGTTTTCGCCAGCATTTCTACGACCAACCGCCAGGATCGCGACATGCAACAGCATGACACTCCGGCTTCTGTGACGTCATTTGTTGCCACTTTTGGACCACTTTTGATGTATGGGCGGGATAAGACGCTAAACACAACAGTCGGAGACGCGCTCCAGGCATCATAATTGGTAGTAAGAAACATCTAGTAAGGTTTACAGCGCTGATTACTGAAATTCGTGAACTAAAACAGCACTCGAGAACATCGTGGGTCAAAAGACTTCTTTGTTGTTGTTTTATTTGTTCCGACAAAACAGTATCCACACATGCGAATTTTGTGTGAACTGCATTCACTGAGATCTTGTAAAATGCGCGGTGTAACCCTTCGTGTTTCTTGCTTAGTTCTTCTACTCTCATGTTAGAGCAGTCTTATTCGTTACGATGCGACAATAGGATGCTCTGGACTGGCCACGCCCCGCGTTTCAGAAATTGTATGTGACAATAATATTATTGTCATTATTGCTTTCTTCTTAATATTATCACTATTATACTGACATTACAACAGGAAATGTGTTTGTTGGTGCGCAAGTGGGAACAGGACCATTAGTATTCCTGCTCGAGCACGCTACCGGGTCATAAACATCTAAAGGACGTCCTTACGGTCCAGAAGCCAGTCCACGCCATCCCAAAGACTGGGCACAGAAGTGCCCTCCATTTCCTTGAAGAACCTTTCCTCCAGTCGCCGTGACTGTTCTACCGAAAAGTAATTCCGCCAGTCTCCAACAACGCCCTTCCTCACGAACTGTACTCCCCAATCCTTTTTCATCTTTGCCACGCTCGTTCCATCAACTACAGCCGTCATTTTTGCTTCGTCTTTCGCAAGCTCCTTAGCGAGTTGGTCGTCCAAAAAACCAGCGATCTTGAGCACCGATTTCTTTGTGTCAGCATGGATCGACTCGTAGGTTAGAAACAGCACGTTAGGCTCGTCTTTCTTTCCGTACCAAGATAGTAGGTTCTCATAGTAGCAGCCGAAGTCCGTGAGGCCCTCAACGAAAAGCTCAAAATACTCTTCAAAAGTTCCATCTTGGAAACAGTAACCCGGGATTGCCTTCGTGTGATGGTAAAAAGACACGCAGCAGTCTTTAGGGTTCCTGGCCACGTATATGTACTTAGTGGAAGGCGAGAAAGTTGTCAAGTGAAAGGGCAGGTGAGTGTAGATGACTCGCGGTCTCTGGGCCTTGAGAATGCCTTCTAGACCATTCATCTCAAGGAAGCTCCATCCCGGCGTGACACCCCTGCAGACTCGGAAGCACGCCTTGACGAGTTCCAGCACCCAGTGAGTACCGCACTTGGGGAAGGTGACCAGGATGATGTCGCTTTCCTCCGGCTGGTAGCGCAGGCCGCTCCGGTAGACCTCTTCTGAGAAGGATCCCGGCAAGCGGTGACCATCGATGATCTGGGCGGCGGGTCGGTCTCTCTCCCTCATCCTCTAGGACCGAAAGCAGACGGCGTTGAACTATCAGTCTGAAACCCCTGTCGGCGAATACGTTAATGGCCTCAAAAATAAACTCCTGACTTCTGACACCGCCTGCTAGTTGTGCGAGCAGACACGCGAAACACCCCGTCTTTCGTCGTCTGCAATGCCGTAGAACGCGACCATGAAAGCGACATACTAGCGTACTAGCGTTTCATCGTGCACGAGCCACGGCCTGCACTGGTTCGTCGATTCTCTAGGGGAGTTTGTTCCGAACACCTTTAGCGTGCTTGTCTGAGAGGTGTGTTAAGCCCAATTATTGGGGCTTTGTCACCGGATAAAAATGTCAATGCGCTGAGCGAGGTGGTACATAATTATTGGAATTACGAGCCGAACAAAAAAAAAAACAATATGAAAACAACAACAACAAAAAATTATAATCCACACTACTGGACAAGCAACAATTTGATGCCGCTTCTTCGTCCTTCTCATTAAGCTACCAAAATGAGGTGCCTTATTCTATTTTCTTCTTCATTATCCTCTTCACAATCGCGTTCTTTCGGACTCTCGGAAGAAGGTGATTTCCTTGGGACGCACTTTTGACGACTACCTTTCAGTTCTTTGAGAGTAAAACAGGAAACATCAACGATGCGTTGCTAACTTTGTCACGAGGTGTATCTCAGACTGTATTTTGAGCTTCAGTAAAACCTGATGTGTAAATGCCGTGTGTATTTACATTAAGGAGGTGTTCCTCAACAAAGTTCGATACCCTGTAAGATTCTCCCACCCCTCGTCACTCAAGCAACGCCAAGAAACTCGTTCCTTCATGAGGCTTCCACCTTCTTTTTTTTGGAAAGTCGCTGGTTCTTCAGGTTGCAATCGAACGTGTTCCGTTATTTATAGTAAATCACTCATTTAATTTTTTTTTGAAAGTGAGGCAGTAAAGTTAAAAGTTGAGGTGGTAAAGGCTGTTTGTTTTTCTCGAATTCGTTTTTGAGTCTGCCACTGCGTGGAAAAAAATCCAACGCCTGTCTTGTAGGTTATGAATGCCAAGGAGTAATTCCAAGAGGTATTTAGTGTAAGTACGAAACAGGTTGCATAGCCCTTTTCACAATGAACCAGAATCTCCTTTCGCACCTTCATTGTCACCAATTACTGTTCCTCCGCGAGGCACAAATAGTGCGCTGCGCAGGCGCACTAAGCGTAGAGGCAGCATTACTCGTTACGGCTTCTGCATTTCTAGCATGGTTGTTCCGCGGAGCGATATATTTTCGTGGATGGCACGCGGTGGTGTTTATTTGGCTTATTCTTAACATGTACCTGACTGAAATTGCCCCGTTGAATTAGGGTACGTAAAGAAAAAGAACAGGTGAGGGATTGTACAGAGTTGAGGCAAGGTCGCCATATCTAAAAGGCAGACCGAGTAAACTGTATGGGGATTCACAGAGTTCAATTTGCCTTCTTATAACTAGATAACTTCAAAACAGGACATAGTGGTGAGACTGTCACTTCGAGAACCATCATAACACAGAATGTGGTTTGCTAGGTGATTCCGATGGGCAGTCGTCATGAACGAGCGTCATAACGAGCGTCACTGAAAATAACTAAATAACGATTCGTCAAATTGACCGTCCCGAACGAGTGACACGCAGGGACCGTTACGCACGTTAAAGTTTCATATAAAAAAAATGTACGAAGTTTGAGCCCCGGCTGGGCTTTAACCTGGGTCAAGCCCAGCCGGGGCTTGACCCAGCTGCCAAACTAGCTACTAAACTATTAACAAATCTTTTTTTTTCCTGCAAAACATTTCTTTACAATGCATACACAATCATTCACAATATGTATATAATCCGGCACGACAATGGGATAACTTATATAACTAGCATGTACAAGCTACATAAACAGCCAGACACCACCGACAATCATGCCGTTCCTACCTTAACGAGGCTTGTGTTAAAACTCACTACATTTCAATTTAATATTGAATACTTTAGACAATTTAGTGAACCCGAGACGGGCACCAAGATGGCGCGCAGTTATGCCAAGATAATTATGGGAAAACTAAAGGCAGAATATGTTTTAGATGACCCCTAAATCCAGAAATGTAAGCAAGATTTTTAGATGATATTTTGCCATTATGGAGACACCGAGGCGAAGCTGCTGAAATTTAAAAATCATTATATTACTTGTCATCCGAACATTCGTTTTACCCGCACTACTATCAAACCGATATTGACTTCTTGGACGTCCATGTAAAAATAGAAGACTGAAAACTCTTAGCACAGTTGAACCGTGGACCAACCGACCGACAAGAATAGCGACATTACCAAAGCAATCATCCACGTCATTGTAAAAACCGCATATCCTATACCCAAGTCAATTGTTTTAAACTTATTTGCTCGAACTACGAAGATTTTGAAGCTAGACGCAAAAATCTAAAGACCGTATTAGAAATACAAAATTATCCACCAAGTGTAATTGACGATGCAGTTCAGGGCCCGTTTGCTTGAAGCGCTAACCGCGGCTAATGTTAGCCGCAGTAGCTAGGAGAGGGATTTTGAAATCACGTGACTGGCTCGGTAGGGATGCGGGGAAACATGGCGGTGCCCCGGTGAGTGAGCGCCGCTCGCTTTGGAACTAATATGTCGTTGTAGCTGCAATATCGGGCGCGTTAGTCAGCAACGAATGGTGCAGGAGGGTTTCGCTTTGCCTTACCTCACTTAACTTGCAAAGCATGAGCAATGACCTCGCCGCATTTTTTAGATAGTCTTTCGATTCTGGCCATTCGTAAGCCTAAATGAACGCAAAAATTGTCGGCATGGCAACGTCTTTGGAAAGGCAACGTCTTTGGATTGTCGCCATGGCAACGTCCTTGACACAATCGGCCGGGGGTGTGTTCCAAAATTTTCTCGATGTGACTCCGGAGTAAAGTTTTCGTACCGTGGCGTTCCAAAACTTACCCGAGCTTACTCGATGACGTCAGAACTCGCGTTCCAGAAGCGGGTTGTTTACTCCGGAGTAATTACTCACGCTACCCTCCTCGATTGGGGGGTAACGTCGGATCAAATCGAGTAAATACGGCACGTGATCTGCTCGTCGTCTGCTTTCTGCGCCGACAGCCGTGAAAGCTCGCTTGCTCCGTTGGTTTTGGTGGCGGACCTTGGAAATGACTAAGAATATGTGCAGCATGTGTGGTTACTGCGATTCGCCGTTTTCAACGCACAAATTGACTGCATTACATCCAGACCGTGCACCTTCCCCGGGAAGTTATACTTGGTAAACAGGAGCTTCTCCGCATTCTCGTCCTGGGCGTTGGAGGGAATGCTGTATTCTCACGTTCAAGGCTGAAAATGTTTGAACGCAGTAAATGATAAGGTAGTATTTTTGTTTCCTTCCAGAGTGTGGGTAATGAGAGGATAACGCTTGTAAAGCTGTGAAGACTTCGATGATTGTATTGTAATCATATTCGCGTCAAAGCGAACGTCAGTTTCATGTCATTTTTGACAAAGCACCCTCGTGCTGTACCACTACACCGTGTGGAATCAATTTCTGCAAAACATAATCGGTGCAAATTACAATGCGTGGAAAATATGCATTTAGGGCGATCGCGCTAATTAATAAAAACACATTTTTTGATATCTAACTGTAAGGAGTAAGTAATTTTTATCTCATTATACAGCTCAAAAGGAAGGTGAGTTAAAGAAGCTGGTGGATCCACCGAAAAAAAAAGAACGCGTCGTCATTAATATTATTGTCTTTTCGAGTGCTTTCTTTATGATCAAAAGGATCGTCTGCTATTTTCTGCCACCGCTGCTGTGTTTTCTTTTCGGCGTAGCCTAAGACGAAGCCAATCCGCGTAGTGTCCAGGTTATTATCCCGGCCGTTCCAAAATCGAGTCGCGGATCGTTTACTCGCGATGTCACGTGGTATTTACCTCTGACGTAGGAGGCAGGTTACTCGGGTAAAATTTGGAACATAGCCCGGGTATACACCTCTCCAAAAAACACTCGACCCTAGGGGCAACAAACCGTATTCGAGCCCAGTCACTGAGTTTGAGGCTAGACTCTCACCGGCGTCCCTCCTAACCCTAACCGAGTGGTCTATGATTTCAATAGGCGCAGCCTGCGTAGGCGCAGTTTCAAACGCTGCTGGCGGCTAAATTCTCGTCTTTTCCCGCTATATTTTGTGTTTCATGGTACATGTATTTTCCCGAGGACATTCAGATAGCATTGTGCCACATTTAAAAAAAACAAAAAAGCAAAACAAAAAACAAAAACACTGTAATCTCTTTTTGTTGGGTACGCGCGCGACAGAACGAATGCGACTGGAATGTATAGTTCTACTTATTTGTGTTTTTTTCTTACGATAAGTTTTGACGGCACCGCGGGATTCGCCGCATGTGAAACGACAAAGCGCTTTGCTGTCAAAAATAAATTACAACAGAAGAGGGCCGAAAGGCATGCAATTCTCACGTTCACAAATAACGTGTTTACCGATGGACAGGAACATTCGAACAATATATCGTACGTACCACACGATGCAGCGTTATCCGAAAAGAATTTATTAGAGAAAGATCTCAAATAACACAGACACTGTCGACGACAGTCACATCTTGACGATCGGACGGAATCCGAGATGACTTCGTTTTGGGGAGAGCTTCCTTTTTTCACAACCGCACCAAGGCAAAGAAACGAACGCGACTGACTGGTTTCTCACCCCAACGCGGACAACTCTTTTTGAAGATGACTGAGGATTCTACGCGGATTATCTGTAGAGGGGGGAGAACAATGTTCGCAAAATCGCGTCGAGGGTCGTTCGACGTCCTTCACCTGCTTCATTTCCCGCGAATGTCAAGCAGAAAAGCTTGAATGGCAGGCGCTTACCAGCCCTATTTCTCACAATGGAAGATAACAAAAAGGGTGCGCGGCACGTCGAATGCAAAACCGCAAAAACGTAGGTAGAGAACCGCGCTGAGCGGGTCTTCACAGTCCCAGAGGGTGACAAAAAATTTCTAGCTGATAGAGGGCGCTAGAGTCGCACCAGCCGCATCAGCATCAGCAACATGGCGGCGGCCTAGGAGCGTTTTTGGAAAGGTGTATAGATAGCACACAAAAGCAGACAGCGTCCCAATAGACCTTTTTCTCAATTTCCCACGCACCGAGAAGAATGCTGGAAGTGTCATTCTACGGTCTGCGCGCACCGGCCTTCCTCTTATAGAAGATTCGAAGTAAATAATCATAATAAGGCTTTGACGAACGCGCGTGCAAGGCAAAATTTGTTTTAGACTTTTTGCTTTAGAACAATTACTACTGTAGATGCCAGCACGTGCAAGGCGTGTAACTACACTCGTAGCATGCACCTCGGTGCTTGGGAAATTCAGAAAAAGGTCTATTGGGACGCTGTCTGCTTTTGTGTGCTACCAATACACGGCCGATTGAGTCAAGGCAATTCACTTGGCGAGGTCATTGCTCATGCTTTGCGATTCAAGTGAGGTAAGGCAAAGCGAAAGCCTCCTGTAGCATTCGTTGCTGACTAAGGCGCCCAATATTGCAGCTAGGATATATTAGTTTTAAAGCGAACGGCGCTCACTCACCGGGGCATCGCCATGTTTCCCCGCACCCCTACGAGTCAGTCACGTGCGACAAGCAACGCACCCAAAATGCGACAAGCAACGCACGAATTTATGCCTGACGTATAGAATGAATTATTCTAGTGTTAATGGCATCCTAAAAAGGCACTACACCATTATATAAAAAAAGCAATCGTCTTAAACGTGCTTTTCCATGCGCTCCTGGTGTAATACATAAATGATCACACAACCTTAGAGATGCACTTGTAACCTCCCGGCTAAATCAATCGCTCACATATAACGAGTGGACGCCCTGCATAAAATCACAGTGTCCAGTCTGTAAACACATGCAACAAACGATCACGGCTAGCAGCACTCATTCGCAGCTTTCGATGAAAATTAAAGGACATTCGACATGTCACCTGTCGAATGTCATCTATTTACTTGAGCGTAAGGTACGCAATATGCAATATGTGGGACACACTAAACCAGCCTTTAGAAATCTGTTTTCGCTCCCTTTCGACACTTCGCTGCACTGTGACACTCACGCGTGAAAAGATATTCATGTAGCCTAGTGTCGCCAAATTTGGTAAAGCATGGGCATGTTATGGCTCTACTAGGCGCGCTTCGGCGTTCCTTCAAATAGGTTACTTATTATTTTTTTTTGGGGGGGGGGGGGGGGGGTGTACGTGCAGGGCGGCACCCAGCAAAACCGAAATACTTCCCCCCCCCCTCCTTCCCTCTCTAAAACCTCCGGAACGTCTGCTTTTGTACAAATCACGTCCAAGAGACAATCCCTGCAAGCTACGGTGAATTGCAAGACCAAAATAACGTTTATCGACATTAAAACACAGTTTTTGCTGTAACACTGCGCATAGATGAACGTCATGCTCGGTGTCACGGCGCAGTTTATTTTTTGAATACGTCTACATGCTAGTAGAGTCTTGTTAAAATAGATGCTTAAAATTTGTTAGAGTGATACGTCCACAACATGTACCTCGTTTCGAGTGTAACTAACAAGGCAGTGAAGTTAAGAAGAGCCGCGTGAACGCTCGCTGACGTTACTTGGGGGCATAAATGCATTCAAGTGTACAAGAAAACTCACCGTGTAGTCTCAGGAAGGACTTTAGCAAAGCAGCGGCGGTGACCGATATTCGAATGAAACGACCTCTCTACTGGCCTTCCTGCCTTGACCGCACACACAACGTCGCGACGCTCTTTAGTGTTTATACCCTGCTTTAAACGGAAGCAGCGACAAGCGAATAACGAAGCCCGAGCTGTTCAAACAAAACAGGTTTTATCGCTGCAAGTGTGCTTTCGCGCGTGCTAAAATTGCGCGCCCGTGCAAAAAGCGAATCAAGTCTCTCTGTCCGAGGGAAGCGAGGGCGTCGCGGGCGATTAATTTTCCCCTGCTTATCTGCTAAGCGGCATTGCAGCAACGAGCAACGCCGGTATCCGCAACTCCAGAGCAGGCGACGCCTCCCCGCGCCACAGACCGGACTTTTAAAAGCTGGTACACAAACTTGGCGTTTGAGCGTGCTCAAGTGGGTAGCGTTTCCTTCCAAACACTTAACGGTGAACTAAAGAGGGTTTTGAAGAAGATTGCTTTTGTAGGTATACTGCTCAGACTGTGTCGGTTAATAAATACACTTAGTTCTGGTGAACAAAGCTGCCTATTAAACATGTGGCATTAGAAATAGGCGAGGACTCTTTTTCGCTTTGTAGGCAAAGCCCTGGCTTTCCCTCTTTGAGAAAATTGGAGTAATGAGAAAACTTTATTTTATACAGATGGCGAGCGTTGATTTTATAGAACATTTCGGATATGATGTGATTTATATATTGACAATCACGTGAATTTCGATCTAGGAAATGCAACACTGCCATTATCGTTTCGAAAACAGCGAACTCTGTTTTCTCCTCGCTTGCCTCCGCGGAGTGACGTGTTGCCTTGTCTCCCGTCTTCTCCTTCGTTGGGAGCGCGTTGCCTTCCCCACAGTTAACCAAGATCAACCGATTGACCCGATCATATAGTTCTCCTTTGTCTGTATCTTGATCTGTGCGGTTGCAATCCGCTGACATCCACGTGTTGATCCAGTTTTTTGTGACTTCTGCAGAACGCAGTTGCATTTTGTAGGATTGTTTCTTCGTTAATCAAGGTTTTTTTATAGAACGACAAATGTTTGTTATGTGAAGACGTGCCCTAACCGAAAAAACGAAACACGTTTACAAATCTCTGTAATGCAAAATAAGAGCGCAGCTCTTCAGAGGAGGAGGAGGAAGAGGAGGGTACGGGGTGGAGGGTATGCGCCTCCTCCTCTACCTCCATACCCTCTCCTTTCCCCCTTTCCTGTCCTTCTCATCCTCCCCCTCCTCCATTCCCTCCTCTCGCCTCCTCCACGAATTCACTTTGCCCGCTAAATTTATCGGGAAAAATGACGTCACATGACTTGGTGTAACGCCACCTATGAACCAGTTCAGTTTATTCGCTAGATCTAGCGGGAAAATCGGCGTCACGTGACCTCAACACCACTTCAATTCGCCGCTAAATTTAGCGGGGAATTCAATTGGTGTTGAGGTCACTTGACGTCAATTTTACCCCTAAATCTAGCGGAAAAACTGAATTTGTCCGCTAAATCTAGCGGAGACACTGAGCTAGCTCCCCGGTAAATATAGGGAGGAATTCTTGCAGTGAACCGTGGCTCGTTCATGATGGAACGCTAGTATTCCGCTTTCATGGTGGCGTCTTGGAAGCGTTGCAGAAGTTAGACGGGGGAGGAACAGCAGTCGGACGAAGGCGAAAACGGACGCCGACGAGGAGCTTTCATACTCGCGCCCTATGGACATTGCAGACGATGATAGGAGGTGGTGGAATAGCAGACGATGCCCGAGGCCACCGCACGTCTGCTCGCACAACTAGCAGGCGGTGTCAGAAGCAAGATTATGGTGCCTAGAGCGCGTCTCTGGCTGGTGTGTTTAGCATCCTATGCTGCCGATACATCAAAAATTGTCCTGAACTGTAAAAAAATACGCCACAAAAGCCATAGTGTCATGGTGTCGGATGTTGCGATCCGGGCGATTGGTCGTAAAAATGATGGCGAAATGCACAAGTGAACGCGAGTGTCGCTGTCGTCACGGCGTCCCAACTTCTGACTGGCAAAGCTTTTGTGGTCGTTTCGCCTCATTCTTGTTTGGACCTTCTCGTTTGAAGCTTCTCAAAACACCCAAACTGACTTTTTTAGCATTTGGGCTTAATCGCATCCAGTCCTGTTCGCACTAGAACCCCTATTGGAAAAACGTACAAGACACAAACCTGCTGCTTGTACAGTCCTGGTATGACACCACCATAATTTATTGTTATTATACATGCAGCTAGTTTGGTTTTGCGTTCTCCATAACTGGAGATACCGGCACCGCTATGGCTCCGGGTCTGTCTATACTGGCAGCCGGTTTGCTCGCCGATATGACTCGGTATGGCTGGTATGATTTTGCGTCCGATGACGTAGGCGACCGCCATCTTTCCAACGAAACGCCTATACCACAAGACCACCGGTATAACTAAACCATACATGCAGAAAGACGACCGCCATCTTCCAACAAAAACGTCCATCGTTTACCACCGGTATCGTTACATACATCATACATGTCGAAAAATAACATCAGCCGCGTTTACATGAATGCGACTTAGTCGCATTGAATCCAGTTGCCGCATTCAATATGCGGTCATGTAAACGGCATAATGCGCAAAGCGCATCGCATTAAAGTCGCTAGACAGAGGTGGATCGAGATGACGAGTGCGCATTCATTCAGCCCATGTAAACGAAGATCGCATCGCATTTTGGAACGGGGAGGATTATCGGAAGGCGCTCGCTGCGGGAGCGAGTGAACAGCTGAGAACATGGTGGCGGCCAACCTCGTCGGCGGCGCGGAGAGCGGTCCCGCAATTTTTTTCCCGAGAACAAACGCAAGCTTTTATTGCGATCATAAGTAAGCGGAATTTAGCGGAGCTGCTCGGTGAGGGCGGCCCCGTCCAAACCTTTGCGAAGTACGACTTGCGCGTCCGAAGGGGTCACAAAGGCTTCGGTGCAAGCACGCATGACACCGAGAGCTCCGATCACTGTAGAGCACTGCATGGTTGCGCAGAACGAGCAGCTCCTACCTCGCTGCCGTTCCTGGCTGCGCAAGAGCCTCTCGGACTCGGGGTCTGGTCGCGATCGGCGAGGTCTGGCGCGGCGAAACGTGGAGGCTTCCTCAAAGCGTGCACACACACGTCGCCTCTCGTTCAGAGTGGACCGGCGGCCCGGACTGGAGTCCTAAACGCCTTGGTTTTGATGCTTCTTCCGTCTCCCAACTTCTTCCACAGCACCGAAGACAGCGGGCGCGATCTTTACGTTCACTGAATGCGTCGAAAGGCCTCCACGTGCGATGCACCGGAAAACGTGGTGCGGCTGGTACCGGAACGGAACTGACGGAACTGCATAACTTCGAGCTTTGAGTCAACGTGCACGGCAACAAACCGATCGTGACACTAAGCCGCGGATACCGCATCGCCGGTCGACAGGGGCAAATGGCCCGTTGCTCGTATCGTGGGCCGTGACTCGTACTCGGCCAACTCGGCGTCTTTTCGTGGCCCCTCGCGTCGTCGCAACCAGCCGCAAACATACCAGCCCGCGACCGTGGCCGATGTCGGAGAAAAGCGAAACCGAAACGTAAAGCTTCCGCCCAGTGGCTTCCGCTGCCGCGCCTTTTCTAACTTCCCGGCCAGTCCCGGTTTACACGCTTCCGGTCGTCGTGGAGATGGCGACGCAGCCAGACGTAGCGGTTTGGGCGCTGGCTCCTTCTGCGTTTTACGGGACAGATGTTTTACGGTCCGTTTCTACTGCGTCTCTGGCTCTCAACTCGACGACGCCTCTCATGGTTCAACCAGGCGTGGTCAGCCGGGGTCAGCACAGCGCGGCCGGCTCAACTCGTCCGATCGCCGGACCGCAGGCGACTTCCGATTTCGGCCGTTAGGCCTAGGATCCGAAGGACTCTGTTTCCGTGAAGCGGTAAGCGAATCTCGTCCCGTTTTCGTTCTACTTTTAAATTACGTTAGGTGCGCTACAGTGTAAGCATGCGTGCCAAGTGTTCGTGACAATTTTGAACTAGAATAATTGTGCTTCATTGCGGTTTGTCATTTACGAAAAAGTAAATCGAGCAATGAACGAGGAGCCATTCTTGAAAACGATGTATGTACGATGTTAACTTCTACCTGGGCGGCTTAGAAAAAAGTCAAGACTGGTTACGGTTGGATGCGAGGCTGGTCCCAATGCAATGGTAACCACTTAGAGCACCTTTTTGAACAGCATGTAAGCAATATAGCGATCAACGAGACGAGCGACGACGAGAAGCTACGAGTGCCGGCGCCGAGCGACGAAGATTTCTCACTCTCGCTGCTTGCGCCGCTCGGTTCCTGGGCTTCTAGAAAACGTCGCTCATCACCTTGATCGCTCGCACCAATCGCTTTCATAATGTGTGTCTCGTCGCGCAGCTGACTACCGTGTTTATTCAAATATATGTCGACCTTTTTTTTTCTTTTCTTTTTTTTTTTTTTTCGGAAATCGTGAATTTCCGAATTCGCGATTCGACCTACATTCGCGACCAAATTTTGCGACCGTACCGGAGGCATGAAGCTATCGAGTCACCGAGCCGGCGTTGCCGTAGAGCTGCGCCGCTTCTTGTTTCCAAAAGCTTTTGTTAAACAACCGAAAACAACAGCGGTGGCCGATGCCGCTATCGCGCGCAACTCTTGGGGCATTGGATTTCGCCATCGCACCTCTAGCGTTCCCCTTGCTGGGCAATGGGGAAGGAGAGGAACGCGATGCGCCATGCACTTTGTCCTCCATCCTCGCAAACGCGCACAAAAAAAGAAAAAAAAAAAAAAGATGTTACTTTTGTTAGTTGCATGAGGCGGCTCGGCTCGCGTGTTGCTCATGGCGACACGGCGGCTTTGTAGTTTGTCTTTCGTCGCTTCGCACCTTCTTTCGTTTCTTGTCGTCATTTTACAACGGTGTCAGTGAAGTATTGTGGCGGATTTGCGAGGATGTCTACCAAGCTGTGAAGTGATGTAAATAAAGGTTTCTTTCGTTTGCCCAAAATTTCCCCTGTTCTTAAAAATAATAAAAAAAGTCGACCTATATTTGAATTTTTTTTTTTTTATTCTCGGTGGGTCCAACAAATAGAGTTCGACCTATTTTCGAGTAAATACGGTAACTTTAATTTTTATTTTGGGTTACGTCGGACGTAACTCGAATGCTTGACAGTTACGTTGGGCGTAACTTTAATTTTTATTTCGGGTTCCGTCGGACGTAACGTTAGACACTGCGTTACACTTAAGAAAAATAGGGGCTGATGATTCATCATATAAACCAACCATTTGTGTTTAATTAAAGCGAATCACTGGCCTAAAAAAAATACTGCTGTCCTATAGGAATGTAGCGCTTCAGATAAATTTGTAAATTTTTGCTTTTAGTCTCTGCCCCACCAGATACAACATCTGGCCTAAAGCAGTGTTCCGGATCTCCTTCCAAGACCTCAGGCGGGTCGTCATTCAATCCAGGAGGCGGTGGCGTCTCATGGGCGTGTTGCTGGTGCTTCTTACTGGATGGTGCTACCGAGGGAAAAGTGGTCGTGCTTGGGAAAGGCAAGTATGGCCGCCGTAAGTATAGATATTGTTTTTACCTTTGCTCGAACCCACCTTTAAGAAATGCACAGTTCGCATGTGTGCATCTCTCAATGCTTCTACAGTCGGCTGTTAATATTTGGAGTGCTCCAACTCTGTCAGCGCTAGTTTCTCTAGATTATGCAAATGGGATGCAACACTAAACCACATATGCTCTCGCAACAAACAGTGCTCTGCTGAAGCACGCACTGTGGAATCTACTCTGGCTTTATAATACAGCACAAAATAGTTGACGCCAAGTATAGCTACTTTTGTGACTCCGTTTTACCAAAAGCTCTGCCGAAATTAACTTGCCACCTTATAGGTAGTGCAAAAGAACCTCGCGTGCCTAACCTGGAGAAGGGCATTTTTTTCATAGGTCAATTTTTTCTTAAACCAATACCTTCAGCCTCCTTGAAATGTTAACATCATGTGACACTCAGAAGAACAGTAAACCCCTTAATGTTGGCAAACCTTTAATTTTCGCGGCCTTTAATTTTGCGGAATTCAGTGACTGCGATTATGTCCTCTGTGACCGATTCGAGAAGAAATAGGGGCCACGAAGATAAGGGGGTTTTACTGTCCATCGGAGGAGAGAGGAAGTCACCTTTGTTTGTATGCAAGAGTAAAACCAACAACAACAATCATGGTGCCGACACTTTGTGAGCCTATCTGTGTCTATTGAATGATATCAATTTTGTTTTTGTTCGTTAAAAATTGTTGCCTGTCCACTGTGGGATGTCGTCTTCAACACGAGCAGTGGTTTTCCTCTGAAGCAGGCAGCATGAACGCGTGCCGCAGCACAACATAGTTTATTTGCAGGTGGTACCGCAGTTTGAAGGATGGTTCGCACAATATGGGGGAATCGCAATTCAATGTTCTACCTCGGGCGTAGACAAGATTTGCTCATTCTAAATCATTTTGTCTACAAATCGGGAACTTGCAACGAATGTACCCGCATGGTTGGAAGAGCCAGACAAGCCTTGCGAGCGCTTCGTTTTCTAGCCTCTCAGTCCTGAACCTACTCACGCACCACATGTGTAGATGTTCCGGTACGTGGGAGCACTTATTTGGAAAATGGTGAATGGCAACTGTTGTTATCTTTAAAGTGGACTGCATATTTGCAGTACTTTTCCTCACTTAAAAATATGTCTTACTAAAAATATGTAGTATAGCCGATGACAAAAAGAGAATGGCTGGGCGTCCTCCAGCACAAGCTTGTGCTTTTCACCCCGCTTTAGACAGATGTGCTCGCTCCAGGCTCATCAGGCGCTGAAACGTCATCAAAGGTAGCAGACGGGCTGGAGGTCGAACAACGGAGACTTCTCCCTGCCTTTCTGATGGTGTCAGTGAGCATGTACTTCTATACTCTAACTTAGCTTAACCTGCACAGAGCTGAGTAGAATAGGCTTGGCAAGTGCCCTTATTGCATATGCATTTGTACAGCTGAGGCACTTTCTAAATCAAGAACATTGTGTACCTTACCTTCAAAAACACATCATTTTGGGGGTGCAAAAGGAATTCTAAGGCATATTTTTGTTTGTATTGTCCTATTACGCATCGACTCCTTCAACTTAATGCGGAGTCGACCCAGCCTCTTGAAAAATTTAATGCTTGCCAGGTAATTGTTTTGCGTTTAGTTGATATATCAGTATTCAGTTAGGTATCCCAAGTCATTAGTCGTTGAGGTGGAGTCTCTCTGTAAGTCAGTCATGTTTAACAGTCATAGAAATGCTTGTCAAATAATGGCACTGTCGAGGACATGTATTCAGCTCGAACAATCGCTGGGCACAAGCTGGTCGTGTGGTTACAGGCAGCAAACATCCCGGTTGGAACGTCCTATTTCGCAATGTAGCTGCAGACTAAATGAGGGCCCCACTCATAAACGTCTATACTTTTAGTCTCTTTAAGCTGGACCACTTTTGAAACTACAAGCCTTTGCAGCAAAAACAGCATGACGCATGATTATAAGCTCGACGTACCATGGCGTCCAACTAGAAGGTCACATGGCTTGCTTTGTACACTGAATTTGCAAGGATGGCTTGAAGCTTCTGTCGTGGTTAACTTTAAGCTGAGATAGTTTAAAATAATGCTCTCAGTTTTTAGTGTTGCCCGGCATGGTTAACAAGTTGGTGATATAGCGCTGCATTGAAAAGTCTGTGCATTCATGACTGCATCACCTTATGAATGCAAGCTACCTATTAAACTCTTCGTTTTTCAGAGAAATGAAATGCACTTTGCTTCCAATTGCACCCGCTTCTGTAACTTCATGGTATGAAGCACCTTATGGCTGCAAGCTCTGACCGATCTTGTTCTGTGGTCTGCGCAGGCCCATATGAGGGAGTCACTCCGAGAGCCTCACCAGAGTTTCCTGCCCGTGGTCGTTCTAAATGTTTTTGTTGTAGGTATGCATCCTTTCTGTCTTTCCCTTAATTGTACTCAAACGTCTTCTTTTCATTGTCGCCGATTTGCCTCAAAATTGGTTAAGCACACAAATGCACGCTGTACAACTGTATTGTACATATTTTTTCCAAGGTAACTTTTCTTTGCCAAAGTTAGATTTTTTTATGAAGGTTAGTCTTTTTTGTTTTTATTTTCAAATTTATGTGAGTTTCCATGGGCAACACTAAAACGTTATGCCAGAAGCAAGGACAAGTTGACTGCTCTAATTTGTTCTCAACTGATTGCAAGAAATTTCGTTAATGTCGTGAAACCTCCTTCCAGCGCTTGCTTTGCAGCATAAGAAAAAATTATACATAGGACATACTCTGTTTCTTAAACTGCTTGCTCATTCTGCAGGTCTGCCTGCCATAGATGTCGTGCTACTGGAGAGCAGGCGAATTCGATTGCTGGTTTTGACATTGCTTTTTTTTTTTTTTAGACGTTGTCTTAGTAGTTCTTGTAAATTTGGAGATTTTCCTCAAAAGCAAGCCGGGAAGAATATTTAGTTTAGTTAGGAAGCTGAAAATAATGATTTAATACCCCTTTGTCACTAAAATAGATACTGTGTGCCGCTGTTAGTGTCAAGCCGAGATCCACGCTTTTTTGGCATTTTGCTCAGAGTGGTACCCATTCTTATTCGTTAGCCTCTTGGTGTGCCAACTAAACTCTTTGTATACAGACACCTGCCCTCTGCTGGTACACTCTACCCTCATGTTCAGCGAGTGTATGAACCGGAGTTGTATCCACAGTCGACACTCGCTGAGCACGAGGGTAGGAAAATCTTTCCATTGCAGCAGAGCCATATATGGGGAGAGTCTGGCAGTCTATGATTTCGCTGCCGTAACGTCTCCCTTCCGAGTGAGCTGATCAACCCGCGGCACAGAGCAAGAGGCGTGAGCGCATGCGCGTGAACTCTAGGCTGCTCCCAGCTGAGCGGGGAGGGCCGCCATTTTCATTCATTCGCCCGGCATGGGATCGATATTCAAATTTCGGTTCTTTCCTTTTATTTGGCAGGCTCTGGCAATAAAATGATATAGTGTTATTCCTCGGTGGCTTAAAAACCTAAAGAAAGAAGTTCCTCCATGTTTGAACGCACTTTTATTTAGGCAAAAAAAAATAAATAAGCCCGTAGCAGACGACACGTAGCCTCAACAGTGCTCCGTGCAGACAGCTTTGCGTCAAAATGGTGGTCGTCTCCTCTTTGTTTTTCTGCTGCCTTCTCTCTCCCTCCTTCGGCGTTCTCCTCCCTTTCCTCCTCTCCGGCGCCTTCGTTGCCACACCCGCTGGCTAAACTCTCCCACTATACGGCTTTGCATTGCAGTAGTAGTTTTATTTGTAGTCTTTACTGTTGAATGTGAATATTTGACAGAAGTCTCAGGTTGGGGCGAAAGGGGGTTAAATGAATGCATTTGATCATTCACCTAAATTCGGTACCCATCATTTTAACGCCTACGTAGCTTTGTCCTGGGGGGTGACTATGACTAAAATAAGAGGATCTATGTGCTGATCACGAAAGAATATGCTAGCCATTCTAATGTAGCTCTGCCAAGTACTTGATTGTGATTTGTTTTTATTTTCAGCTACTTGGGTGACTCAAGATCTGGAGATCCTAGTGGCCACAAGCTTGGACTCAATCTTTTTCTGTGGTCTGGGCAGGACCATGGGGGAGGTAATCCCAGCAACAAGAGCATCGCAGTATCTCCCTGGCTGTGACTTTCGGTCTGCGTCACGACAGGGGAGTCCTCGTGCCACCAGGTGTTAGGTATGCCACTTGAAATAAGCATTTTTCTTACCTATTAATAGAACAGCAAAAGCACTACTAAGCCTAAAATGAAAAAAAAACATATTAAAATCTTGGGTTGGATGAAATTCCAATTACAAAAAGGAGTCTGCAGACGTGATTAACATGTGAACTTAAAGCCCGCGGATGTAGGTTCGACGGTGTCACAGAAATAACTTCCCGCAGATCTCCTTGCTCGTGCTATACCCAAACAAATTCTTAAAATAATCATTGTGTTTCGTTGGTGTCATCAATCTTATGTCCCTACCACACTCACCAGTCGGGACATGTGAAATATAAAAAAACAGGAACTTGCACATTGTCAGCTCTGCAAAGATTTATATAGTAAACAGAGCATAGCACGTTCAGCTTAAGAAAAAAATTCAGTGCAGGCCTATATTCATGGTTCACATATGTGTAATTGCTCTTTATAATGAAGTGAAAACGGCTTAAGTTGTGGCCCACTACAGGCTTTCTATTAGTGTTAAAAAGTGCGGTAGAAAATATGATTGCGCTTGGAAGACGGGGACATAGGAAGGACAGACACAACAGAGCGCTAACTTTCAACTGATTTAATTCAAGAACCTCAGCGTAGAAACGGACTGTGTCACCGCACCACATCTCAACCAATCCGTGGCCCTGCCACGGACCGCAAGTACGCCAAATCCTTATCCGCCAAGTCAATTGACGCCACACTGACACAACTTGTGCCGGAACTATTTATAGTGTCAGCCTCCATAATCTCGCTAACAGTCCTATCTTTGTGCCTCTCAAGAACAATAGACGAAACAAATAATGGTTTGCACCCGCAGTCATGACAGTGACACGACAGATCATGACTGCGAGTGCAAACCATTATTTGCTCAGTCTACTGTTCTTGCTAGGCACAAAGATATGACTGTTAGAGAGGTTATGGAGGCTGATGCTATAAATAGTTCCGGCACGTGTTGTGTCAGTGTGGCGTCAATTGACTTGGCGGATAAGGAGTTGGCGTACTTGCGGTCCGTGGCAGGGCCACGGATTGGTTGAGATGTGGTGCGGTAACGCAGTGTGTTTCTACGCCGAGGTTCTTGAATTAAATCAGTTGAAAGTTAGCACTCTGTGGTGTCTGTCCTTCCTATGTCCCCGTCTTCAAAGCACAATCATGTTTTCTAACGTACCGTACCAACTTGCCCAACAATCAGCACTTGCTAAAAAGTGCTATTGTGTTTTAAGCAGCTCGCACCAAATAATTTCTTGAAATACATAGGTTCATGGAAATTATTATGTAGATGTTGGCAGACAGTCATGGTGAGGCCAATCTTTAATGCCAATTGGTCCACTTATTCAGAGTTAATTGAGTTTGTAAATATTGTAGGTCGCAAATTAAATTTTTATGGTACGCAATGGGCACAATCATCCGTAATGACTAGCTCTACCTAGGGGAACTTCATACGTTTACTACGGCAAGATGGTTTCGAAAAACAAAGTATTTAGTTTACTCAACTCCTGCACTAACCTTGTCTTTAGAAACTTTTTATATTCTTTGCGATGCTGAGAAAAGATTCTGGAAATAGTTTTTCTAGAACTACTCTAGATATTTCCAGTTCATCATTTTTCTCGTAAAGCATTCGAGAGAGCCAAACCCTGTAATGTACGGAGGGAACTCACAGAATGATGCGACTGACAGTTTGGAACATTCGGCACTGTAACAGTAATAATGACATGTCACTTATGTAATGTTCATTATCGCAGATCAAACTGCTTTTTCCGTCTACACTCATTTTCAGTAGACTCATTCAGCGAACTCCCACCTGAGACTGCAGCGCTGGGTTCTGCAAAGTAATTTGAATGAATATAGATGCAACAGGTTTCTTTGAGCGTGCGTCTAACACATATTCTTCATATTGAATCTGCTAACTGTATTCATGTCCATGTCCATAATTCCACATTCCAGCTTATTTTTATTTTGACATTTGAGTTTTCTTCAGTACTTTTCTCAACATCTGTGCTTGCTGAGCCGTACTCAAGTCCATACATCTTGTCTTTCACTATTACATTAATATATAAAACTGTTGATGCCGAGTGAGAATTCAAGGTACCGAATCTGTCGTGCGAGCTAAATAAGAACCAATAAAAAGCTCTACAAAGGAAATTTTGTTAAAGGATGCTGTATGGGCATTAGAATAGCACATGCCATGCTAAAAAAAAAAACAAATTCTTGTTAGGTATGTGAGGATGACAGTGCTGTGCTATTTCTGATGTGTCACAAAAAAAAAAATCAGTGCCATACAGTGTTCCTTATGGAAGTACAAACTGTTGAATTCGAAGCCCAGAAGTTTTATTCAAGAATGTTCCTCAATACAAATGTATTTAGAGATCTGAGCCACTGACTCATACATGACTATGTGGCAAACATTAATTTTCATGTGGATTATAGTTTACAAGGTCTAGTCTGCATTGATTTATTGCATTCATGCTGAAACTGGGAGGGGTTCTCTGGGTATGAATAAAGATATAAACATTTCTTGAAATCAAAACATTTGCGAACGGACAAAAGGAAGGATCTGAGAACGGTATCTTAGATTCTCTTCTTTTTCTTACAGTATCTCTAATGTTCACTTTATTTCACCTGATGCATTTAGTTTTTAGCGCAGCTCTTAGCACCCGTTTCCGCGTTTCGCGGCGTCGCTGTCGGCGTAACCACCCAACTAAACTTGGCAGGAAATTGAATTAATGTTGTGGTCATGTGACGTTAATATTTCCGCTAAGTCTAGCTGAGAAACTGAATTTTTTTATGGCTGACGTGACACGGTCATGCGACGTCATTTTCCCTGCTACTTTTAGCGGAAAAACTGCATTTGTGTTGAGGTCATGTGACATCAATTTCTGCGCTAAATTTAGTGGGAAACTTAACCAGCTAAATTTAGTGGGGAAATTTTCCCGCTAAATTCAGGGAAGTTTCCTGCTAAATGGGAGGGAGCAGAAGAGGAGGAGGGGAGGGGGAGGAGGGGCATACCTTCCCATCCTCCTCTTCAAGATCTGCGCTCTAATTTCACGTTACAGAGAATTGTAAACGTCTCATATTTCATCTCATGCTTATTCAACTTTTATATTGCAGGTGCGCTCGCAGCACAAATCTGGGTTGTGCTGATCCTCTACGCACAAGTTAGGAACTCCTGAGTGGCAAGAGTGGGAGTTTGGTCTGACAGCTCAAGGGACACCATTGTTCAGTATTGAATTTTTAATAATCTTCTTTTAAGCAAAGTTAAGCTTTGCTGCATGCAGTTCTTGTAAAAATAAATACCTGCAACCAAATTTACCAGGTCACAACATTTCGCCTCTGCTCTTAGTGGTCCTGGTGAGCCTCGGATAAGAGCTTACTGGTGTGCAAACACCATGCTTGTTTGAAACCACTCACTGATGTAGAGACTCGCTGACATCCAGCATTCCAATGAAACGCTGGATGTCCACAAGTCTTTCTTGAACAATGCAAGCGGGGAAGGAACCATACAATCGTATCGTATTGGGGGACATTCTACAGAGTTTTTTTTTCTATGTTTTACAGATTTTTTTTAAAAAAGCCGTAAAAGCTACATTTACGCGGTCTGTGCACGTGAGTTATATGGCCAGGGCGGCATAGTATAAAAGGCTAATTTGTAATGATCCGTCGGCTTATTACAGAGATGTGCCAGACTTCTTTCAGAAAACTAAATGGAGGTTCATTCTATCGTAGTTTTATCCCGCGAATCTGAATATCCCGTTCGTTTTCCTCAAAGATATATCTAAACGTGAGAAAACACAAAAAACATCCCACCAACAGTGACATCGTAAGAAGACCTTTCGGCCGCCAAGCGTGTGTCGCTTAAGGGCCGCGCGTCCAATCGCAAGTTTTCTAGGTATATTCTCCGGCACTGGCACCAGTCGTGACACATTTTTCTGCCCTTTTAAAAAATAGCATGTGCGTGCATAGCTTTGATAGGCGCTGAAGATGCGTGAACAAAGATTTTAAAAGCTGCTGTTGTGACGTCGCTCTCTAGGGAGGTGCTTTCACAGCGCTTTAAAAATGACTATGGAGCCTTGATTAATTAAATTAGCAAATAATTTCGATATTTGAGATTCTGGAGGTCGAATGAAGAAGATTTAAAAGTGTTTTGTCAAATACAAAACTGCTTCAGCCTCTCTCTAAGTATAGTATGTTCGTGAAATTTTTAATCAGTGAAAATAGACCCATGGTTCCAATTAGAAACCTGCTAAGCATCATCAAAACACACTAAATCAATTTTCTTTGTAAAGATATAAGACGAGTAGCATTTTATGGCGTTATAAAAAAATGGTCAATTTGGACGCATTTCCAGACTTCGGTTTCTTACCAGAGCGCATCTTTGCACCTGCGGTCCAGCTGCCCGGTGACCGCAGTGCGAAGCCGCCCCCTTGCCTCCCTCGTAGGATGAAGGGAAGCAAGGCGCATGTGTGTTGCGTGTCTATGCCCCTGGGGAACAGGACCGTGGGCGCAGAGATGAGCTCTGATAAGAAACTGAAACCTAGAAACTCGTCCAAATAAAGCTTTTTACAGAATGCATAAAACGCTACCCCTGAATTATATCCTTTTAAAAAAAACTTGATTTTGTGGTTTTCAATGACTCGGCAAGTTTCTAATTGAAACCATATTTTCATTTTCACTAATTAAAAAGTTGATTAACAAATTGTATTTTATTATCTGACTGATCGTTACGACTAGGTCCCTATACTACGTACGCCTGGCCGTATAACTCGCCTGCACAAACCGCATTAATATAGCTTTCACGACCTTTCTAAACATATATGTAAAGCTTAAAACTAAATCGCCCTGTGCAACAGTGAAAAGGCAAAACCAACACGCTGGAGCCATATGGCTCCACCATGCTGGTATCGCCTTTTTGCTGGTATAGGATGTCCCATATTACGTTATGCATGTATGGTTCCGCCCGCCTACATGGTTCCGCCTATATCCACTACGCTGGTATAGGATGTCCCATAATACGACACGCTTGTATGGTTCCGCCCACCTGTATCGTTCCGCATTATTCCACTATACTGGAGCCGCCTTTTTCGCTTGTATAGGATGTCCCATATTACGGTTACGCTTGTATGAGCCTTTTCCGTCATGTTTCCATCATCGAGATTTTCCAACAGGGACCCAATGACGCGTGGTACATTTTCAGCACTGGATTTGCTCCGACGGCTTGTAGCGTGAGCTTTAGTCCACTTTACGGTAAATGGAGTTCAGTGTGTGTTTTAGGGGAGGGGGGGGGGGGGACAACTTTCTCTGGAACGTCCCGCAACCCCGGAAAAGGGTAAACTACGGAGACGTAATTTGATCAAAAAAAGCCGCTTGGTGTTTTATCGCCCGGCGCTTGCTGCCATTTTCGGACAACCCAACGAGTGAGGGTCCTGACCTTCGATGCATCTTTAAATGGCAGAGGGCACGTATTCCACGAAATATCAGCCAAACCGCTGGACTAATTAGCACGTGTGCGTCTGTATGCAAGAGCTTGCGTATAGGCTGGAGATGTAAACTTTAATGAAATTTTGAAAAACATGAAAAAACAGGGTTTTTTCATGTTTTATTCAGAAAAATACGAAAAACTGTGAAAAAGACGATAGCACACAGAGCTAAGAAAAACTCGACACATTTATTTTGTTAACATTGAGAAGAATTTAATAGTTACATTACTGCACCACAAAAGTCCCAGGCTCCAGCAGAGCTTCCGGTTTCTATATTTAGTCATGATTTCAAGTCAAGGCATTGATTTCACATCAAAGCATAAAGACTGACAGCTATATCAATCCGTGTCCGATAATTCCGGTTCATTTCCACTTGACCCGTCAATGCTTCACGGCGCAGAGGACGAAGCCTTCCGGACATTCAGGTTGGAGTGCACGTACAAGCTTTTGCATGCGATCCCCTGCGAGCCTGTTGCGTAGCTTGGTGTGCACATTTCCAAACTCGGACCAGTTTCTTTCAGTTGCCGTAGAAGAAGGGGGGATCTGCAGTACGTAAGAGGCGAGGGAACTCAAGGGTTGGTTGAAGCAAAGTCCTTGCCACCACATAGATGAATCCATGTGCTTCGCAGACTCCCAAACTTCCTCTTTTGACCAAAGTCCCTTGCAGGTTTCGTATTCTGCGACGTTAGACATACTTTTCCCGATATCCAGCGAGAGGTGCTCTGCTTGTTGGGAAATCCAGTCAAACGTGAGCACAATCTGCGCGTCACCAAAGCTCTTGTCACGATACCTTGGGTCTAGGAGTTTAGCAGCAATGTGACTGTGTCGCACAAAAAGCTCCTCACGCCGCTGATTACACGGATTATGTGACACTATTCTTACGTCAAGGCTCTAGTTTCCAGCCTCGCTTTGATGAAATGAAAGACTTCCAGGCCGTCCGATAACAAGGCCCGGTCAGACTCAAGCTTAGTGATCGCCGAAGAGACTGGTGTCACCAAGTCCAAGAAGCTGCGAGGGTCTTTCGAGAACACATCCTCATCCAAGATGGTCTGGCGTATCGGTTTGGTCACCCCGATATCTTCCATGATTTTAGTCGCTTGCAATGCTTCCTTGTTGTTGAGAACGGTTTGCAACGAGAGGGTGACGCCGCCCCATCTTGTCTTGCTAGCCAAAGGTGCAAGCAGAATGCTTGCACCTTTTTCCCCGCAGGCGAGTCACACACGTTAAAATGTTTCCAAACGCTAGACCGCGGACGTACCGTAGCGGATGGTGAAGTACTGCTGCTCTATTCTTCCCTGCACGGGCACGGCTTCCGAGATCTGGTGTGGACACTTGGCGAAGTTGGCGGGAAATCCGAAGGCTATGATTGGCCAACAACGAGGTGAAATGCAGCGTTGGCCAATCACGGTCGTCGAATTTTTCGCCGCCTTCTTCGCCAAGCTCCGTCGCGGCGGCGGAGCGATGCTGAGCTTCTTACGACACCACGAGGTGGCGCCACATCCCCTCCGGCGGCGCGCGGCAGCGTTTCAGAGTTTGTGAGCTCAGTTTTTTTTTTTTTTTTCGATTTTATCCTGGCTGAAAAAATCGAAAATAAAACTGTTTGTTTTCCCCGAAATTATTAATGTTTTTTTTTAACCGCTTACATCTCTAGTATAGGCGAGTTGGAAGGGGGATGGCGGACTTGAAGAAACTTCTTGGGGGATATGTGGTGACTCAGCCATAACGCCGACACCTCGAAGTGCCCTCATTTGATTTTTAAGAGCGCAGCTCTTAGGCGCCTGTGTCCGGCGTGAGCGGCATCGTTGTCGGCGTAACCGCGCGTTGCATCATGGGACGTTTCCCATAATGACGACACACGTGAGGTCACGTGTGACGTCACAAGGGTCACGAGCAGTGTTGTACACGTTCCTCAGAAAAAGGAACGAAAGCTCGTTCCTTGTTCCTTCGGATTTTTGGAACGCGTTCCCGGTACAAGTTCCATATGCGAAAAAGGAACTCGTTCCCGTTACAGTTAACGAAATGGAACGTATCGTTTTATATACGTTACATTTGTATTTTGCTGATTACCATATTTAGTTAAATCGAGCAGTCTTTTTTTATCTATACCATTAAATGGCAACACACGAATTTGAATGCCGTGATGGAAGGGCACCAGGAGAAGAAAGCAAGCAGAAGCAGGGTTTCTATTTATTATATACGTATTTACCTTTATAAATTTCAGTTTTTAACCATATTCACGTTTGTGGTGGGCGAATTCAGACAAGCCAGATATACTGTTACCACACATTGCCACGAGCGTTTTACAACAACCTCACACGTTTAAATCTAACAAAGTCCCTTGTTTGAACTTAATAACAGTTTCTTCTCGATGTTACTGCTCGCGAAACGAGCAAGTGAAGAAGAGGGTAATGCTTTTGGAAAATCAGTCTTGAAAACTACAAGTCCTTCTTCGTGAAGGTTGGATTTGTTGTTGAATTTGAGGGTGGTGACAAGGAGAGAAGGAATAAAGGTTAATTTTTGTGTATCTTTTAAGTGACCAATGTTCGGGATACAAGGGTGCGTTCGATGTCTGGTAACCTGTTATTTTGTTGTAACTGCAGATCTATTTGTGGAAGTTCAGTGATGGCTGTAGTCGGCCTTAGATTTCTTCTTTGTATGAGGATTCGTGGAAGCAAAGAAAATAGGCGAGTTCTTTTTGTGCCTTTTTCTTTGACTAAGTTTCGCTTTTTGTACCTCAATCTCTGGCACTGAAAAAATAATCATTGTCCACTAGCTTTCCTAGACCCGACCGCGAGGACCACACAAAATAAGCCCTAAATAAGTAACCAAAACGTTAACGAGATCCTGCTCTTCGTAAAGATATTGTTTTTATACTTTTAAAATTTCCCTCTTAGAAATAAACAAAATTACCACACTGGACGAAAAAAAGGAACGCCGTTCCTTTTTCCGTTCCAGTAAAAATGTAACGCGTTCCCGTTCCAGTTCCACGGATGAAAAATGGAACGGCGGCGTTCCTTCGTTCCTCCTAAAAGGAACGCGATCCAGGAGCGCCGTTCCTTGGAACGCCGTTCCGTACAACACTGGTCACGAGTGACGTAACCAGGGCACGAGGAAGAAGGAGGAGTAGTGAGAGGAGGGATTTTTTCCGCTAAATATAGCGGAAAACTTCCCCGCTAAACTTAGCGTAAAAAGGTTGCTGCTAAATATACCAAAAAATTTTCCCACTAAATTTAGCGGAAAAATTCCTCGCAAAAATTACCGGAAAATTTTCCAGCTAAATTTAACGGAAAAATGTTTCCGCTAAATTAAGCAGAAAAACTTTTTCGCTAAATTTACTGGAACTAAATTTAGCGGGGAAATTTCCCCGCTAAATTTAGCGGAACAAATTCCCCGCTAAGTTTAGTATAAGATTTCTCCCACTAATTGCAGCAGAAATATTTTTCCGCCAAATTTAGCGAAAAAAAAAATTACCCGCTAAATTTATCCGGGAAATTTTTGCCGCTAAGTTTAGTGAAAAAATATTCCCGCTAAATTTAGTGGATAAAATTCTCCGCTAAATTTAGCGGAAAAGATTTCTCGCCAAATTTACCAGGTAAAAAGTCTCAAACTAACAGCGCAAGTATGGAGTTACACACGAACACAAGTCACCACAGGCCACAAAAACAATCACACATAGTGACACAATCACAGCGGACAGAACACACAGCGCTGACTCACAACTCAATCTATATTTGCTCTTCTTTTATATACTGTGAAACAGGAACTGCAGGCCAGGCATGTGCGTATATAATACCCATGTGCGTATATAATACCCATACCTCAGAAGGTATAAATATGAACAATGGCTAATAGTTACTTATCGTGAAAATAGCTAGAGCTGAGTATGAACGAAATAAAACAGGCTTATTGTAAACGATATGTAGAACCTCTCTCATTTTCCCACGCCGTCAGGTGGCAAGCTCTGCCTTCCGGGTGCGAACCCCGCTCCCCTGCAGTTTGGTTTATATATTAAATATGATCGCTGTACTTTCCTTGTGTTAAATAAGATATATAACTAGATAAAAAGAAATTTTAACAAAAGTGTAAAAACTTCACAATCTTGCTCTCCAACCCCAAGAAAATAAATTAACACAACATCTTACCGGCTTTTCTTTTCTTTTATTCGGAACAATAACTTCAGAGGAATCCCCGAAATCAGTATGTGTTCCCGTCTCGACCATCTCAATATTTATAAACTCATCGGTTGTTAGTTTCGCCTTGCGGAGTTTTCTATCTCTGCATATTCCATACATGCTGGAACTGCAATTTCTGATAATAGTGTACGAATATTCTTGGTAGAGTAAAATCGGTGCACCATCCTGAGGTGTCCTGACTTCCATTCCTGGACGGTGTACTTGCAAAGACGAGAAGCTCCAATTAACGAGTCTTCTTCTTTTCTGGCCGGCATACGCGGCCAGTATGCAGTACTAACATTATAAAAATTCGGGCTTGAAATGTTGAACCAAACAAAAGACTGAGAGAAATTAGGTCGGTTCTTTTAAAAAAATTATGGGCGACTGCGGTTTATGGAAATACGGCCATCTTGCGACGAGTGTTCCGCTGACGAACAGGCTCACGTGAAGAGTGTTCCTATGAAGAAATGACCTAGAACCAGAAGGGCCCGTGTGACCAGTTGGCCTATGACGAGTTCTCCTGATACGAGTGAGATTGTGAAGAGTGGGCCGGTTCCCTTTGCAAAGTACCTAAGTGATACGGAGAAAAAAAAAGAGTGTCTAAAAGTAACGCCTGTTTTCCACTGTTGGTTTACGCGTGTACAAGGTCACCATGGTTGATCGCAGTCGAAGATTCTGACACAGGTTCAGGGTTTTGGTCCGAAAATCGAACGTTCGGAACGAAACTAGAAGTAGTGGAAAAGAAATAAACTTAAAGAAGAGCCTAAGCGATGTAGACACAAAAAAAAAAAAAAAAAAAAACGAACAAGAAGAGTTTGTTTAAAGGTATTGGCTGCTCGCGACCGTTGCTTTGTTGTTGACGCGTGTCACCAGATTTGCACAAATCCAAAAATTCCGTAAGTTCTTTTTTTTTTTTTTGCTTGGGGGTGGGATGGCGGATGTCTTTGGGTGGGTCCGGAGATTTGATCAAACACAGTTTTATCGAAGTCGTTTTATCGAACGCCGTTGCATCAAACGCCATTTCATCGAACACCATTTCGTTGAAGCCGTTTCATTAAAAACTGCCTACTTGAGCAGAAGGAATTCTACACCTAGGAAATAGTTTCCCTTTATCCCCAGGAGGATAGCACTGTTATAAAATTCATTACAATGGGCCTTTTTGAGAGTTTGACCAGGATCGTAACCAGACTTGTACACGTTACTGAAAAATAGTAAGGAATTACATTTACAATTACTCAAGGCTAAATTGTAATTTATTACACTTACAATTACCCTCCCATAAAAGTAACTGACCGTTACCCCAAGAAGTAATCCGTTACTTTCGTGGCGTTACTTTTAGCATTATTGTCCTCAAGTAAGAAACAGAGGGATGAGGGTTATTCAAGTTCTTATTGTTGCAACGTGTTCCATTTAATGACCTTGAGTATTTTGAGCAACAGCTGGCTCTCGAAAGTCTCGGCAGACATCTTGCGGTATTTCTTACTCAATATGTCGACTGCTACGCTGAACACCATTTGAGCTGAGGCACTGGATGAGAGTGCCAAATTGTTCCTCACGAATGCTTCATTTTCTGCATTGAGCTTTTTCAGCGAAGCAAGGGAAGTACTATTTACCTCGAAGATAGAACAAAACTTCGCCGTTGCAACTGTTGCCTGATATTCGAGAGATTTAGTAGATTCTTCCGATACCTGCGATACACGCGATAACGGTACCTGATAACGATTTGATGGATGTGCAAAGACGGCGGCGAAGTATCAGATATCGTTATCGGAGTCATCGGATCGAGCTACTAAAATTCTCCATTGTCTAAATCGTGAAGCTATGGAACTCATCATTAGCAAAACATAGTTGTAACAGTAAGGTGATAATTAAATAATAATTAAGGTTTGGCTCGATATTCTTCTTCCTTTGGTTCTGAACAGTTTGAGCCCCACTTGAGAGCTTGGTGAATAAAGAAAGTTTCCAGTATATAAATATAAGTAATAGAAGAAAAAGGACACTCATAACAACAATTAATTAGAACGTCAGTTAAAACAAGGTAATGTATACGCACGTTAGCCGTGTGGGTTACGTTACTTGGTGCAGTTCAAAAATGCACGGAGCACGTACCGACTGCAGTTTACTCCGGTGCTCTCCAGATAGACGTCCGCTGATGCCACGGGCACCAAAGGGTAAGCGGCACTATGGCCCCACTCACGAGTTTCACTCTCTCCTCAAGCTCAGAATCTCAAGTATACGTCAGCCACCATTATGTTTATTTGTAAAAATATCTGCTCGAGATAAGATGCGTCCTGCTGGGGTAAAAACAGGAAGAAGAAAAGAAGACTATTACCATTTTCTAAGGGCTCGCAAAAAGCTGACTCACAAAAAGGGTAGCGTAGACGGAGCGTTGTCTCGTGTGGTGACATTATGAAAACGGTTGTAGTCACTATAAACGGGAAGGACATTGTTAATCCTTTTCAGTGCACTTACCGACTCGAGCTTCTCGAAGAGGCATACAATCACTTGGTGTCCTCCTCTCTCCGTCTTCAATCGCAAAGAAAAAACAAAGGGACTAGAAAAAGTGGAAATAACTTGACCCCCCCCCCCCCCCTTTTTTTTTTGTAGAAATGTTCATTTGGATTTTTTGACATTGTTGTTAGGGTTTAAAAAGATAGATTCAGGGGCTTGATGTTGCAAAAAAAGGCTTTGCGGAACTGAAGAGCGCCAAGCCTTCCGCTTGTATAAAGATCCAGTACACTTGCACGCGCACTTGAAGTCATCCAGTGCTCGTGAAGTGTAATGGATCTTTATACAGCCGCGTTCGCAACCGCTTTGCGAACACGGATCCGCTTCCAGTGCGAATGAGCGGTTTGCGCTGGTCAATTCGCGTGACAGTGTCACTGTGCTCGAATTTACAGAAATAAAAAAAAAAAAAAAAAAAACTTTATTTAGAAGGGGCGCGGGGGGGGGGGGGGGTCGGTTCTGACGAAGAAATGTAACGGATTACAAGGAATCTGTTACGTCAAAAATGTAAGGGAATTTAAAATTACTCTAGAAAATATGTAATTATTCCGTTACTAAATTACTGATAAATGTAAGGGATTACAAGTAATTTCGATACTTGTAACGGATTACGTACAAGTCTGATCGTAACTCGCCATCACGGGAATCGTTCGAAACACTTTTGAGGGCTTCGTTGTCTGCGCCATGGGTTGGTGCGTGTGCCTATCCCCGTGTTTACGTGTATTCTCTGGTGGCCTTGTTCCGTCTTTCGCCATACTGAACGTGCTTTTTTGTCGTCGTTTCGCGTGCATATCTTTTTTAATGGCTGAGGACAACTTTGAAGGATTCACGAAAGCCACTGTCTACGATACAGACGACCATGTTCGTCTTTATACCTTGAAAGATGGATAGACCTCCGATGCCGCATCAGTTCCTACCGTCGACTCGGAGTCACTCAATCGTCGTTCGGGTGTCGCGTTATGCAAGCAACTGAATCAAACAGGGTCGGCTTTCAAGGCGATGTTATGTAAGAAAAGTAATGGCGACCAGTTTCCATCCTGACCCAACTTATCCATTTTGAGCGGAGTTTGTGAGCTCCGTTTATGAGACCAGACCACTACGAATTGCTAACTACGCTCTCCTGAAGCGCCTAAGTTATTTAAGCTGATTGCGTTCCGTCAGTTCGCCGTCCGTGTACTGCGCGAGTGCAGTGGTCATCGCCGTGCCCGCGGCCATGTAAACAAACTCGGATGGGGTGAAAAACTGGTGGTCTTGATATCAGGAAGGCTCGCCTGCACCGACAACAAGTAAAGAACGGTATGTTAGAAAACAATCTATCTTTGAATTCAGAACGTCTACGGACCTCCGACGAAGTGGGCACTGCAAACAGGAGAGTTCACGGTCGTTTGTCAAGGCGTTCCGTCAAGGTTCTGTCGCCGTAGGGCTTGAATCCATTTCGCACGCTTTAAATGTTCGCCAGCGACTGATATTTATTTTTTTACTTTTAGCGTGGCAATACGTGAATGTTTATAGCGCGCGCCTGAAGAATGAAAACCTTTATCCAGCTATTGTTTACTTGAGTGCGGCATGACTACGTTACACAACCTCGCGTGCACACTCACTGTCTTCTAGTTCGTTAGTTAAGGACCCGGCCGGATGACAGGGGGTATTCGCGACATAAGCTTCTGAAACCGGGGCTTTTGAAAGCGGGGCGGAAAAGGGCGGTTTTTTTTATATTGGGGGCTTTCGTGCACCACCCGCGGAAGGCTGCTGGAACTCTATAAAATCTTGAATTTGAACCATATTTGCTACTATTTGTACAACCTTGGTCTACGTAGTGCTGAGGCATGACGACTATAAAGCCAAGCCGCGAGAATAGCGGGGGGTGTCAAGCCGATCCAGCGCAGTCTGAGTGACTGATTGGACCAGAGATCCACTCCAAAATGGCGCCTTTCCTTTTACTCCCCAGTCACAGTTGGCGCGTGCGCCCAGCGATCACTGACAAACGTAAATTTTTAAACTTTTAAAGTTATGAAAAAAAAAGAAACTTTCCTTTTCTTCTTCTATTTTTATTATTTTTCTAGATGACCTTTCTTGTTAATGTGGCTAATGAAAAGCCGGAATATTGATGACACTTTTGTAACCTGTGAACAACGGGTGGAGTGATGAACGCACGTCCGTTGAAGAGCGGATCTTCGTCGTTGAAGAAACGTATCCTGCTTCAAGACGAAGACGCGTTCTTGAAGCAGTGGTCTGTCTTCATGTCGAATGATAGAAACAAAAAATACCTTTCTTCCCTCTTTGTTAATTTATTGTAACTGACTGAACCGTGGACCTGCTGGATTGTCGACATCGAGTGTATGTTCTTAAATATGAAGCCATTCTCCTAGGGTTGAGGAAAACACGGGTAAACAAACAAATACTAAATAAAAAAGGTAGTGCGGAGAATAGCTGATTATCTTCCTAGAAAGTGCCTTTCACGTGTGAACAAATAGGGGGATGAAGTGAGAAAATATCAATCATGGAGAACAGCCGCTTACCTTTCCAGAAAAGAATATGCCGCGTACCCATTCATGTTTTGATATGATAGCTACATTCTATAGTTCAGTAACCAAGATTTAGACAGGGGTAGTAATTCTGTTTCTGGTGATTCGAGAGCGGCGTCAAAACTACTTCGAAAGCGATGTTAATTTATGTAGAGAATATTGTAATACTCCGAAATTCAGTAAAGGGAAATCCGATAAAATGGCGTTAAGCGATCCGATGAAACGGCGTTCGGTGAATCGGAGTTGAATGAAATGTCCAGTTATTGGATGAAACGGCGTTCGATGATGTGTTTTGGTAGCGGTCTCAGGGCATATAAGAGACATTTTTGCTTGGGACCTTACTCCTGCTTTTAAAATGGAGTTAATCACAACCGAAAGAGGTGACGCTATGCTCCTCCACGACGGACATTCTTATACTCCTATTAAGTGTAACTAATCGACGCTCTACTGGGCCTGCCGTCAAAGCAAGACTTTGTAAAACTGAAGTTGTCACTAATCTAGCCATAACTCGCATACTATCCGACTCGAGCGACCAAACGCACAGCGGTGACCCAAGTGACCTAAGTGTTGTCAGAATACGTCATGAGATAAAGCGAAAAGGAGGTAAGTTGCGAAAAAGATTTTTTTTATATTCTTAGTTTTGCATGATGAGAATCCATTTTTATATGCGTTCTTTAATTGCAGTGGGAGGCCGCATAGCACCACGCCAGATACTTCAGGATGCAGCCTTTTCCGTAAGGGACGACACTGCCTCGCAGATTTCTACTCTATGCACACTTCGGCGCACGATTCCCAAACAGAGGCAGCGCTAGAATTTTGTGTACGGTGTACCATCCCGGAGAGCAGACATTTGACTTCCCGCAGAGTTTAAGGTAAAGTGCTTCGCTGCGTTATGTATGTGATTTCGTAAAAACTGTTCCAACTTCATGTAGGTCACAGCCAAACGAGATTCTTCTCTGCTTCACGACAGCGGCAAAGGCGACACCAAGCGAAGTCTGATCTTTGAAACTGAGTGCAACCTAAGATATTTGGCCGGGGCAACCACCTGGTTCGCAGACGGAACCTTCAAAGCCACCCCTGAGCAGTTCTACCAGCTTTACATGGTGCATGCAGTCGTCAACGGTGTAGTCACGTCCATGGTTTACGGCTTGTTGCCCAACAAATAAAAATACGCCCAAAGAAAGTAAGTAATCAAAGTTAGAAAGACGGATCCGTCGGTGTGTCTTTTTGTTGTGATTATGTTCATACCAAAGAAAATTGTTTCGTTAGTTTGTAGTTCTGTCTATATAAAAAAAAAGAAAAGAAAAGAAAGATGCTTCTTTATTTTGTCAATGTTCTTCGTTCTCTGCTGAGCTGCCCGAGGACCAACTGCGTTGAGTTGGATTACACGGACTTATGCAAAATTATTTTGTTACTTTTTTCCTGTTTTTTATATTGACTGCGTTTCAGACAATAAAATATTTTACTTCATGTGCACTTTCAGATGAGAATGCCACCTGAATTAGCCTTCTTGCCAGTTGCTGACATTCCCTAAGCATTCCAGAACTTGGCCGAGGTTTTGCCCTTGGAGGTTGCACCAGTGGCGGACTACTTTGAGGATGTCCATATCGGCAGGCCCCGTCGGAACGGCATGTCTACAGCCATCTTCCCTCCGACAGTTTGGTGTTTGGTCAGTAAGGAAATCGATATTGGGCGGAAATGCCAAGAACAAATAACAGCATCGAGGCTCGGCACCGAGAACTGCAGGTATTAATCCAATATCTCCTAAGTTGTTTGTAGCAACAAACGCGAATTAAGTTATTTTGTTCGAGGAACAGGGCACTTGGGGTTTCGACGTAAAAGAAACACACCTTTCTAAGCACTGCTTGGGGGCGCAAACTTGAAATATAATGTCACAAAATCAGAAAAAATGCCAATTCCTTATTATCACCACTGCTTGCCAATGAAGAGATAGAGAGGTGAATCAAAATTCCGCATAAAATTTTGCGAAAAAAAAAAAACTATGACGGCATGCATGACCGCGTTTCATTACTTCCGTCACTCATATGTTGTTTTATGGAAATATATTATTCATAGTAAAGCTATGTACGTGCATTTTGTGGCTAGGTGAGTGCTCAGCGAAGCTATACACTAATTGCAACTTGAGTGTATTTTTCGCTCTTGCAAGATTTGGGCCTTCCTGGGATGTGTGAAGAGGGAGCAGTTCTTGACGGAAATGAACCTCACTCAAGCAGAGAACGGCACTACGTCTTCAAAGATGTCGAAAAAGCATGCCGAGTGCAACAAGCAGGTTGTCCTCAACCACTACGACTGTCGCAACCATCTAGAGACGTTGAGGGCAGCAGTCCGAAATATTGCGCTTTGAAATGCTAATATCTCTAATAATAAAAAAATATTTTTTTCAACTGTAATCTGATGCACTTGGTATTCACTTATCAATTAGGTACCGGATTTCATTGCATCCAACTGCGGCAGCACCTGTTATACAAGCGAAAGATTTATACGTCAGCAATGTTGGGCGCAAGCCCGGTGAAAGTGAATATGAGCGAAGTCGGTTTCGCGGCTCACTGTATTGCAACGGTCCGGCACTATAGTCATAATTTCAACAAATAAATACACTTTTAAACTTTCATTTCTGTGCCTCTTATAAGTTGTATATGACGAATTATCCTATGTGACCAATTGTCCTATTACCAGTTGGTCTATCACGAATCATAATGTGACGAAAGGGCCTACACCCACCTGGAAGTTGGCCCTACACACTAAAAGTATCTCATAGAATACTCCTTCCTCGCGAGGTACGAATTTCTATGGTCTTTCTTGCACGCCTTCCTTTCTCTCTGAATAGTGTCAGGTTGCCAAAATTGAAATCTTTATTGAAAACCATATTTACACCAAAGTTGTTTGCACAAGTTTTCACATTGTGAGAAATCGCGAGGAAGGTGTTTTAACAAAAAATAAAAACTCGCACCAGCTCGCTTGCGCCCTCACTGTGTGCTCGTTAAATAATGACACGCACACTGACAACACCACGTGCTACATCGCAATATTTATTTTTCAGACCGTGCGCCGTTGTCAGTAAGCAGTTGTGCTCTCGTACCAGAAATTGGTAGTAAGAAACATCTAGCAAGGTTTACAGCACTGATTACTAAAATTTGCGAACTAAAACACCACTCGAGAACATCGTGGGCCAAAAGTCTTTTTTTTTTGTTTTGTTTTATTTGTCCCGAGAAAACAGTATCCACACATGCGAATTTAGTGAGAACTGCAATCACTGAGATCTTATGAAATGCGCGGCGCGACCCCTCGCGTTTTTTGCTTAGTTCTTCTGCTTTTAATTTGGAGCAGTCTTATTGGTTACGATGCGATAATAGGATGCTCTGGACTGGCCACGCCCTGCGTTATAAAAATCGTATGTGACTATAATATTATTGTTATTATTGTTTTCTTATTATTATTATCACCATTATACTGACATTACAACAGGAAATGTGTTTATCGGTGGGCAAGTGGGGACAGGACAATTAGTATTCCTGCTCGAGCACGGTACAGGGTCATAAACATTTAAACGACTTCCTTCCGCTCTAGAAGCCAGTCCACGTCATCCCAAAGCCTTGGCACAGAAGTGCCCTCCATTTCCTTGAAGAACCTTTCCTCCAGTCGCCGTGACTGTTCTACCGAAAAATAATTCCGCCAGTCTCCAACAACGCCCTTCCTCACGAACTGTACTTCCCAATCCTTTTTCATCTTTACCACGCTCGTACCTTCAACTACAGCTGTCATTTTTGCTTCGTCTTCCGCAAGCTCCTTAGCGAGTAGGTCGTCCAAAAAACCAGCGATCTTGAGCACCGATTTCTTTGTGTCAGCATGGATCGACTCGTAGGTGAGAAACAGCACGTTAGGCTCGTCTTTCTTTGCGTACCAAGATAGTAGGTTCTCATAGTAGCTGCCGCAGTCCGTGAGGCCCTCGACGAAAAGCTCAAAATACTCGTCAAAAGTTCCATCTTGGAAACAGTAACCGGGAATTGCCTTCGTGTGATGGTAAAAAGACACGCAACAGTCTTTAGGGTTCCTAGCCACATATATGTACTTAGTGGAAGGCAAGAAAGTTGTCAAGTGAAAGGGCAGGTGAGTGAAGATGACTCGTGGTCTCTGGGCCTTGAGAATGCCTTCTAGACCATTCATCTCAAGAAAGCTCCATCCCGGCGTGACACCCCTGCAGACTCGGAAGCACGCCCTGACGATTTCCATCACCCAGTGAGTGCCGCACTTGGGGAAGGTGACCAGGATGATGTCGCTTTCCTCCGGCTGGTAGCGGAGGCCGCTCCGGTAGACCTCTTCTGAGAAGGCTCCCGGCAAGCGGTGGCCATCGATGATCTGGGCGGCGGGTCGGTCTCTCTCCCTCATTCTCTGGGACCGAAAGCAGACGGCGTTGAACTGTCAGTCTGAAATCCCTGTCGGGCGAATACGTTAATGGTCTCAAAAATAAACTCCTTTAGAGGTTTGCACACTGGCCACAGACGCGCTGTAGGCATCACAGTCTGACTTCTTACACCGCCTGCTAGTTGTGCGAGCAGACACGCGGCAGCCTACGACATCGTCTGTTATTTCACCCCGTCTTTCGTCGTCTGCCATGCCGCAGGACGCGACCATGAAAGCGACATACTGCCGTTTCATCTTGCACGAGCCACGGCCTGCACTGGCTTGTCGATTCTCTAGAGGAGTTTGTTCCGAACACCTTTAACGTGCATGTCTGAGAGGTGTTAAGCCGCTTTGTCACCGGACAAAAAGGTCAAGGCGCTGGATGAGCAAGCATGCCATGTTGAACGCTTCAGCAACACTAGTGGCCATTTGGTGTACCGCGTTTTAACTCGACGACTACCGCCCCAGCACCCCTATAAAAATGATTTTTGACTTTTTATTGAAAACGTGTTGACTTGTTGTGGACTCTGACTACTTCCTTTTGACTTTGGCTTTCTGTTGACATGGTGAACAGAAAGTTTGTTGACTTTGAGTTGAAACTTTTCTGATGATTTTCTTCAGCCTGAGTCAAAAGAAAAGCTGTTGACTTTCTATAAACTTTATTTTGATTTTTTTGTGCTGATTTTCTGTTGACAGTGTCATCAGCATGACTTCAGACGTTCTGTTTACTTCGTGTTGAAAATGTTGTGTTGACTCTCTCTAGCCTGTGTCAATAGAAAAGCTACAGACTTTCTGTTGACATTTTATTGAACATTGTACACCTCGACTAGGTGTCAAAGGTCGCTAAGTTTTTCCTAGTCTCTGACAAGGTGAGAACGGGAAGCAGCCTCAGTTGTCCCGCTTCCAGCGTGAGCCTACTACCCTTGACAACGCGTCGGCGTTCGTGCAGTCAAAGCACAACGGAATGCATGGGGCGCGAGCTGGAGGCCAGGCGTTCGAAAGGCATGCCCTGCCGTTCTGACTGTGTAAGTGACCATAGTGCCTTTAATGACCATATTGAATAGTCAACTAACAAAGAAAAGCAAAATAACTATTTGAAATGGGGAGAAACTGCCTTGACTCGGCTTCGTCCTGAGTGGTGCTATGCAGAGAAGCGATAATATTTCTTATAGGAGCCGTTTTGGTGGATGTTTTTTTAGCGACTGCGCCGAATTATTATTAATAGTACCAATGCTTTTTAGTAAGAGATATCGTCCACGAACTTCGAAAGACCGTTTTCCCCTTGACAGACTCCCGAGGAGAAGTTCAAATACTTGGAACCTTAATAGGTGCTGAGGGGGTCACCGGCGAAATGATTACCTTCAATATGTAGGCTATATAAGGCTCTGGGGCAGTCAATGGGTGTGTGATTCAGGTGTTCAGTGCAATTAAAAAAAATAATTTAGATGTTCAGTGCTTCACGGTGTTTGTGTTCGTTTCTAATGTGTAGTTGTGGGATGTACGTAGTAGGTACTTCAAATACCATAGGTACACCAATTACTAACAAAATGTATTAAAAAAAATTCACGATTTTTGTTTACTTTATTTTGCTGCAGCTAATTTGGAAAAGTGGAAAGCCATAGTAAGCTTCCAAAACATAGTTGAATGAATAGCTAAGCTGTAAATATCTTTTTTCGGTTTAATCTTCTGTAGCTTTTCAATTGAAAAGCTGCAGAAAAACATCTGGGAGGCGACAGAAAGTCTGTTGACTTTCTTATTACCAAAGTGGGCCAATATTTCAAACGAATGTCAACAGAAAAGCTAGATAGAGTCAGATGAAAAGCTGCTGACATTTTATATCCTCTGATGACTTTTTTCAACAGCTTTTCAACAGAAAAGCATCACGGGAAGTCTGTTGAATTTCATTAGAAAAGTGGGCCAATATTAAAAAGAAAGTAAAGAGAAAAGCTGTTGACATTCTATATCCTCTATTGACTTTTTTCAACAGAAAAGCGTTATAATTTTTTAAGAGCATACTGGTCTTTGGTTGGCGCAAGCTTTCGTTATCACATCCTAAAGCCCGGAACGCATGCACAAAAGAAATACAAAAGAACAGCCGAAAATCGCGCGAAACTGGAAGAGTAGAAAATATAGACCTATGATGCATATTTTTTAACAAAAAAAAAAAAAAACAAAAAAAACCGCGTATAGATCTTTTTTGTTTACCCTAGTCCTGAAACACGTAGTTAACACATCCGGTTTTGGTGACGCAAAAAAAAAAGAAAAACAGCAAGACATTACAACCTAGATTAAATAAAAAAGAATCAAAGAGGCAGAAGGAGATGGATTGACAGCCGCAATCAAAATATGAACACCTTTCATTCGCGTGGCGATGACAAAATGGTATTTTCCCCCACCAGAAGTTGCACTCTTTAAGATGACGACCACTACGCAGAGATCATTTCCAAGGCACACCTATAGTGCAAAAATACATATCTTTGACTTTTCTATGGCTTTTTTCGTTCGTCACATTATCGCCAAAGAGCCACACATGAGCCAGAAATATTACATAAAAGCTATCCGAATTACAACCCGAAGCGAATCCTGAATTTGACGCTTGTCTGGAAATTTAGGCAACAAAGTTGCCTTTTGAGAACCGAACAGCCAGACAGTGAAGTCTCACTCTGTCACTTGCTTGAAAATTTAGTGCCGGAGTATTCAGGCTCTAGTCAAAAATATATCGGGTATTTTTGGCTTTTTGGACCTATATTGCCGGACAAATGACCGAAAGAGTTGTTCTACCCAGGGCTGTAGTGGTTTTGGCATCGTTACGGGGTGAAGCTGAGCAAGGTGGTGCATAATTATTGGAATTACGAGCTGAACAAAAGAAAAAAATATGAACACACAAAAAAAATTATAATCCACTCCGCTGGACTAGCAACGATTTAATGCGACTTCTTCGTCATTTTCTACCAAAATGAGGTGCCTTATTCTATTTTCTTCTTCATTATCCTCTTCAAAATCGCGTTCTTTCGGACCCTCGGAAGAAGGTGATTTCCTTGGGACGCACTTTTGACGACTACCTTTCAGTTCTTTGAGAGTAAAACAGGAAACATCAACGATGCGTTGCGAACTTTGTCACGAGGTGTATCTCAGACTGTATTTTGAGCTTCAGCAAAACCTGATGTGTAAATGCCGTGTGTATTTACATTGAGGAGGTGTTCCTCAACATAGTTCGATACCCTGTAAGATTCTCCCACCCCTCGTCGCTCAAGCAACGCCAAGAAACTCGTTCCTTCGTGACGGCTGCCACCTTTTTTTGCAGAAAGTCGCTGGTTCTTCAGGTTGCAATAGAACGTGTTTCGTTATTTATAGTAAATCATTCACTTATTTTTTTTTTTAAATTTGAGGTAGTAAAGCTAAAAGTCAAGGTGGTAAAGGCTGTTCGTTTTTCTCGAATTTGTTTCTAAGACGGCCACTGCGTGAAAAAAAAAAAAGAAATCCAACGCCTGCCTTTAGGTTATGAATGTCAAGGACGAAATCCAAGAAGTATTTAGTGTAAGTACGAAGCATGTTACATCGCCCCTTTAACAATGCACCAGAAGCTCCTTTCGCACCTTCATTATCACAAATTACTGTTCCTCCACGACGCACGAATAGTGCGCTACGCAGGCGCACTCCGCGTAGAGGCAGCATTATTCGTTACGGCTACTGCATTTCTTGGTTGGTCCGCGGAGCGATATATTTTCGTGGATGGCACGCGGTGGTGTTTATTTGGCTTATTCTTAACATGTAGATTACTTGAATTGCCCCGTTGAATGAGGGTACGTAGAAAAAAAGAATAGGTCGGTGATCGTACAGAGTTGAAGGAAGGTCGCCATATCTAAAGGGCTGACCGAGTAAACTGTATGGGGATTCACAGAGTTCAATTTGCCTTTTTATAACTAGATAACTTCAAAACAGGACATAGTGGTGAGACTGACACTTCAAGAACCATTATAACACAGAATGTGGTTTGCTGGTCGTTTCCAATGAGACAATCCTCATGAACGAGGGTCATAACGACCGTCATATTGACCGTCACGAGCGAGTGGCACACTAGGACCATTACAGGCTTTAAAGTATTAAATAAAGAATACACAATGTTCGAGCCCCGGCTGGGCTTGAGCGGGGGTCATTCAAATATCCTGGCTACTAAACTATTAACAAATTTCTTTTCATGCAAAACATTTCTGTCTGTCAGTCTGTGTCGATTAATAAATACACTTAGTTCCGGTTAACGAAGCCGCCTATGAAACATGTGGCAATAGAAATAGTCGAGGACTATTTGTTTTTTGCTTTGAAGGCAACTCCCTGGCCCTGCCTCCTTGCAAAAATTGGACTGATGAGAAAAGAACCATATTTTATGCAGATGGCGAACGTCATGATTATACCACTTCTCTGATATGTTTTGGATTACATTTTGTCAAACACGTGAAACTGTTTTCGTCTAGGACAAGTAACACTGGAACTACAGTTTTGTTCACAGCGAATTATGTTTTCTGCTCACTTGCCTTCGCGGAGTGACGTGTCGCCTTGACTTCCGTCGTCTCCTTCGTGGGGAGCGCGTTGCCTTCCCCACAGTTAACCAACATCAACCGGTTGACCCGATCATATAGTTCTCCTTCGTCTGTATCTTGTTCTGTGCGGTTGCGATCCGCTGACATCCACGTGTTGATTCAGTTTTTTTGGGAATTCTGCGGACCGCAGTTGCATTTCGTAGGATTCTTTTTTCGATCAGCAAGGTTTTTTACAGAACGCCAAATGTTTGTTATGTGAAGACGTGCCCTAATCGAAAAAACGAAAGACGTTTACAAATCTCTGTAATGCTAAATTAGAGCGCAGCTTTTGAAAGGAGGAGGAGGAGGAGGAGGGTACGGGGCGGAGGGTATGCTCCTCCGTACTCTCTCCTTTCCCCTTTTCCTGTTCTCCTCATCCTCCCCCTCCTCCATTCCCTCCTCTCCCCTCCTCCTCAAATTCCCTTTCCGCGCTAAATTTTTCGGGAAAATGACGTCACACGACTTTCTGTCACGCCATGCACCTACGAACCAGTTCAGTTTATTCGCTAGATTTAGCGGGAAAATCGGCGTCGCGTGACCTCAACACCACTTTAATTCTGGAATAATCGGCGTAGAAGGTTCGGCGTGTAGAACATTGTGACCTCGAAGAAGCAACATGGTTCTCAAATTTACCAGAACATTACGTTAGAGTCAACAAAAATGCGACCCCGCGGTTAAAAATCAAACCCTGGATTTCTGCGTGGAAGGCACGCGCGATAACCTTTAGGCCACGAGTGCGCTCTTTTTTTTTTATTGCAGAGGCAAAACATAAACAGTCAAAACGTTAAAAATGGTCTACAACACTTTTTGTAGAGCACATTAAAAACCTCTCATCTTAAGGAGAGGCTCACAAATGCCTAGCTAGTCGGGCATTGGCTCACGGTTTGAAAGAACACTTTCCACTCGCGTAATGAGACTGAAAAGGTAATATCTCACTTCTTTAGCATGGGGGTCGGCATGACGGACCGCCATGCGTGACCTCTATATGCTACACAACCCTAGCAACATAATCAAATCAAAAGGAACGTCATTGTCGTTCGTTTCGTTCAAGAAGCGAATGCCGCATGGGCTAATGCACAATTGTTTCTTCAGTGTGCGCTGGAGCACGTCCCCCCCCCCCCCCCCAGAAAAAAAAAAAAAGCTGCATCATAGAAAAAAATAAAAACGTGTTCGATGGTTTCTGGTTGTTTACATACACGACAGTCAACCGACCATGGCACATAAATTCCTTTTTCCTTGAGCGATGTCTTAAGGGGCACAGCGTTGGTGTGCGGTTTAAAAAAGAAAGATTTAACGGAAGGAGGGACACACATTCCCTTGGCCCACTTTAACACATTGTGGACACCGGGACAAATGACAGCTCTATAAAGTGGTGTCGGGAACAGGCTTATCACCAAGTCACGTGCTAGCGTTTTCTTGCTCACAACAGACATGTAGTCTAAAGAGAAACGGCCAGATAAAAAATAAGCTGCTTCAATAACCTCTTTCTAGAATCTGACAAGCCTCTTTGGCTGTCCGCCATGTGACGAGACAAGGAATGACGGCAGGTGAGGGGACAAATTGGTTTGGATGAACGTGCGTATGAATGGGTGGTCTTGATCTCGTAGAAAAGTAAACCGAGAAACGAGTTTCTTAACCAACAAGTGAGAGAGTCTGAGACCCCCGTTAGGTACCCTGTGGAAGAGGGTGTCACGTCTCATACGCTCCCAGCTTGTTCCCCAAATGAACACAGCAAAAACGTGGGGAAATTTCTGCACATTGATACGCGCACAATGTATGACTTGCAAAACATACAAAAGATTTGAGATTAGAAAAACATTACAAACAGTCGCTTTGGCAAAGATGGACAGATCACGCTGCATCCAGCGCAACGCGTGCCTGCCCAAGTCGGTGGCGACTTCCGACCAATCGGTTTTGTTCACTCTGTAACCTTGTAGGGGCACTCCGAGGTATATGCAGGGCACGCAATCTCAACACACCCCTTCAAAAAATGAAGGCGTTGTAGCCCACGCACCCTGCCGAAACCCGCGGCATTTACTGCAGTTCAGTGGTACACCCGTCGCCTCGCAAAAAGATTTTGCCAATAAAACAGCGGCGCTAAAACTTCGCTTATCGTAGCAAAAAAATGCAATGTAATCCGCATAGCTTATGGCTTCGATCTCAGCATTTTCCAGCCGGAATCTCTTACATTGCTACTATTAATAACACTTAAACCAAACAACTCTAAGTACGCATTAAACAGTAAAGGCTACAAAGGACATCCCTGTCGCACGGACGTTCTTACGTGGGTCGGCTCTGTCAGTTCCTTATGGTCAATAAGCCTCGTGGTGCAGTCTTTATATGCCCCCCCCTCCCCCCCATTTTGGCTCCTTCCAAAATAAATTCGCCCACATTTATGCGATGTAAGACATCAAAAAGAACACGGTGCTTTACTCGATCAAAGGCCTTGTCTAGGTCGATCTGGAGCATAGCAACTTGTCGCGTGCCACTGTCGCATGCCTCCAGAACGCTACGAGCAACATGAACGTTTGTCAAACTCGATCTATCCTGTGTGCCGCAAGTTTGGTGGTCTCCGATAAGCTGACAAGCGACACTCTGGAGTCGGCGAGCTATGATTTTAGCGAAAACCTTGTAATCTGCGTTGCACAGTGTTATTGGGCGGTACCCAGCGACTTGACATATTTTTCCGACGTCGTCGCTTTTAGGAAGTAAAACAGTGAAAGTAGGCCGAATGACGGAGGCAGTTCTTTCCGTTCGTACTCCGCTGAAACAACTCGAAACAAAACGCTAGAGACTACGCTCTTAAGCTTCATATAAAATTCAGCACATAACCCATAAGGTCAAGGAGCCTTTGAGTTTGTCATCTCATCTATGGCCTTCTCAATCTCCTGAATGGTGACTGGCTGAGACAGACTTTTCTGCTCTTCTTCCGTTAGTTACGGTAAGGACAGTTTTCCACACACGGGATCCCTCCTTCCGGGATCTTGGCTTTCGAAGAGCCGCGTGTAATGCGCCACAAATACTCTCAGGATAAAACTTGGGTTCGTGCTGGTCACACCCTGATAATCGATCTCACCTATTTCGTTCCGGTGAGCATACACTCTAAAACCGGTCCCTCATAAAAAACGCTGTCCCTCTGATTTTAGAGGGGACAACAATGCTTTCAGGGGGACAGCCCTTTTTAAGAGGGAAATTGAAAAATAAAATAGCAACATCTAGAGGGACACCGACATATTAAGAGAGACCAAGGAAACCGTTTCGTTAGTCCCTCTGAACAGGAAAGACAGACAAAAAGATTCACGCGTGTCCCTTCATATTGAGAGGGGACCGGTCCCTCTTAACTGGACCAAAGTAGTTCGGTCAGGAGGAGGGGGGCAGGCGCACTAATCCACGGCAAAGAGTTCAGACGGTGCTAAGGCTTCGCGCCAATTCACGGAGAGCTGGAAACGGTCGTTGCCGGAGAGTCGCAAGCGTCATGCTGCTCGTTTGACTTCCTTCGGGTGAGTAATCCTGTCATATTGGCGCTTTTGTTTTGGGTGCATTGCGGGTGGGAATAACGAGCCATCAATATTTTTACGCTGGCTGTGAGATGCACGAGCTTTGCATGTAGAGTGAGAGTGTTCAGCTGTAGTCCGCGGACGCGGTCGCTTCCTGGATCTGCTCGTTCAGCTAGGACAAAGCGTCGCTAATCATTTGCCCTGCCGTGAGCCGCAGGGCTGTCTTTCGCACAAAACACTTTTAGCGGGTTAGGGTGTCCCAATGTGTACGCGTCTGTCTTAAGCTGGTGATATCAGACCATTTTCTGTCCGACGCTTTTGTCTACTTTTCAATTTCGAACGCGCGATCGTTCTTCTCCCAGCTCGAGCTGCTAACTTTGGCAGTGCTACGCCGGCATTTTATTACCGGCAATTTCCTGGTATTTTATCCGTGAGCGTACACTGTCGGCATCGAGTACTACAAAGGATGGCATCACCCTCCCTAAGGCAAAGCCAACATAAAGGCACCCTAGCTGGGGCAGTCAGTGTTTGTAAGCTTGGCTCGCCGATTTCTTTCTCGGTGTGCACTCTAAATGCTTGAGGTTGACCGCCCGAGAGCGTTGATTGACAGAAACAATGTTGGCGATTTTGCGTTTGTTTGCCTTCACAATTCATTACAGCAATTTACACTGCAACGTTATGTTGTAGACATTGTTAGCGTTGCAGTGATTATGAACATTTTTTTTCAAGTGGGCGGCGAGTAAAAACCCATAATGTGTATGTATGTTTGTGAAAAGGGCAGGGGGATTGGACGAGCACAAAACAAAAAGAAGAAATAAAGGTTTTTTTTTTCTTGGCGTGTTCGCGTTGCGTCGGCGTCGCGGCGTCTGGGGGAAGGGTGTAGCGGCGGCCAGGGAGTACATTTTTTTTTTTTGTATTTCTTTGGCGTACTGTTTTGTTCGTTATATTTTGACGGTGGTGCCGCAACAGCTATCGGCATTTTTTTTTTTTTTTTTGGCGCCGACCATGTTTTTGTTTTTGGAGATTTTATTTATGATGTTTATTATGCTCTTTGTTTTCTGTAGCTGGCTGAATATTTTTTTTTTCTGTGTCGTGCATCCGCGAAAAATATATAAACAGAAGTTTGCTTTTTTTTCTTTTCTTTCTTATGCGCTTTAGGGCTAGTGCGTTGACTGTGGGCGTTAAATGACTGACCGTTATTAACAATCTTGTTTTCAGAGTGAGGCAATGGCAACGAACGTTGACATGAAGGGAATCAGGCGGGGGTTCCGCTCGGATTGCTCGTGTAAAGAGCTCTACCGGGACCCTCTGCACGGTGGAACGCACCACCCTGAGTGGTGAGCCTATACTGCGGCCACCCGCACACGGTTCACAACGAACTCGGTAATTATTAACTTTTTGTATTCCGGTATGTAGGTAGGCTCTATTTACGTTCTGTTGGCATATGCACTGCTTCTGAAAAAAAAACAAAAAAAAAAACAATGAATGGCTTGCGGCGAAATATTTACAGAAATGTAATTTTTTATTTGATTATGTTGCTTTCTAAAATATGCGCTAGATCACTTCTGCAGCTTCGAGCCGCAAATGCAATCCATGCTTTCCAAAGCACATGGGGCTTCTAAAGTTCATCTACTACTAAATGTGTTTTCGTTTTGTCTTGGTAATACAGAAAAAAAATGATTCTCGTAAATTAATTAAAACTGCAGTCTATTCTCGTACCAAAAATTAATAGTAGCAGAAGTTGCGTCATAAGCTAATGTCACTCGCTATTTCATCGCATACAGATTGGGTTCCAAATCTTTGAACTGTTTGCACTGTATTTTCGCATTTGTTTCCTATCGCCTGCTTGATAACAGGTGAAAGCGCTTCATTACCTTTATTCTAATTCCCACCCTCTGTATCTAAAGAAACCAATATGGTCTTTCATTCAGCTAAAGGTGGATGCACAACTTCGGTTCCATAACACGATCGTCACCATGCTGGGAAACCTGAAGGAGGTAAAAGGGGCCTTCTGCGGAGACAACCCAACAACATTCTTGAACATTAAGACCATCCTCCGGTCTCGATTGGCCAGAAGTTCTTTCATCACCTATGGTATGCGAAAAAGCGAATTCAAAAATAGAAATCTAAGTTTGACGCTGACGCAATTTTTTCTTTTTTTTTTTTAAGAATTGCTGCTTGCAGGACGATTTTACCCCTGACGAAAAAGTTCCAAGACCCAAGACTTTCTTCGGTTCGGAGAAAGGGATCGTTTCTGGGAACTGGTCAGTGAAACTCACCGCTAGCACGACTATGAAGGGGGCACTAGTCATGTGCTTATGGGTGTATTACATAACGGGACTTTCCTACCCTGTGGCATGTGGACAAACCCTTGGACTCCTCTAGGGTCTGCTCGTTGAAAATAAAGTGTTTCGATTCAGTTTATGTCGGAGAAGCTCATAAAATCGCTTATGGCCGTTCAAAAACAACAGAAATTCTGAGCTTCTGCTGATGGCCAGAGACGCCGAATAGTTAGTTTTTAATGCTATGAAGTAGGTACTACGCTCTAAAAAAAGGCACAGGAATCTACTTTCCCGAGCCAGCACTTGGAAAGTCAATCACCGTAACTCACGGAAGCAGCTCAGCGAATCACGATGCCGAAACATAAGATTAGACCAAAAAAAGCCAGTCCGAGTTGTGACATTAACCAATGCAAAACATCACGCTCGTTGTGCTTAATGGCGCAACTCATTTTTTTTGGTATAATTATATGTTTCGGCATCTACATTCGCTGAGCTGCCTCCGAGAGTTATGGTGATTGTCTTTCCAAGTGTTGTGCGGGAAAGTAGACGCACGGGCTTTTTTTTAGAATGTACTTTTCTTTTTGTGTTATCCGCTAAAAAAAGTATCTTTTTTTTTTTTCCAGCACGATTGTATTGTTGTTGTTTATGATAGGCAAAATGAGTCACTCTGCAGCACGAAATTTTTTGTGTGATAGCTTCCAAGAAACGCCGATTTCTGGCATCGTTCTAAGTCTTTTTATTCGTAAAAGCTACCAGAACATCGTTATAGAATTATTATTTTGATGAAGACATATCAAAATATTTTCTTGTGTTCATGGCAAATAAAACAGTGTTTACTCTTAAAGATTGTTACTGTTTTCTTTAACACATTGATTCCGTTTATCAAACAAGATATACAGATCAAATTTCAATTCTGCTACGCAGCACAAAATAACTTTGGTTAAACCATATCAGCAAAAGTGCGAGAAGTGCAGTGCAGCATGTCAGCTTACACTCAAAACACGAAGGAGCAGAAATTGTACGATACAATAAGAGAGGTAACTTAAAGCCGGGGTCACGCTGCTTATACATCATACAAAATACATTCTGCAGACATGTTCCAATACGAGTCACCGCGACATCCGTGCTTTGTATGCCACGTGACAAAGTAACCTCTTGATTACTTACCTCGTGGCGTACGAAGCGCGGATGTCGAGGCGACTCGTTTCGGAACATGTCTGCAGAATGTATTTTGTATGAAGTATAAGCAGCGTGACCCCGACTTAAGGGGGACTATGCCCCTGCATTTTAAGCGGGCCACCGTCCCTCCGAATTTAAGGAAGAAAATATCTAAAAACTGTCCCTCTTAATTAAGGGACTCTGACCTCAAATTTAAGGGAGACGCCGCCTCGCTTACTTTAAGAGGGGTGGTGTCTCACTTAATTAAGAGGGAGCATCTCCATGTAATATTAAGAGGTCTGTCGCCCCCCTTAAAATTAAGTGGGAAAAAATCGAAGAAATGTCCCTCTTACTAAGTGGGACCGGGCTTAGAGTGTATCTCTTCTCGTCTGCTAAAGCCCGTTTCGTCGGCTGCTCACCCATCAGATACTTTTCGGATCGAGCGCGGACAACGGCTCCGCGATAGCGCTCCTCATTCAGCTTTTCCAGCCGCTCCTTAACACTTTCTAAATCTTCATTAGCCATGCCGGACGTCTGACACTCCGTTCTTGTCAGCGATTGTAAATCGGCATTTAAGTTGCTTTCGGCACGGCATGCCTGGGTCGCTAAACTCGTCAAGCACAACTTCGTGCCCGAAGTTTGCGGAACGCTCTAATTAAACTCTCACGACGCTGACGTCGCGCCGAGCGAGTTGTCAATCATTCGAACGCTCATTTCTTTGAGAGAGGCAGAATGTAGCAAAGTTCACCGAGGCGCGCGTGCGGCGCGTGAAGGGCGCGAGGAACCCGCTGACTGAACGGCTTCGCCGGTGACGTAGCGAACATTTGTCCCTACATCCTTACGCCAAGCTAAAATTAATGCTTTGCACATTGTCACTTGGCGACCTGCTGACGCTCAAAATCCCTCCGAAGTTTGTCTAAAAAAGAAACCTCGTTTTGTCGAAGTTGTCGCGGACGTCAAAGTGACGTTTCCGAACTGTCGTGTACCGTGTGCGGACCTCCAAGAACGTTAGAGACGAGATCGAGACGAACGTTTGTTTCCCGCTCTTTCAATATGGCGTCTTTCCCCCCGACCCAGCGTTGTCAGACCTCTTTCAGTCTCTGGACACGACACCTTCCCTTCTAAGACCTATTGTCTATATCGTGCCGGTGCTCTCGAGATCCTTCCACTTCTGGTCACCAGGCCGTTATTGCTGCCAGACGAAGCTGGTGGTCCCTTGTCTGCGACCACGCTGGGTGTGGTGTTTCGTCCCGCAGTCTGCAGATGTCTGGTAGTGCGACGTAATGCACCATTTTCAGTCCGCACCAGGTATGACCGTGGCTCGTCGGTCTGCTGTAGCACCACTCCTTGGTGTGCGGCGCCCGCGTACATCCAGCCTGCCGATCTAGGTGCCAGTTCAGGTCTGTATCTTGCTCTGTGACGCTTGTGGTAGTGGCTTGCCTCTTTGGCTTTCACTACGTTGTGACGCTGCCTGTAGCGAGCAGTGTACTTCCAGTTGGGCATCAGAAGCTGCGGTGACACAGGAACTGTAGACTTCAGTCGTCGTCCCATCAACAGTCTTGCTGGTGAATAGCCCTCCTTTTCTGGCGTAGTCCTGTGAGCCAGAAGAGCCTGTGCAGGGTCCTCGGACTTCCTAAGCAGGTTCTTTGCGGTTTGGACGGCTCTTTCTGCCTCGCCATTGCTTTGGGGATATTAGGGACTTGACGTTACGTATCGCACTCCCCACTTGTGTGTAAAGCACTTGAATTCGCTTGATGCAAACTGGGGTCCACCGTCGGAACGAATGACCTCCGGGATTCCAAATCGTGCGAATATTTCACTCAGTGCCTAGATGACATCCTTTGACGTCGTCCTGTGGAGCTGCTCAAGCTCAAAGACTTGGAGAAGTAGTCGATGACTACCAAGTAGTTCTTCCCATCCAACAGAAACCGATCCATACCGATCTCCTGCCATGGACGTTCGGGATGAGGTGTCTGAATTCTAGGCTCCGCACCTGGTTGCCGGAACTTCTGGCAGGTAGGGCACATGTTGACGTAGTCGTGGATCTGTTGACTGATTCCTGGCCACCAAACCGAGTCCCTCGCCCTGGCTCGACATCTCACGATGCCCTGGTGTCCACTGTGCAGGCGTTCGAGAATGTCTTGCCGCATTACAGGTGGAATAACCAGTCTGTTGTTTCTCATCAGGAGCCCTTGAACTGTGGTAAGTTCTGATGCCACGCTCCCGTACTTCCGTGCCTCTGGTGTCAAGTCTGTGGGCACCGGCCACTGGCTTTTGCAGTAGAGCATGATCCGTGCCGTGGTGACATCCTTACTCAATTCGGACCTGAGTTTGCCGAGTAGTTCAGATGACGCAGGCAAGAGTTCCAGTGCTAAAAAGAGCTCATACTCTTTTATGTAGGGTTCCTCGTCTATGTGGCTTGGTTGGGATGTGTGGAGCTTCCGCGATAGTACGTCAGCGGTGTGCATCTCCTTGCCTGGTGTGTGAAATATTGTGAAGTCGTACTCCAGGACCCTGATCCGCAACCGTTCTAGACGTGGCGTCATCTCGTCTAGTCGTTTCCTTGAGAACAACGGTACCAGCGGTTTGTGGTCCGTTTCCACATGAAATCTAAATCCTAGTAGGTACATTCGGAAGTGTTCGCACGCCCATGTGAGAGCTAGCGCCTCCTTTTCTACTTGAGCGTATTTCTGTTCTGCTTCCGTCATGGCTCGAGAAGCATAAGCCACAGGAAGTCTTTTCCCGTCTTGGTCTTCCTGTAGCAGTACGGACCCAAGCCCGTATGATGACGCATCTGATGAAAGGGTGATCTGTGCTTGAGGGTTATAGTAAGCGAGGACCGGAGTCATACTAAGTTCGGCCTTGATTTCTTGAAAGGCACTCTCTTGTGGTTCCCCCCAATACCAACTTGCGTCGCTGTGTAGCAGATATCTCAGCGGCCTTGTCTTTTGTGCCATCATAAGAAGGAACTTCGCCAGATGGTTGACCATTCCTAGAAACGATCTTAGCTCCTTCAGGTTTTCAGGTGCTGGCATGTTGGTCACAGCTGCTGTCTTCTCTGAATCAGCTGTGATGCCTGTGCTGTCCAGGATGTGACCCAAGAACTTGACTTTGTTCTTTGCAAACTGACATTTGTTCTTGTTTAGGGTGACTCCTGCGTTATGCAGACATTGGAGTACTTGTTCGAGGTTCCTGTCATGCTCCTGCCCGTCAGTTCCGAACACCAATATGTCGTCCATGTGACATACTTGACGTGGTATTCCCTCGAGAATTCGGAGCATCTCTTTCTGAAAGAATTCAGGTGCTGTTGAGATACCAAACGGCAGCCGTTGGAACTGGAAGCGTCCTACGCGCGTGATGAAGGTTGTCAGTTCCTTGGATTCAGGTGCCAAGGGAACCTGCCAGTAACCCGCGTTTGCGTCCAGCTTGCTGAAAACGCGCGCTCCAGCGAGCTTTGCCAAGTTCTCTTCGACTGTGGGCATGATGACGCGCTCCCGAATGACCTGGTTGTTGAGCTCTGTGTAGTGGACACAGATCCTCAGGCTGTCGTCTTTTTTCTTTGCAACCACCATAGGCGCACACCATTCCGTTGCGTGCTCAACCTGTTGGATCACTCCCAAATCCAGCATTCGCTGTATCTCCTGACGAACTTTTGGAAGGATTGGGATAGGCACACGTCGAGGATATGTGATCTTAAAGGGCTTGGCATCAGGGTGAAGTGCGATCTTGTACGTCGTCTTCATTGTTCCCAGACGATCCTCCAGGAGAGACTCGTATTCCTTCGGACAATGGCTGCTGTTGCTGACCTCATGCAGTACCGGAAGCACGTTGAGGGCTTGAATCGCTGGACGTCCCAGTAACGCACAGTGGAGACCTTCAGCAACAAACATTTTCTGCTGGGTTGTCTTGTTATTCCACTGGATTGTCGAGATGAACTGTCCAAGGGTGGGGAGGTGTGCTCTTCCTGCCGTGAGAAGCTTGTCATTGGCCACCGTCAGGGTACCCATGGCACGTTCATCATATTCCATGGCTGGAATCACCGTGACATCCGCACCGGTGTCGACCTTGAATGTCAGCGTCTTTTGTCCAATTCTGGCTCTTACCGTCCATGGTTGTCCGTTCGCTGAGTGTAGCACCTGTCCCACGAATAGCTCGTCCACAGCGGAGTTTCTTTGCCTCCCGTTGTTGCTTGGGCGTAGGTCTGTTGGACGTTCTCTGGCCATGCACACCGCTTGAAAATGGCCAGTTTTCTTGCATCCATTGCATTTCTTCCCCGTTGCTGGGCATTGCGCCTTGCTATGTCTCAGAGTGCCGCCACACCATCTGCAGGACCACGATGTTTCTGACGCTGTCTGTAGCTTTGAATGCTCGCGGTGCGGTGGACAATAACGCCCTCCTCGCTTATGAACTTCGTCGACGTCGGCACGCGCTGCCTCGTGACCACGCAGTTCGTGTTGTTGACGCTTAACTGTTTCAGAGTTCCGAGTTGCCGCAATCGCCCCTTGTAGAGTCAGTCTTGCGTCCAGTTGAAGCTTCTCACTCAGCTTCTTGTGTAGGAGCCCCACGACTAGCCGATCTCTGATCAGGTCTTCCCTGAGGCTTCCGTAGTCGCAGGTGTCTGCCATCCTGTGCAAGTCTGTTTTGAATGCTTCCGCTGTCTCGTGCGTTTCTTGTTTCCTCATGTTAAACTTTGCCCGTTCAAATATGACGTTCGTATGAGGAATGAAGTGCGCTTCAAACTTGTCTTTCACCGTATCGTAGACGTTTAGTTCGTCCGCTGACAGCTTCAGTGAAAATAGAACGTCCTCGGCCTCTCGTCCCATCGCGTAGAGAAATGTGTTCACCTGGGTCGTTTGGTCTCGTAGATGGAGCCCGGAGATGATGCGATAGCGTTCCCATCGTGCGATCCACCTCCTCCAGTCGTTTAGGTCTCTGAAGTCTAGCTTCTCCGGAGTTTCGACGGCGAACGGGTTGAAGAACGGAACACCGCCCGCTTGTGCCGCGCCATTGAGGAACGAGGCCTCGTCCGTTTGTGCCGCGGCGTTTCCCGCTTGAGAAGGCCCCGACTGGGGTTGTGCCATCGGAAACCGACTCCAGGCGTCCTCGAGGTTTCGTGGTCTATCACGCCACCGCTGCCACCATGTCGTGTACCGTGTGCGGAACTCCAAGAAAGTTAGAGACGAGATCGAGACGAACGTTTGTTTCCTGCTCTTTTAATATGGCGTCTTTCCCCCCGACCCAGCGTTGCCAGACCTCTTTCAGTCTCTGGACACGACACGAACGTTGCGAGAGCCGTGGTTTGAGCTCGAGATCTTCGCTTCGGATCGAGGCGAAGTTAAACTTTGTCAACATGGCGGTGCCGTACGCTGCGGCCAAGCTTATCTTCCGCCATTGTCGGCGTCGCTACTGAGACCACCGGGGACGCCTTTCAAGCCCCCAACGACGACTTTCGGCGACCGTACCGGCTATCGAAAGCCGTTGTGCGTTGACTCTGCGACGAGCTTCTTTCGGCGCCCGGACTTCGTGGCGGCGGACAATCGCGTCGACCATGACCGTGGAACCACAAGTTCTCTACGCGCTGCGGTTCTTCGGAACCGGTAGCTTTCAAGGCATGGTGGCGACTGACGAGCACCTGTTAGTTAGTCTCCCACATGACTGTGAGCCGGGCTGTCAGAGTTTTTGCGGCTGCCATCGTTTTTTTTTTTTCTGTAATATTCGAAGAGGTACTAATAAGCTGGTATACAATTCAGAATGTTGGGAAACAAACAAGAACCGGGGTAATTCTTGGGTAGGGTCGAGTCTTCCGGCAGCCGGCAGAATTATTTCCCCAAAATTCTACTTGCAGTCGTCACTCATTGGCGGTGAAATCAGTTCATCGAACGACGTGCCATCGACAGATCGTTTCATCGGCACGCGATGTAATCACATGAAAGAGATTTTCTTCCGTTAGAGGTACATACATTTGCACACCTTTATACATGTTAGTGGGGTGTCCCATAACTAACACCGTAATAAGTGTAGCGATGGATCTTATAAAAGAAATGCAAACCTCATACCTTTAAAAATGTGTGATTTTTAAACACGTTTCTTAAAACGTGTGACAATGCACTACACCTTCCTATAAAGATGTAAAGCTACAAACTCTCGTCTCGTCAGGCTATACATTTAAGTGGGGTGTCCCATAACTAACACCCTAGTAAGTGTAGCAATAGACCTTATAAAAAAAAATCTAAACGTCACACCTTTAAAAATATGTGATTTTTTAAACACGTTTCTTAAAACGTGTGAGGATGCACTACACCTTTTTATAAAGATGAAAAACTACAACACCCATTCTCGTCAGCCACGTAGCCAGGGGGGGGGGGCATAAGGCCCCCCCCTCTCGAAATCTTCCATTTTGCTGGGCCCTCCTCTCTCCCCTCCCCCTCATAGAGCACTTTGTCATGGGCGCCCCCCCCCCCCCCCCCCTTAAACAAAATGCTGGCTACTTGCCTGCTTCTCGTCAAGGTGTAATTACCACAGTACATTTCTTTTTTGGGGTGTACAGAGTGGCCCGGGACCCAATAATATGACTGAACAAATAAATTACACAAACGAGTCGCCGAAACAGCACGTTGCTTCTTGGCGAGTGTCGAGGCAATTTCGGCCGAAAACCGGCTTCAGTATTGGCCGGATATACGGTTTTGCGCCTCGTCCTGACATCCGGCAGGTATAGGTGTATCCATGGGCGTAACAACCGGGAAGGCAAAGGGGGGGCGCTTGCCCCCCAGTTCTCAAAATGGGGGGGGGGGGGCAAGGCATGTGTTTTGCCCCCCCTTAAACAGCCGCCGCTGGGCAGGGCAAACACTGGCCGGCGGCGCCCAAGGGCATCACCCCCCGACCCGCGGGGGCATATTTTTAAAGCGCAGGCGATACAAACCCTAGCAACAGCGCTCACACCGGATTGGCTGGTTCGTGGAGATAGGCGCTGCCGCCGTCATCATAGGCAGTGGTTACAATGCGAGTTTCCTGAGCGGTAGCGTAACTTAGTTGCAAGATGTCTGCCTCATACGTAGCAGACCCAGGTTCTATCCACGGTGTGGGCATCTTTTTTTTTTTTCCTCGAACATTTTGTTTTGTTGAGGCATTTCGCGATATTTACGACATTTCTTTTTTATGATTAACACTTAAAAAAGAAATGTTGTCGACAAAACATCGTGGAACTAAATCGTATGGGACCCTATGGATGTGCATGGGGGACAGCGGGGCTTGGGTTGCCGGCTGCAAAGCGGTGTGTACGGGGGTAGAAGGGGGGGGGGGGTGGTAAGTGGGTTAATAGTTTTGTAATTAGTAGCCGCACATTCTCGCCGCGAAGCGGCGTAAATGCAGACGGGGGGAGGGGGGGGGGGGGCGGGTTATATACACGCGCTGTCCGAATCCAAAATTTAAGTTCCCGCGCGTTGCTGAACAGCCAATCCGGCGTGAGTGTCGTTGCTAGGGGGAGTGTCACCTGTGCCGTAAAAGTCACTGATGGACCGAATCTGCCGAACTTCAGATTCGGCAAAGTTCCGCACATGCCGAAATTTAGAAGGAAAGTTCGGCGAAAATTCGGCAAAAGTTCGGCAAATGTTTGCGCGCGCGCACGAACACGACGGGGCGATGGATCGCAAATGGACGCCGCGCAGTCGCGCGGTTACCATCGTACTGCTTAGTACAACCAGCGGTTACGACGAGGTGTGGAGTAGGCGACACGGTAACTGTGCGTTTGTGAGCTTTCGCTAGTGTGGTTCTCTTCAATATTTTCTGCCTCAAGAACAGAAGATTGACCAATAATTTACGCAGTCCACTGCGCAAGTGACAAATGATGCGGTGCATTCTGGATAACGTGATTTTCATTTGACGTTTCCATTGATGAAACGAGCTAGTTGAAACATTGACTGACAACTGACAATTACACTCAGTGTGCGCACCCCACTGCCGTCAAACGGGGCAGAGTCACGAGAGCTTGCCAGGATGTATGAAATGCAGGTGGCATCCTTGTCATAATGTGACATTTGTTTTCCCCCTTCTCTTCTTTCCATTTTACGCACTTTCTGTAGTGTGTTTATTCTGTACATGTATACATCGGTTTTGTTTTTTCACATGTGGTGGCGGGCTGGCAGGCGCTCTGCGTAAGGGTTTGCACCTGTCTGCCTTGCCCGGGCCGCACACCACCACATGGGCCCCTTCCAGTTTGTATTTGATACCGATACCGATGCGATGCTCCAGCTTTTTTTAAATACTTTTCTTGATGCTACTGCGATGCTTAACATTTCTGTTCATAATACTTCACTCCATGTCACTTCAACTTAGGTTCTGTCCCACAAGCCCTCGATGGCTTTGACGAACCTGCATTAATTTCGATGGTATAATAATAATTATAATAGCCACACGACTCCCATAAACTATTCACTGTTCAGAAGCAAAAAATCCAAGAACGCTAGAAAGTTCTGGTACTTGGTTGCTCGGTATTCTTTGGGCTCTAAAGGACACTTATTTTGTTATTTACCGTTACTATTGTTGCATGTGCACCAATAAACACAATGTACAAAAAATATGGTATCCTTGCAACAGATGGTTCCAAATTAAATTGCTGGATCACAGCTCTGGTGAAAAGAAGAAACAGCTGGCAGCAATGCGTCAACAAACATATGCATAGCAGTTATCTAGAAAGCCGGAGTATGAAACATATATCTCATATCTGAAGGCTGCACAACAAACGAAACATGAAGGAAAGAGCAGCTGTTACAAAAACAATTCTTGTTTACTTAACAGCTGTTTAAAAATACCCAAAATATCTGGTTTTACCCAAAAACAAAGGACGCTATTTATACTATGCAGTTGATCAGAGTTGGTCTCGAAATGAACAAACAGGGTCTCTGTCAATAATCTAGGTATTTGTTATCATGAGTTGATATATTAACATGATCAGTTTTTCAGAATATTTTCCAAGTCACGAAATTCGCGAAAATGAGCTGCTTGTGAAAATAAGGTCGTTTATAGTATGCAGTTAATTAGAGTTGGTCTGGAAATGGTGAAACAGGGTCTCTGTCAATAATCTATTCGTTACCATGGGTTGATATATTCACATGATAAATTTTTTGCAATATTTTCCAAGTCACAAAATATGCGAAATTGAGCTCCTAGTGAAAATTGGGTCATTTATAGTATGCAGTTGATCAGAGTTGGTCTGGAAATGAAGAAACAGGGTCCCAGTCAACAATCTAGTTTGTTTCAGTTGGTGACTGCATGAAAAGACAGGAGTATTTAAAGGAATCTACCGGAGTGTGGCATTCAATAATAATTTTTTAGTTTTTGTTCTTTTTGATAAAGTTATTTATTCTGTCATGTAGTTCTATGATACCATCTACAAAAAAGGAAAACTTACTCCAGCTCGCGTGCGCCCTCACTGCGTTTTCGTTAAACAATGACACGCACACTGACAACGCCATGTGCAACATCGCGATATTTAAGTTTCAGAACGTGCGCTGTTGTCAGTAAGCAGTTCTGCTCTCGTACAAGAAATTGGTAGTACGGTGCCTGGGGGAACGTGTCTCCGACTGGTGTGTTTACCGGGTCCAAAAAACTGGTCCCTCGATTTCCGCCTGAGGAAGTCATAGAAGTGTCATGCTCTCGCCGGTCTCGAGCCTGGCGGCGTCCCAATAGTTGTGGTGTATGTGTAAGACGCCTGTTCTGTCGCAGATCGCTCTGCAATGCGGCAGTCCACGGGAGCTAAAGCAGCCGGAAGCTGGGACGCCTGAAACGCCGTGACGACAGCGACACTCGCGTTCGCCTGTGGTTTTCGCCAGCATTTCTACGACCAACCGCCAGGATCGCGACATGCAACAGCCTGACACTCCGGCTTCTGTGACGTCATTTGTTGCCACTTTTGGACCACTTTTGATGTATGGGCGGGATAAGACGCTAAACACAACAGTCGGAGACGCGCTCCAGGCACCATAATTGGTAGTAAGAAACATCTAGTAAGGTTTACAGCGCTGATTACTAAAATTCGTGAACTAAAACAGCACTCGAGAACATCGTGGGTCAAAATACTTTTTTGTTGTTGCTTTATTTGCTCCGACAAAACAGTATCCACACATGCGAATTTTGTGTGAACTGCATTCACTGAGATCTTGTAAAATGCGCGGTGTAACCCTTCGCGTTTCTTGCTTAGTTCTGCTACTCTCATGTTAGACCAGTCTTATTCGTTACGATGCGACAATAGGATACTCTGGACTGGCCACGCCCCGCGTTTCAGAAATTGTATGTGACAATAATATTATTGTCATTATTGTTTTCTTCTTAATATTATCACTATTATACCGACATTACAGCAGGAAATGTGTTTATTGTGCGCAAGTGAAGACAGGACCATTAGTATTCCTGCTGGAGCACGCTACCGGGCCATAAACATCTAAACGACGTCCTTACGGTCCAGAAGCCAGTCCACGCCATCCCAAAGCCTTGGCACAGAAGTGCCCTCCATTTCCTTAAAGAACCTTTCCTCCAGTCGCCGTGACTGTTCTACCGAAAAGTAATTCCGCCAGTCTCCAACAACGCCCTTCCTCACGAACTGTGCTTCCCAATCCTTTTTCATCTTTGCCACGCTCGTACCATCAACTACAGCCGTCATTTTTGCTTCGTCTTCCGCAAGGTCCTTAGCGAGTTGGTTGTCCAAAAAACCAGCGATCTTCAGCACCGATTTCTTTGTGTCAGCATGGATCGACTCGTAGGTTAGAAACAGCACGTTAGGCTCGTCTTTCTTTACAAACCAAGATAGTAGGTTCTCATAGTAGCTGCCGCAGTCCGTGAGGCCCTCGACGAAAAGCTCAAAATACTCTTCAAAAGTTCCATCTTGGAAACAGTAACCGGGAATTGCCTTCGTGTGATGGTAAAAAGACACGCAACAGTCTTTAGGGTTCCTGGCCACGTATATGTACTTAGTGGAAGGCGAGAAAGTTGTCAAGTGAAAGGGCAGGTGAGTGTAGATGACTCGCGGTCTCTGGGCCTTGAGAATGCCTTCTAGACCATTCATCTCAAGGAAGCTCCATCCCGGCGTGACACCCCTGCAGACTCGGAAGCACGCCTTGACGATTTCCAGCACCCAGTGAGTACCGCACTTGGGGAAGGTGACCAGGATGATGTCGCTTTCCTCCGGCTGGTAGCGCAGGCCGCTCCGGTAGACCTCTTCTGAGAAGGATCCCGGCAAGCGGTGACCATTGATGATCTGGGCGGCGGGTCGGTCTCTCTCCCTCATCCTCTGGGACCGAAAGCAGACGGCGTTGAACTGTCAGTCTGAAACCCCTGTCGGCGAATACGTTAATGGCCTCAAAAATAAACTCCTGACTTCTTACACCGCCTGCTAGTTGTGCGAGCAGACACGCGAAACACCCCGTCTTTCGTCGTCTGCAATGCCGTAGAACGCGACCATGAAAGCGACATACTAGCGTACTAGCGTTTCATCTTGCACGAGCCACGGCCTGCACTGGTTCGTCGATTCTCTAGGGGAGTTTGTTCCGAACACCTTTAGCGTGCTTGTCTGAGAGGTGTGTTAAGCCCAATTATTGGGGCTTTGTCACCGGATGAAAATGTCAATGCGCTGAGCGAGGTGGTACATAATTATTGGAATTACGAGCCGAACAAAAAAAAAAAAAAAAAACAATATGAAAACAACAACAACAAAAAATTATAATCCACACTACTGGACAAGCAACAATTTGATGCCGCTTCTTCGTCCTTCTCATTAAGCTACCAAAATGAGGTGCCTTATTCTATTTTCTTCTTCGTTATCCTCTTCACAATCGCGTTCTTTCGGACTCTCGGAAGAAGGTGATTTCCTTGGGACGCATTTTCGACGACTGCCTTTCAGTTCTTTGAGAGTAAAACAGGAAACATCAACGATGCGTTGCTAACTTTGTCACGAGGTGTATATCAGACTGTATTTTGAGGTTCAGTAAAATCTGATGTGTAAATGCAGTGTGTATTTACATTCGGGAGGTGTTCCTCAACAAAGTTCGATACCCTGTAAGGTTCTCCTACCCCTCGTCGCTCAAGCAACGCCAAGAAACTCGTTCCTTCATGAGGCTTCCACCTTCTTTTTTTTGGAAAGTCGCTGGTTCTTCAGGTTGCAATCGAACGTGTTCCGTTATTTATAGTAAATCACTCACTTAATTTTTTTTTGAAAGTGAGGCAGTAAAGTTTAATGTTGAGGTGGTAAAGGCTGTTTGTTTTTCTCGAATTCGTTTTTGAGTCTGCCACTGCGTGGAAAAAAATCCAACGCCTGTCTTGTAGGTTATGAATGCCAAGGAGTAATTCCAAGAGGTATTTAGTGTAAGTACGAAACAGGTTGCATAGCCCTTTTCACAATGAACCAGAATCTCCTTTCGCACCTTCATTGTCACCAATTACTGTTCCTCCGCGAGGCACAAATAGTGCGCTGCGCAGGCGCACTAAGCGTAGAGGCAGCATTACTCGTTACGGCTTCTGCATTTCTAGCATGGTTGTTCCGCGGAGCGATATATTTTCGTGGATGGCACGCGGTGGTGTTCATTTGGCTTATTCTTAACATGTACCTGACTGAAATTGCCCCGTTGAATTAGGGTACGTAAAGAAAAAGAACAGGTGTGGGATTGTACAGAGTTGAGGCAAGGTCGCCATATCTAAAAGGCAGACCGAGTAAACTGTATGGGGATTCACAGAGTTCAATTTGCCTTCTTATAACTAGATAACTTCAAAACAGGACATAGTGGTGAGACTGTCACTTCGAGAACCATTATAACACAGAATGTGGTTTGCTAGGTGATTCCGATGGGCAGTCGTCATGAACGAGCGTCATAACGAGCGTCACTGAAAATAAATAAATAACGATTCGTCAAATTGATCGTCCCGAACGAGTGACACGCAGGGACCGTAACGCACGTTAAAGTTTCATATAAAGGAAACGTACGAAGTTTGAGCCACGGCTGGGCTTTAACTTGGGTCAAGCCCAGCCGGGGCTTGACCCAGCTGCCAAACTAGCTACTAAACTATTAACCAATTTTTTTTTTCCTGCAAAACATTTCTTTACAATGCATACACAATTATTCACAATATGTATATAATCCGGCACGACAATGGGATAACTTATATAACTAGCATGTACAAGCTACATAAACAGCCAGACACCACCGACAATCATGCCGTTCCTACCTTAGCGAGGCTTGTCTTAAAACTCACTACATTTCAATTTAATAATGAATACTTTAGACAATTTAGTGAACCCGAGACGGGCACCAAGATGGCGCGCAGTTATGCCAAGATAATTATGGGAAAACTAAAGACAGAATATGTTTTAGATGACCCCTAAATCCAGAAATGTAAGCAAGATTTTTAGATGACATTTTGCCATTATGGAGACACCGAGGCGAAGCTGCTGAAATTTAAAAATCATTATATTACTTGTCATCCGAACATTCGTTTTACCCGCACTACTATCAAACCGATATTGACTTCTTGGACGTCCATGTAAAAATAGAAGACTGAAAACTCTTAGCAAAGTTGAACCGTAGACCAACCGACCGACAAGAATAGCTACATTACCAAAGCAATCATCCACGTCATTGTAAAAACCGCATATCCTATAGCCAAGTCAATTGTTTTAAACTTATTTGCTCGAACTAGGAAGATTTTGAAGCTAGACGCAAAAATCTAAAGACCGTATTAGAAATACAAAATTATCCACCAAGTGTAATTGACGATGCAGTTCAGGGCCCGTTTGCTCGAAGCGCTAACCGCGGCTAATGTTAGCCGCGCTAGCTAGGAGAGGGATTTTGAAATCACGTGACTGGCTCGGTAGGGATGCGGGGAAACATGGCGGTGCCCCGGTGAGTGAGCGCCGCTCGCTTTGGAACTAATATGTCGTTGTAGCTGCAATATCGGGCGCGTTAGTCAGCAACGAATGGTGCAGGAGGCGTTCGCTTTGCCTTACCTAACTTAACTTGCAAAGCATGAGCAATGACCTCGCCGCATTTTTTAGATAGTCTTTCGATTCTGGCCATTCCTAAGCCTAAATGAACGCAATAATTGTCGGCATGGCAACGTCTTTGGAAAGGCAACGTCTTTGGATTGTCGCCATGGCAACGTCCTTGACAGATTCAGATCAGATTCAGACAACGTTTATTGAGAACAAGAAAAGGACTGCTTCGATTAAGAAAGCGTCGTGATGCGGTCACTGCTTCGGTGGGGCATCTTTCTTGGATGGAGTATGTATGGGTGTTGAAGTGAGAGTATGAAGGGGGGGGGGGGAGGAGGGGTTCAAGGCTGTGGTGACTCTAAAGTGAGTTGCTTAGTCCTCCACTGGAGATGAATTCCAACAGAGAGCCCAGAATGCTTGTGCGGCGTTCTGCGTCGCCGATGGGGTGGGTCCATTCCCGTACGCTGCTGGGCACTTCATCTGGAGGGAGTGTGGCCCAGACTGTTTGGCGAGTCTCTCGGAGAGCTTCGCATTCCCAAAGCAAGTGCTGAAGTTTCGGGAGCTTGTCGGGGTGTTTACATCTGTGGCAGCGCGGGTCTGTTGGAACAAAGTATGGGTCCGTCTTTCTTTTGCGGTTCAGCTCGAAGATGTACGTCTGGTGGGGTGTGATTGCTCCTCCGGTACGCACTCTTCTGAGTAGAACGGTCTGGTGCCGTTTGAATATCTTTTCAGGGATCGGGTACGGTTCCGCCGTCCAGGTGTTCAGAATCTGTTTCCGAACCTGGGCGCGAATCTTGCGTATTTCTTCCTTGGGATCGTATGCTTCCTCGATGGGCTCCGTTCCTGGTATCAGGTTCCTTGCCGTCTTAGCGTGGCCATCTGGGAGTGCTGCTGTCTGTAGTACCTCTCTGGCAGCTCGATGGGCTGCCGCGTTGCCCTGTATTCCAGCGTGTCCGGGTACCCACCGTACGCTGGTTTTCGTGCCGTGTTCCCGGTGTATCCGTAATGCCGATTGGAATATAGCCGCGATTGTGGGGCTCGTCGTCGTGGTGTGGTGTTTGACGAGGCTTCTGATTTCCTCTTGCGAGTCAGTGTAGATGGTCAGGTGGTTGCGAGTGTGGCTGTTGCTGGTAGCTAGGTTCTCATATGTTTGCAGGGCCAGGAGTATCGCTGCTTCTTCAGTGGCTTGTGGCGATGTGAGTTTTGTGTAGACCTTACGAACCGTAAGTGGGGCGTCTTGTGCTTCGCGAAGAAATACCACCGCCGCGGATGCTGCCGTTGCATTGGTAGCTGTGTCCACATAGACAACTTGGTTGTCTTCGTGGTTCAATTGTGACACTTCTGCAAGGTGGAGTCGGGCATGGTGCTCTCTACGTTTTTGATGTTTCTCTGCGTTCATGTTCCTGGGTAGCGGCTTTTGGGCAATGTCTATTAGCTCCCAAGGCGGTTTGGCTCGTGGCATGGGGTTCTTAGCTTGGATTTGAACGCCGAGGTATTTGGCTATTGCTCTGCCTTCTACCGTATGCTCCAGTCTTGCGACTTGCATTTCCCTTTGCTGCCTGAGAGAGTCTTGCAGGCTCGGTAGAAAAACACATTTCCTAAGTTCGTTAAGCCTAGTCGTTCTCGGTAGGCCAAGAATGGCTCTTCGTGCCTCGTTGTAGAGGGTGTCAAACTTGTTGAAGTGTTCGCTCCTGAGTTTGTAGAAACGGGCCGCGTACGTGACCTTAGCCATCAGGACTGCGGTCACCAGAGTCTTGGCCGATTTTTCCCCAGCACCGCCAAGTCTGCTTGCGATACGTCGGACCAGCTGCAACCCCTGCCTCCATTTCTTTGTCGATTCTTTGACCCATTCCGTTGCCAACGAGCGTTTGTAGCCAAAGTTTATGCCGAGGATTTTCACAAAGGGCTCGCATTGTAATGCGTTCCCAGCAAAAGTGAGGCCGAGGTCTTTGTTCTCGTGGCCTTTTCCGAAGGTGGTATATTTAGTTTTCTCCGAGGATGGTTGCATGCCCACTCTTTGTAGATACCTGTCTATGGTATCTAGGCCTCTTTGGAGTGTGCGTTTCTGTATATCTTCTGTTCCTATGTGAGTCCAGATTGGGATGTCATCGGCGTAAGCCGTTGCCTTTAGTTGTGGAATCTTGTGCAGCTCCCAGAGCAGCGGTGCCATCACGATGTTGAATAGAGTTGGTGATAGCACCGCTCCCTGGGGGACTCCGATGTTGTTTTCCTTAGTTGGGCCGTCTTGGCTATCTTTTCCATACCCAGCTCTGATTAGGTATCTCCGGTTGTCAAGAAAGGATTTCACAAAGTTGAGTTGCCTCCCCGTGAGTCCAGCTTCTTCCATGGCTTTGATAATGGAGTCGTGGGGCACCGTGTCGAAAGCCTTCTTAATGTCAATCGACACTAGTACCCTGAGGTGAGGGCTGGATTCGTGCAGGCTGTCCACATCTTTGAAGATCATTGCTAGGCTGTCGTGTGTGCCAAGATTCTTCCGGAAGCCGGTTTGTGTCGGGTGGAAGACGTTTAGCCGTTCAGCGTTCCATTGAATTCTTGCAAGGACCATCCTTTCCATGAGTTTTCCCATTATGGAGGTGAGTGAAATGGGTCGTACATTGCCTGGTTTAGTTGGAGGCTTCCCCGGTTTAGGTATAGGGGTTACCACGAAAGTTTCCACTCATCGGGCAATTTGCCAGTGGTCCAAATCTGGTTGAACCATCCTAATATCGCCTGTTTGATGTATGTTGGTGCATTGCGGAGCATAGAAGCGGTGACGCCGTCTGGGCCAGGGGCGCTCTTTGTTCTGCTCTGGTGAATTGCTGCATGGAGCTCCCACTCTGTAAGTGGCTGGTCCCAGGATTCTATGCCATCAAATGTCGGTACGTTCTCTGGAGCATAGATCTCAGGGTTGGGCTTGCTGGGTGGTTGGGGAAAAAAAACTTCTCCTAGCTGATCCAGAATTTCGGCGGTGGTTTCATTCGAGATGAGTGCAATGACTGGGACGGGGCTGGGTGCCTTGCGTTTACCGTACATGGAGTTGAAGGTGCGCCACATGTGTCCCAAGGATGTGGTCCTGTCGAACGATTCACAATGTTCCATCCATTTGGAGAGGCAGAGGTGCTGGGCATATTTTCCGGCTTGTCTGGTGAGCCGGTTTACTCTATTGAGATATATCTTCCGTTTGTTCTTGCGATAACGGTCAAGTGCTGTGTTGCGCTTGTCCCACAAGGATAGGAGGTGCATATCGGGGTTGGGGGTTGCCTCGTTGATCATCCTCGCGTCGACTGCCATCTCTGCCGCGTTGGTGAGAGTAAAGGTAATGTTGGTTGGGGTTAATGGAGACTCGAGTTTCTCGAGAGCTTCTCTATACCTGTCCCAGATTACAGTTCTACTTTGTCTTTGAGTGTTTTTTTTCTTGACGCCGATGTCGAGCTCCACAATTATAGGAAAGTGATCACTGCCCCATGTTTGTTCTAGGATCGACCATTCTGCTTTGTTAGCTGCTATGGTATTCATGAGAGTGATGTCGATGACGCTGTCCTTTTGTTTAGACGTCGTGCCATATCTCGTTGCTTTGCTCGTATCATTGACAATGCTAAGGTCCGTTTGGTCTAGTATTTCAAAGAGGTCTTTTGTTCTGGTGTCAATGGGCTGGTCGTTCCAGGGTTCGATGTGCGTGTTCAAATCTCCCCCCATAATTATGATGTCCATGGGGTATTCGCGCCGGAGCGTATCAATCCAGGAGAGATCGTACGCCTTTGCAGGTGGTATGTATGCCGACACCAGGAGCAGTCTTTTCGGAGTGCTTTCTAGGGCAACTCTCACTGCAATTATTTCTTGCGTGTCGTTGCACCATCGGTCAGTGTCTATCTTGACGTGGGGCAATTTTCGATCGATGTATATTCCTGCTTGGGCTTGAACTTGATGGCTGTCGGATTCTTCTTTTTGCTTCTTCTTCACTGCCGTATGTTTGATGCTCGGTGTATAGTGTGCTTCTAGTCCAGGGAGTTTTATGTCATCGGTGCGGGTTTCTTGCAGGAGCAAAACGTCAAAGGCGTAATCCTTTAGTCGTTGGATAAGTTCCGCTTTCCTTTGGGCTAGACTGCGGCAATTCCACTGTAGTATACGAAGTGGTTTGCCACCTAGTTTGTTCTTAGTGGATCTCTGGTCCATGGTTGTTCTTAAGAATGGAGATCGCAGGTGAGGTAATGGAAACCTTGGTGAAACGCTCTGGAAAGGCGTGGATGATCAATTGCTCGAAGTTATGGAGTCTTTGTTGCATCTCTTGCTGTTGAGCGTGTTGTTGCTGTTGTAGCCGCTGTTCCATTTCTTTTATGTCTTGCTGCAAAGATGCATAGTCTGAGACAAGGGGTTGCTTAGGCAAGGGTATTTTTTGCAGGGCCGGCGTTGGCGGTACCGCAGACGGTTGGGCGTTGGTTTCTGGTTGGTGTCTGTTGGTGGAGGCGGTTGGTGCTTTTTGGTTTTGCTGTTTCTTCTGGCAGTTTGCCTTGGCTGCTAAATCCGCTTCTTGTATGCGCTTAAGGAGGATGGCTCGTCGAGCCTCAGTTTGCTTCCTTTCTTCATCATATTTCTTGCGTTGTGTTTCGACCTCAGCCAGTAGTTTCGCAAGGTGTTTGTCATTGGCTCTGATTCTTTCTTCCATGACTTTAAGTTCTTCCTTCCAGCTGCGGACTTCGAGTTCGCTGCTTGTGTAGAAGCCTTTAAGTGGAGGTGTGATGTGGGCACCGGGTTCCCTCCTTCCGCTGGACACTGATCTTTCCCGCTGTATGGCTTGGGTTCTGGAACGGCTCCTGCCTCGTTGGGGTTTGTCTTGCCTGTGCACCTCTTTTCCTGCGGCGCTCCTGCTTCGGCTTCTGCTGCGAGGCTGTGCGGGCGGGGTAAGAGCGGCGAACCTGTTGGAGGACGAAGTTAGAGGCGGATAGTCGTCTAAGGTAACCTGGGGTGGTGGTTGCCTTCTTCCTGCGTGGAGGGGTGTGCCTCTTTGGTTGGTTCTGCTTCTGTTCCGGCTTCTCCTTGGCTGGTTACGACTCTGTAACTTTTGGTCTGTTTGTAGCTTTGTAGGACATTTTGGGTCGGTGGCAATATGAGTCAGCGAGCGGCAATTTACGCAGTATGTGCGCTCGCAGATATGGATTTCTTTGAGAACGCATCCGCAATCTGGGCATCTCTGTCGGCGCGTGCAGACGTTTTCTTTATGTCCTAGACCATGGCAGCGTCTGCACACAACTGTCTTCGGTCTGTACGGGGCGACTCTTGTTATGCGGTCCATATAGAGCACAGTGTATGGCGGTCTATTGCCTTGGAAGGTGACCAGCGCTAGACCGTTGTTACCAAGCTTTCGGGCGAAGAGTATTTCGTGCGACTTGCAGTCGAGTTCTCTCATGAGCTGTTCCGGGCTGTATGTAGCGTTAATGCCTCTGATAACGCCTCTCGTCGTATTGCTTGGCGGTAGCTCGTGGGCTATAACCGACACTTCTCTGTCTGGGGCTCTGATTGCCTTTATCTTGAGCAGACCGGGAACTTGGGCTCTGGTCTTGGTAATAACCGACACTGTGTTGGTCGTGCTACCAGTCCGGATGAGCAGCTTCTGTTCATCTTCGCAGTTTCGTCTGTCTAGGCCCAACGCTCCGTAGAACGCTTTCACTAGATTTTCCAACGGTAGAGTGGCTAGGTTGTATCTTTCGGCTGAACGGAAAACGACTACGAATCTATCGTTTTCCTCGCGATGAATTTCTGCCGTCATGTTCGTATCGGGAGTTGTTTCGTTGCAGCGAGACCTGCCATAGCGCAGTTTGCCGCTTTTGTAGTATACGTCCTGCCAACTGCAGTCTTCCGCCGCGTCTTGTGTCGCGTCGAGGTAGTCGGTCGCCACCACATCTAAGGATTCGACACCAGCGCTATCCTGCGACTGCGGTTCGTCCTCTGTTTCCATCGTGTCGGTTGCCAGGAGTTCGGACCTGTCCGTCAAATTGGTGCCTGTGCTGCTTGCGCTGGGTCTACGAGGGCGTTTCGAATCCGAGTAGGGCAGTGCTAGAGTCCTAGCAGCCGATTTGCAGCGGGCGGCAGCGCGGCTCGGCGGTCTCGTTGGTTGCGTGGACGGCGGCTGCATTGAAGCGGCCGCGTCGGGGCTGCCTCTTTGGTCGGCATGCTGATCCGTATCGTTAGAATTCGTCGGGTAGTCGTGCGGGCTAGCCACGGGCTGGGCTTCAGCGGTCGCGAGCGTTTGCTTGGGTTGGGGTGGCTGTGGCTCTGCCATGACGGCGAGCCTGCAAGCCGTTAGGCCTAGCTCGTTAAGCTTAGCTCCTGCTTCTCCGGCTTCGGCAATGAACGTTTATAACAGCAAAAGTACACACTCGCTGGGCGAGCGTTCCCAATATTCGGTGTCGCCGGTCTCTCTGGGCTACCTCGGAACCAAATCCGTGTCCAAGTTGGATCCGAAATCGCTGGAAAGGACTCCACTCGACAGAGCTCCGGAAACACGACCGTCCACACCGGCCGCCATCCGATTTTGACCACGTCCTTGACACAATCGGCCGGGGGTGTGTTCCAAAATTTACTCGATCTGACTCCGGAGTAAAGTTTTCGTACCGTGGCGTTCCAAAACTTACTCGAGCTTACTCGATGACGTCAGAACTCGCGTTCCAGAAGCGGGTTGTTTACTCCGGAGTAATTACTCACGCTACCCTCCTCGATTGGGGGGTAACGTCGGATCAAATCGAGTAAATACGTCACGTGATCTGCTCGTCGTCTGCTTTCTGCGCCGACAGCCGTGAAAGCTCGCTTGCTCCGTTGGTTTTGGTGGCGGACCTTCGAAATGACTAAGAATATGCGCAGCATCTGTGGTTATTGCGATTCGCCGTTTTCAACGCACGAATTGACTGCATTACATCCAGACCGTGCACGTTCCCCGGGAAGTTATACTTGGTAAACAGGAGCTTCTCCGCATTCTCGTCCTGGGCGTTGGAGGGAATGCTGTATTCTCACGTTCAAGGCTGAAAATGTTTGAACGCAGTAAATAATAAGGTAGTATTTTTGTTTCCTTCCAGAGTGTGGGTAATGAGAGGATAACGCTTGTAAAGCTGTGAAGACTTCGATGATTGTATTGTAATCATATTCGCGTCAAAGCGAACGTCAGTTTCATGTCATTTTTGACAAAGCACCCTCGTGCTGTACCACTACACCGTGTGGAATCAATTTCTGCAAAACATAATCGGTGCAAATTACAATGCGTGGAATATATGCATTTAGGGCGATCGCGCTGATTAATAAAAACACATTTTTTATATATAACTGTAAGGAGTAAGTAATTTTTATCTCAATATACAGCTCAAAAGGAAGGTGAGTAAAAGAAGCTGGTGGATCCACCGAAAAAAAAAAAAAACGCGTCGTCATTAATATTATTGTCTCTTCGAGTGCTTTCTTTATGATCAAAAGGATCGTCTGCTATTTTCTGCCACCGCTGCTGTGTTTTCTTTTCGGCGTAGCCTAAGACGAAGCCAATCCGCGTAGTGTCCAGGTTATTATCCCGGCCGTTCCAAAATCGAGTCGCGGATCGTTTACTCGCGATGTCACGTGGTATTTACCTCTGACGTAGGAGGCAGGTTACTCGGGTAAAATTTGGAACATAGCCCGGGTATACACCTTTCCAAAAAACACTCGACCCCAGGGGCAACAAACCGTATTCGAGCCCAGTCACTGAGTTTGAGGCTAGACTCTCACCGGCGTCCCTCCTAACCCTAACCGAGTGGTCTATGATTTCAATAGGCGCAGCCTGCGTAGGCGCAGTTTCAAACGCTGCTGGCGGCTAAATTCTCGTCTTTTCCCGCTATATTTTGTGTTTCATGGTACATGTATTTTCCCGAGGACAATCAGATAGCATTGTGCCACATTTAAAAAAACAAAAAAGCAAAAAAAAAAAAAAAAAAAAAAAAAACTGTAATTTATTTTTGTTGGGTACGCGCGCGACAGAACGTATAGTTCTATTTATTTGTGTTTTTTTCTTACGAAAAGTTTTGACGGCGCCGCGGGATTCGCCGAATGTGAAACGACAAAGCGCTTTGCTGTCAAAAATAAATTACAACAGAAGAGGGCCGAAAGGCATGCATTTCTCACGTTCACAAATAACGTGTTTACCGATGGACAGGAGCATTCGAACAATATATCGTACGTACCACACGATGCAGCGTTATCCGAAAAGAATTTATTAGAGAAAGATCTCAAATAACACAGACACTGTCGACGACCGTCACATCTTGACGATCGGACGGAATCCGAGATGACTTCGTTTTGGGGCACGAAGTTGGGGAGAGCTTCCTTTTTTCACAACCGCACCAAGGCAAAGAAACGAACGCGACTGACTCGTTTCTCACCCCAACGCGGACAACTCTTTTTGAAGATGACTGAGGATTCTACGCGGATTATCTGTAGAGGGGGGAGGACAATGTTCGCAAAATCGCGTCGAGGATCGTTCGACGTCCTTCACCTGCTTCATTTCCCGCGAATGTCGAGCAGAAAAGCTTGAATGGCAGGCACTTACCAGCCTTATTTCTCACAATGGAAGATAACAAAAACGGTGCGCGGCACGCATAAAAAAAATTAAGTGGAAACTTTCAAGGGGGGCGAGGAAACGTCGAATGCAAAACCGCAAAAACGTAGGTAGAGAACCGCGCTGAGCGGGTCTTCACAGTCCCAGAGGGTGGCAGAAAATTTCTAGCTGATAGAGGGCGCTAGAGTCGCACCAGCCGCATCAGCATCAGCAACATGGCGGCGGCCTAGGAGCGTTTTTGGAAAGGTGTATAGATAGCACACAAAAGCAGACAGCGTCCCAATAGACGTTTTTCTCAATTTCCCACGCACCGAGAAGAATGCTGGAAGTGTAATTCTACGGTCTGCGCGCGCTGGCCTTCCTCTTATAGAAAATTCGAAGTAAATAATCATAAGGCTTTGACGAACGCGCGTGCAAGGCAAAATTTGTTTTAGACTTTTTGCTTTAGGACAATTACTACTGCAGACGCCAGCACGAGCAAGGCGTGTAACTACACTTGTAGCATGCACCTCGGTGCTTGGGAAATTGAGAAAAAGGTCTATTGGGACGCTGTCTGCTTTTGTGTGCTATCAATACACGGCCGATTGAGTCAAGGCAATTCACTTGGCGAGGCGAGGTCATTGCTCATGCTTTGCGATTCAAGTGAGGTAAGGCAAAGCGAAAGCCTCCTGTAGCATTCGTTGCTGACTAAGGCGCCCGATATTGCAGCTAGGATATATTAGTTTTAAAGCGAACGGCGCTCACTCACCGGGGCATCGCCATGTTTCCCCGCACCCCTACGAGTCAGTCACGTGCGACAAGCAACGCACCCAAAATGCGACAAGCAACGCACGAATTTATGCCTGACGTATAGAATGAATTATTCTAGTGTTAATGGCATCCTAAAAAGGCACTACACCATTATATAAAAAAAGCAATCGTCTTAAACGTGCTTTTCCATGCGCTCCTGGTGTAATACATAAATGATCACACAACCTTAGAGATGCACTTGTAACCTCCCGGCTAAATCAATCGCTCACACATAACGAGTGGACGCCCTGCATAAAATCACAGTGTCCAGTCTGTAAACATATGCAACAAACGATCACGGCTAGCAGCACTCATTCGCAGCTTTCGATGAAAATTAAAGGACATTCGACATGTCACCTATCGAATGTCATCTATTTACTTGAGCGTAAGGTACGCAATATGCAATATGTGGGACACACTAAACCAGCCTTTAGAAATCTGTTTTCGCTCCCTTTCGACACTTCGCTGCACTGTGACACTCACGCGTGAAAAGATATTCATGTAGCCTAGTGTCGCCAAATTTGGTAAAGCATGGGCATGTTATGGCTCTACTAGGCGCGCTTTGGCGTTCCTTCAAATAGGTTACTTATTATTTTTTTTTTGGGGGGGGGGGGGGGGTACGTGCAGGGCGGCACCCAGCAAAACCGAAATACTTCCCCCCCCCCCCTCCTTCCCTCTCTAAAACCTCCGGAGCGTCTGCTTTTGTACAAATCACGTCCAAGAGACAATCCCTGCAAGCTACGGTGAATTGCAAGACCAAAATAACGTTTGTCGACATTAAAACACAGTTTTTGCTGTAATACCCCTTAGCAAAAAGAGGCCGTACTTCAAACGAAGTTGAAATATATTTAGTACGAATATTCATTTTGTATTTATTCTGTATTATTTTGGCCGCATTCGAAATATGCGGGTAAGGTATTCAAAATACATTATAAATATGAATAAAAAAATATTTTAAATGTACCAAAAATATTATCCCTTTGCATTAAAAACCGGTTACACAATTTTTTTTTTAATTTTCGATTTTGTCTGCAAATGGTGTCCCTGCGGTATTTGAAGGCACTACTAAATACATCTCACAAAGCTACATTAGAAACGAACACAAACACAAGCACCATGACGCACTGAACAGCTCATTCACAGTCTCGTTGACTGCTCTAGAGCCTTATATAGCCTACATATTGAAGGTAATCATTTTTTCGGTGACCACCTCTGCGCTTATTAAGGTTCCAAGTATTCGATCTTCTCCTCGGGAGTCTGTCAAAGGGGAAACAGTGTTTTGAAGTTCGTGGACGATATCTCTTAGTAAAAGGCATTGGTACAACTAATAACAATTCCGCGCAGCCCTTAAAACAATATCCACACAAACGGCTCATAAAATACATGTTATTGCTTCTCTGCGTAGCACCACTCAGGACGAAGCGAATCAAGGTAGTATCTTCACTTTAAAATACTGTAAACGACTTTATTTTCGTGAGGACCTAATTCTCGCAAAGTTCGCGAATCGCCTACAATTCCGAAAAATAGGTCCCGTGAACAATTCCGGCAAAATGTAAAAACATTAAAATCTTTAATGCGATCCCAGCGCGTCGCGAAAATTAGAATTTGCGAATTATTCCAAAACTCCAACTTTGACCTAAATCGCGAAATATTGAGCCCGCGGAAAAAAAAATATTTTACAGTAGTTGTTTTGCCTTTCCATTTTAGTAGTTGACTAATTAATATGGTAGTTAATATCACTATATTAAAGTCACTATTCGCATCACGTACAATGGTGAGTATGCACGTTCAGTGAACTAACATTGTGCTAACAAAACCACGCAAAACGTATCTGTTCACAGCACCTGCTGAAGCTTTCCAGCATCAGCAAATGTTGTGGTTGTAGTTCCCGAGCCCCGTTTGTGATTGGTGTGCAAGGAACTGATCAGGTGTGTTCTTGATAGAAAAAAGGAAACAATAACATAAACTGGGCTGATTTATCAGTGCGATGCTCCGCAATTCAGTTGACAAACTAATCAAATGTTGTATTTAGGCGCTTCAGTGTACTCCATATCTGCTTGAAGTGAACTTCTGAAAGGGGAGCTTTTCAATATTTTGGTAGTTTAAGTCAAACTACCAAAGTATTGCAGTCAAAAGGTACTTAGAGTATAACACAACAATATTTACGATTTTCAGGTATTTTAAGAGTATTCTTCACGTATTTTTGATTGCTCCATTTTTTTAGGGTTGGAGTATATTTGGCATGAATTAAATAAATATTTCAAGAAATATATGTGAAAGGTATTTTGTGCCTATTAATTTAGTATTTACATATTTCTAAACGCATGAAGGTAACTTCAAATGTAGTTTAAGTAAAGGTATTTTAAAATGATTTTTAGAAGTATATTTTAGTACTAAGTAAAAAAAAAGAAGTTTATATTTTCGGTCTATTTTTCGTGTACTTAAAATTATGAACTATATTTCAAATACACTGAAATTATAATGTGGTATATTTCAAACGTATTAGTTTTCGCTAAGGGACTGCGCATAGATGAACGTCATGCTCGGTGTCACGGCGCAGTTTATTTTTTGAATACGTCTACATGCTAGTAGAGCCTTGTTAAAATAGATGCTTAAAATTTCTTAGAGTGATACGTCCACAACATGTACCTCGTTTCGAGTGTAACTAACAAGGCAGTGAAGTTAAGAAGAGCCGCGTGAACGCTCGCTGACGTTACTTGGGGGCATAAGTGCATTCAAGTGTACGAGAAAACTCACCGTGTATAGTCTCAGGAAGGACTTTAACAAAGCAGCGGCGGTGACCGATATTCGAATGAAACGACCTCTCTACTGGCCTTCCTGCCTCGACCGCACACACAACGTCGCGACGCTCTTCAGTGTTTATACCCTGCTTTAAACGGAAGTAGCGACAAGCGAATAACGAAGCCCGAGCTGTTCAAACAAAACAGGTTTTATCGCTGCAAGTGTGCTTTCGCGCGTGCTAAAATTGCGCGCCCGTGCAAAAAGCGAATCACGTCTCTCTGTCCGAGGGAAGCGAGGGCGTCGCGGGCGATTAATTTTCCCCTGCTTATCTGCTAAGCGGCATTGCAGCAACGAGCAACGCCGGTATCCGCAACTCCAGAGCAGGCGACGCCTCCCCGCGCCACAGACCGGACTTTTAAAAGCTGGTACACGTACTTGGCGTTTGAGCGTGCTCAAGTGGGTAGCGTTTCCTTCCAAACACTTAACGGTGAACTAAAGAGGGTTTTGAGGAAGATTGCTTTTGTAGGTATACTGCTCAGACTGTGTCGGTTAATAAATACACTTAGTTCTGGTTAACAAAGCTGCCTATTAAACATGTGGCATTAGAAATAGGCGAGGACTCTTTTTCGCTTAAAGCCCTGGCTTTCCCTCTTTGAGAAAATTGGAGTAATGAGAAAACTTAATTTTATACATTCATATTAAAAATAGCGCAAAAGAGACGGGACAAAAAGACGAAGAAGCACACAGGACAAACGCTAACTGGCAACTAAACTTTATTGAAAGCTTCCAACTTTGCTATCGCCATACACACGCTTAGACTCGTTCAACAGAGACAGGGCGTAGCGCCAAATCCGCACAATCATACCGCCCACCGCCTGTTCCAAAAAGTCAGCAAAACAGCTACATCACCCCGCCGCACAATCCGAACGAGAAGAGAATAGAAAAAACGCCGCGTTAATATTGTCAAGTTAGATAGTGTTAATGAAATGGTACTCTTTCTGCTGCATATACACCGATGCGACGCTTATGCAAACGTCTTTGTCACAATCACGTATTTTCGCTGCCTCCAGCAACTCACGTTCCCTCCTTCCTTTGTTTCGTCCCTCCACCTTCGCACCGTCCAGCTTGGGGGAACAACCACAAGTTCTACAATGCCCCGGTAAGTGGGAACCGTAATTGTTGCCAAGAGAAGCCGCATGCTCTCGAAGTTGATCATTTAAGCAACGTCCCGTCTGCCCTATGTAAACACGGCCACACGTTAGAGGAATCCTGTAAACCACCTCAGTGGCACAAGGTACAAACTTTGTCACGTGTTTCTTGCTACAAACAGGTTTCTTCACTTTCGGCCCGCTCACCATAGCGCACAATTTTGACAATCTGCACGGGGCAGTGAAGACAACGTCCACGTCGAACTTTGATGCTATCCTTTTCAGATTGTGCGACACTTTATGAATATAAGGTAGCACTACAAAATTCTTTGGTTTCCTCTTAGGTACAACGGAAGAGCATTTCAACTTCTTTAGAAGGGATTCCGCAACTCCCTGTATTAAAACCGAGGGAAACCCGGAGTGTTCCAAGCGAAGTGTCTGGAGGTCAAAACTTTCACTAACTACATGCGGACAGGACTTCAACAGAGCCGACCGGAGGCAGAGCGATGCGATGCCCCTCTTTATCAATTTAGAGTGGGCTGAGTCAAAGGCTAAAAGGGCCTTTTTTGTGCGTGGCCTGTACATCCAGCACACATGGTCAAGGGAGTTAAAAGACAACCGGACATCTAAAAACTGTAAAAAAACCTCCAACGGAAGTTCGTAGGTGAAATGTAAATGCTTAGAAGATTTGCTAAAAACTTCCAGAGTAGTCTCGACTAAAGAGACCAGGCTTTGCTCTGCAGGAACAGTAACAAAAATAATAAAATCGTCGACGTACCTACAAACCTTCACAACGGGGATGTCAACCAACTCATGCAAAACCGAGCGGTCAAACTTGGCAAGAAAAATCTCACATAGTACAGGCGCCACACTAGACCCGATACAAATGCCACGCCTCTGCACATACACCTTGTCCTCAAAGCAAACAAGCGTTGAGTTTAGGTAGCAGTCCAACACTTCCAGGAAGGCATCAACCGTAACCCCACACGCGTTTTGAAACGCAAGAACGCCCGATGTCTCAATCAGTTCCCGAACAGCAACTAGAAGTTCGTCGTGTGGAACCGAATAAAACAATTCCTCAACGTCCAAGGAGAAAGCGTTGTTGACTCCAGATAGGCCCTCCCGTAGTACGTCGATGAGGTGGTCCGAACTGTTCACCTTGTAAGGGTCTTCTGGGATGAGGTTACTCAGGTGCAGCTGCAGAAACCTGCTCACCTGGGCCTGCCAGCTGTCTCTCTCTGTGACGATGGCCCCGTGCAGATTGTCAAAATTGTGCGCTATGGTGAGCGGGCCGAAAGTGAAGAAACCTGTTTGTAGCAAGAAACACGTGACAAAGTTTGTACCTTGTGCCACTGAGGTGGTTTACAGGATTCCTCTAACGTGTGGCCGTGTTTACATAGGGCAGACGGGACGTTGCTTAAATGATCGACTTCGAGAGCATGCGGCTTCTCTTGGCAACAATTACGGTTCCCACTTACCGGGGCATTGTAGAACTTGTGGTTGTTCCCCCAAGCTGGACGGTGCGAAGGTGGAGGGACGAAACAAAGGAAGGAGGGAACGTGAGTTGCTGGAGGCAGCGAAAATACGTGATTATGACAAAGACGTTTGCATAAGCGTCGCATCGGTGTATATGCAGCAGAAAGAGTACCATTTCATTAACACTATCTAACTTGACAATATTAACGCGGCGTTTTTTCTATTCTCTTCTCGTTCGGATTGTGCGGCGGGGTGATGTAGCTGTTTTGCTGACTTTTTGGAACAGGCGGTGGGCGGTATGATTGTGCGGATTTGGCGCTACGCCCTGTCTCTGTTGGACGAGTCTAAGCGCGTGCATGGCGATAGCAAAGTTGGAAGCTTTCAATAAAGTTTAGTTGCCAGTTAGCGTTTGTCCTGTGTGCTTCTTCGTCTTTTTGTCCCGTCTCGTTTGCGCTATTTTTAATATGAATGTCCATTACCAACTCGCCCAGCAGACCAAGCTTTTACAATTAATTTTATACAGATGGCGAGCGTTGTTTTTATAGAACATTTCGGATATGATGTGATTTATATATTGACAATCACGTGAATTTCTTTTGATCTAGGAAATGCAACAATGCCATTATCGTTTCCAAAAAACAGCGAACTCTGTTTTCTCCTCGCTTGCCTCCGCGGAGTGACGTGTTGCCTTGTCTCCCGTCTTCTCCTTCGTTGGGAGCGCGTTGCCTTTCCCACAGTTAACCAAGATCAACCGATTGACCCGATCATATAGTTCTCCTTTGTCTGTATCTTGTTCTGTGCGATTGCAATCCGCTTACATCCACTTGTTGATCCAGTTTTTTGTGACTTTTGCAGAACGCAGTTGCATTTTGTAGGATTGTTTCTTCGTTAATCAAGGTTTTTTTATAGAACGACAAATGTTTGTTATGTGAAGACGTGCGCTAACCGAAAAAAACGAAAGACGTTTACAAATCTCTCTAATGCAAAATAAGAGCGCAGCTCTTCAGAGGAGGAGGAGGAGGAGGAGGAGGGTACGGGGTGGAGGGTATGCTCCTCCTCCTCTACCTCCATACCCTCTCCTTTCCCCCTTTCCTGTCCTTCTCATCCTCCCCCTCCTACATTCCCTCCTCTCGCCTCCTCCACCAATTCACTTTGCCCGCTAGATTTATCGGGGAAAATGACGTCACATGACTTGGTGTAACGCCACCTATGAACCAGTTCAGTTTATTCGCTAGATCTAGCGGGAAAATCGGCGTCAGGTGACCTCAACACCACTTCAATTCGCCGCTAAATTTAGCGGGGAATTCAATTGGTGTTGAGGTCACTTGACGTCAATTTTACCCCTAAATCTAGCGGAAAAACTGAATTTGTCCGCTAAATCTAGCGGAGACACTGAACTAGCTCCCCGGTAAATATAGGGGGGAATTCTTGCAGTGAACCGTGGCTCGTTCATGATGGAACGCTAGTATTCCGCTTTCATGGTGGCGTCTTGGAAGCGTTGCAGAAGTTATTAGACGGGGGAGGAACAGCAGTCGGACGAAGGCGAAAACGGACGCCGACGAGGAGCTTTCATGCTCGCGCCCTATGGACATTGCAGACGATGATAGGAGGTGGTGGAATAGCAGACGATGCCCGAGGCCACCGCGCGTCTGCTCGCACAACTAGCAGGCGGTGTCAGAAGCAAGATTATGGTGCCTAGAGCGCGTCTCTGGCTGGTGTGTTTAGCATCCTATGCTGCCGATACATCAAAAATTGTCCTGAACTGTAAAAAAATACGTCACAAAAGCCATAGTGTCATGGTGTCGGATGTTGCGATCCGGGCGATTGGTCGTAAAAATGATGGCGAAATGCACAAGTGAACGCGAGTGTCGCTGTCGTCACGGCGTCCCAACTTCTGGCTGGCAAAGCTTTTGTGGTCGTTTCGCCTCATTCTTGTTTGGACCTTCTCGTTTGAAGCTTCTCAAAACACCCAAACTGACTTTTTTAGCATTTGGGCTTAATCGCATCCAGTCCTGTTCGCACTAGAACCCAGTGACGCGTGGTACATTTTCAGCACTAAATTTGCTCCGACGGCTTGTAGCGTGCGCTTTAGTCCACTTTACGGAAAATGGAGTTCAGTGTGTGTTTTAGGGGAGGGGGGGGGGGGGGACAACTTTCTCTAGAACCTCCCGCAACCCCGGAAAAGGGAAAACTACGGAGACGTGCTTTGATCAAAAAAAGCCGCTTGGTGTTTTATTGCCCGGCGCTTGCTGCCATTTTCGGACAACCCAACGAATGAGGGTCCTGACCTTCGATGCATCTTTAAATGGCAGAGGGCACGTATTCCACGAAATATCAGCCAAACCGCTGGACTAATTAGCACGTGTGCGTCTGTATGCAAGAGCTTGCGTATATAGGCTGGAGATGTAAAATTTAATGAAATTTTGAAAAACACGAAAAAACAGGGTTTTTTTCATGTTTTATTCAGAAAAATACGAAAAACTGCGAAAAAGACGATAGCACACAGAGCTAAGAAAAACTCGACACATTTATTTTGTTAACATTGAGAAGAATTTAATAGTTACATTACTGCACCACAAAAGTCCCAGGCTCCAGCAGAGCTTCCGGTTTCTATATTTAGTCATGATTTCAAGTCAAGGCATTGATTTCACATCAAAGCATCAAGACTGACAGCTATATCAATCCGTGTCCGATAATTCCGGTTCATTTCCGCTTGACCCGTCAATGCTTCACTGCGCAGAGGACGAAGCCTTCCGGACATTCAGGTTGGAGTGCACGTACAAGCTTTTGCATGCGATCCCCTGCGAGCCTGTTGCGTAGCTTGGTGTGCACATTTCCAAACTCGGACCAGTTTCTTTCACTTGCCGTAGGAGAAGGGGGGATCTGCAGTACGCAAGAGGCGAGGGAACTTAAGGGTTGGTTGAAGCAAAGTCCTTGCCACCACATAGATGGATCCATGTGCTTCGCAGACTCCCAAACTTCCTCTTTTGACCAAAGTCCCTTGCAGGTTTTGTATTCTGCGACGTTAGACATACTTTTCCCGATATCCAGCAAGAGGTGCTCTGCTTGTTGGGAAATCCTGTCAAACGTGAGCACAATCTGCGCGTCACCAAGGCTCTTGTCACGATACCTTGGGTCTAGGAGTTTAGCAGCAATGTGACTGTGTCGCACAAAAAGCTCCTCACGCCGCTGATTACACGGATTATGTGACACTATTCTTCTTACGTCAAGGCTCTAGTTTCCAGCCTCGCTTTGATGGAGTGAAAGACTTCCAAGCCGTCCGATAACAAGGCCCGGTCAGACTCAAGATTAGTGATCGCCGAAGAGACTGGTGTCACCAAGTCCAAGCAGCTGCGAGGGTCTTTCAGGAACACATCCCCATCCAAGATGGTCTGGCGTATCGATTTGGTCACCCCGATATCTTCCATGATTTTAGTCGCTTGCAATGCTTCCTTGTTGTTGAGAACGCTTTGCAACGAGAGGGTGACGCCGCCCCATCTTGTCTTGCTAGCCAAAGGTGCAAGCAGAATGCTTGCACCTTTTTCCCTGCAGGCGAGTCACACACGTTAAAATGTTTCCAAACGCTAGACCGCGGACGTACCGTAGCGGATGGTGAAGTACTGCTGCTCTATTCTTCCCTGCACGGGCACGGCTTCCGAGATCTGGTGTGGACACTTGGCGAAGTTGGCGGGAAATCCGAAGGCTATGATTGGCCAACAACGAGGTGAAATGCAGCGTTGGCCAATCACGGTCGTCGAATTTTTCGCCGCCTTCTTCGCCAAGCTCCGTCGCGGCGGCGGAGCGATGCTGAGCTTCTTACGACACCACGAGGTGGCGCCACATCCCCTCCGGCGGCGCGCGGCAGCGTTTCAGAGTTTGTGAGCTCAGTTTTTTTTTTTTCGATTTTATCCTGGCTGAAAAAATCGAAAATAAAACTGTTTGTTTTCCCCGAAATTCTTAATGTTTTTTTTTTAACCGCTTACATCTCTAGTATAGGCAAGTTGGAAGGGGGGATGGCGGACTTGAAGAAACTTCTTGGGGGATATGTGGTGACTCAGCCATAACGCCGACACCTCGAAGTGCCCTCATTTGATTTTTAAGAGCGCAGCTCTTAGGCGCCTGTGTCCGGCGTGAGCGGCATCGTTGTCGGCGTAACCGCGCGTTGCATCATGGGACGTTTCCCATAATGACGACACACGTGAGGTCACGTGTGACGTCACAAGGGTCACGAGCAGTGTTGTACACGTTCCTCAGAAAAAGGAACGAAAGCTCGTTCCTCGTTCCTTCGGATTTTTGGAACGCGTTCCCGGTACAAGTTCCATATGCGAAAAAGGAACTCGTTCCCGTTACAGTTAACGAAATGGAACGTATCGTTTTATATACGTTACATTTGTATTTTGCTGATTACCATATTTAGTTAAATCGAGCAGTCTTTTTTTATCTATACCATTAAATGGCAACACACGAATTTGAATGCCGTGATGGAAGGGCACCAGGAGAAGAAAGCAAGCGGAAGCAGGGTTTCTATTTATTATATACGTATTTACCTTTATAAATTTCACTTTTTAACCATATTCACGTTTGTGGTGGGCGAATTCAGACAAGCCAGATATACTGTTACCACACATTGCCACGAGCGTTTTACAACAACCTCACACGTTTAAATCTAACAAAGTCCCTTGTTTGAACTTAATAACAGTTTCTTCTCGATGTTACTGCTCGCGAAACGAGCAAGCGAAGAAGAGGGTAATGCTTTTGGAAAATCAGTCTTGAAAACTACAAGTCCTTCTTCGTGAAGGTTGGATTTGTTGTTGAATTTGAGGGTAATGACAAGGAGAGAAGGAATAAAGGTTAATTTTTGTGTATCTTTTAAGTGACCAATGTTCGGGATACAAGGGTGCGTTCGATGTCTGGTAACCTGTTATTTTGTTGTAACTGCAGATCTATTTGTGGAAGTTCAGTGATGGCTGTAGTCGGCCTTAGATTTCTTCTTTGTATGAGGATTCGTGGAAGCAAAGAAAATAGGCGAGTTCTTTTTGTGCCTTTTCCTTTGACTAAGTTTCGCTTTTTGTACCTCAATCTCGGGCACTGAAAAAATAATCATTGTCCACTAGCTTTCCTAGACCCGACCGCGAGGACCACACAAAATAAGCCCTAAATAAGTAACCAAAACGTTAACGAGATCCTGCTCTTCGTAAAGATATTGTTTTTATACTTTTAAAATTTCCCTCTTAGAAATAAACAAAATTACCACACTGGACGAAAAAAAGGAACGCCGTTCCTTTTTCCGTTCCAGTAAAAATGTAACGCGTTCCCGTTCCAGTTCCACGGATGAAAAATGGAACAACGGCTTTCCTTCGTTCCTCCTAAAAGGAACGCGATCCAGGAGCGCCGTTCCTTGGAACGCCGTTCCGTACAACACTGGTCACGAGTGACGTAACCAGGGCACGAGGAAGAAGGAGGAGTAGTGAGAGGAGGGATTTTTTCCGCTAAATATAGCGGAAAACTTCCCCGCTAAACTTAGCGTAAAAAGGTTGCTGCTAAATATACCAAAAAATTTTCCCACTAAATTTAGCGGAAAAATTCCTCGCAAAAATTACCGGAAAATTTTCCAGCTAAATTTAACGGAAAAATGTTTCCGCTAAATTAAGCAGAAAAACTTTTTCGCTAAATTTACTGGATCTAAATTTAGCAGGGAAATTTCCCCGCTAAATTTAGCGGAACAAATTCCCCGCTAAGTTTAGTATAAGATTTCTCCCACTAATTGCAGCAGAAATATTTTTCCGCCAAATTTAGCGAAAAAAAAATTACCCGCTAAATTTATCCGGGAAATTTTTGCCGCTAAGTTTAGTGAAAAAATATTCCCGCTAAATTTAGTGGATAAAATTCTCCGCTAAATTTAGCGGAAAAGATTTCTCGCCAAATTTACCAGGTAAAAAGTCTCAAACTAACAGCGCAAGTATGGAGTTACACACGAACACAAGTCACCACAGGCCACAAAAACAATCACACATAGTGACTCAATCACAGCGGACAGAACACACAGCGCTGACTCACAACTCAATCTATATTTGCTCTTCTTTTATATACTGTGAAACAGGAACTGCAGGCCAGGCATGTGCGTATATAATACCCATGTGCGTATATAATACCCATACCTCAGAAGGTATAAATATGAACAATGGCTAATAGTTACTTATCGTGAAAATAGCTAGAGCTGAGTATGAACGAAATAAAACAGGCTTATTGTAAACGATATGTAGAACCTCTCTCATTTTCCCACGCCGTCAGGTGGCAAGCTCTGCCTTCTGGGTGCGAACCGCGCTCCCCTGCAGTTTGGTTTATATATTAAAAATGATCGCTGTACTTTCCTTGTGTTAAATAAGATATATAACTAGATAAAAAGAAATTTTAACAAAAGTGTAAAAACTTCACAATCTTGCTCTCCAACCCCAAGAAAATAAATTAACACAACATCTTACCGGCTTTTCTTTTCTTTTATTCGGAACAATAACTTCAGAGGAATCCCCGAAATCAGTATGTGTTCCCGTCTCGACCATCTCAATATTTATAAACTCATCGGTTGTTAGTTTCGCCTTGCGGAGTTTTCTATCTCTACATATTCCATACATGCTGGAACTGCAATTTCTGATAATAGTGTACGAATATTCTTGGTAGAGTAAAATCGGTGCACCATCCTAAGGTGTCCTGACTTCCATTCCTGGACGGTGTACTTGCAAAGACGAGAAGCTCCAATTAACGAGTCTTCTTCTCTTCTGGCCGGCATACGCGGCCAGTATGCAGTACTAACATTATAAAAATTCGGGCTTGAAATGTTGAACCAAACAAAAGACTGAGAGAAATTAGGTCGGTTCTTTTAAAAAAATTATGGGCGACTGCGGTTTATGGAAATACGGCCATCTTGCGACGAGTGTTCCGCTGACGAACAGGCACACGTGAAGAGTGTTCCTATGAAGAAATGACCTAGAACCAGAAGGGCCCGTGTGACCAGTTGGCCTATGACGAGTTCTCCTGATACGAGTGAGATTGTGAAGAGTGGGCCGGTTCCCTTTGCAAAGTACCTAAGTGATACGGAGAAAAAAAAAAGAGTGTCTAAAAGTAACGCCTGTTTTCCACTGTTGGTTTACGCGTGTACAAGGTCACCATGGTTGATCGCAGTCGAAGATTCTGACACAGGTTAGGGTTTTGGTCCGAAGGTCGAACGTTCGGAACGAAACTAGAAGTAGTAGAAAAGAAATAAACTTAAAGAAGAGCCTAAGCGATGTAGACACAAAAAAAAAAAAAAAAACGAACAAAAAGAGTTTGTTTAAAGGTATTGCCTGCTCGCGACCGTTGCTTTGTTGTTGACGCGTGTCACCAGATTTGCACAAATCCAAAAATTCCGTAAGTTCTTTTTTTTTTTTTTTTTTTTGCTTGGGGATGGGATGGCGGATGTCTTAGGGTGGGTCCGGACATTTGATCGAACACAGTTTTATCGAAGTCGTTTTATCGAACGCCGTTGCATCAAACGCCATTTCATCGAACACCATTTCGTTGAAGCCGTTTCATTAAAAACTGCCTACTTGAGCAGAAGGAATTCTACACCTAGGAAATAGTTTCCCTTTATCCCCAGGAGGATAGCACTGTTATAAAATTCATTACAATGGGCCTTTTTGAGAGTTTGATCAGGATCGTAACCAGACTTGTACACGTTACTGAAAAATAGTAAGGAATTACATTTACAATTACTCAAGGCTAAATTGTAATTTATTACACTTACAATTACCCTCCCATAAAAGTAACTGACCGTTACCCCAAGAAGTAATCCGTTACTTTCGTGGCGTTACTTTTAGCATTATTGTCCTCAAGTAAGAAACAGAGGGATGAGGGTTATTCAAGTTCTTATTGTTGCAACGTGTTCCATTTAATGACCTTGAGTATTTTGAGCAACAGCTGGCTCTCGAAAGTCTCGGCAGACATCTTGCGGTATTTCTTACTCAATATGTCGACTGCTACGCTGAACACCATTTGAGCTGAGGCACTGGATGAGAGTGCCAAATTGTTCCTCACGAATGCATCATTTTCTGCATTGAGCTTTTTCAGCGAAGCAAGGGAAGTACTATTTACCTCGAAGATAGAACAAAACTTCGTCGTTGCAACCGTTGCCTGATATTCGAGAGATTTAGTAGATTCTTCCGATACCTGCGATACACGCGATAACGGTACCTGATAACGATATGATGGATGTGCAAAGACGGCGGCGAAGTATCAGATATCGTTATCGGAGTCATCGGATCGAGCTACTAAAATTCTCCATTGTCTAAATCGTGAAGCTATGGAACTCATCATTAGCAAAACATAGTTGTAACAGTAAGGTGATAATTAAATAATAAATAAGGTTTGGCTCGATATTCTTCTTCCTTTGGTTCTGAACAGTTTGAGCCCCACTTGAGAGCTTGGTGAATAAAGAAAGTTTCCAGTATATAAATATAAGTAATAGAAGAAAAAGGACACTCATAACAACAATTAATTAGAACGTCAGTTAAAACAAGGTAATGTATACGCACGTTAGCCGTGTGGGTTACGTTTCTTGGTGCAGTTCAAAAATGCACGGAGCACGTACCGACTGCAGTTTACTCCGGTGCTCTCCAGATAGACGTCCGCTGATGCCTCGGGCACCAAAGGGTAAGCCGCACTATGGCCCCACTCACGAGTTTCACTCTCTCCTCAAGCTCAGAATCTCAAGTATACGTCAGCCACCATTATGTTTATTTGTAAAAATATCTGCTCGAGATAAGATGCGTCCTGCTGGGGTAAAAACAGGAAGAAGAAAGGAAGACTATTACCATTTTCTAAGGGCTCGCAAAAAGCTGACTCACAAAAAGGGTAGCGTAGACGGAGCGTTGTCTCGTGTGGTGACATTATGAAAACGGTCGTAGTCACTATAAACGGGAAGGACATTGTTAATCCTTTTCAGTGCACTTACCGACTCGAGCTTCTCGAAGAGGCATACAATCACTTGGTGTCCTCGTCTCTCCGTCTTCAATCGCAAAGAAAAAACAAAGGGACTAGAAAAAGTGGAAATAACTTGACCCCCCCCCCCCCCCCCCTTTTTTTTTGTAGAAATGTTCATTTGGATTTTTTGACATTGTTGTTAGGGTTTAAAAAGATAGATTCAGGGGCTTGATGTTGCAAAAAAAGGCTTTGCGGAACTGAAGAGCGCCAAGCCTCCCGCTTGTATAAAGATCCAGTACACTTGCACGCGCACTTGAAGTCATCCAGTGCTCGTGAAGTGTAATGGATCTTTATACAGCCGCGTTCGCAACCGCTTTGCGAACACGGATCCGCTTCCAGTGCGAATGAGCGGTTTGCGCTGGTCAATTCGCGTGACAGTGTCACTGTGCTCAAATTTACAGAAATAAAAAAAAAAAAAAAAACTTTATTTAGAAGGGGCGCGGGGGGGGGGGGGGGTCGGTTCTGACGAAGAAATGTAACGGATTACAAGGAATCTGTTACGTAAAAAATGTAAGGGAATTACTTTAAAATTACTCTAGAAAATATGTAATTATTCCGTTACTAAATTACTGATAAATGTAAGGGATTACAAGTAATTTCGATACTTGTAACGGATTACGTACAAGTCTGATCGTAACTCGCCATCACGGGAATCGTTCGAAACACTTTTGAGGGCTTCGTTGTCCGCGCCATGGGTTGGTGCGTCTGCCTATCCCCGTGTTTACGTGTATTCTCTGGTGGCCTTGTTCCGTCTTTCGCCATACTGAACGTGCTTTTTTGTCGTCGTTTCGCGTGCATACCTTTTTTAATGGCTGAGGACAACTTTGAAGGATTCACGAAAGCCACTGTCTGCGATACAGACGACCATGTTCGTCTTTATACCTTGAAAGATGGATAGACCTCCGATGCCGCATCAGTTCCTACCGTCGACTCGGAGTCACTCAATCGTCGTTCGGGTGTCGCGTTATGCAAGCAACTGAATCAAACAGGGTCGGCTTTCAAGGCGATGTTATGTAAGAAAAGTAATGGCGACCAGTTTCCATCCTGACCCAACTTATCGATTTTGAGCGGAATTTGTGAGCTCCGTTTATGAGACCAGACCACTACGAATTGCTAAATACGCTTTCCTGAAGCGCCTAAGTTATTTAAGCTGATTGCGTTCCGTCAGTTCGCCGTCCGTGTACCGCGCGAGTGCAGTGGTCATCGCCGTGCCCGCGGCCATGTAAACAAACTCGGATGGGGTGAAAAACGGGTGGTCTTGATATCAGGAAGGCTCGCCTGCACCGACAAAAAGCAAAGAACGGTATGTTAGAAAACAATCTATCTTTGAATTCAGAACGTCTCCCAGGTGGCACACCAATGTCGGTCCGACATTGGCCTAACATTGGCAAAGACCGGCCTCAATATTGGACAATATTGGAAGCGCTACCCTTTCCAACGTTGGCCCAGTGATTGGTGCAAATGTTGGGCCACTGTTCAGTTATCGTTCCAGCCAATGTCGGCCCCATCATTAGTGCCAATGTTGGGCCATTGCTAAACCATGGTTCCAGCCAAGGTGGTCCCACATTGGCAAAGACCGGCGTAATATTGGACAACACTGGAAGCGCGACCCGATGCAATGTTGGCCGTCATGCTGATTTTTGGCCATCGTTGCACTCGCCCAGCTCTTTGCAAGTGCATTCGCCAAGTTTTTTGCAAAAAGGAAGGTAAACAGAGACAAGGGATTGTTTTAAAATCTCCTAAAAGTTTATTACACACAGCTTATTCTGTAGACAGCACAAACGCAGCAATTTGTAATAGGTGAAGAGGTACTATTCAACTGTGATAAAACTAAGAATATTGCAAAGCAAACATCAACCGGGGTAATTCTTGGGTAGTATCCAGTCTCCCGGCAGCTTGGAGAATTTTTTCCCCAGAATACTACCGCTAGTCGCTCCTCATAGGCGGTGCAATCAGTTCATCGAACGACATTTCATAGACACATCGTTTCATCAACACGCGATGTTTCATAAAAAAACTCAAAATACGTTTTTTTATCTCTTTTTTTTGCAATGAATTGCTTCACACTTAGCATGAAGCGGCGTGAAAGGGTGGGCTAGTTCGATGAGCACGTGCCTCAGGAATACACGTTCGTTGAAATGCCCCTACAGCGTGCAATTCACGTAACGGTTGTCGAGGAAACGTTGCGCCTCAGGAATACACGCGCGACGAAATGTTCTACAGAGCGCAATCCGCGTAAAGCATGTCGATGAAACGTAAATGTCGACGAAAAGGTGGCCACGAAACGTGTTTTTGCGAAACGCAGGGAGAATAAAAAATCGGTATTCTACCTGCAGTTGTGACATTATTTCAGACAGATAATGGCAGGCGACTGTCGGTAAGATTGCGGGAAAATTATTCTCCCGGCTGCCAGGAGATAGGCCCTGCCCAATTCTAGAGGTTATCCGGAAGACTACCCATACAAAAACGGACATTGATCACCAAGTAGGTTGCAGCGCACTTACTTTGAAAATACCGGACTTGAAAGATGTAATCCGACATATATGTCAACACGGGCACTGCAGAAAAACCACTCAAACACAAAAACCAGAAGGAAGTGATCCGTGAAGATTCAACACGATGTAGCACACGCTGCCATTTGCCGATCCGAACACTAAACGATTCACAAGAATGTCTTGGGCTTCTTTGAAGAAATCGACACGGGTAGGACTTTTTGAACGAGATACCATTTACCACAGAAGCGAAATCCACAGCGGGCCCGCACCCCGCAGGCCGCATCACACGCGAAACTAGGTCCGGTCTTCGCGACGCAGGCATTCCGAGTTTGTCAACGGCTAATGCGTCACCCGTCAAACCACGTGATCACGCTTCTGCCGTTACCCGCGCACAGAGAGCGGATTCAAGCGAAAAAAAGTGTACGATTCATTGGTCCGGCGAGTACGCAACGTCTACCACGCCTTCAGCTTAGGGAGAGAGAAAAAAAGAGAGAAGGAGTACAAAGCAAGCAGGCCAGAACGGGGGTGGGGTGCGCTTCCAAAGGCTAATCTTCAGGGGCATCTCAACAATGAGCGCAGCGAGAGAATTTGTCACTTCTACCCAAGGTTGATAGTGCAGTAGATCTTATGCGTGACCTTAGGCTTTAGGCAGGTTCCGTGCTCTGCCTTATCACCAGCTTCGAGACTGTAGTCACGTGACCCTAACCGGAGACACGATTGGCCTTAAACAGACATAACGTTTACCCTGCTGTCAATACCGATTTAACAGGACAGCTCTTTGAAGGTCAGCTTTTGAACTTCTAAAGAAGCTCTCCAGCCCAAAAGTGGTTCTAACGGGGCAGGTTTGAAGACAGAATGTTTTACGTCGTCTGACCCACATTATAATTTAGAATGAAGAACTAAGGGCGACTATTTTTTGCGCACGATGTACACAAATATATCTATAAATACATAAATATATTTTTTATCAATAAATTTAAAACTGTTTCTACACTCCTAGGTTCGCGTTTTTAAACTGCAAATTTTTTTACGAGAGTTACACATAAAAGACACCCCGAACAGCACATCGTCCGAATTGCAACACAGGATGAATCGCCGACGCTCGCCGACAGAAGGTTGCGATGCTGCGCAAACGGTCTCTGAAAGATGCTGGGTAGGGTACTCCGAGCGCAACCGCTTCGCGATTGTTCGAAGGGAAAATGATTCGCGACAACAAAGTAGCGTCTAGCAGCTTCAGTAAGCTAACGGGGATCGAAGTCACACGCTCACATTTCCGCAGAGCGAGCGCGGCTGGCCAGATCGAGGCGCAGTGTACTCTCGCGTCGCGATTGCTACGTCGTTGCTCTGCCTACACTGATGACATGTGCACTGGCAGCCGAAGCAACCCTCTCGAGACTTCACTCGAGTTTAATATATGACTTTATAGCGCGATATACTCTCGCAATACTGAGAGTCACTTCGGTTGCGGCGTAAGCGGCGGCTTTATGTTTGTTGACACCTGCGTCGACAATGACTAAATATGCACAGAAACATTAAATATAAAAAAATAGAGCACGCCGAAAGAAATACAAACATGGCATGGGCACGGACAAAGAGAAGACGTTAACGCTACGTATACATACAAAATACATTGGGAAAGACAAAAATACTTAAATCTAAAAAAACGGAATTAAGTTGTCAACGCCGAGGTGAGGCAATGCGAATGGAGAGCAGCCGGCAAAAAAACTGCAATAGTCATATAGGCAGCTAAGGACGTATTTGTGATCGCGGTTATAAAGCGCCGGCGACGTACGCCCCATGAATTGTTGGCTAAATAAAATTCTCGCCCGTTCGAGCTCATGAATGACTCTTTTCCAATTTCCTACCTCTGCAATACAAAAAGAGGGTCGCGGGTCTATATCCTAGGCAACACAAATATCGATAAGCCCTTGTCTATGGCAGTACAATATTGACCAGCCTATACCAAGACATCACCAATATTGGAAAACTCTTGGCTTTGACAGTTTAATATTAACCAGCTTAAGCCAGCGTATATTCAATATCGGAAAACCATTGGCTCTGACAGTCCAATATTGTACAGGTTATGCCGGCGTATATCCAATATAGGAAAGCTATTGGCTTTGACAGTCCAATATTGGACAGCTTATGCCGGCGTATAGCCAATATCAGAAAGCCAGTGGCTACGACAGTCCAATATTGGACAACTTATGCCGGCATATATCCAATATTGGAAAGCTATTGGCTTTGACAGTACAATGTTGAACAGCCTACGCCAACGTATCACCAATATTGGAAAACCATTGGCTTTGATAGTCCATTATTGTCCAATGTGTTTCCAATATTGGGAAACATATGGCTCAGTTGGGCCATTGTTGGGCCATTCTTTGCCACATCAAATCCAATGTTGGCCCAATACTGTGTGCTGCCTGGGCTACGGACCTCCGACGAAGTGGGCACTGCAAACAGGAGAGTTCACGGTTGTTTGCCAAGGCGTTCCGTCAAGGTTCTGTCGCCGTAGGGCTTGAATCCATTTCGCACGCTTTAAATGTTCGCCAGCGACTGATATTTATTTTTTTACTTTTAGCGTGGCAATACGTGAATGTTTATAGCGCGCGCCTGAAGAATGAAAACCTTTATCCAGCTATTGTTTACTTGAGTGCGGCATGACTACGTTACACAACCTCGCGTGCACACTCACTGTCTTCTAGTTCGTTAGTTAAGGACCCGGCCGGATGACAGGGGGTATTCGCGACATAAGCTTCTGAAACCGGGGCTTTTGAAAGCGGGGCGGAAAAGGGCGTTTTTTTTTATATTGGGGGCTTTCGTGCACCACCCGCGGAAGGCTGCTGGAACTCTATAAAATGTTGAATTTGAACCATATTTGCTACTATTTGTACAACCTTGGTCTACGCAGTGCTGAGGCATGACGACTATAAAGCCAAGCCGCGAGAATAGCGGGGGGTGTCAAGCCGATCCAGCGCAGTCTGAGTGACTGATTGGACGAGAGATCCACCCCAAAATGGCGCCTTTCCTTTTACTCCCCAGTCACAGTTGGCGCGTGCGCCCAGCGATCACTGACAAACGTAAATTTTTAAACTTTTAAAGTTATGAAAAAAAAGAAACTTTCCTTTTGTTCTTCTATTTTTATTATTTTTCTAGATGACCTTTCTTGTTAATGTGGCTAATGAAAAGCCGGAATATTGATGACACTTTTGTAACCTGTGAACAACGGGTGGAGTGATGAACGCACGTCCGTTGAAGGGCGGATCTTCGTCGTTGAAGAAACGTATCCTGCTTCAAGGCGAAGGCGCGTTCTTGAAGCAGTGGTCTGTCTTCATGTCGAATGATAAAAACAAAAAAATACCTTTCTTCCCTCTTTGTTAATTTATTGTAACCGACTGAACCGTGGACCTGCTGGATTGTCGACATAGAGTGTATGTTCTTAAATATGAAGCCATTCTCCTAGGGTAGAGGAAAACACGGGTAAACAAACAAATACTAAATAAAAAAAGGTAGTGCGGAGAATAGCTGATTCCCTTCCTAGAAAGTGCCTTTCACGTGTGAACAAATAGGGGGATGAAGTGAAAAAATATCAATCATGGAGAACAGCCGTTTACCTTTCCAGAAAAGAATATGCCGCGTTCCCATTCATGTTTTGATATGATAGCTACATTCTATAATTCAGTAACCAAGATTTAGACAGGGGTAGTAATTCTGTTTCTGGTGATTCGAGAGCGGCGCCAAAACTACTTCGAAAGCGATGTTAATTCATGTAGAGAATATTGTAAGACTCCAAAATTCAGTAAAGGGAAATCCGATAAAATGGCGTTAAGCGATCCGATGAAACGGCGTTCGGTGAATCGGAGTTGAATGAAATGTTCAGTTATTGGATGAAACGGCGTTCGATGATGTGTTTAGTAGCGGTCCCAGGGCATATAAGAGACATTTTTGCTTGGGACCTTACTCCTGCTTTTAAAATGGAGTTGATCACAACCTAAAGAGGTGACGCTATGCTCCTCCACGACGGACATTCTTATACTCCTATTACGTGTAACTAATCGACGCTCTACTGGGCCTGCCGTCAAAGCAAGACTTCGTAGAACTGAAGTTGTCACTAATCTAGCCATAACTCGCATACTATCCGACTCGAGCGACCAAACGCACAGCGGTGACCCAAGTGACCTAAGTGTTGTCAGAATACGTCATGAGATAAAGCGAAAAGGAGGTAAGTTGCGAAAAAGATTTTTTTATATTCTTAGTTTTGCATGATGAGAATCCATTTTTATATGCGTTCTTTAATTGCAGTGGGAGGCCGCATAGCACCACGCCAGATACTTCAGGATGCAGCCTTTTCCGTAAGGGACGACACTGCCTCGCAGATTTCTACTCTATGCACACTTCGGCGCACGATTCCCAAACAGAGGCAGCGCGAGAATTTTGTGTACGGTGTACCATCCCGGAGAGCAGACATTTGACTTCCCGCAGAGTTTAAGGTAAAGTGCTTCGCTGCGTTATGTATGTGATTTCGTAAAAACTGTTCCAACTTCATGTAGGTCACAGCCAAACGAGATTCTTTTCTGCTTCACGACAGCGGCGACGGCGACGGCGACAGCGAGCGACTTCTGATCTTTGAAACTGAGTGCAACCTAAGATATTTGGCCGGGGCAACCACCTGGTTCGCAGACGGAACCTTCAAAGCCACCCCTGAGCAGTTCTACCAGCTTTACATGGTGCATGCAGTCGTCAACGGTGTAGTCGCGTCCATGGTTTACGGCTTGTTGCCCAACAAATAAAAATACGCCCAAAGAAAGTAAGTAATCAAAATTACAAAGACGGATCCGTCGGTGTGTCTTTTTGTTGTGATTATGTTCATACCAAAGAAAATTGTTTCGTTTGTTTGTAGTTCTGTCTATAAAAAAAAAGAAAAGAAAAGAAAGATGCTTCTTTATTTTGTCAATGTTCTTCGTTCTCTGCTGAGCTGCCCGAGGACCAACTGCGTTGAGTTGGATTACACGGACTTATGCAGAATTATTTTGTTACTTTTTTCCTGTTTTTTTATATTGACTGCGTTTCAGACAATAAAATATTTTACTTCATGTGCACTTTCAGATGAGAATGCCACCTGAATTAGCCTTCTTGCCAGTTGCTGACATTCCCTAAGCATTCCAGAACTTGGCCGAGGTTTTGCCCTTGGAGGTTGCACCAGTGGCGGACTACTTTGAGGATGTCCATATCGGCAGGCCCCGCCGGAACGGCATGTCTACAGCCATCTTCCCTCCGACAGCACTCTTAAAAAAAAAGAGTCACTATGACTCTCTTTGGGGGGTATTGGCGCGCCGCAGAATCGACTCCAGTTTGTAGAGTCGCTCGACTCTTTTTTTAAAGAGAGTCGATATGACTCCTTTGCACGCTACAGATTTGACTCCTCCACGACTTTAGTTTGTAGTCACTTGACTCTTATTTACAGAAGAGTCCTGTGACTCTCATCACACTAGAGTCATGGTAGTGTATGGGCGACTCCAGGTGACGTAGTCAACTGCGGCTCTTTAACGACTCTTATCCAACGGAGAAAAAGAGTCACACGACTCCTTCCTGGTAATCCCCGTGACTCTGTAACAAGAGTTGTGAGGACCCTCCTTTTATGAAGAGTCCCCCGACTCCTATCGCAAAAGAGTCATGGGAGTGTATGTGCGACTCTCCGAAAGATAGTCAGTGCTGACTCTCACTTTGTCTGGACTATAGCAGCCCTAGTCAAGTATCAGTTTGTTGAACAAAGGGAGGCGTTCTGATCGCTAGGAGACTTCTTGTCGCCTGCGAGGTTTAACTTGAATTACTCTAAAACAAGGGTAGTAACATCAACTGTGTGAAAATATAAAAGTTGAAATGGGAATTTCGATTCCACCTAAAAGAAGCGGTAACATCAATTGTCTGCAAGTGTAAACGTAGAAATGCAGAACTGATATCTTACAATTTCCTGTAATGAAACATGGAAAAATGAACGATGATGGCCTTAACGATGCTGAACTGAATGCTGCTCTAAAATTTATCATGAAACACAACAGAAGCTTTCAGGACAGCATTGTTTTGTTACATTGGAATTTGCACACAACAAAAAAAAAAAGTAAAAGTTTTTTTTTAATCGGCAGCTTAACTTTCTATTAGTTTGGTTATACTTATCATTTACAATAGGTTGTGTATCTTTTTTGTCAGATGTGTATACTATTGGCAAGAGCTGGTGTGAACGAGCATGTTCTGTTGCTTTATGCCTGCTTTGAGTGGGCAGGTGGGTGGCAATAAATTGCAGGAATCTTCAAATTTAACAATAAAGATAGCTGTTTTCTCTCAGCTCATATCACTGCCATTGGTGGAAATGCAACTTCATGAGTCCTACCATGCAGGCACTGCAAAACAAGCCACAAGTATTTAAAACAATTACTTTATTAGAAATTAATGTGATACATATTGGCTCAAAAGCCTGCTTCGGCTTATCACAGGGGTTTTATCACAAACACTAAACAAATAACATCATAAGAAATAATACTAATACACAAAACTGGTATAACTATTAGACAAGAACGAAAATAAATTACAATGACAAGTTTTGTGAAGGCTTGCTTTGCCTGCTTGATGTTGAGGATTAAATTAGAATTAAAAAAAATTACAAGTTTCCTAAAAGCTTTGTTTGCCTACTTGCTGTTTTTTCAAAGCTTTGTTTTTCTTGTTGCAGTTTCTTCTTCTATGGTTTGAATCCTCATATCAACAGATGCACAAAAAAAAAATCGAACAGAAGTTTAGATACACAATGAAACACACAAACCTTTGTATTATAGCTGGAATATTCACCAAATACATATGGAAAACATTAAAAGAGTAACCAATATTGGTAATTCTTTTTCCCTGTTCTAGGAATGTGCTCCAAGTGCTGTCACAACTTTCACAGCTCTTACCGAAATCTTTGTATTTTTTTTTACCCATGAGGGTGCTCAAACACAAAAAGTGTGCTTCGTCGATTCCCCCCACATACTGACCTTTCTATGCTCAGTACATGGCTAATACCCGAGAGATTCCTGCTGAAAAGACCAGGATGTCGATTGATAGGTCCTCGCAGACAACGCACATGCTGCCAGATGTCCATGGGTGCTTTCCAGTGAAAAGTAACGCCGGGTTCCCGAAAGTCTTTACTGGGTGGGTCCTGGGAAAAAAAAGCCAATGATAAGAAATAAGTTCTGGAAGTCAGACGAAGTTGTAGGTGAGCAAAGTAAAATTGTCGAGGACAAGTTAAGTGCCCGCAGTGTCATAGATGGAAAGTCCATGCAACAGGGTGAAGGCAAGTGAGGCAGATGCCCATTGCTGCCTTTCTATATTTCGCTTTCCCCAATTCTCACTTGATTGTGAAGCATTTTGTACGGTGGAACTAGTGCATCAGGGTGTCTACCAAATTTCTGATTTCAAATTTCTCGACTTTTCTAAATTTTCCCTTGACTATTTTGATAAAAACTTCCTGATCACTTCTGGGTCAAAGGATCACAATTCGGAAACATTATTCAGCATAGTCGTGCCCATGTGCAACCATCAAGCTTTGTTTCGTATCGCCGTTCCACTCTCAGCGGTTATTTTCCCTGATGAAGCCAACTTTTTGACGATTTCCCTGAGAATTTCAGGTTGGTAGACACCCTGATGATGTATCAGGTTACAGATGGTCACCATAAAAATGCAGACTATTGCATTCAAAATTATTTTAGCCATCAGGAGGAACTTAAAATATTCCCATGGAGAGAGATAGAGAGTGGAGGGGCGGGGGAGGCTGCTGCTGCTATTGTCTACTTTTTCTTTTAAAAGGATATCAATTTAAGGCTCAAAGGGAACGTAAGTAATAAATCAGTAAGTGCAATGAGAGCACTTGAAGCATAAGGGGCACGGTCCCTACTGAGGAAAGAGGGGAGGATACCAAGTCTAGCTGAACCTGTTCTGCAGCACCCTGCATAATCTAGTTGCTAGGCAAGACTGGGGCTTATCTACTGAGAGTGTCTAGTACAGTCAAAGAAAGCATTATAAAATTCTTTGCTGGGCAAGGTGCTTCGCGGCTGCAATGAAAGAAAAGAGTACATTAAGGCAGGGACAAGAAAGGAAGGGAAGACTTTTTTTCTGAATAAACTAGTTGGTAGTGAGCGCTTGTTTCTTCCTTTCTCGTCCCCGTCTTATTGTGCTCCCTTTTGAGTTGTAACGAAAGCAAGCCACGATGGAATTTAGAGAGGGCTTAAAGCTTGCTTTAACATCTGTGTGCATGTGAGGGAATGCTTCATGTACAAGGCCTACTACAAGGTAGTAATCATTACAATTTCCATCATCACTCATCAACAATAAAAAAAAAGAGTACATAATGCATCTCTGCACTACAAAGTCTCTTATAACTTTTCATGTGCTGTACCTATATAGGCATCTTTTGCATGCAGAAATGGCGGGACACTAAAACTAATAGTAATTTGTTTATCATCTTTGCTTAGATAAATGTTTCTGAAGTTTGGCAGGAAAGACCCGCCGTCCAACATGAGCCCGAATCTGGTCTTTGGTTTGTTTTGAAGTCATGGCCAAGTACTCCTAATAAAATATTGAAATAACCAGTTGAGAAGACAGCAGATGATACTTATCTCACTTGGTCTCCAGCTTTAAAAAAAAAATATGTTTATAGAATGGCATAGCGAAGACACCCTTTCAAACAAATTTATCTTAAACAACCATAGTTACATGTGATTTATCTTCAGCATGAGTAGTTACATCTACCACGCAAACAACACGGCTTTCCTCTGCTCTTATCCCTTCCCCCATCTTGTTTTCTTTTGCGAAGATCGGCATTGATAGGAATAGCGTAGGACCTGACGACAGCAAACTGAGCTTGTTAGTGGTTGTCCGCACCAATTTAATCATAACAGTCTAACCCTCTTTTTTAAGAATGCAAACAAAACAATGCTCTCCCACTGAAAAAAAAAAAAAAAAAAAGGAGTAAAGTAGATTAGAGTATGACCATAGCACCTCTATACTCATAAAGCCTGCCAGTTCGACGACGGAGACATAGAGCGCCTGGTCAGATTTTGGAGCGTGAGGATTTGGTAGCACAGAGCATTAAAGAGCCATTCTTCGGGGGACCTGGACGTCAGCACACAGCTTTTGCAGTGGCGAGGACCCAAAACATACTTTTTTCGTGTTTCGCGTCCGCTGCAGCGAGACTCTTCTCCGTTGTATGCCACTCCACCTTTTCCATTTCGGCGACCGCTCCTCGTGGCAATCTGCCAGCTTTCGTCAGTATAAAGGAGGCTATGATACGACATAAACTGGTGCTGTGTAGCGGGGTGCCATCGTGCTGTGTAATTTTTGGGCAGCCCCTTTGTCCACAGAACTCTGAGAATGTAGAGATTATCTATCCTACCTGTGACATTATCTGCAACTCACAAATTTCAGTGCTGCATTGGATTGTTTACAGCAAGGCATGCAAGTGAGTCATGTTTTTTTTTATCCGCAAAACTTTCAAAAGGCCAAATTGTTTACCTCGGCAAAAGCTGCACGGTTCGGGGCACAGCCACGCAGGCGGCAAGGCGTTGACACCAAGAGGTCCCGTTCTCTTTTTCTCGCTGGCTCTTGTGGTACCCTTGTCTGCGTCGACTGAAAGGAAAGTTCCTTCAGTGTCGTGCATACTTGAGCCTCCACTGAAGCAAAAATGATTCCATATGAACCTACTTGCCATTAAAGAGTAAAGTTCACTTCACTCTTATTTTCTACCTACCTAATACAATGGTTTGTTAACAGGAACACCGCCGTTAACTAGAAAACTCATTCAAAATGCAAGTCCTACGTAGTAAGGAATCATGTTCAAGGTCTAATTAAACAACAAGCATGGGCACTAAAGACACCCTTTTACATGGGTGGGCATTAGTGGACCCGATTTCGCTAACATTTGCGAGGCCTAGCTTGACAACATAATAAATGACATTGTTTCTGGTCACATTATTTTTTTTAGATGCCTTGGCATTAGTTCTGACCTTGGACTGGTTTTGAGCGCACCAATATCATGTTTGCAACTTTGCCATGGGAACCACGAAGTTCTTTCAAAACTAAATAGCAAGCTTTAAAATAAAATAACAAAAAAAGTTGTACAGATGCACGAATATAATTACCATTGTCTATGCCCTACCTGCTGGCACCTGTTTCCAGAAAAATCAACAAATACCAAAGTAATGCACATAATATACATCGTGAAGAGGCCTGCCGAGAACCTGATGAAATGCCAAGAACGCATGAACTGTTAAGTTTTCCGTTCACTGCATGGCTCTCTAAAGGCCCGTTCACACTCTTGCAACCTCTTAAAACTGGGTTCCTTAAAACCTCTTACAACGGATGGATAGATGGATGAACCCGGCTGAGCCCTTTGGATCGGACGGTAGCTTATGCCACTTAGCCATTTTGTTTCACCATTTAAGCTTAGAATATTTATATGTGAAATCTATATTCACTCCACACCACAAAGAAAGTGGGGCTATGAAACCCCTTGCCATCAGTTAATAAGAAAATACCTAGTTTTCTCTCGCTTTCTGCCATCATTCACTTAATCTTGGCTTGGTAATCTCTACAGTCTTGAAATCCACTCTCCCTTCGCTGTCTCTAAAACCCAATGACTTTATTAAATTCATGTTGTCTTCAGTAGGCATAGGGTGAAGCCCTTTAGAGTAGAGTATCAAGTGCTCAGCTGTCTCGTCCTCCTCTCCACAAGCAGTGCACACTGTATCCATTTCCTGGTACCTCGCTCTGTATGTTCTGGTTCGCAGAACACCCGTCCTCGCCTCAAACAACGAGCTTCCCGTAGAGTCGTCATAAATGCTTTCTTTGGCAATAACCGTTTTGTTTAATCTATAGCTTTCTAGAGCCGTCTTTGTCTGCATTCCGTCTAGCCACCGATCTCTTTCTGTGGCCTTAACTTTCTTCTTAACTGAGACCTGCTCTTCCGTATCTCCACTATAGCCTAAAAACTTTCCTCTTAATTTCCTAGTGCGCTGTCTCCACCTTGTGTCTATACTACTCATGCATAAATAGCTGAAAACCTTTCGTGCCCATTGGTCCCTATCCATTTGCCTCGACCGATCCTCAAATTCTATCTTGCTCACCACTTCCCTGCTCTCAAAAGACGCCCAACCATGTCTCCTTGTACTCCCTGGTATGGCGTTTTGTAATGTGCCCCCAAAGCCAGTCTACCTACTCCGCGCTGTTTTATTTCTAGTCTTGCATCCACTTCGGATTTCATGCATAGCACTGCGTTTCCAAAAGTCAAGCCAGGCACCATGACCCCTTTCCAGATCTCTCTCACCACCTCATACCTGTTGTAATTCCAACTCTATTTTTCATTACAGCTGCATTTCTGTTGCCCTTACCTATTATATACTTTTCACACTCACTGAGATATTCTGCACCATCACATGTCCATACTCCTAGATACTTGTATTTACTAGCTCTCTTAACTGTAATATTCTGTATTTTCAGCCTCTCAACTTCATCACAGTTAAAAATCATGACTGCTGATTTTTCACTACTGAATTCTAAACCTAATTCCTCTTCTTCCTTACCACAGATGCTCATTAATTCCTGCAACTCTGTCCTGTTGTTAGCCATTAGTACAATATCATCCGCATACATCAATCCCGGTAAGGATTGCTGAATTTTTTGGCCTAGTTTACTGTACAAAAGGTTGAATCCAAGCCCACTCTTCTCTAGTCTATCCTCCAATCCTCTCGGATACAACATAAACAGCAAAGGCAATAATGGGCACCCCTGCCTAAGGCCTCGTCTTACCTCTATTTCCCCCGTCTCCTTTCCTTCCCATGTTATAATCACCTTATTATCTTTGTAAATGTTCCTTAATAGGGCTGTTAGTCCTTAATCTAGGTTTAAGCTCTCCTGTATGTCCCACAGGTTCCTTTGGTTCACATTGTCATAGGCACCCTTGATATCCAGAAATGCCAGCCAGAGCTGTCTGTTTTGTTTTTGAAATATTTCTATACACTGTGTTAGAGAAAATATATTGTCCTCCAACCTTCTTTCTTTCCGAAACCCGTTCTGTAACTCGCCCAGTATGCCCTCGCAATCTACCCATTCCTCCAGTCTGTTCTTTATAATCTGCATTACCAACCTGTAAATAACTGGTGTCACGGTTATGGGGCGATAATTCCTAATATCAGAAATATCTCCCTTTCCCTTATATATCATACTCATCCTACCAAGCCTCCCTTTCCCTTATATATCATACTCATCCTACTAAACCTCCATTCATCTGGAATATTTCCTTTTGTTATCATAGTGCTCACTACATCCCTTAGTTTTGCCTTAGATTTAGGACCCAAATTCTTCACCAGCTTGATTGGGATCCCATCTGTGCCTGTCGACGTGCCACTAGGGACTCTTCGTTCTGCCTTTTCCCATTCTCTTTGTCCAAAATCCGCGATATCACAAGCTGGACTGCTACTTCCTTCGGTTCTCCTATCTTCCACAAGTACCCGTTCCCGAAATATCTCCTCTATCACTGCTCCTATATATCGTACCGCATCATCTCCCTCTAATTGATCTCCCTGATGCGAGAGTATGAACCTCTGTCTAGCTTGCGTCGTTTCACCGAGTGAGTTCAAGTGCTCCCAAAACTTCTTAGCTGCGTTTCTATCTTTCTTGCTTACATTACTCATCCATTCCTCACCCTTTCTCTGAATTTTCGCATTGATCAAACTGGATGCCTCTCGGCGACAAGTTATAAAAGTGTCCCATTTTCTCTTTACTTCCGTTTCTGAATCCCCACTGCACTTAGAATACCTGTGTTCTCTAGAGGCTTCTTGACGTTTTTGTGTCGCTTGCTTCACTTCTTTGTCCCACCAGCTTTTTGGTCTATGTACTTGCTTCCCCTTTTGTTTACTCTGAACTTTGTCTAGTTCCAGAGCAAAAAGCCTGGTTAGGCTCTCATAGGTCCAATCTGTATACCGTTGCCCCGAAACTGCTTCCTCTATACTTTCAGTAACTACTTCCAACTCTTTGTCGCTGCAGAAAGTTTGCTTTGAATTATGTTGTCTAGTTTCAGCATTTACTTCTCTGGCAAAATTCAGCTTAAGGCCAACATGAGCCCGAATCTGGTCTTTGGTTTGTTTTAAGTCATGGCCAAGTACTCCTAATAAAATATTGAAATAACCAGTTGAGAAGACAGCGATGATACTTGTGTCACTTGGTCTCCAGCTTTAAAAAAAAATATGTTTACAGATTGGCATAGCGAAGACACCCTTTCAAACAGATTTATCTCAAACAACCATAGTTACATGTGATTTATCTTTAGCATGAGTAGTTACATCGACCACGCAAACGGCACAACTTTCCTCCGGTTTTGTCCCTTCCCCTATCTTTTCTTTTGCGAAGATTGGAATTGATAAGAATAGCGTAGGCTTTGACGACAGCAAACAGAGCTTGTTAGTGGTTGTCCACACCAATTTAATCATAACAGTCTAACCCTCTTTTTTAAGAATGCAAACAAAAAAATGCCCTCCCCCTGAAAAAAAAAAAAAAGGAGTAAAGTGGATTAGAGTATGATTATAGCACCTCTAAACTCACAAAGCCTGCCAGTTCGTCGACGAAGTCGTAGAGTGCCTGGTCAGATTTTGGAGCGTGAGGATTTGGTAGCACAGAGCATTAAAGAGCCATTCCTCGGGGAACCTGGACATCAGCACACAGCTTTTGCAGTGGCGAGGACCCAAAACATACTTTTTTCGTGTTTCGCGTCCGCTACGGCGAGACTCTTCTCCGTTGTATGCCACTTCACCTTTTCCATTTCGGCGACCGCTTCTCGTGGCAATCTGCCAGGTTTTGTCACTATAAAGGAGGCTATGGTACGACATATACTGGTGCTCTGTAGCGGGGCACCATCCTGCTGTGTAATTTTTGGGCAGCCCCTTTGTCTACAGAACTCCGAGAATGTAGAGGTTATCTATCCTACCTGTGACATTACCTGCAACTCAAAAATTTCAGTGCTGCAATGGATTGTTTACAGCAAGGCATGCAAGTGAGTCATGTTTTTTTTTATCCGCAAAAACGCAAAACTTTCAAATGGCCCAATTGTTTACCTCGGCAAAAACTGCACGGTTCGGGGCACAGCCACGCAGGCGGCAAGGCGTTGACACCAAGAGGTCCCGTTCTCTTTCCCTCGCTGGCTCTTGTGGTACCCTTGTCTGCGTCGACTGAAAGGAAAGTCCCTTCAGTGTCGTGCATACTTGAGCCTCCACTGAAGCAAAAATGATTCCATATGAACCTACTTGCCATTAAAGAGTAAAGTTCACTTCACTGTTATTTTCTACCTACCTAATACAATGGTTTGTTAACAGGAACACCACCGTTAACTAGAAAACTCATTCGTAATGCAAGTCCTACATAGTAAGGAACCATGTTCAAGGTCTAATTAAACAACAAGCATGGGTACTAAAGACACCCTCCTACATGGGTGGGTACTAGTGGACCTGATTTGGCTAATACTTGCGAGGCCTAGCTTGACAACATAATAAATGACATTGTTTCTGGTCACATTATTTTTTTTAGATGATTAGTTCTGACCTTGGACTGGTTTTGAGCATACCAATATAATGTTTGCAACTTCGCCATGGGAACCACGAAGTTCTTTCAAAACTAAATAGCAAGCTTTAAAATAAAATAACAAAAAAAGTTGTACAGATGCAGGAATATAATTACGATTGTCTATGCCCGTACCTGCTGGCATCCGTTTCCAGAAAAATCAACCAATACCAAAGCAATGCACATATTATACATCGTGAAGAGGCCTGCCGACAACCTGATGAAATGCCAAGAACGCATGAACTGTTAAGTTTTCCGTTCACTGCATGGTTCTCTAAAGGCCCGTTCACACTCTTGCGACCTCTTAAAATTGGGTTCCTTAAAACCTCTTACAACGAGAGGACACACTGGCACCATCTATTGGGTAGCAGTGTAAACTCGGCGGTCCGGCATATTTACTATTTCTCTTGTGCATTATCTTTTCTTTCTTGGCTCGAAAAACTTTTGTCAACGTTATAAACAAGCCATTCCTACAGGTATTACACATGTTTGACCTCGGAAATTCCGCGAAACCTTCGCTCTTGTAAAATGCAGTTCCAGGGTCAACGCATAGATGGTGCCAGAATGCCCCCAGTATGTACCCTCGTCCTAAGAACTTTTAAGAAGTTTTAACAGATCTCGCAGTGCCCATGTATCCTCCCGAAGTTGCTGGTGCATGCTTGGGACACCCTTGGAAGCTTCTGCCGTTGACATTGGAAACCTGTGGACGCACACATACTGCGGTTCCATCCTCCAGCCAAGGCTACCCGCTTGCGCTTGCACAGCTTTTGCAGTTAGTTATGCTGAGGCGAGACGAGGTATAGTGGCATTTGCACATTCAAGATACCAAAACCCACCACATGTCGCTCCGAGCGGCATGATGGTGATACCCAAGAGCTATTTTGCGTATGGTCTATAAAACCTATATAATGCACGATGCTGAACCTTCCAATTTCTACATAGTTTAGAACCGGGAAGGCGGACATGCAGCAAGGCACGCACCTGCAGTTGCATCCACTTTGACAGGTGTAATGGGCTTCCCTCCCACGGCGCCATACTTTGTCACGCCTAGAAGGTTGGCCTGTCACACTCCTATCGACCAGGTCCTCGCCCTTGTAGAGGCACCGGGACAACAGGATCAGCAGCGCGAGTCGAACTTGGCCTTGCCTATGGCCCTGTCAAATTTTTCTTCTGGTCGGGAATCCCCGCCTCGGAGGTAACGCTGCAAGTGTAAAGATAATCATAAATAAATAGGTGATCAAGCAAGTTTTAGTACAGGTATAGTGCCTGGACGTATTCTCCACTGGTGCAATTGCCATCTTGTTCCTCCCATGTATTAAGAGTTGTCCCAAGGAAGCAACAATGATGTTACAAAACCGAAAGTGTCATGCTGCCGAAAGTCTGCAGTTGGTCTTCAAACCTCTAGTGAATAAGACAAGCAGGCACAAGTGCCGCTGTCATCATGGCGTCCCAACTTGTTACTGTGAAGTGACTGTGGACTGCCGAGGCACCGTAAAGAATAGTGCGGCAAACACACCGAATGACTAACCCCACCTAAACCCCCTTGACGAGTTTGTGCTAGTTTCGTAAGTGGCATCAAAGCGCCTGAGCAGGAGGCCCGTGCAGGACTTGGAAGCAAATGGCAGTGTAGCCCTGAAATGAGAGGCACTTGGAAGTGAGTGGCAGCACGGTACTCACTCGTGGCAGGTGTCTCTCGCTTTCAGACAATTAAGGCTGGACCGCATGTAAGCGATTTAGTGAGCAACGAGACGAGCATCGGCAACAGCGACGGAGATTTCTCACTGTCGCTTGTAACGCTGCTCGGTCCTTGAATTACTAGAAAACGTCGCTCATCACATTGGTCGCTTGCTCCAGTTGCTTTCATGCAGTGTGCCTCATCATGCGGCTGAGCGATAGCAAAAAGGGTCGCCATCGCTTGTCCCGTCGCTCCCTTCATGGTTGTCAGCACTTGCAAAAATGTGAAGTGTGAAATTTATGTAGGGCTTTGTCCATGCCGCCTCTCAGACTGCTGGCAGAACTTTGGGTTTCAGTGAAATACAACCACATGGTTTCTCACTCTCCTTATGTACTGAGGAGGAAAGCTGACGAGGAAGTAGTTGAAAAATCAGTTCATGATCTCTTCAAGAAAGTTGTTTGAAACACCTCATTTTCTGTTGTTTTTTTTGGCTGTCTGCAGTGCCGTCCGACGGCACTCCACCCGTGCCTACAAGTGCCGTCCGAAAGAAAGTCGAACAGCACATGTATCCCTGGGGAGCTCGTTAACTAACCCCCCACATACATTCATGCCGCCTCGCGGCAACAGTATGCGGCTGCTAATTACAAAACTATTAACCTACTTGGCCCCGTTGCACATGACGCCTCTCAGCGTCCAGCCCCCCTGTCCCATACCGAGCCCCGCTGTCCCCCATGTACCTCCGGAAAGGGACGCCCATACCATTTTGTTAAAGGGGCCCTGCAATCATATTTAAGCGCCTACCTTCTTTGCGGTTTCCACGTCTCTTGGGGTTCGGGCAAGCCAGCGGGCACGGAGAGAGTAACTAAATATCAGTGAGTCATATTTTAACCGGAAGATGCGGAAACCTCCTCCATTTATGAGGGCGACCGGCATCGCCGAAAGCGCGCAATATGTAACATCTTTGGTCCTGGGCTTACCACTGGTCAGAGCCGCTAAAAGCTTTTTTTTTGTCAAAATACAAAATATAAGTGTCGCGAACCGTTTCAGTTATGTATGAAAGTAGTTTTTGTTTGGTAATTTAGATCAGAAAAGAAACAAATGCAGTTTATAAAGTATGGAAACAAGAAAAGACTCGTCGACAAACCCGCCACCAAGCGGCGGAAAAAACGGCGCATACTAGAAAAGGCTTGTGGGATGAGGCTCCGACGAACAGCGAGCACAGAAAGGTCCCGGATGTACGCGGCGGCGCTGCGGTCGTATACCGGATCGAGGATTCGACCGGTTCCGAGCGTTCCGAAGGCTTTCAGCACGGGCTTGGCTGGCGATTTGGCCGTTTGGCGGTATGGCAGCGCGAAGTGGCTCCCGTTCTGAACTGATCTTTACACCGTGTTTGCTGTAGTTTGTGGCCAATGAAGTGTTATGCCAAATTAGTCCTTAATCGCGCAGCAAATGCAATGCAAGCCGCCCTGGCCACCCGCCTCATACAGCCTATCCAGAATATGCTTTAGTAGCGCCCTCTCGAGCCGTCGACACGGAGTGCAGCAGCCGTGAGCGCTCGATGAGCTCACTACTCCTCTAGTTCACGGCCACTCAAGCCAGGACCTACGACGTCATGAAAGAGGTTATTTTTTGTTTGTTTTTGTAATTCTAAACTGCCTATAACTTTTAAAATAAAGCGAAATTTGAGAAAAGATTAAGTTACTACGTTCAGTGCGCTCAAGTTCGGTGCAAATTAAAAACCAGTCAAAAAGTTGTTGCAGGGCCCCCTTTAAGCAAAGTTTCGTCGACAACATCCTTTTTTTTTCTCAGTGTTAATGGTAAAAAAGAAATGACGTAAATATCGCCAAATGCCTCGACAAAACAAAATGTTCGAGAAAAAGATTGTAAAAAGTAAGCCCACACTGTGGATCGAATCCGGGTACGCTGCCTATGAGGCGAGCTATGCTACAATTTCCAATAAGCTACGCTACAACTTCGAAAAACTCGTTTTGACAATTCGCTTTACATAAGACTTTCGGACGGCACTTAAAGACGTGAGTGGAGTGCCACTGCAAGGCACGTGAACATTCTGCAAGAGTGCCGTCGGACGGTACTCGACACTACATTCTATATATACCGGGTGTTTTTGCGAAGACTTTCAAAAATCCAAAAAATTAGGGCGATTGAAAAAAGAAGAAACTCTCTTCGGGAACAAACTACCAGCCACGGCGGACGTCAGGAATTGCCAAAAACCTACTAATTAGCCAGATAATTAATTAAAACTTGTTAATTAACTTCTTAATTAGGGGAAATAGACATATGGTTCCAATTAGAAAGTTGCTGAGCGTTATCGAAAACCACTAAATCAGTCATTTTCAGAAAGACTTTGAGCGCGTGAGACGAGTAGTAGCGCACTGAAGTTGCCACTCGTGGAGCAGGTACAAGGCTAGCGTTCGCGGTAAAGCGCCCGCGCGATTTTTCTGCCTCTTATCTAGCCCCAGCCTTGTACCTGCTCCACGAGTGGTAATTTTAGCGCGCTACTACTCTTCTCAAGCGCTTAAAGTCTTTCTGAAAATGACTGATTTAGTGGTTTTCGATAACGTTCAGCAACTTTTTAATTGGAATCATATGTCTATTTCCACTAATTAAAAAGTTAATTAACAAGTTGTAATTACCCAGACAACACAAATGTATCCCAGGGACGTCCTATGGAAGTCCCACCGGGATGGCAGCGACATCCCAGGGATATCCCAGATTCCCCCCTTAAACTTCCCGTAGACGTCCCAAATGGCACTGAAAACAATGGCATGGGAGGTTCCCACGGAGGTCCCGTGGACATCCCTTCGTACTCTCACGGGATGCGAGTAGGACTACTTTGGGAGGTATTATCCCACATTGGATGGCTATGCGACTTGCACAGGACAGCTCATTCTGGTTTGCGGATGCCATTTGAAATTACTCGAAACCACTGGAGCCAGTGTACCGAGCCGCCAACACAGGCGATGTGCATTCTACATTCTGGTGTAAGGGAGACATGGCATGTGCTGTTTTGAAGGAAAGTAAATCTCACTATGGTGAGTGTTAGGAGTTTTACAACGCATGACAACTGGGGTCTCTTGCAGCCTCACAGCTGTAAATGCAGTTCTTACTGAGGATGTAGCCAAAGACCCCTGAAAAACAGCATCATTACATGCATGATATACTGATTATCAAGTATTCATTTAACAAAATGAGTGCCTCCTGCTGTTTACTAGAATGTAAAACACACTGCATGTGAAGACGGCCCTTTTGCAAGACTCCAGATGAGGTTCTCATTAACAAAAAGGCAACTCCAATCTGTAAGAAAAGGTAACATCTATTTTATTTGCACACACCATTTCCCGGCTCTTACAGACTATCCATAGCTTTCCGGCCATCTTGCTTTCACAGACCCTCCCTGGGTTCTTCCACATCCCTAGAAGATAGAAGAACAAGCTGATAAGCTGAATTCCCTGTTGAAACTGCCTTGTTGAATGTCTGCTTAAATTATTAATTATTCTAGTGCGACCATGTTTGTAGCTTTTCAGGTAGACACCTCAACCAAAGCAAATGCAGTTCATTTGAGAGTGGTATGCTCCATTCCTTAATATGTTCCGAACCGTGGCCATATATTTCAGAGTTGGACATGCAACATGTAATTTCATGAACCTTAACATTGCAACCTCAGCTGAACACAAATGAATAGGCTTACTTATTGCAATGCATTTGAAGCCTCTCCTGGGCATGGCGCAGCCATGACATTGTAGTGGCTTCAACTTCCTTCAGGGTACCAACAGCCACCTCCTTCGGCTTGCTTGCTGTAATGCAAGCTGTAAAATATTTTAGGGTTAAAATCTAGCAGAAGCAGATGTGTTACTTAGCTGCAGCACCATGTCTTATAGCATGATTTTATTAGTTAGAGCCAACAGGAAATGAAATTAACCAATTGTAAATGAGTTTCTCATAAACGTTCCACACACACAAAGTAAAAATCATGAATGATATCATTACACTGCATGGGTACATACCACACATCACCTTGCAGAACTCTAGACTGGAGAACTTTCCCTTTGTCTTGGTCCCATACCATGTGAAGGCTGCCCCCACTTCGTGGCACAGCATTTTGCGAAGAATTCGGGCAGTTTTATCTTTCGCATCATCACCCCCAATTACTTGCATCTGCTGCTTCTGAAATAAAATACCAAAGATAGTAAATGTGAACTTGCTGGACGTGGGGAATGGGTCGCCTCTACTGCAGGAGGGTGTGTGAAGGCCTCAGAGGCCGTACAAAAAGTAGTATGGATTTATCCTCCTTATAAAAAAGAGTGCATCTCAAACGTGAGCTAACCAGTTGGACCCTTTTTTGTTCGCATGCAGTCAACTCTTTCTCAAAGGCAAGGAATTCCTGTAGGGTCTCGAACTGTGCAAAGCTTAGAGGTTCAGCAGGTGGCCCATCCACATGGTGTAACATGTCGGTGATCATCAAGAGCTGCTCAGATTGGTGTTGTTGGGTTTGTCTCATGATGTGTAGCGACTTCAGTACCTGCATCATAAAGCCTAGAACGAGTGCACACAAAGTTGTACGTAAGGCGATCCCAGCAGACGAACATATGTTAGAGCAAGAGGTATCTAGTCTTAAGAAAACAATTGAATGTCATCACCACTCAATTGCTGGCTGGATGTTGATGTACTCGGGCCATGAGTATAAGGCTGTCCGTCTTTCAAAATGTGATCACCTGTGAAACAGCAAAAGTATCCTTAAATAGGATTTGAAGCACCATCTGAACAATGTAACATAATAGTAAGAGAAAGATTTATAGTGTGTGCTCAAATAGCAAAAGGGATTGTTTTTTTGAAAATGGGATATGCCACAAAAATTTGGATTTATTACCGTGTTCTTGGCTTGCTTGCTCATGTCTCGGAGTCAAAGGGGACATGGAACGGCCTCCTGGCAAAGAAATTGAGCGCAAACTGCGGTTCAAGCCTGATCTGTATAACAATGCACATCCACAGTAAACAGGTTCAAACTTAGTCCCAAATATTGCAAATAGACTAAGACTAATAACTTATGTGTCCATGAAGACAGTTAGTAACCCTCCGCTGTCTATAGATGGAATGGTTCCTGGAAGAAAAGAGATATGTAACAGAGCTCTTCTAGCACTGAATTACCACAATAGGGCAGATATCAAAAGGCACTCGAGATAATAACTTCCAAAGCAGTGAAATCAGCCAAACGAAGCACGGACTATGCTGGTTTGTAAACAAGTTCCCTCATTAAAGCACAAGTTAGGTTCCTGTCTTCCATAAACAAATCAAGCAAACAAAAAGCACTTTTTTCACCATGTTCCCACCAAGCAGGTGACTTGCTCGCTTGACTGCGAGGCGACGTTTCTTTATGGAATGCACGGCGAGTATCTGATGGAAAAATCTTGTGTGCACCATATTAGAAAGTACCGTAAAATACTGGGTGTTCGCCCATTCCACACTAAGCGCCCACCTCCAAATATTGTAGCATCTCAAAGAAAAGAGGGGATTAGCATCCCCCCTCTTTTCGCGATTATCTCCAAATTTTGAGAGGGCGCTTGCTCGGTACATTACGGTATATACAATTAAGGCAATATCACCTCAAAAAAGGCAAAGCTATCCTGGAAAAGTATTGAGAAAAAGATCCAAAAGTGATAAATGTTTGTTACCATGTGTCCGCTCTTTAGAGGAATCACTGGTTGCTGAACGGCGCCGAGTTGACAGCTCTCCACAAGGCTCGCGGCGACAGCCTGAAAGAGAAATTATGCATTTTCCGTACTTTCAAGATAATACAAGAAAGACAACCTCACGATGGAAAAGTTATCCTGGAGTGGTGTTGAGAAAAATCTCCAAAAATAATAAATGTCTATTACCATGAGTCCACTCTTGAGAGGAATAGTTGGTTGCTGAACGGTGTCGAGGTGACAGCTCTCCACGAGGCTCACGGCGACTGCCTGAAAGAGAAATCATGCATTTGCAATAAATTAAACATAGTAGAAAGACAACTCCACCACAGAGAAGCTATCTGGGAGTGTTGAGAGAAAGCTCCAAAAGTAATAAATATCTATTACCATGTGTCCAGTGTTCAGAGGAATAACTGGGTGCTGAACGGTGCTGAGGTGACAGCTCTCCACGAGATTCATGGCGGCTGACTGAAAAAGAAACCAAACATTCACCATACTTTAAACATGATACAAGAAAGACAACCCCACCACAGGAAAGCTATCCTGGAGTGGTGTTGAGAAAAAGCTCGAAAAGTGATAAATGCTTGTTACCATGTGTCTACTCTTGAGAGAAATGACTGGTTGGTGAACGGTGCCGAGATGACAGCTCTCCATGAGATTCACAGTGACTGCCTGAAAAATAAACCATGCATTCACCTTACTTTAAACATAATACAAGACAACCCCACCACAGAAAAGCTCCAAAAGTGGTAGATGTTTATTACCGTGTGTCTGTTCTTGAGAGAAATAACTTGTTGGTGAATGGTGCTGAGGCGACAATTTCTCATGAGATTTACGCCGACTGCCTGAAAGAGAGACCACGCATTAGCCGTAGGAGTGATGAATATTTCGTACCATGTCTAGCCTCTCCACATGAATTCTTAGACATCGGAACTCTGGAGCGTGAGGACAAAAAAGATGACCACAAACACAAAGCTCCGTGTTGTGTCCATCCTTTTTGTCCCCACTCCAGGGTTACTACGTCTATCCTTTACTAGTTCGCCTGCCTACTGGGTTCAACTTCAATGAATCCTTGGTTGCTGATTGGTACCGAGGTAATGGATCAGCCTTTAAAAAGGCGGTGGCTGCCTAAAAAGACATGATGAATCCATTGTCGCTGAAATCACATGCTAAGAATACAGCACCAACCAAGGAACATTGAAGCAATTCTGCTAAGGCATTGAAACAAAGCACCAAAAGCAATTAACATTTACTACCATGTGCTCGCTTGCCGGAGGGCTTGTAAGTCTTTTCTCGAACCTGGGGCACTTTACGTCTGCAGCGGACGCCTGGAGAAATAAACATGCCCGAGTTATATTTGAAACAAGAACTGGAAGAACTCAGACATGTGAAATGTCAAAAAGCAAATACCTTCCGTAGAGGTGCGCTCAGTTTGCTGCTTACGGAGTAAACCACTCACTTTTCGTTGTTGGTTTAAAGCATGGTGGAGTTGGCGGTTTGGGTGGCTGGTAGGTCTCTTCACCCTCAGATTCAGTTTCACTATACAAGATCCTCTTGGCTTTTTTCCTTCTCCCACGACCCATCTCCACGTCGCTACAAAGGTCCGATGTCAACTCGGCCGTCGGCAACTTGCTTCTGGCTTTCTGGTAAGTGTCTGTAAAAAAGAAGGGATTGCTATGTCTCCACCAAGCATTCAGTTGCTAGAATATCTCAAGCAGTTTTTTCCACTTACCATACCATCCTAAGGAAGCAAAACGGGATTTCTTCCAATCTGGCTGTGGCTGGGCACCTTCCAAGGTGAGAGCACCAAGATTCTTGTGTGTTCCAGCCGGCCAAAAGCAGTCAGCCCCATCCACCCAGTTTAAATGAATAACGGCGACGGTATTGTCACCAACGAATTTGACAACTCCAAACTTTTTGTCATCTAGATAAATAAAAAAGAAAGATTCTGTCAACAAATGAAGATTGCAGATCAATATACAACCAAAGTTGAAAGAGGTGACATTACTGCAAATGAAGTAAAGGAAAGACAGCAAATTTCCCCTTGTAAGGCATTCGGACACATTTCTGGGCAACATCTGAAAGTGGCCACGATTTGGTGACGGAAGGGTTACACGCCAGCACAACACCAAGCATTGACGACGGACAGGGGTGGGTATACAAGTCACTTGAGCTCTCGAACCGCTTGCCGATCACCAGTGCCTGGCCAGACGTGGAGCAAAAAGTGAAGTTCTGGATCATGATGATGTCACCATCGTTGAGCATACAGGTGTTGTCATTGATGCGAGTCCTCAACGTAAATTTGTGAGGGATTTGAACAGCCTTGTATTGAGGGCCTTTACATCCAACAGACAGTGGGCCATTGACATGTTCATGGAAAAAGTGATTTTTATCCTTGAACTTTGTCTTCACAAACATACTTCTGCGTTCAGTGATTCTGTTGTAGAGTTGCTCCAAGGGTCTCTCGGGTGTCCTTTGAAAGACTTTCAATGTCCCCATAAAGTTCTCAAAAGGGAATGCACTCCACCCATCCAAGGGTCCATGAGTGCGTGCATCATTCGCAATGTGGATAAGGTTGTGCACGTTATGCGACACCTTATCCTTTCCATACAATGAAATGTAGGTCTCGACAAAATGTACAAGCAGTTGTTCAGAATAGTCCACATACTCAAGGCAAAGTTTTGGGCTGCTGAGAATTGTGATGGCAGCGTGCAGAGTCATGAAGTTGAAGAAGAAAGGCTCTGGAACTCTCGAGTAAAAAACAATGGGCCCTGTGTATAACACAAAGAGCCGAAATTCTACCGCCTTCCAGCGGTCTAAATCGAGCAGACTTCTGGGCTTTCGACCAAAATCAGAACAGATGTACCGTTCAATCTCAAGGTTGGCTAAAGATATAGCATCTCGTGCAGCCGTGCCTAACCGACACCTGCTGTCACCCTTGAGCCATAATCTCAGGAGCTTAGAAACCACACCTAAACAGAAAAGGTGCATATAGTCCAATGGAACGTTCTTCACTAGATCAATAGGAAGCTTTTCCAGTTCAGTTCTTTGGAGATGATGTTCCTCTTGTGCATGGCTTCGGAAACTCGCATTTGTTCTCAACGTGGCATCAAGCTGCAGAAAGCACACGCGACCATTGAGAAAGTCACCTTCTGTTTGGCATTTTGTACAACTGAAGTAACCATTGTGGCCCTTGATGCCGAGGACATAGGACTTTGCGGGAGCATCACAGATGAGCACAGAAAGCTCGATTCGCAAATGCCTGCCCTTGAAGATTAATCCGTCGCTCAGTGCTTCAATGATGTCGGACACAGCAGGCCGCAGAAATTCCTCCGCACAAACGGCTTTTGATTTGCCATAGTAAACACCAATGGGAAAGGGGTCACATTTCCCGCAATTGGTCACATGGCATAGCACAGGCCAGAACTGATCACGGGTGCTTTTTGTGAGCGGAAGACCGTCAATGTTTACATTGATCTTGATGACGTCTGGCACAAAACGTGCTCGTTTCAAAGTATCGTCAAGTCCTTCCTTCACACCGAAATGGCAGTATTTGCCGGCTCCCATCTTCTCTACACATGCCTTTCTGGGGGTTTTAAGCAGTGATCTAGCACTGCCGGGGATTGATGCAAAACAGGAATGAGTTTGCAAAATCTTCAGAAGCTCAGTGAGTGCGCGGTGAGGCGTAGCCGTGTCAAGAGCCCAGCTCCGGAGTTTTCCTACAATCGATTCATGAATGTCCGCATCCTCGCAATTTCTCTTCTCTTCATATCGAATCGAGCTCTCCGGAATGTTCTGAGGCTGTAGGTCAGCTCGGTCGAATTCATTTGCCTCCGAGCTCTCAAACTCTGTGCCTGAGCTCTCCGGATTGTCCCCAGGCTGGAAGTCAACTCGGTCGAATTCATCTGGCTCCGAGCTCGAGAGCTCGGAGCCTGAGCTCTCTGAAATTTGCTGAGGCCGGAGGTCAGCACGTTGGGCTTCATCTGGCTCCAAGCTCTCGAGGTCGGAGTTGAATGTTGAAAGCAGATGGCTCCGCTCTCTTCGGCCATGCTGCTCTTCAACCGGGATCAAGCCGTCGCCAAGCTGGCCCACTTGGAAAACTTCATCGGCCGTTAGAGCATGCAGATCTTCAAAGGCCCTTTTACGCGCTCGCCTATAAAACGTGGTTTTTGGAGGTTGGTCCTTCGGTAAGCAGGTTACACGCCACGGCCTTTGCGTGCACACACAAGTGGCAAGAACACGCTACCCGCACTAAGTGGCAAGTGTAAATACAAAACGTTACCTGGAGTAGCTCGTTGATTTTCCATGCTTTCCATGGGTGCAGCAACGCGCCAGGGGTACCAACGGTATTCCAAGCTTTGCTCAACTGTCTGTCTAATTCGCGTCCGTGTTTCGTTTTTTCATTCAAAGACCAGAACAATCGGAGCGGAGAAAATAGCTAGGAGTTGAAAGCGAGGACCGGTTTCCGTTTTTTGGCGCGAAAGCTGCCGGAGCATGACCAATGTGGCCAGACTCCAACTGACTTCGGTTGTACAGTAGTTATACATGCTTGGTTCAGTAATAATAAAACTTAGTATGTACACGTTAATTAATTTTCGCTACCTCCCTCCACACTTTTTTACAGTAGTGCATAGTTTAAGGAACGGACTAATACTAATGTTTAACGTTTTCGTTTTTTTAAACATTTGCAGTACCGAAACTGAAACTAAGCTAATTTTTAGAGGAAACTCCAAGTGTATGTGCTTGTGCATTGTATTCAAGAGATGTCAAGCCGAACTTATCATTTTATGTGAGAAAAACGAAACTGGCCCCATTACGGAACAAGAAAAAAAGTTCTTCATAGTGCTTGTCCCCGTGTCCAACACGAAGGCACCCTCCGTGTCGGACCGTCGAACGCGGGGTACCGTTATCCGACAGACCGCTCGCTGTCCACCTTTACCATAATATTTTAAATTTCGGACGTCAACACAGAAAAACCTGCGTAAACCCTAACGTAAAAAAAAAAAAAAAAAAAAAAAAAAAATTATTGCTAAAATTTTTTGATTTTTTAACATCCCCAGTTCATCCGGTGACCGATTTCCGAGGGACATCCCAGTGGGAAGTTTTCGGGATCATTCACTAACGGATGTCCCACGGAGGTCCTAGGGATATTAAAGTTGGAGTTTGCGAAGTCGGGAGGTTTTTGGGACATCCCTGGGATACGGTGTGTTGTCTGGGTAATTATCTGGCTAATTAGTAGGTTTTTGGCAATTCCTGCCGTCCGCCGTGGCTCGTAGTTTGTTCCCGAAGAGAGCTTCTTTTTTCAATCGCCCTAATTATTAGGATTTTTGAAAGTCTTCGCAAAAACACCCGGTATATCTTTTTGTAATTGCTCAATGCGCGTTTTTTCCCACAACCTTCACAATACACTACAGCCAGAGGGCTACCAAATAACTGCAACATATACAGCCTTTTGTATAAAAAGTTTGTGCCCTAGTCAAAAAAGACCTCTTCGAAAGCAACATCAACAATGCAGAGAAACGAACCTGATTTCGAACACCCGGAGTGAAAGCCAACGGGGAGCAAATACGAGCGCCAGCACATAATGGGCACCATAGCGGTCATGGGTTCCGCGAAACACACCGCCTAGTTAGGTGGTACCACAGCAGTACAAAGGCGCCACCCGATTTGTAGAACTCGCCTTGTCCACCGATCATCCACGAGATAAAGCTCCCGATACACTTACGAAGTCCCGTCCCCCCCCCCCTCCGGCTTCGGTGGGACCTTCGCCTCTGTGTGCGTTCCCGCAATCGGACTACTCGCTCATTGACAGGCCGTGCTGACAGGTCGGTTGCAGGACTTCCTCGGGAAAAGCTCGAAGGTCATCCCATGCGCAAAGCACGTGTGCGACAAGGAGCCCCACACGTTCGCCGCGTTCGCCTTCACGCTTCCTGCACACACACACAAGGACACTTCACGAACGCTCCGAAAAGAAACCACTGAAAAAGTCAAGCGAATAGACGAGTACTCACCAAGTAGACACAAAACCCACAGCTCCGTCCATGGGCACGGCGACATCTGAGACACTTTTTGTTTTTCGGAGAACGTTCTTCGAAGGCACTAGAGCACTATATAGCTCCTACGGAGCAGAGTAGCGCAATCCATTGAACCCCGTGTTTTGCCGACAACATGGCCGACAGAGCAGCTCGGCGCGAGTCACGTGGTACTCAGGGTTCCAGGAGGCGGCCCGCCCTATGGGAAAATACATGGAGATCGACACAACACGGCTGATTAAAAAATTAACGGCGAGTTCACACTTTTCAAAACTAGTCTGTCGTGAAGTTAGTAAATTATTAAACACTTTATCAAAGTTTTAATAATATCGGATGCGTGTGCAAATTTTAAAAAGGCAATTTCCAAGGCAATGGCGTTTGAAGCAGACGATTTCTGCTCGCAGCGGGGATGGGCTTTTCGGGTTGGCCGGAGCGGGTCACGTGAATGGTGTGACGTCGCCGTGTCGTCTGCTGCATGATGCCGCTCAGGCAATTTTTTAAAAAAAGTCAGGTCCTTGCGGGGCACAAAACTTAGCGGAAATTATTCGAAAATGTTCCATTATTATGTCAAAAACGATTGCCATTCCGTACATCCCCACAATACTGAAGAAACAACGATTTTCTCACGTTCTCCATGCATTTCTGACAGCAGTTGGAACCTCCGGGCGTTCGCCGCTAGTCGCCGAGAGGCGGCGTTCTAGATTGCGCTACTCTGCTCCGAAGGAGCTATATAGTGCTCTAGAAGGCACTAAAGGCCTGAAACTGCCCGAAAGTTTGCAGCTTGCTTTGTTTTTGATTTTGGTTACGCTGGCGATGGCGTCGCGGCCGACGCAGCGACGTTCGCTGGTTACGACGAAACTCATTTGACGCAACGTGAATGTTTCTGTTTTAATCGACATACATTAAAACTTTTAAACGTAAAAAAAATTTGTTTAAACATTTATCTAATTCTTTGTAATGAAGTATGTTGGTTGTGTACTAAACTGAACCTTGGCCTGTCTCAGCTTTGTCGTATACTAAACTGTAGCTTGGCCTGTCTCAGCTTGGTTTTATTTCAACATGGCGGCGACAATCGTTGCGTGCTGTGTTGTGCTCAACCTATTTTCTGTGCATTGGTCGTCCTGTTAGCCACCTCCTGCAATCCACATCAGCGGCAAGCATGCTGTCGGAGTATTGTGTGCCCGCCGGAAAGAATATACAGTCTTCTCGGAAGCAAGGCTGCTACTAGGGCTGCTTGGATCGTGGCTTCGACGTCGTCGGCTCCCACGGACCGCTTCCGCGAGCCTCACGCCGTTTGCTTGGTTCCTTTACGTTTCCGGCGATGAATCCCCCAGCCTTGGCCTTGGCCTTGGCCTCATCCCTATAGGACCTAGCTGGTGAAAAACAATCTACGACAACGCGGCGTCTTTGGATTGCGGTTGCTACGATCAGTGGCTCTTAAAACCTCAGTGGCCCCCCTTCAATTGTGAGCTCTGTGTGTGTGTGTAGGCGTTGTAAAGAGAGCTCTTCGGTGTGAGCGCTCTTACCTTCACAGTGTGCAAACTCTTCGAATGGTTATTCAACAGGCGGCGCTGCGAGACGCGAGCCTTCGGCGTTGCTTCAACTCGCAGTGTGGTGGTGTGGTTCTCAAAATGGGCACTTATACTCATTTTCATACATAGCGTGCATAGCTGTCAAAGGTACTGAAGTGGTGCGCATGAAAATACAGAAGAAAAAAAAATGTTCCTGGGCGCGTTTCGTGGACGAGTGGTAGGGCTGCTCTGGCGATACCGACGTCTCGGCGGCAGTGGTTCAAACCCTCTAGACGCGCAGTTTTTTTTGTTTTTTTTAGCCATTTTTTGTGCAAGATTGTGCGCATTGCCGAACTACATATTTCGATTCCTCCTTTCTTCTTGCTATTTATTTGTAAGTCGCCGAGAGGCCACATTTCTACCATCTGCTCTGCCGCTTTGCAAGTGTTTATTGCCTGCAGCACCGAGTTATATATTTTTTTTTCGTGCAGCGTGGAATGAGGAATCTCACTGATAGCAGCCTTGCCCCAAAATTTATAATAGGACGTTAATCGACAATAGTTGTGGCCTGAACAGCTTATTTTGAAATAGCTGTCAAGGGTAGGAATCCCCCTCTCGGGGTACTTGCGATGCACCTTGAGGCGAATGGCGTTGTGTGTGAATTCGGCATGCTTGACAGTCCCCGTGCTCGAAACTTCTACATGGCGAGGTCTTCGCTTCGGAGACGCCAGCTTGCCAGATAACACTGCGCCTTGTACTTCGCGACAGTACGGGCGCACACTCCGGTGTTGTTACTGACCGTCTCCAGGACTTCACGACCGACTTCTCCGGGAAACGCGTTCTTGTACTCGCGTACACGTTGGCGATCACCTGCTTGCACTCTTTCAAGGTCTGCGCACAACGAATCTTTGAAAATATCCGAGCAGGAGAGGTACTTGAGCTTGTTGCGTAAGACGCCATCTTCTCAAAACCAGCCAGTGCCACACAACCCGAAAACCCGCAGCTGCTGCCGCACGGACGAAAACGAAAACAATTTAAAGTAGTTTACATTATCTTTTCCTTTTTATTGAAAAAAATTTGTGCTCCGTCGAAATCATAACACCACCATCAGTTTCTAGATCCAAGGAGGCACCTTTTTTGACTTTTTTATGACTGTTTTCGCAGGGGACGCACTATTTTATGGGGTGAACGTGGACACGGTCAGCGATGCAAACCGGTGCGCTAGCTTTGACTGCGTTGCATGCTACGTATGAAACGGAGTATAGTCTTGAATAAGCTGCTGCACCTTCACTCGCTCCCAGAGACGCACCCCACGACAGTTCTGTTCTAGAAATATGTAAAATGCAGACGCAGGATTCGGTTTCGAATAATGTGCACGACGCGAAACTTGTTGAATCTCGTATAAAACGAATTCTCAAAACGAGTACTCTCAGGTGTAGCTATGTGGAAAGGTTCCCGCTTCTTACAAAGCGAACCCAGGTTCGATGCAAAAAATAAACATACATTTTTTTTTTTTACAATTATTCTTGAGAAAAATGAATCTCGACGAAACTTTGTGCATTATTTTTTTTTCCTTTCCTTTTTAATATTTTTTTGCACAATTATTGAAAATAAAATGTCGACAAAGCTTTGAACTAAATGGTGTCGGACTCCCTTTCTAGAGGTGCATAGGGAAACGGCGGGGCTTGGGTTGCCGGATGGACGCCGCGAAGCAGCATTCATAATTTTTTTTTTTGGTAGTGCAAATGCTGCTGACCTGTGACTCCCGTTGAGAAGGGGAAGAGTCAAAACAGAGTCACACGAAAAATTGACTCTCTAAGAGAGTCGTGAAGTGTCAAAGAGAGTCATGGAAGCAGTGACTCCCTTTGGACTCCTTTTTTTCTAAGAGTGAGTTTGGTGTTTGGTCAGTAAGGAAATCGACATTGGGCGGAAATGCCAAGAACAAATAACAGCATCGAGGCTCGGCACCGAGAACTGCAGGTATTAATCCAATATCTCCTAAGTTGTTTGTAGCAACAAACGCGAATTAAGTTATTTTGTTCGAGGAACAGGGCACTTGGGGTTTCGACGTGAAAGAAACACACCTTTCTAAGCACTGCTTGGGGGCGCAAACTTGAAATATAATGTCACAAGATCAGAAAAAATGCCAATTCCTTATTATCACCACTGCTTGCCAATGAAGAGATAGAGAGGTGAATCAAAATTCCGCAGTAATTTTTGCGGAAAAAAAAAAAAAACGATGACGGCATGCATGACCGCGTTTCATTACTTCCGTCACTCATATGTTGTTTTATGGAAATATATTATTGATAGTAAAGCTATGTACGTGTATTTTGTGGCTAGGTGAGTGCTAAGCGAAGCTATACACTAATTGCAACTTGAGTGTATTTTTCGCTCTTGCAAGATTTGGGCCTTCGTGGGATGTGTGAAGAGGGAGCAGTTCTTGACGGAAATGAACCTCACTCAAGCAGAGAACGGCACTACGTCTTCAAAGATGTCGAGAAAGCATGCCGAGTGCAACAAGCAGGTTGTCCTCAACCACTACGACTGTCGCAACCATCTAGAGACGTTGAGGGCAGCAATCCGAAATATTGCGCTTTGAAATGCTAATATCTCGAATAATAAAAAATATTTTTTTCAACTGTAATCTGATGCACTTGGTATTCACTTACCAATTAGGTACCGGATTTCATTGCATCCAACTCCGGCAGCACCTGTTATACAAGCTAAAGATTTATACGTCAGCAATGATGGGCGCAAGCCCGGTGAAAGCGAATATGAGCGAAGTCGGTTTCGCGGCTCACTGTATTGCAACGGTCCGGCACTATAGTCATAATTTCAACAAATTAATACACTTTTAAACTTTCATTTCTGCGCCTCTTATAAGTTGTATATGACGAATTATCCTATGTGACCAATTGTCCTATTACCAGTTGGTCTATCACAAATCATAATGTGACGAAAGGGCCTACACCCACCTGGAAGTTGGCCCTACACACTAAAAGTATCTCATAGAATACCCCTTCCTCGCAAGGTACGAATTTCTATAAACTTTCTTGCACGCCTTCCTTTCTCTCTGAATCGGTGTCAGGTTGCCAAAATTGAAATCTTTATTGAAAACCATATTTACACCAAAGTTGTTTGCACAAGTTTTCACACTGTGAGAAATCGCGAGGAAGGTGTTTTAACAAGAAATAAAAACTTATTATTATCACCATTATACTGACATTACAACAGGAAATGTGTTTATCGGTGGGCAAGTGGGGACAGGACAATTAGTATTCTTGCTCGAGCACGGTACAGGGTCATAAACATTTAAACGACTTCCTTCCGCTCTAGAAGCCAGTCCACGTCATCCCAAAGCCTTGGCACAGAAGTGCCCTCCATTTCCTTGAAGAACCTTTCCTCCAGTCGCCGTGACTGTTCTACCGAAAAATAATTCCGCCAGTCTCCAACAACGCCCTTCCTCACGAACTGTACTTCCCAATCCTTTTTCATCTTTACCACGCTCGTACCTTCAACTACAGCTGTCATTTTTGCTTCGTCTTCCGCAAGCTCCTTAGCGAGTAGGTCGTCCAAAAAACCAGCGATCTTGAGCACCGATTTCTTTGTGTCAGCATGGATCGACTCGTAGGTGAGAAACAGCACGTTAGGCTCGTCTTTCTTTGCGTACCAAGATAGTAGGTTCTCATAGTAGCAGCCGAAGTCCGTGAGGCCCTCAACGAAAAGCTCAAAATACTCGTCAAAAGTTCCATCTTGGAAACAGTAACCGGGAATTGCCTTCGTATGATGGTAAAAAGACACGCAACAGTCTTTAGGGTTCCTGGCCACATATATGTACTTAGTGGAAGGCAAGAAAGTTGTCAAGTGAAAGGGCAGGTGAGTGAAGATGACTCGTGGTCTCTGGGCCTTGAGAATGCCTTCTAGACCATTCATCTCAAGAAAGCTCCATCCCGGCGTGACACCCCTGCAGACTCGGAAGCACGCCCTGACGATTTCCATCACCCAGTGAGTGCCGCACTTGGGGAAGGTGACCAGGATGATGTCGCTTTCCTCCGGCTGGTAGCGGAGGCCGCTCCGGTAGACCTCTTCTGAGAAGGATCCCGGCAAGCGGTGGCCATCGATGATCTGGGCGGCGGGTCGGTCTCTCTCCCTCATTCTCTGGAACCGAAAGCAGACGGCGTTGAGCTGTCAGTCTGAAATCCCTGTCGGGCGAATACGTTAATAGTCTCAAAAATAAACTCCTTTAGAGGTTTGCACACTGGCCACAGACGCGCTCTAGGCATCATAGTCTGACTTCTTACACCGCCTGCTAGTTGTGCGAGCAGACACGCGGCAGCCTACGACATCGTCTGTTATTCCACCCCGTCTTTCGTCGTCTGCCATGCCGCAGGACGCGACCATGAAAGTGACATACTGCCGTTTCATCTTGCACGAGCCACGGCCTGCACTGGCTCGTCGATTCTCTAGAGGAGTTTGTTCCGAACACCTTTAACGTGCATGTCTGAGAGGTGTTAAGCCGCTTTGTCACCGGACAAAAAGGTCAAGGCGCTGGATGAGCAAGCATGCCATGTTGAACGCTTCAGCAACACTTGTGGCCATTTGGTGTACCGCGTTTTAACTCGACGACTACCGCCCCAGCACCCGTATAAAAATGATTTTTGACTTTTTATTGAAAACGTGTTGACTTGTGGACTCTGACTACTTCCTTTTGACTTTGACTTTCTGTTGACAAGGTGAACAGAAAGTTTGTTGACTTTGTGTTGAAACTTTTCTGATGATTTTCTTCAGCCTAAGTCAAGAGAAAAGCTGTTGACTTTCTATAAACTTTATTTTGATTTTTTGTGCTGATTTTCTGTTGACAGTGTCATCAGAATGACTTCAGACGTTCTGTTTACTTCGTGTTGAAAATGTTGTGTTGACTCTCTGTAGCCTGTGTCCATAGAAAAGCTAGAGACTTTCTGTTGACTTTTTATTGAACATTGTACACCTCGACTAGGTGTCAAAGGTCGCTAAGTTTTTCAGTCTCTGCCAAGGTGAGAACGGGAAGCAGCTTCAGTTGTCCCGCCTCCAGCGTGAGCCTACTACCCTTGACAACGCGTCGGCGTTCGTGCAGTCAAAGCACAACGGAAGGCATGGGGCGCGAGCTGGAGGCCAGGCGTTCGAAAGGCATGCCCTGCCGTTCTGACTGTGTAAGTGACCATAGTGACTTTAATGACCATATTCAGTAGTCAACTAACAAAGAAAAGCAAAATAACTATTTGAAATGGGGAGAAACTGCCTTGACTCGGCTTCGTCCTCAGTGGTGCTATGCAGAGAAGTGATAATATTTCTTATAGGAGCCGTTTTTGTGGATATTTTTTTAGCGACTGCGCCGAATTATTATTAATAGTACCAATGCTTTTTAGTAAGAGATATCGTCCACGAACTTCGAAAGACCGTTGTCCCCTTGACAGACTCCCGAGGAGAAGTTCAAATACTTGGAACCTTAATAGGTGCTGAGGGGGTCACCGGCGAAATGATTACCTTCAATATGTAGGCTATATAAGGCTCTGGGGCAGTCAATGGGTGTGTGATTCAGGTGTTCAGTGCAATTAAAAAAATAATTTAGATGTTCAGTGCTTCACGGTGTTTGTGTTCGTTTCTAATGTGTAGTTGTGGGATGTACGTAGTAGGGACTTCAAATACCATAGGTACACCAATTACTAACAAAATATATAAAAAAAATTCACGTTTTTTTACTTTATTTTGCTGCAGCTAATTTGGAAAAGTGGAAAGCCATAGTAAGCTTCCAAAACATAGTTGAATGAATAACTAAGCTGTAAATATCTTTTTTCTGTTTAATCTTCTGTAGCTTTTCAATTGAAAAGCTGCAGAAAAACATCTGGAGGCGACAGAAAGTCTGTTGACTTTTTTATTACCAAAGTGGGCCAATATTTCAAACGAATGTCAACAGAAAAGCTAGATAGAGTCAGATGAAAAGCTGCTGACATTTTATATCCTCTGATGACTTTTTTCAACAGCTTTTCAACAGAAAAGCATCACGGGAAGTCTGTTGAATTTCATTAGAAAAGTGGGCCAATATTCAAAAATGAAAGTAAAGAGAAAAGCTGTTGACATTCTATATCCTCTATTGACTTTTTTCAACAGAAAAGCGTTATAATTTTTTGTAAGAGCATACTGGTCTCTGGTTGGCGCAAGCTTTCGTTATCACATCCTAAAGCCCGGAACGCATGCACCAAAAAAATAAAAAAGAACAGCCGAAAATCGCGCGAAACTGGAAGAGTAAAAAATGTAGACCTATGATGCATATTTTATAACAAAAAAAACAAAAACAAAAAAAAACCGCGTATAGATCTTTTTTGTTTACCCTCGTCCTGAAACACGTAGTTAACACATCCGGTTTTGGTGGCGCAAAAAAGAAAAAGAAACACAGCAAGACATTACAACCTAGATTAAATAAAAAAGAATCAAAGAGGCAGATGGAGATGGATTGACAGCCGCAATCAAAATATGAACACCTTTCATTCGCGTGGCGAAGACAAAATGGTATTTTCCCCCACCAGAAGTTGCACTCTTTAAGATGACGACCACTACGCAGAGATCATTTCCAAGGCACACCTATAGTGCAAAAATATATATCTTTGACTTTTCTATGGCTTTTTTTCGTTCGTCACATTATCGCCAAAGAGCCACACATGAGCCAGAAATATTACATAAAAGCTATCCGAATTAAAACCCGAAGCGAATCCTGAATTTGACGCTTGTTTGGAAATTTAGGCAACAAAGTTGCCTTTTGAGAACCGAACAGCCAGACAGTGAAGTCTCACTCTGTCACTTGCTTGAAAATTTAGTGCCGGAGTATTCAGGCTCTGGTCAAAAATATATCGGGTATTTTTGGCTTTTAGGACCTATATTGCCGGACAAATGACCGAAAGAGTTGTTCTACCCAGGGCTGTAGTGGTTTTGGCATCGTTACGGGGTGAAGCTGAGCAAGGTAGTACATAATTATTGGAATTAAGAGCTGAACAAAAGAAAAAAATATGAACACACAAAAAAAATTATAATCCACTCCGCTGGACTAGCAACAATTTAATGCCACTTCTTCGTCATTTTCTACCAAAATGAGGTGCCTTATTCTATTTTCTTATTCATTATCCTCTTCAAAATCGCGTTCTTTCGGACCCTCGGAAGAAGGTGATTTCCTTGGGACGCACTTTTGACGACTACCTTTCAGTTCTTTGAGAGTAAAACAGGAAACATCAACGATGCGTTGCGAACTTTGTCACGAGGTGTATCTCAGACTGTATTTTGAGCTTCAGTAAAACCTGATGTGTAAATGCCGTGTGTATTTACATTGAGGAGGTGTTCCTCAACAAAGTTCGATACCCTATAAGATTCTCCCACCCCTCGTCGCTCAAGCAACGCCAAGAAACTCGTTCCTTCGTGACGGCTGCCACCTTTTTTTGCAGAAAGTCGCTGGTTCGTCAGGTTGCAATAGAACGTGTTTCGTTATTTATAGTAAATCAATCACTTAATATTTTTTTTAAAGTTGAGGCAGTAAAGATAATAGTTGAGGTGGTAAAGGCTGTTCGTTTTTCTTGAACTTGTTTCTAAATCTGCCACTGCGTGAAAAAATCATCCAACGCCTGTCCTCAGGTCATGAATGTCAAGGACGAATGCCAATAGGTATTTAGTGTAAGAACGAAACCTGTTACATCGCCCCTTTAACAATGCACCAGAAGCTCCTTTCGCACCTTCATTTTCACCAATCACTTTTCCTCCTCGATACACAAATAGTGCGCAATGCAGGCGCACTCCGCGTAGAGGCAGCATTATTCGTTACGGCTACTGCATTTCTTGGTTGGTCCGCGGAGCGCTACATTTTCGTGGATGGCACGGGGTGGTGCTTATTTGGCTTATTCTTAACATGTAGATTACTTAAATTGCCCCGTTGAATGAGGGTACGTAGAAAAAAAGAATAGGTCGGTGATCGTACAGAGTTGAAGCAAGGTCGCCATCTCTAAAGGGCAGACCGAGTAAACTGTATGGGGATTCACAAAGTTCAATTTGCCTTTTTATAACTAGATAACTTCAAAACAGGACATAGTGGTGAGACTGACACTTCAAGAACCATTATAACACAGAATGTGGTTTGCTGGTCGTTTCCAATGAGACAATCCTCATGAACGAGGGTCATAACGACCGTCATATTGACCGTCACGAGCGAGTGGCACACTAGGACCATTACAGGCTTTAAAGTATTAAATAAAGAATACACAATGTTCGAGCCCCGGCTGGGCTTGAGCGGGGGTCATTCAAATATCCTGGCTACTAAACTATTAACAAATTTCTTTTCATGCAAAACATTTCTTTACAATGCATACACAATTATTCACGATATGTAAAAAATCAACACGACGATGGAATAACTTTTCTAACTGGCATGTACAAACTACCTTAAAGAACCAGACACCAATTATAAACATGTGGTTTGTACCTTAACAAGGCTTGTCTTAAAACACAATACATTTCAATTTAATATTGAATACTTTAGGCAGGTTAGCAGAACCGCCATGCGCAACAAGATGGCGCCCAGTTATGTTAACATATTTAGGGGAAAACTATAGTCAGGATAACTTTCTAGATGACCCCCTAAAGCCAGGAATATACAAAATATTTGTATATGGCGTTTTGCTTTTATAGAGACACCGAGGCGAAGCTGCTGAAATTTAAAAATCATTATAATACTGCTCATCCGAACATTCTTTTTACCCGCGCGTACTATCAAACCGATATTGACTTCTTGTAAGTCTTTGTAAAAATAGAAGAGTGCAAACTCTTAACAAATTTGTACCGTAAACCAACCGACCGACAACAACACCTCCATTACCGAAGCGATCATCCACGTCATTGTAAGAACAGCATCTCTTATAGCCAAGTTCATCGTTCTAAAATTAGTTTCTCCATCTAGAGGGATTTGAATGCTAGAACACAAAATCTAAAGGCCGTATTGGATAAACAATGTTATCCACCAAGTGTAATTGACGATGCAGTTCAGAAATCTAAGCAGTTGAACCGCGCGGACCTGATTAATGGACGCCCTCCGCGACGCGACACGCAACGCATAAATTTATGCCTGACATATATTACGAATTATTCTAGTGTTAATAACATCTTAAGACGGCACTGCACAATTCTATAACGAAGCGATCGTCTTAAACGTGCTTTTCCATCCACTCCTGGTGTAGTACATAGACGATCACACAATTTTAGAGATACGCTTGTAAACTGCCGGCTAAATTTATCACGCCCACATAACGAGTGCAAGCCTTGCATGAAATCACAGTGCCTAGTCTGTAAACATGCTACAAACGAGCACGGCTAGCAGCGCACATTCGCAGCTTTTAATGAAAACGAAAGAACGTTCGACATGTCACTCGTCGAATGTCATCTATTTACTTGAGCGTAAGCTACGTAATATGCAATATGGTGGGTAAGACTGAAACAGCACTTAAAAAGCTTTTGCGCTCTCTTTCGACACTTTGCTACATTTTGACACTCAAGCGTTAAAATATATCTATGTTGCCTAGTGTCACCAACTTTGGTAGAACGTGTATATATCATGGCTCTACTAAGGATGCTTCGGCGTTCCAGCAAAACCGAGAGATTCCCCCTCCCCCCCCCCCCCCCCCCCTAAAACCTCTGGAGTGTTTATTTTTGAACTAATCACATTCAAGAGACTGTCCCTGCAAGCCACAGTGAATGACAAGACTGAGATAATGTTTATAGACCTTAAATTACAGTTTTCGATGTAATACACTAGTACAGTCTTGTGAAAATAGATGCGCAAAATTTCTTGGAGTGATACATCCAAAGCATGTGCAGTGCACCTAAAACGTAACGGCGCTGCCGGGTTCCTAAACATTGAGCTCGTGTCGGCTACTTACTATTAAATTAGTCACTGAAACGTTCGGGATGCCTTCTCAGGATAGGATAGAAATTAGAACCCCAAACATTCTTCAGGTACTTCAATCGGCCGCCGCAGGGACTGTCAAAAACGGCAAATGCCGTGGCGGCGTTAAGTTTGAGGCTCACTGTACCTCTTTCCAGTGTAACTAAGAAGGCAGTGAAGTTAAGAAAAGCCGCGTGAACGCTCGCTGAAGTTACTTGGGGGCATAAGTGCATTCAAGTGTAGGAGAAAACTCACCGTGTAATCTCAGGAGGGAGTCTAAGAAAGCAGCAGCGGTGACCGATATTCAAAGAAAACGACCTGTCTACTGGCCTTCCTGCCTCGACGCATGCACAACGTCTCGACGCTCTTTAGTGTTTATGCCCTGCTTCAAACGGAAGCAGCGATTAGCGAATATCGGAGCCCAGGCTGCTGAGATAAAACAGGTTTTATCGCTGGAAGTGCCCTTAAGCACGTGCTAACCTTGCGCGCCCGTGGAAAGAGTGAATCAAGTTTGTCTGTCCGTGGAAAGCGAGGGCGTCGCGGGCGGTTAACTTTCCCCTGCTTATCTGCCAAGCGGGTTTGCAGCAACGAGCGACGTCGGTATTCGCAACTCCAGAGGAGGCGACGCCTCCCAGCGCCAAAGACAGGACTTTTAAAAGCTGGTATAAATTTTTGGCGTTTGAGTGTGCTCAAGTGGGTAACGTTTCCTTGAAACGCTACACACTGCACTAAAAAGGGTTTTGAAGAAGTTTGCTTTTTTAGGTATACTGCTCAGTCTGTGTCGGTTAATAAATACACTTAGTTCCGGTTAACAAAGCTGCCTATGAAACATGTGGCAATAGAAATAGTCGAGGACTATTTTTTTTTTTTGCTTTGAAGGCAACTCCCTGGCCCTGCCTCCTTGCAAAAATTGGACTGATGAGAAAAGAACCATATTTTATGCAGATGGCGAGCGTCATGATTATACCACTTTTCTGATATGCTTTGGATTACATTTTGTCAAACACGTGAAACTGTTTTGGTCTAGGACAAGTAACGCTGGAACTACAGTTTTGCTCACAGCGAATTATGTTTTCTGCTCACTTGCCTTCGCGGAGTGACGTGTCGCCTTGACTTCCGTCGTCTCCTTCGTGGGGAGCGCATTGCCTTCCCCACAGTTAACCAAGATCAACCGATTGACCCGATCATATAGTTCTCCTTCGTCTGTATCTTGTTCTGTGCGGTTGCGATCCGCTGACATCCACGTGTTGATTCAGTTTTTTTGGGAATTCTGTGGACCGCAGTTGCATTTCGTAGGATTCTTTTTTCGATCAGCAAGGTTTTTTACAGAACGCCAAATGTTTGTTATATGAAGACGTGCCCTAACCGGAAAAACGAAAGACGTTTACAAATCTCTGTAATGCTAAATTAGAGTGCAGCTTTTGAGAGGAGGAGGACAAGGAGGAGGGTACGGGGCGGAGGGTATGCTCCTCCTCCTCTTCCTCCGTACTCTCTCCTTTCCCCTTTTCCTGTTCTCCTCATCCTCCCCCGCCTACATTCCCTCCTCTCCCCTCCTCCTCAAATTCCCTTTCCGCGCTAAATTTTTCGGGAAAATGACGTCACTCGACTTTCTGTCACGCCATGCACCTACGAACCAGTTCAGTTTATTCGCTAGATTTAGCGGGAAAATCGGCGTCACGTGACCTCAACACCACTTCAATTCTGGAATAATCGGCGTAGAAGGTTCGGTGTGTAGAACATTGTGACCTCAAAGAAGCAACATGGTTCTCAAATTTACCAGAACATTACGTTAGAGTCAACAAAAATGCGTCCCCGCGGTTAAAAATCAAACCCTGGATTTCTGCGTGGAAGGCACGCGCGATAATCTTTAGGCCACGAGTGCGCTTTTTTTTTTCTTTATTGCAGAGGCAAAACATAAACAGTCAAAACGTTACAAATGGTCTACAACACTTTTTGTAGAGCACATTAAAAACCTATCTTAAGGAGATGCTCACAAATGCCTAGCTAGTCGGCCATTGGCTCACGGTTTGAAAGAACACTTTCCACTCGCGTAATGAGACTGAAAAGGTAATATCTCACTTCTTTAGCATGGGGGTCGGCATGACGGACCGCCATGCATGACCTCTATATGCTACACAACCTAAGCAACATAATCAAATCAAAAGGAACCTCATTGTCTTTCGTTTCGTTCAAGAAGCGAATGCCGCATGGGCTAATGCACAACTGTTTCTTCAGTGTGCGCTGGAGCACGTCCCCCCCCCCCCCCCCCCCCCAGAAAAAAAAAAAAGCTGCATCATAGAAAAAAATAAAAACGTGTTCGATGATTTCTGGTTGTTTACATACACGACAGTCAACCGACCATGGCACATAAATTCCTTTTTCCTTGAGCGATGTCTTAAGGGGCAAAGTGTTGGTGTGCGGTTTAAAAAAGAAAGATTTAACGGAAGGAGGGACACACATTCCCTTGACCCGCTTTAACACATCGTGGACACCGGGACAAATGACAGCTCTATAAAGTGGTGTCGGGAACAGGCTTATCACCAAGTCACGTGCTAGCGTTTTCTTGCTCACAACAGACATGTAGTCTAAAGAGAAACGGCCAGATAAAAAATAAACTGCTTCAATAACCTCTTTCTAGAATCTGACAAGCCTCTTTGGCTGTCCGCCATGTGACGAGACAAGGAATGACGGCAGGTGAGGGGACAAATTGGTTTGGATGAACGTGCGTATGAATGGGTGGTCTTGATCTCGTCGAAAAGCAAACCGAGAAACGAGTTTCTTAACCAACAAGTGAGAGAGTCCGAGACCCCCGTTAGGTACCCTGTGGAAGAGTGTGTCACGTCTCATGCGCTCCCAGCTTGTTCCCCAAATGAACACAGCAAAAACGTGGCGATATTTCTGCACATTGATACGCGCACAATGTGTGACTTGCAAAACATACCAAAGATTTGAGATTAGAAAAACATTACAAACAGTCGCTTTGGCAAAGATGGACAGATCACGCTGCATCCAGCGGGACGCGTGCCTGCAGAAGTCGGTGGCGACTTCCGACCAATCGGTTTTGTTCACTCTGTAACCTTGTAGGGGCACTCCGAGGTATATGCAGGGCACGCAATCTCAACACACCCCTTGAAAAAATGAAGGCGTTGTAGCCCACGCACCCTGCCGAAACCCGCGGCATTTACTGCAGTTCAGTGGTGCACCCGTCGCCTCGCAGAAAGATTTTGCCAATAAAACAGCGTCGCTAAAACTTCGCTTATCGCAGCAAAACACTGCAATGTAATCCGCATAGCTTATGACTTTGATCTCAGCATTTTCCAGCCGGAATATCTTACATTGCTTACTATTAATAACACTTAAACCAAACAACTCTAAGTACACATTAAACGGTAAAGGCTACATAGGACATCCCTGTCGCACGGACGTTCTTACGTGGGTCGGGTCTGTCAGTTCCTTATTGACAATAAGCCTCGTGGTGCAGTCTTTATATGCCCCCCCCCCCCCCATTTTGGCTCCTTCCAAAATAAATTCGCCCACATTTATGCGATGTAAGACATCAAAAAGAACATGGTGCTTTACTCGATCAAAGGCCTTGTCTAGGTCGATCTGGAGCATAGCAACTTGTCGCGTGCCACTGTCGCATGCCTCCAGAACGCTACGAGCAACATGAACGTTTGTCAAACTCGATCTATCCTGTATGCCGCAAGTTTGGTGGTCTCCGACAAGTTGACAAGCGACACTCTGGAGTCGGCGAGCTTGGATTTTAGCGAAAACCTTGTAATCTGCGTTGCACAGTGTTATTGGGCGGTACCCAGCGACTTGACATATTTTTCCGACGTCGTCGCTTTTAGGAAGTAAAACTGTGAAAGTAGGCCGAATGACGGAGTCAGTTCTTTCCGTTCGTACTCTGCTGAAACAACTCGAAACAAAATGCTAGAGACTACGCTCTTAAGCTTCATATAAAATTCAGCACATAACCCATAAGGTCAAGGAGCCCTTGAGTTTGTCATCTCATCTATGCCTTCTCGATGTCCTGAATGGTGATTGGCTGAGCAAGATTTTTCTGCTCTTCTTCTGTTAGTTGCGGTAAGGACAGTTTTCCACACACGGGATCCCTCCTTCCGGGATCTTGGCTTTCGAAGAGCCGCGTGTAATGCGCCACAAATACTCTCAGGATATAACTTGGGTTCGTGCTGGTCACACCCTGATAATCGATCTCACCTATTTCGTTCCGGTGAGCATATCTCTTCTCGTCTGCTAATGCCCGTTTCGTCGGCTGCTCACCCATCAGATACTTTTCGGATCGAGCGCGGACAACGGCTCCGCGATAGCGCTCCTCATTCAGCTTTTCCAGCCGCTCCTTAACACTTTCTAAATCTTCATTAGCCATGCCGGACGTCTGACACTCCGTTCTTGTCAGCGATTGTAAATCGGCATTTAAGTTGCTTTCGGCACGGCATGCCTGGGTCGCTAAACTCGTCAAGCCCAACTTCGTGCCCGAAGTTTGCGGAACGCTCTAATTGGACTCTCACGACGCTGACGTCGCGCCGTGCGAGTTGTCAATCATTCGAACGCTCATTTCTTTGAGAGAGGCAGAATGTAGCAAAGTTCACCGAGGCGCGCGTGCGGCGCGTGAAGGGCGCGAGGAGCCCGCTGATTGAACGGCTTCGCCGGTGACGTAGCGCCCATTTGCCCCTACATCCTTACGCCAAGCTGAAATTAATGCTTTGCAGATTGTCACTTGGCGACCTGCTGACGCTCAAAATCCCTCCGAAGTTTGTGTAAAAAAGAAACCTCGTTTTGTCGAAGTTGTCGCGGACGTCAAAGTGACGTTTCCGAACTGTCGTGTACCGTGTGCGGACCTCCAAGAACGTTAGAGACGAGATCGAGACGAACGTTTGTTTCCCGCTCTTTTAATATGGCGTCTTTGCCCCCGACCCAGCGTTGCCAGACCTCTTTCAGTCTCTGGACACGACACCTTCCCTTCTAAGACCTATTGTCTATATCGTGCCGGTGCTCTCGAGATCCTTCCACTTCTGGTCACCAGGCCGTTATTGCTGCCAGACGAAGCTGGTGGTCCCTTGTCTGCGACCACGCTGGGTGTGGTGTTTCGTCCCGAAGTCTGCAGATGTCTGGTAGTGCGACGTAATGCACCATGTTCAGTCTGCACCAGGTATGACCGTGGCTCGTCGGTCTGCTGTAGCACCACTCCTTGGTGTGCGGCGCCCGCGTACATCCAGACTGCCGATCTAGGTGCCAGTTCAGCTCTGTCTCTTGCTCTGTGACGCTTGTTGTAGTGGCTTGCCTCTTTGGCTTTCACTACGTTGTGACGCTGCCTGTAGCGAGCAGTGTACTTCCAGTTGGGCATCAGAAGCTGCGGTGACACAGGAATTGTAGACTTCAGTCGTCGTCCCATCAACAGTCTTGCTGGTGAATAGCCCTCCTTCCCTGGCGTAGTCCTGTGAGCCAAAAGAGCCTGTGCAGGGTCCTCGGACTTCCTAAGCAGGTTCTTTGCGGTTTGGACGGCTCTTTCTGCCTCGCCATTGCTTTCGGGATAGTAGGGACTTGACGTTACGTATCGCACTCCCCACTTGTGTGTAAAGCACTTGAATTCGCTTGATGCAAACTGGGGTCCACCGTCGGAAAGAATGACCTCTGGGATTCCAAATCGTGCGAATATTTCACTCAGTGCCTCGATGACATCCTTTGACGTCGTCCTGTGGAGCTGCTTAAGCTCAAAGAACTTGGAGAAGTAGTCGATGACTACCAAGTAGTTCTTCCCATCCAACAGAAACCGATCCATACCGATCTCCTACCACGGACGTTCAAGCAGAGGTGTCTGAATTATAGGCTCCGCACCTGGTTGCCGGAACTTCTGGCAGGTAGGGCACATGTTGACGTAGTCGTGGATCTGTTGACTGATGCCTGGCCACCAAACCGAGTCCCTCGCCCTGGCTCGACATCTCACGATGCCCTGATGTCCACTGTGCAGGCGTTCGTGAATGTCTTGCCGCATTACAGGTGGAATAACCAGTCTGTTGTTTCTCATCAGGAGCCCTTGAACTGTGGTAAGTTCTGATGCCACGCTCCCGTACTTCCGTGCCTCTGGCGTCAAGTCTGTGGGCACCGGCCACTGGCTTTTGCAGTAGAGCATGATCCGTGCCGTGGTGACATCCTTACTCAGTTCGGACCTGAGTTTGCCGAGTAGTTCAGATGACGCAGGCAAGAGTTCCAGTGCTAAGAGCTCATACTCTTTAATATAGGGTTCCTCGTCTATGTGGCTTGCTTGGGATGTGTGGAGCTTCCGCGATAGTACGTCAGCGGTGTGCATCTCCTTGCCTGGTGTGTGAAATATTGTGAAGTCGTACTGCAGGACCCTCATCCGCAACCGTTGTAGACGTGGCGTCACCTCGTCTAGTCGTTTCGTTGAGAACAACGGTACCAGCGGTTTGTGGTCCGTTTCCACATGAAATCTCAATCCTAGTAGGTACATTCGGAAGTGTTCGCACGCCCATGTGAGAGCTAGCGCCTCGTTTTCTACTTGAGCGTATTTCTGTTCTGCTTCCGTCATGGCTCGAGAAGCGTAAGCCACAGGAAGTCTTTTCCCGTCTTGGTCTTCCTGTAGCAGTACGGACCCAAGCCCGTATGATGACGCATCTGATGAAAGGGTGATCTGCGCTTGAGGGTTATAGTAAGCGAGGACCGGAGTCATACTAAGTTCGGCCTTGATTTGTTGAAAGGCGCTCTCTTGTGGTTCCCCCCAATACCAACTTGCGTCGCTGTGTAGCAAGTCTCTCAGCGGCCTTGTCTTTTGTGCCATCATGGGAAGGAACTTCGCCAGATGGTTGACCATTCCTAGAAACGATCTTAGCTCCTTCAGGTTTTCAGGTGCTGGCATGTTGGTCACAGCTGCTGTCTTCTCTGGATCAGCTGTGACGCCTGTGCTGTCCAGGATGTGACCCAAGAACTTGACTTTGTTCTTTGCAAACTGACATTTGTTCTTGTTTAGGGTGACTCCTCCGTTGCGCAGACATTGGAGTACCTGCTCGAGGTTCCTGTCATGTTCCTGCCCGTCAGTTCCGAACACCAATATGTCGTCCACGTGACATACTTGACCTGGTATTCCCTCGAGAATTCGGAGCATCTCTTTCTGAAAGAATTCAGGTGCTGTTGAGATACCAAACGGCAGCCGTTGGAACTGGAAGCGTTCTACGGGCGTGATGAAGGTTGTCAGTTCCTTGGATTCAGGTGCCAAGGGAACCTGCCAGTAACCCGCGTTTGCGTCCAGCTTGCTGAAAACGCGCGCTCCAGTGAGCTTTGCCAAGTTCTCTTCGACTGTGGGCATGATGACGCGCTCCCGAATGACCTGGTTGTTGAGCTCTGTGTAGTCGACACAGATCCTCAGGCTGTCGTCTTTTTTCTTTGCAACCACCATAGGCGCACACCATTCCGTTGCGTGCTCAACCTGTTGGATCACTCCCAAATCCAGCATTCGCTGTATCTCCTGAGGCCCTCCCAATCCTTCCAAAAGCTGTCCGCTGACAGCTTTTGGAAGGATTGGGATAGGCACACGTCGAGGATATGTGATCGCAAAGGGCTTGGCATCAGGGTGAAGTGCGATCTTGTACGTCGTCTTCATTGTTCCCAGACGATCCTCCAGAAGCGACTCGTATTCCTTCGGACAATGGCTGCTGTTGCTGACCTCATGCAGTGCCGGAAGCACGTTGAGGGCTTGAATCGCTGGACGTCCCAGTAACGCACAGTGGAGACCTTCAGCAACAAAGATTTTCTGCTGGGTTGTCTTGTTATTCCACTGGATTGTCGAGATGAACTGTCCAAGGGTGGGGAGGTGTGCTCTTCCTGCCGTGAGAAGCTTGTCATTGGCCACCGTCAGGGTACCCTTGGCACGTTCATCGTATTCCGTGGCTGGAATCACCGTGACATCCGCACCGGTGTCGACCTTGAATGTCAGCGTCTTTTGTCCGATTCTGGCTCTTACCGTCCATGGTTGTCCGTTCGCTGAGTGTAGCACCTGTCCCACGAATAGCTCGTCCACAGCGGAGTTTCTTTGCCTTCCGTTATTGCTTGGGCGTAGGCCTGTTGGACGTTCTCTGTCGACGCACACCGCTTGAAAATGGCCAGTTTTCTTGCATCCATTTCATTTCTTCCCCGTTGCTGGGCATTGCGCCTTGCTATGTCTCAGAGTGCCGCCACACCATCTGCAGGACCAAGATGTTTCTGACGCTGTCTGTAGCTTTGAATGCTCGCGGTGCGGTGGACAATAACGGCCTCCTCGCTTATGAACTTCGTCGACGTCGGCACGCGCTGCCTCGTGACCACGCAGTTCGTGTTGTTGACGCTTAACTGTTTCAGAGTTCCGAGCTGCCGCAATCGCCCCTTGTAGAGTCAGTCGTGCGTCCAGTTGAAGCTTCTCACTCAGCTTCTTGTCTAGGCGCCCCACGACTAGCCGATCTCTGATCAGGTCTTCCCTGAGGCTTCCGTAGTCGCAGGTGTCTGCCATCCTGTGCAAGTCTGTTTTGAATGCTTCCGCTGTCTCGTGCGTTTCTTGTTTCCTCATGTTAAACTTTGCCCGTTCAAATATGACGTTCGTATGAGGAATGAAGTGCGCTTCAAACTTGTCTTTCACCGTATCGTAGACGTTTAGTTCGTCCGCTGACAGCTTCAGTGAAAATAGAACGTCCTCGGCCTCTCGTCCCATCGCGTAGAGAAATGTGTTCACCTGGGTCGTTTGGTCTCGTAGATGGAGCCCGGAGATGATGCGATAGCGTTCCCATCGTGCGATCCACCTCCTCCAGTCGTTTAGGTCTCTGAAGTCGAGCTTCTCCGGAGTTTCGACGGCGAACGGGTTGAAGAACGGAACACCGCCCGCTTGTGCCGCGCCATTGAAGAACGAGGCCTTGCCCGTTTGTGCCGCGGCGTTTCCCGCTTGAGAAGGCCCCGACTGGGGTTGTGCCATCGGAAACCGACTCCAGGCGTCCTCGAGTTTCGTGGTCTATCACGCCACCGCTGCCACCATGTCGTGTACCGTGTGCGGAACTCCAAGAAAGTTAGAGACGAGATCGAGACGAACGTTTGTTTCCCGCTCTTTTAATATGGCGTCTTTCCTCCCGACCCAGCGTTGCCAGACCTCTTTCAGTCTCTGGACACGACACGAACGTTGCGAGAGCCGTGGTTTGAGCTCGAGATCTTCGCTTCGGATCGAGGCGAAGTTAAACTTTGTCAACATGGCGGTGCCGTACGCTGCGGCCAAGCTTATCTTCCGCCATTGTCGGCGTCGCTACTGAGACCACCGGGGACGCCTTTCAAGCCCCCAACGACGACTTTCGGCGACCGTACCGGCTATCGAAAGCCGTTGTGCGTTGACTCTGCGACGAGCTTCTTTCGGCGCCCGGACTTCGTGGCGGCGGACAATCGCGTCTACCATGACCGTGGAACCACAAGTTCTCTACGCGCTGCGGTTCTTCGGAACCGGTAGCTTTCAAGGCATGGTGCCGACTGACGAGCACCTGTTAGTTAGTCTCCCACATGACTGTGAGCCGGGCTGTCAGAGTTTTTGCGGCTGCCATCGTTTTCTTTTTTTTTTTTCTGTAATATTCGAAGAGGTACTAATAAGCTGGTATACAATTCAGAATGTTGGGAAACAAACAAGAACCGGGGTAATTCTTGGGTAGGGTCGAGTCTTCCGGCAGCCGGCAGAATTATTTCCCCAAAATTCTACTTGCAGTCGTCACTCATTGGCGGTCAAATCAGTTCATCGAACGACGTGCCATCGACAGATCGTTTCATCGGCACGCGGTGTAATCACATGAAAGAGATTTTCTATCGTTAGAGGTACATACATTTGCACACCTTTATACATGTTAGTGGGGTGTCCCATAACTAACACCCTAATAGGTGTAGCGATGGATCTTATAAAATAAATGTAAACCTCATACCTTTAAAAATGTGTGATTTTTAAACACGTTTCTTAAAACGTGTGACAATGCACTACACCTTCCTATAAAGATGTAAAGCTACAAACTCTCGTCTCGTCAGGCTATACATTTAAGTGGGGTGTCCTATAACTAACACCCTAGTAAGTGTAGCAATAGACCTTATAAAAAAAATCTAAGCGTCACACCTTTAAAAATATGTCATTTTTTAAACACGTTTCTTAAAACGTGTGAGGATGCACTACACCTTTTTATAAAGATGGAAAACTACAACGCCCATTCTCGTCAGGCACGTAGCCAGGGGGGGGGGGGCATAAGGCCCCCCCCTCTCGAAATCTTCCATTTTGCTGGGGCCTCCTCTCTCCCCTCCCCCTCATAGAGCACTTTGTCATGGGCGCCCCCCCCCCCCCCCCCCTTAAACAAAATGCTGGCTACTTGCCTGCTTCTCGTCAAAGTGTAATTACCACAGTACATTTCTTTTTTGGGGTGTACACAGTGGCCCGGGACCCAATAATATGACTGAACAAATAAATTACACAAACGAGTCGCCGAAACAGCACGTTGCTTCTTGGCGAGTGTCGAGGTAATTTCGGCCGAAAACCGGCTTCAGTATTGGCCGGATATACGGTTTTGCGCCTCGTCCTGACATCCGGCAGGTATAGGTGTATCCATGGGCGTACCAACCGGGAAGGCAAGGGGGGCGCTTGCCCCCAGTTCTCAAAATGGGGGGGGGGTGGGGCAAGGCATGTGTTTTGCCCCCCCCCCCCCCCCCCTTAAACAGCCGCCGCTGGGCAGGGCAAACACTGGCCGGCGGCGCCCAAGGGCATCACCCCCCGACCCGCGGGGGTATATTTTTAAAGCGCAGGCGATACAAACCCTAGCAACAGCGCTCACACCGGATTGGCTGGTTCGTGGAGATAGGCGCTGCCGCCGTCATCATAGGCAGTGGTTACAATGCGAGTTTCCTGAGCGGTAGCGTAACTTAGTTGCAAGATGTCTGCCTCATACGTAGCAGACCCAGGTTCTATCGACGGTGTGGGCATCTTTTTTTTTTTTTCCTCGAACATTTTGTTTTGTTGAGGCATTTCGCGATATTTACGACATTTCTTTTTTACGATTAACACTTAAAAAAGAAATGTTGTCGACAAAACATCGTGGAACTAAATCGTATGGGACCCTATGGATGTGCATGGGGGACAGCGGGGCTTGGGTTGCCGGCTGCAAAGCGGTGTGTACGGGGGTAGAAGGGGGGGGGTGGTAAGTGGGTTAATAGATTTGTAATTAGTAGCCGCACATTCTCGCCGCGAAGCGGCGTAAACGCAGACGGGGGGAGGGGGGGGGGGCGGGTTATATACACGCGCTGTCGAATCCAAAATTTAAGTTCCCGCGCGTTGCTGAAAAGCCAATCCGGCGTGAGTGTCGTTGCTAGGGGGAGTGTCACCTGTGCCGTAAAAGTCACTGATGGACCGAATCTGCCGAACTTCAGATTCGGCAAAGTTCCGCACATGCCGAAATTTAGAAGGAAAGTTCGGCGAAAATTCGGCAAAAGTTCGGCAAATGTTTGCGCGCGCGCACGAACGCGACGGGGCGATGGATCGCAAATGGACGCCGCGCAGTCGCGCGGTTACCATCGTACTGCTTAGTACAACCAGCGGTTACGACGAGGTGTGGAGTAGGCGACACGGTAACTGTGCGTTTGTGAGCTTTCGCTAGTGTGGTTCTCTTCAATATTTTCTGCCTCAAGAACGGAAGATTGACCAATAATTTACGCAGTCCACTGCGCAAGTGACAAATGATGCGGTGCATTCTGGATAACGTGATTTTCATTTGACGTTTCCATTGATGAAACGAGCTAGTTGAAACATTGACTGACAACTGACAATTACACTCAGTGTGCGCACCCCACTGCCGTCAAACGGGGCAGATTCACGAGAGCTTGCCAGGATGTATGAAATGCAGGTGGCATCCTTGTCATAATGTGACATTTGTTTTCCCCCTTCTTTTCTTTCCATTTTACGCACTTTCTGTAGTGTGTTTATTCTGTACATGTATACATCGGTTTTGTTTTTTCACATGTGGTGGCGGGCTGGCAGGCACTCTGCGTAAGGGTTTTCACCTGTCTGCCTTGCCCGGGCCGCACACCACCACATGGGCCCCTTCCAGTTTGTATTTGATACCGATACCGATGCGATGCTCCAGCTTTTTTTTAATACTTTTCTTGATGCTACTGCGATGCTTAACATTTCTGTTCATAATACTTCACTTCATGTCACTTCAACATAGGTTCTGTCCCACAAGCCCTCGATGGCTTTGACGAACCTGCATTAATTTCGATGGTATAATAATAATTATAATAGCCACACGAATCCCATAAACTATTCACTGTTCAGAAGCAAAAAATCCAAGAACGCTAGAAAGTTCTGGTACTTGGTTGCTCGGTATTCTTTGGGCTCTAAAGGACACTTATTTTGTTATTTACCGTTACTATTGTTGCATGTGCACCAATAAACACAATGTACAAAAAATATGGTATCCTTGCAACAGATGGTTCCAAATTAAATTGCTGGATCACAGCTCTGGTGAAAAGAAGAAACAGCTGGCAGCAATGCGTCAACAAACATATGCATAGCAGTTATCTAGAAAGCCGGAGTATGAAACATATATCTCATATCTGAAGGCTGCACAACAAACGAAACATGAAGGAAAGAGCAGCTGTTACAAAAACAATTCTTGTTTACTTAACAGCTGTTTAAAAATACCCAAAATATCTGGGTTTACCCAAAAACAAAGGACGCTATTTATACTATGCAGTTGATCAGAGTTGGTCTGGAAATGAACAAACAGGGTCTCTGTCAATAATCTAGGTATTTGTTATCATGAGTTGATATGTTAACATGATCAGTTTTTCAGAATATTTTCCGTCACGAAATTCGCGAAAATGAGCTGCTTGTGAAAATAAGGCCGTTTATAGTATGCAGTGAATTAGAGTTGGTCTGGAAATGGTGAAACAGGGTCTCTGTCAATAATCTAGTTTGTTTCAGTTGGTGACTGCATGAAAATACAGGAGTATTTAAAGGAATCTACCGGAGTGTGGCATTCAATAATAATTTTTTAGTTTTTGTTCTTTTTGATAAAGTTATTTATTCTGTCATGTAGTTCTATGATACCATCAACAAAAAAGGAAAACTTACACCAGCTCGCGTGCGCCCTCACTGCGTTTTCGTTAAACAATGACACGCACACTGACAACGCCGTGTGCAACATCGCGATATTTAAGTTTCAGAACGTGCGCTGTTGTCAGTAAGCAGTTCTGCTCTCGTACAAGAAATTGGTAGTACGGTGCCTGGGGGAACGTGTCTGCGACTGGTGTGTTTACCGGGTCCAAAAAACTGGTCCCTCGATTTCCGCCTGAGGAAGTCATAGAAGTGTCATGCTCTCGCCGGTCTCGAGCCTGGCGGCGTCCCAATAGTTGTGGTGTATGTGTAAGACGCCTGTTCTGTCGCAGATCGCTCTGCAATGCGGCAGTCCACGGGAGCTAAAGCAGCCGGAAGCTGGGACGCCTGAAACGCCGTAACGACAGCGACACTCGCGTTCGCCTGTGGTTTTCGCCAGCATTTCTACGACCAACCGCCAGGATCGCGACATGCAACAGCATGACACTCCGGCTTCTGTGACGCCATTTGTTGCCACCTTTGGAGCACTTTTGATGTATGGGCGGGATAAGACGCTAAACACAACAGTCGGAGACGCGCTCCAGGCACCATAATTGGTAGTAAGAAACATCTAGTAAGGTTTACAGCGCTAATTACTAAAATTCGTGAACTAAAACAGCACTCGAGAACATCGTGGGTCAAAAGACTTTTTTGTTGTTGCTTTATTTGTTCCGACAAAACAGTATCCACACATGCGAATTTTGTGTGAACTGCATTCACTGAGATCTTGTAAAATGCGCTGTGTGACCCTTCGCGTTTCTCGCTTAGTTCTTCTACTCTCATGTTAGACCAGTCTTATTCGTTACGATGCAACAATAGGATACTCTGGACTGGCCACGCCCCGCGTTTCAGAAATTTTATGTGACAATAATATTATTGTCATTATTGTTTTCTTCTTAATATTATCACTATTATACTGACATTACAGCAGGAAATGTGTTTATTGTGCGCAAGTGAAGACAGGACCATTAGTATTCCTGCTGGAGCACGCTACCGGGCCATAAACATCTAAACGACGTCCTTACGGTCCAGAAGCCAGTCCACGCCATCCCAAAGCCTTGGCACAGAAGTGCCCTCCATTTCCTTAAAGAACCTTTCCTCCAGTCGCCGTGACTGTTCTACCGAAACGTAATTCCGCCAGTCTCCAACAACGCCCTTCCTCACGAACTGTGCTTCCCAATCCTTTTTCATCTTTGCCACGCTCGTGCCATCAACTACAACCGTCATTTTTGCTTCGTCTTCCGCAAGGTCCTTAGCGAGTTGGTTGTCCAAAAAACCAGCGATCTTCAGCACCGATTTCTTTGTGTCAGCATGGATCGACTCGTAGGTTAGAAACAGCACGTTAGGCTCGTCTTTCTTTACAAACCAAGATAGTAGGTTCTCATAGTAGCTGCGGCAGTCCGTGAGGCCCTCGACGAAAAGCTCAAAATACTCTTCAAAAGTTCCATCTTGGAAACAATAACCGGGAATTGCCTTCGTGTGATGGTAAAAAGACACGCAACAGTCTTTAGGGTTCCTGGCCACGTATATGAACTTAGTGGAAGGCGAGAAAGTTGTCAAGTGAAAGGGCAGGTGAGTGTAGATGACTCGCGGTCTCTGGGCCTCGAGAATGCCTTCTAGACCGTTCATCTCAAGGAAGCTCCATCCCGGCGTGACACCCTTGCAGACTCGGAAGCACGCCTTGACGATTTCCAGCACACAGTGAGTACCGCCCTTGGGGAAGGTGACCAGGATGGTGTCGCTTTCCTCCGGCTGGTAGCGCAGGCCGCTCCGGTAGACCTCTTCTGAGAAGGATCCCGGCAAGCGGTGACCATCGATGATCTGGGCGGCGGGTCGGTCTCTCTCCCTCATCCTCTGGGACCGAAAGCAGACGGCGTTGAACTGTCAGTCTGAACCCCTGTCGGCGAATACGTTAATTGCCTCGAAAATAAACTCCTGACTTCTTACACCGCCTGCTAGTTGTGCGAGCAGACACGCGAAACACCCCGTCTTTCGTCGTCTGCAATGCCGTAGAACGCGACCATGAAAGCGACATACTAGCGTACTAGCGTTTCATCGTGCACGAGCCACGGCCTGCACTGGTTCGTCGATTCTCTAGGGGAGTTTGTTCCGAACACCTTTAGCGTGCTTGTCTGAGAGGTGTGTTAAGCCCAATTATTGGGGCTTTGTCACCGGATAAAAATGTCAATGCGCTGAGCGAGGTGGTACATAATTATTGGAATTACGAGCCGAACAAAAAAAAAACAATATGAAAACAACAACAACAAAAAATTATAATCCACACTACTGGACAAGCAACAATTTGATGCCGCTTCTTCGTCCATCTCATTTAGCTACAAAAATAAGGTGCCTTTTTGTATTTTCTTATTCATTATCCTCTTCAAAATCGCGTTCTTTCGGACCCTCGGAAGAAGGTGATTTCCTTGGGACGCACTTTTGACGACTACCTTTCAGTTCTTTGAGAGTAAAACAGGAAACATCAACGATGCGTTGCGAACTTGGTCACGAGGTGTATCTCAGACTGTATTTTGAGCTTCAGTAAAACCTGATGTGTAAATGCCGTGTGTATTTACATTCGGGAGGTGTTCCTCAACAAAGTTAGGTACCCTGTAAGGTTCTCCCACCCCTCGTCGCTCAAGCAACGCCAAGAAACTCGTTCCTTCATGAGGCTTCCCTCTTCTTTTTTTGGAAAGTCGCTGGTTCTTCAGGTTGCAATCGAACGTGTTCCGTTATTTATAGTAAATCACTCACTTAATTTTTTTTTGAATGTGAGGTAGTAAAGTTAAAAGTTGAGGTGGTAAAGGCTGTTTGTTTTTCTCGAATTCGTTTTTGAGACTGCCACTGCGTGGAAAAAAAAATCCAACGCCTGTCTTGTAGGTTATGAATGCCAAGGAGTAATTCCAAGAGGTATTTAGTGTAAGTACGAACCAGGTTGCATCGCCCCTTTCACAATGAACCAGAAGCTCCTTTCGCACCTTCATTGTCACCAATTACTGTTCCTCCGCGAGGCACAAATAGTGCGCTGCGCAGGCGCACAAAGCGTAGAGGCAGCATTACTCGTTACGGCTTCTGCATTTCTAGCATGGTTGTTCCGCGGAGCGATATATTTTCGTGGATGGCACGCGGTGGTGTTCATTTGGCTTATTCTTAACATGTACCTGACTGAAATTGCCCCGTTGAATTAGGGTACGTAAAGAAAAAGAACAGGTGAGGGATTGTACAGAGTTGAGGCAAGGTCGCCATATCTAAAAGGCAGACCGAGTAAAGTGTATGGGGATTCACAGAGTTCAATTTGCCTTCTTATAACTAGATAACTTCAAAACAGGACATAGTGGTGAGACTGTCACTTCGAAAACCATTATAACACAGAATGTGGTTTGCTAGGTGATTCCGATGGGAAGTCGTAATGAACGAGCGTCATAACGAGCGTCACTGAATATAAATAAATAACGATTCGTCAAATTGACCGTCCCGAACGAGTGACACGCAGGGACCGTTACGCACTTTAAAGTTTCATATAAAGGAAATGTACGAAGTTTGAGCCCCGGCTGGGCTTTAACCTGGGTCAAGCCCAGCCGGGGCTTGACCCAGCTGCCAAACTAGCTACTAAACTATTAACAAATCTTTTTTTTTTCCTGCAAAACATTTCTTTACAATGCATACACAATTATTCACAATATGTATATAATCCGGCACGACAATGGGATAACTTATATAACTAGCATGTACAAGCTACATAAACAGCCAGACACCACCGACAATCATGCCGTTCTTACCTTAACGAGGCTTGTCTTAAAACTCACTACATTTCAATTTAATATTGAATACTTTAGACAATTTAGTGAACCCGAGACGGGCACCAAGATGGCGCGCAGTTATGCCAAGATAATTATGGGAAAACTAAAGACAGAATATGTTTTAGATGACGCTTAAATCCAGAAATGTAAGCAAGATTTTTAGATGATATTTTGCCATTATGGAGACACCGAGGCGAAGCTGCTGAAATTTAAAAATCATTATATTACTTGTCATCCGAACATTCGTTTTACCCGCACTACTATCAAACCGATATTGACTTCTTGGACGTCCATGTAAAAATAGAAGACTGAAAACTCTTAGCAAAGTTGAACCGTAGACCAACCGACCGTCAAGAATAGCTACATTACCAAAGCAATCATCCACGTCATTGTAAAAACCGCATATCCTATACCCAAGTCAATTGTTTTAAACTTATTTGCTCGAACTAAGAAGATTTTGAAGCTAGACGCAAAAATCTAAAGACCGTATTAGAAATACAAAATTATCCACCAAGTGTAATTGACGATGCAGTTCAGGGCCCGTTTGCTTGAAGCGCTAACCGCGGCTAATGTTAGCCGCAGTAGCTAGGAGAGGGATTTTGAAATATGGTGACTGGCTCGGTAGGGATGCGGGGAAACATGGCGGTGCCCCGGTGAGTGAGCGCCGCTCGCTTTGGAACTAATATGTCGTTGTAGCTGCAATATCGGGCGCGTTAGTCAGCAACGAATGGTGCAGGAGGGTTTCGCTTTGCCTTACCTCACTTAACTTGCAAAGCATGAGCAATGACCTCGCCGCATTTTTTAGATAGTCTTTCGATTCTGGCCATTCGTAAGCCTAAATGAACGCAATAATTGTCGGCATGGCAACGTCTTTGGAAAGGCAACGTCTTTGGATTGTCGCCATGGCAACGTCCTTGACACAATCGGCCGGGGGTGTGTTCCAAAATTTACTCGATCTGACTCCGGAGTAAAGTTTTCGTACCGTGGCGTTCCAAAACTTACCCGAGCTTACTCGATGACGTCAGAACTCGCGTTCCAGAAGCGGGTTGTTTGCTCCGGAGTAATTACTCACGCTACCCTCCTCGATTGGGAGGTAACGTCGGATCAAATCGAGTAAATACGTCACGTGATCTGCTCGTCGTCTGCTTTCTGCGCCGACAGCCGTGAAAGCTCGCTTGCTCCGTTGGTTTTGGTGGCGGACCTTGGAAATGACTAAGAATATGTGCAGCATGTGTGGTTACTGCGATTCGCCGTTTTCAACGCACAAATTGACTGCATTACATCCAGACCGTGCACCTTCCCCGGGAAGTTATACTTGGTAAACAGGAGCTTCTCCGCATTCTCGTCCTGGGCGTTGGAGGGAATGCTGTATTCTCACGTTCAAGGCTGAAAATGTTTGAACGCAGTAAATGATAAGGTAGTATTTTTGTTTCTTTCCAGAGTGTGGGTAATGAGAGGATAACGCTTGTAAAGCTGTAAAGACTTCGATGATTGTATTGTAATCATATTCGCGTCAAAGCGAACGTCAGTTTCATGTCATTTTTGACAAAGCACCCTCGTGCACCGTGTGGAATCAATTTCTCCAAAACAAAATTGGTACAAATTACAATGCGTGGAATATATGCATTTAGGGCGATCGCGCTGATTAATAAAAACACATTTTTTGATATCTAACTGTAAGGAGTAAGTAATTTTTATCTCAATATACAGCTCAAAAGGAAGGTGAGTAAAAAGAGCTAATGGATCCACCGAAAAAAAAAAAAACGCGTCGTCATTAATATTATTGTCTTTTCGAGTGCTTTCTTTATGATCAAAAGGATCGTCTGCTATTTTCTGCCACCGCTGCTGTGTTTTCTTTTCGGCGTAGCCTAAGACGAAGCCAATCCGCGTAGTATCCAGGTTATTATCCCGGCCGTTCCAAAATCGAGTTGCGGATCGTTTACTCGCGATGTCACGTGGTATTTACATCTGACGTAGGAGGCAGGTTACTCGGGTAAAATTTGGAACATAGCCCGGGTATACACCTTTCCAAAAAACACTCGACCCCAGGGGCAACAAACCGTATTCGAGCCCAGTCACTGAGTTTGAGGCTAGACTCTCACCGGCGTCCCTCCTAACCCTAACCGAGTGGTCTATGATTTCAATAGGCGCAGCCTGCGTAGGCGCAGTTTCAAACGCTGCTGGCGGCTAAATTCTCCTCTTTTTCCGCTATATTTTGTGTTTCATGGTACATGTATTTTCCCGTGGACATTCAGATAGCATTGTGCCACATTTAAAAAAGCAAAAAAAAAAACTGTAATTTTTTTTGTTGGGTACACTGTTAGCAAGTCCCGTGTATTTGGTGAATATTTGGGGTGAAAAACACGCTATTTACACAAATTACCATAAATTTACACGTTGAGTAACGGATAATTCGTTCAAAAATCATGCGAGGTTGTAAAAAACGTGTTTTCGTTCGGTCATACACGCATAACCGTGTAGCCGACCTCGAAAACACGCACCACCGCCGGCGACGACCGCAGCATTGCCGGCTACCGAAGCACCGGAACGCTTGGGGACACACCTAGAAAGGACCGTGGAGTCAAATTCCGCGGAAAGGAACATGTCTCGGAGACAGATAAGCACCAAAAGCAATTACGCCATGTCGGGAGACGGGGCGAACCCCGCGCTTACCGTGCGTGCTGGCTGCAATTGTTTGTGGTCGACAATGGCAATACGGCTTCCCTTATGTCGCCCTTGTTTGTATTTATATTAGGGGTCTTGATAATTGTTTCTCACACACCAAAAATAAAGTTAGGCGTATAATTACTCGTTCTAAACAGTTACAATGGCTATAAAAAGCGTGCCCTTGATCTGAACACGCGACATTGCAGTTGGTTTCGTTTTGGCTTCAACCCTTCCAACTGCAAGCGAAGGTGCCGCCGCTTCCCATGCATCCTCCTCAGAATTTACGGCGCTCCGTGGTGTCCAGTGTTGCTGCATCTGTAGGTCATCTTTAAGTTAGAGCTGACAGAGAAAATTTGGCCACGGCGTAACGCCGATGTAAGCTGGAAGCTAGAACCGGTTTGCTTTCGTTGTTTTTTATTTGGTCGGAGAAAATCTGGCAACAACGCACGTTTAACATGGCGCCGGTATTCTTTTGGTTGGGCAAGAAGGTTGGAAGGTGCTCGGCTTGCGAGCACATGTAGCGAAGACGTGACCGGAGACGGTGCCCCTGTGATGTTCCCGGACGACGGAAAGCATCATTCGCAATCGTCGTGTGTGTTTTGAAAGCGAAGGGTGTCACCGGGTCCACGAGTGCGCAGCCACAAGCCAAAGGTCACGACAGCGCTACGTTTACTTCGGCGATCTCGTTCTGTTTGGTGCAACGCGGCGATGCGACAAAGAGCTGAAGTGTCCGTGATGTGTGGTGCGGTGCTTGGAGGTAGAAAGCCACACTAACACGGAGCGCGAATTGGTTGCTGTGGGTTTAGTCCGTCGTAATCAGCTGATCCGGTCCAGGTGGTCCGGGAGGACGCAGCGAGCGTTTTTAAAAGTAAATCTTCCCTCGGTCTGTTTCAAAATGTGGAAGTATACCGACGCATACCGTGAGTAAAAAGCTGTGGGCGTTTTCGACAAAATTACGTCGTTTAAATTGAACAATGGACTCCGGATTGTTGTCCTAGATCTGCCGTTTTTATGCTTCGTGTTGGACTGCGTTTGCACAGCGACGCACACAGCTCGAGTAGATGACTCGGTCCTGCAAACGACCGGTAACAGAATTTCAGGGAAACTTAAGTCACCACTGATATTTTCCTTTAAATCTCGTACGAGTTTGTTGCGCTCATCATGCGGTGTGAATAAATTGGGGCAAGATTTCCTACCTGCCCACAGATGCATGAACTGAGACCATTTTTTTTGCGTGGTGAACATAGTGCTTTTTCTTTGTTTTGGAAAGGCGCTGGTGCATTTACTATGGTACAATCACTTGAGAGTTGAGAAATTGGAGAGAGCGAGCAAGCTTTCCCAACTTTGTCTGTTTTCTATGGCACTGCCCTGTTTCAGTTTCAGTAGGCATATCTAAAAGCGGGTACAAACTGCTCTAAAGCAGGTAAAAAACAGAAGAAGCTTAGGACGGTGCGGACTCCGTGTTTCGCGCTTTTCGTAAGGTGACTGGGTAAATGCTTTTGCGAGGTATGCGGAGTATGCAGGCGATTTTGTTATGCCTCTCGGTTGCGTCTCTCCAGTAAAACGAATAAGATGATCTACAAAGGCGCAATCACAAGCCAAGATTTACGATAGCAGTGCGTTTGCTTCCGTGGTCCGTGTAGTTGTATTTTACTCTGCTCTCTGCAACACCGTGCCATGACGAAGAGCTGGAACGGTCACGGTTTGTGCTGGCCTCCCCGTTGACAGAAACCCGCATCGCCCGCGTCGGCACCGAGTGCGCTTGGGCTGTTGATGCTCACAATCCACGAATGCTTTCATCCGTGGCTTGTCGCCAGCTGATCCTGCTGCTAAACGGTGAGGAAGCGGCGAGAGTGACCTCTGAAGTGAATGTAGATCCTCGTTCATTCAGTTATCCGGTGTCAAAGTGTGGAAGATGTCCAACGTGTACTGAGGGCGGGAACTACGAGCGTTTTGCCTTGCTTTTATAACCGGAACCAGAGCAACGAGATAACTACCTTGCGTACTTAAAAATGACGGAAGCAAAACGTTTCAACAGGTGGAATACGTCACCGGGGATGTAGGCGAGACGGTGTACACTGTTTAAACGCTTGCAGTATCCACGAGAGGTACCAGGAAAGCGACGTCAGCAGAGAAGGAGCTCGCCATTCAGCATAATGCAGTGCTACGGGCCCGTGTATATTCAAAGTTCGGAATGGTAACAGCGTGGCAGTGTAAAAAAAAAAAAAAAAAAAAAGACGCATTAGCGCCCCGCACCAGTGATCACGAATAACACCGGCCACGAACTCCCGAGCCCCACCGCTCCACTCAACACCGACAAGACAGACGACAACAAACTGCATCAACACGACCCAAAAGTGAAGGCGTCTGCTCCTGTACTGCAACTAGCGGAAGTGAAGTGTTGAGCACATGTCCTTCACAAGAATATATAAAAAAATGCTGTGCGCAAGCATCATTTCCGTTTATTATTAATTATATAATGATAAAATCTTAATAATTAAAAAAAATCTGATTCAAGCTAGTCGGACTGCTCATAACACTGGTCTAGCATAAAAATAACAAAAATTTGAATTTCTTCATGACCGGTTTAGGATTTATTGTCAATACATCGTTATCTTTCGCAACGGACTAACATTATAGATTTTGCCTCCATACTTTTTAAATGCAAAGGGTTCTTACATACGGCTGTCCATTGCGCCGTGTTTTGTGTCTTCTTCTATAAATCTGTAAAGGTCAGCGACTAAATAGCTCACCCGCACATGCCAAGCTTATATACGCCGCGGAGAGAGAAGCATGTTAAGTAGGAAGTGTCGGGCGCAGTGTCGGGTGTTGTGTTTGTGTATATGTCGGTGGTGTGTAATGCGTGGTATTGGCGTTGTGCGTGATGTATGTAGGGGTTGTGTCTACTTGTGATCGGTCGTAGGCTCGTAACATATTAACAAACTTTTTTTTATAGACTGCTAGAAATCCCGCTAGGTGGCGGAAGTTACCGCCCGATTTCAAATAGTTTGCTCGAGTTATTTGTCCATTTAAGTTCGCTTTTCTGTCTAGCGGCTCGATCGTAGCTACCGTAGCTACCGACGCCGCCGACCGCCGACGACGCACGTACGTATTTTTGCGCGTAGCTACGTCCGCCGCTTGGAGGCTGTTTAGTGTGTATAAAAGACATCGAAGGAGAACAAACGCCGTCCTGTGTGCTTTCAATTCAGCCGAAAGGCGCGCGGCTTGCTGGGCTCGTCCCTCGCCTGTTCTCGGCTGCTGGCCGCCATGTTTTATGAGCACGCTCAGCCAACACGCTGAACCGTGCTTAGCGGAAGAAAAACACGGTGTATCGTGTTAAGTTTACACAGCACCTCATGTGCAGACGAAAAACACAGATGGCTGCGTGTAAAACGAACACGAGTCGACGTGTCCGCTATGGGACAACGGTTTACACGTCTGGGCGTGTTATTTTTGCTAACAGTGTACGCGCGCGACAGAACGTATAGTTCTACTTATTTGTGTTTTTTTCTTACGATAAGTTTTGACGGCGCCGCGGGATTCGCCGCATGTGAAACGACAAAGCACTTTGCTGACAAAAATATATTACAACAGAAGAGGGCCGAAAGGCATGCATTTCTCACGTTCACAAATAACGTGTTTACCGATGGACAGGAACATTCGAACAATATATCGTACGTACCACACGATGCAGCGTTATCCGAAAAGAATTTATTAGAGAAAGATCTCAAATCACACAGACACTGTCGACGACAGTCACATCTTGGTGATCGGACGGAATCCGAGATGACTTCGTTTTGGGGCACGTTTTGGGGAGAGCTTCCTTTTTTCACAACCGCACCAAGGCAAAGAAGAAACGAACGCGACTGACTCGTTTCTCACCCCAACGCGGACAACTATTTTTGAAGATGACTGAGGATTCTACGCGAATTATCTGTAGAGGGGGGAGAACAATGTTCGCAAAATCACGTCGAGGGTCGTTCGACGTCTTTCACCTGCTTCATTTCCCGCGAATGTCGAGCAGAAAAGTTTGAATGGCAGGCACTTACCAGCCTTATTTCTCACAATGGAAGATAACAAAAAGGGTGCGCGGCACGCATAAAAAAAAATTAAGTGGAAACTTTCAAGGGGGGCGAAAAAACGTCGAATGCAAAACCGCAAAAACGTAGGTAGAGAACCGCGCTGAGCGGGTCTTCGCAGTCCCAGAGGTTGGCAGAAAATTTCTAGCTGATAGAGGGCGCTAGAGTCGCACCAGCCGCATCAGCATCAGCAACATGGCGGCGGCCTTGGAGCGTTTTTGAAAAGGTGTATAGATAGCACACAAAAGCAGACAGCGTCCCAATAGACCTTTTTCTCAATTTCCCACGCACCGAGAAGAATGCTGGAAGTGTCATTCTACGGTCTGCGCGCGCTGGCCTTCCTCTTATAGAAGATTCGAAGTAAATAATCATAATAAGGCTTTGACGAACGCGCGTGCAAGGCAAAATTTGTTTTACACTTTTTGCTTTAGGACAATTACTACTGCAGACGCCAGCACGTGCAAGACGTGTAACTACACTCGTAGCATGCATCTCGGTGCGTGGGAAATTGAGAAAAAGGTCTATTGGGACGCTGTCTGCTTTTGTGTGCTATCAATACACGGCCGATTGAGTCAAGGCAATTCACTTGGCGAGGTCATTGCTCATGCTTTGCGATTCAAGTGAGGTAAGGCAAAGCCAAAGCCTCCTGTAGCATTCGTGGCTGACTAAGGCGCCCGATATTGCAGCTAGGATATATTAGTTTTAAAGCGAACGGCGCTCACTCACCGGGGCATCGCCATGTTTCCCCGCATCCCTACGAGTCAGTCACGTGCGACAAGCAACGCACGAATTTATGCCTGACGTATAGAATGAATTATTCTAGTGTTAATGGCATCCTAAGAAGGCACTACACCATTATATAAAAAAAACAATCGTCTTAAACGAGCTTTTCCATCCGCTCCTGGTGTAATACATAAATGATCACACAACCTTAGAAATGCACTTGTAACCTCCCGGCTAAATCAATCGCTCACACATAACGAGTGGACGCCCTGCATAAAATCACAGTGTCCAGTCTGTAAACATATGCAACAAACGATCACGGCTAGCAACACTCATTCGCAGCTTTCGATGAAAATTAAAGGACATTCGACATGTCACCTGTCGAATGTCATCTATTTACTTGAGCGTAAGGTACGTAATATGCAATATGTGGGACACACTAAACCAGCCTTTAGAAATCTGTTTTCGCTCGCTTTCGACACTTCGCTGCACTGTGACACTCACGCGTAAAAAGATATTCATGTAGCCTAGTGTCGCCAAATTTGGTAAAGCGTGGGCATGTTATGGCTCTACTAGGCGCGCTTCGGCGTTCCTTCAAATAGGTTACTTATTTTTTTCTTCTTTTTTTTTGGGGGGGGGGGGGGGGGGGGTACGTGCAGGGCGGCACCCAGGAAAACCGAAATACTCCCCCCCCCCCCCCCTCCTTCCCTCTCTAAAACCTCCGGAGCGTCTGCTTTTGTGCAAATCACGTCCGAGAGACAATCCCTGCAAGCTACGGTGAATTGCAAGACCAAAATAACGTTTATCGACATTAAAACACAGTTTTTGCTGTAACACTGCGCATAGATAAACGTCATGCTCGGTGTCACGGCGCAGTTTATTTCTTGAATACGTCTACATGCTAGTAGAGTCTTGTTAAAATAGATGCTTAAAATTTCTTAGAGTGATACGTCCACAACATGTACCTCGTTTCGAGTGTAACTAACAAGGCAGTGAAGTTAAGAAGAGCCGCGTGAACGCTCGCTGACGTGACTTGGGGGCATAAGTGCATTCAAGTGTACGAGAAAACTCACCGTGTATAGTCTCAGGAAGGACTTTAAAAAAGCAGCGGCGGTGACCGATATTCGAATGAAACGACCTCTCTACTGGCCTTCCTGCCTCGACCGCACACACAACGTCAAGACGCTCTTCAGTGTTTATACCCTGCTTTAAACGGAAGCAGCGACAAGCGAATAACGAAGCCCGAGCTGTTCAAACAAAACAGGTTTTATCGCTGCAAGTGTGCTTTCGCGCGTGCTAAAATTGAGCGCCCGTGCAAAAAGCGAATCAAGTCTCTCTGTCCGTGGGAAGCGAGGGCGTCGCGGGCGATTAACTTTCCCCTGCTTATCTGCTAAGCGGCATTGCAGCAACGAGCGACGCCGGTATCTGCAACTCCAGAGGAGGCGACGCCTCCCTGCGCCAAAGACCGGACTTTTAAAAGCTGGTACACATATTTGGCGTTTGAGCGTGCTCAACTGGGTAGCGTTTCCATGCAAATGCTTAAGGGTGAACTAAAGAGGGTTTTGAAAAAGATTGCTTTTGTAGGTATACTGCTCAGTCTGTGTTAGTTAATAAATATACTTAGTTCTGGATAACAAAGCTGACTATTAAACATGTGGCATTATAAATAGGCGAGGACTATTTTTCGCTTTGTAGGCAACTCCCTGGCCCTCCCTTTTTGCGAAAATTAGAGTAATGAGAACACTCAATTTTATACAGATGGCGAGAGTGTTTTTTTATAGTACTTTTCGGATATGCTTTGGTTTATATTTGTACAAACACGTGAATTTCTTTTGATCTAGGAAGAGTAACACTGCCACTATCGTTCTGAAAAAAAGCGACCTCTGTTTTCTCCTCGCTTGCCTCCGCCCAGAGACGTGTCGCCTTGTCTGCCGTCGTCTCCTTCATGGGGAGCGTGTTGCCTTCCGCACAGTTAACCAAGATCATCCGATTGACCCGATCATATTCCCCTGCAGACATGACGTACACAATTGTGTGCGCTAATTTTCTACTTTTATTTGCACCTTCATACCAGTGTGCTTCTCTCGGGACACACCGTACACGATTGTGCATGCCTTGACCACTGGTGAGTTGCTCCATCTCACGGAAACTATACAAAACACACCGAGAAACGCAGATTGCAAGATGGACGCCTACACCTTTTACTGAGAGCTCCGTTAGTAGTCTACAAAAATAGTTTTTTTTCTTTTTGCATGTCTTCGCACTAGGTGTAAGAGACGTTGAGGCGTTCCTAAAGAGTTGCAGAGTAACTTATGATACTTAATAGACATCGGGGCAAGGAATTGATTTTGAAATTGAAGGTTCAGTTAGCGCGTTCACGTTTGTGTACAACGTGCCGCAATGAGAACAAATGCCGTATATTCTTTTTCGTTAGTAGGCTTTGCACGAAAGCTCCACACTGGCTTAGGAAATCAAGAAATATTTTTTTTTAAACTTCTACAGCTAGGCAATCATGCGAGAAATGGGACGAGGATGGACAATGATTCGGCACAAAGGCTACAGGTGAAAATCTCGGATGGGAACACGTCCGATATCGGCCTGGCAGACGATTAAGACGCCGAGCCCCCCCCCCCCCCCGCAATCCGTGAGTAGTACCCTTTCTCTGTATTCTGTTTCCATTCAATGTGGTGAGTTTTAATATAACTTAATTTGTCAATCAATCAGACGGACACCCCTAGCGGTGAGCCATGTCCTTCGGCAGCAGTGCAAAGGCCCCCACATCCTGAAAACGACGACGATGAAGAAGTAGGCGATACGAGCACCAAGCAAAAAACTCGAACTGTTTGGATGGTGAAGGACTTCGAGCCACCTGACGTCTGGTCTGAGTGGAACCAGCGTCGGCTAGAGGAAGTGGCTGAACCTGTAGAATACTTTTCTAGGTGTTTTCTTGACCAATTGTTTGTGGAGATTGCGCGGTGTACCAACATCTACGTACTAGAGACAACCGGAGCCATTTTTGCAACTACTTTAGAAGAGATCAAGCCATCTTTTGAAATGCTAATGATAATGGGAACGCTGAAGTTTTCACGAATCAGATCGTACTGGCAACCAGTGACCCAAATTCCTGTTGTCTCAGAGGTGATGAGCGTAAACCGATTTTTTTAAGCTGCACTCAGTCCTGCACATCACAGAGTCGTCGTCACTGCGCTCGCCGAATGACAAGTTCTGGAAGGTGAGGCCACTGCTTGATGCAATCGAAGAGCGGTATCTGACGCTGCCACCGTGTGAAAGAAATAGCATCGATGAGCAAATTGTGCCCTTTACGGGCAGAGTGGCTGCCAAACAGTTTGTAAGAAACAAACCTAACCCAGAAGGAGTTAAGGTGTTTATCCGTTGCAGCTCGGAATGCATGGCCTACGATTTTGAGTTGTATCAGGGAAAGGGCACTGGGGGGGGGGGGGGGGGGGGGCACTTCTCAGGAACACAAGAACCTCGGCCTAGATGGCTCTATTGTAATGAGGTTGGTTGAGCACATACCAAAGTTCAGCAACTTCAAGTGTTATTTCGATAACTACTTCACGTCGGTGCCTCTTCTTTGAGAGTTGAAGGAAGTTGGTATTCGGGCCGTTGGGACCATCCGCGCCAACAGACTGCAGGGCTGTGTCCTGAAATCCAAGAAAGAGTTGTCGCGTAAAGACAGAAAAAGCTTAGACCACGAGGTTACGGGAGAAGGTGACGTCACGCTTGGGAGGTGGCAAGACAGCGGGAACGTCAGCATTGCTTCGACTTACGTTGGGGTCGACAACATGTTCACGGTAAGAAGATGGAGCGAAGCCACTAAGCAGCATGTAGACATCGCTTGTCAAGCGGCCATCAAGAAATACAACGCCTTCATGGGCGGTGTAAACAAGATGGGTTACTTGCTTTCACTGTACCCGCTCAGACAACGGACGAAGAAATAGACAGTGTGAGTCATGTCTCATTTTGTTTCATTCGGTATCATAAACAGCTGGCTCGAGTATCTCGAGGATGTCAGAAAAACTGCGTGCCACGGAAGAGCGTCCTTGACCTGCTGGGCTTGCAGAATGAGGTTGCGCTGTCGCTAATCACGTGCAACAAGGCCGTTGCTAGGAAGCGTGGCTGCCCAAGCATCCAGCAGGCAGGCGAACCACCAAAGAAAGTGTACAACGCAGAACCTGACATGTCAGTGCGGTTCGCTACGATGGCCTCAACCACTGGCCAGCCCATGTAGCGCCACGGCCGGTCTGGAAGCGCGCGCTCTCTTTCCTTTCTTACGGCCTTTGCAATTGCCCGGTAGTCAATGGCATTTTTTCTCCGTATGTAGTTCACATGCTTGCCGCCAGGGGCGCAACCACCTCACCCCATTTCACCCCACTCGGAGAGTCCCTTCGAGCTGCTTTGCACTGGCGTTCCAGCTTTGTAGGTTGTTGTTTTGGCAACGGTTCCTCAGAATACTTCTGATTAACCATGCAAATACGGCCACGGACAGAAACAAAAATCAGCTGGATATGTGCACAAGCCCTCGAGGAAGCACTTTAGGCTGTAATTTGCACTGTGCGAAAATTGTAGAGACTAGTAAACCCTCGTCTAGAGCAGCTGACCCACTTCATGTGCGGCCTATGAAATGATGACGCAGACCACGGCAATATATAGATTGGGCCTGCTTACATTTCACGAGTGTAAGAATTATTGATCGTTGAGAGTTCCTCCACGTAGAAGGGGTCCGTCTCCTCCTGTTCTTGAGTTGCAACAGAAGTCCTGGAGGTAAAGACGAGTATAGTTTTTTCGCAATTGTATTCGCTGTCTCTACTGACTACTTTTTACTCCCGACTCTCTCGGAGATATGCGTCAAATAATCACCGTTTTGGGCTCAACAGAAGCGTATTAGAAAGTGGCTGAGGGTCTAAATGTAAGGATCAGGTGTCAAAAGCTATAAAAATCTCGGCCGCAAGTTGCGACAGTGCTGAGATACGCTGTCAGACGCCAACTGTGCAAACGGCAAAGGGTAGCCCAGGGGTGAGGTGCCAGCGCCCCCCACGAATTGCGGCGGGAGGTGGCGATTGCCCCAAAAGCAAAGGCCGTAAGAAGAGAAAGAGAGCGCGCGTTTCCAGTCCGGCCGTGGTATTTTTTCCCTATGCAGTTCGAGCTAGGCTCGCAAAATGATGCAGTTGGGGGTGACGTCAAAATGGCCCCACGATGCACTTTGAGGATGCAGTTAACTGAGTGGTCGATACAAAGCCAGAGATCAATCTGCTCCGAAAAGATGGGGACCCTAACGTATGCATCTCTACCGTTGGGTTCGCCAGCGGATCGAGTTTTAGAGATCACCGGGATTCTTTCGAGACGAACGATGCGAGGTTTGTGGGCGAATACCGGCTGACCAAACTGGTGACTCGCTGGCTGTGTGACCAGGGGTGCTATGTTGCGCTTTTTGCACTCCCAGGAGTCTAGGGAGAGGGAAGGGACGTCAACGACACAGCAAACGCAGATTGGGTGTTGATTTCGTTTTCTTCTGTCAACATCCAATCTGCGTTTGCTGTGTCGTTGACGTCACTTCCCTCTTCCAAGTCTCCTGGATAGCTAGGTTCGACATTGTACATGTACCTTTTTTTAGTACACGGAAGTGACGTCATCACGTCTGATTGGTTGGAAACAAAAGTGACGTAATTTCCCTAGAAAAATGTGGGCGGAGTCGGCAAAACTGGGCGGAGTCGGCTACCGGACGTGACAACAAAATGACGTTTCGTTTTGTACCGAGTACGTTTCAAAAGGTACTTGCTCGGAACTAGGTGTCATTGGCAGCATGTGTTCGGCGGCGAGGCGTCGCCGTCTCGTCAATTCGTCTTTTTCTTTAATAGAGCTTTTTTTTTTTCGCCAGAAAGACTGTATCGGGAACACCGCGATGCATTCGAGCTCCCGGAGGAGATCTTTGGAAGCAATACCGCCTGCCCAAGATCGTGGTGCGGTGGTTGTGCGACGAACTTCGCGAGGAACCGGAGGTGGGGAGAGTGCGTACCTCGTGGACGGTCATGACTGTGGAGCTTCAAGTGTTGTGTGCACTGCGCTTCTACGGCACGGGGAGCTTCCAAGGCATGGTGGCGAGCGACGAACACGTAGCGCGGGACCAAAAGACAGTCAGCGTTGCGGTCCGCGCCGTGTCCGTCGCTATCGTGCGTCGTCTCGGGGTCCAGCGTGGCTGGATCCACTTCCCCGAGACGCCGAGCGAGAGGTTCGACGCGGAGAAGGGCTTCAGGCTGTTCGGCAGGATACCCGGCGTCATCAGTTGCGTGGACGGGACCATGGTCTCCATCGTCGGCCCGTCCAAGAACGACCCCACCATCACGAAGGCGGCGTACTGGTGCCGCAAGTTTTTCTACGCCCTCAACGTGATGGTGGTAAGTACACTCATGTTACGTTGTCAAAACGCGCCCCAAATCTCTAGAAAACACAAAACAAAAACGTATTGCCGATGCGGTTTAAGTATGCCGTTTTATGACTGCGGGCTGTGGGGTCTCACGACTGCGCGAGCGTGTGCTCTACGTAGCATGTGAGCCGTGAGACGCTTCTCCCAAAAATAATACTTGTCTGCTAAGACGTGCAAGCTTCCGAAAAAAAAACAAAAAAACAACATTATTTTTGTTTTAAGGTAGTTAGTTGTACCTTGCATCCAGGAAGGTGTGTTGACATGCATGTGTCAGACAAAATAACTTAAAAGGTTCTGAAATTGCGACTGCTTTGTGAACCATAAGTACAATCTACAACTTGTGGATTCAGGTAATTACATGTCAATATCTCTCTCACTTTCAGGTGTGTGACGCCGACTGCCGGATATGTGCATCGACCCACGGTATCCCGGGTCGGTGCACGACTCCTTCGTGTGGCAATTTTCCTGGCTCCGAAGCCAACTCGAGCAAGGGCAGGTGCCACGCGACGGCCGGTTCCTGCTTGGTGAGCATACTAAATTCATTCCTTACGCACACGGTGGCTCCCACTGCTTGAAAGCCACAGTACCACACGTACTATGCTTGTTGTGAGGCACACAGACACAGTTGCTGGAACTCCTTGAAGTGAGACAACACCCAAAGTTTGGCCATTAATCTCTGTTTATGTCCACATAACTCTCACACTCTGCAGGCTACGAAAGCCACACTAGACCAATCTCACGACAGTGATAGACTATGCAAGGCATGCAACCGCAGTGCGAGTCGTTGTCCGGTTCGGTCCACTCACTGTTACTGTCTGCCTGTACCCTCTTGCATGGTTGGTTTTTGCATGAAGTTGGAGCTCTTTCGCCGATCCCTGAGGACTCGCCTGGTCGCTTTGACGGTCGTCAGTTTGTACGGAATGGGATGAATTCCTCCTTGGCCACTTGGGGCTCGCCAAATCTGTCCTCGGGTCGTCTCTGTCCCACACACTGGATTCTTTTCCCTGACCCTTCTTCTTCGGTCTGCCTATATAGCTCCTCCTATTAGACCCTCCGTGTCCCAACAGGACCTGACTCCTTTCCAATCTAACCACCCCCTCTCTTTTCCCCATCTTCAACTCCACCGAGGATTAGGAAAGAGGTTCGTCGAACTGGCGCCTTATCCCCTTGCTTGCCAAAGACAAGGCCAGCGTGTTCTGCTCTGCCCGTGCCTAAGGTCACGGCCACACTCCCAAAAGCAACAGAGCTTATATCTGTCGGATGCAAGGGCCTAATAATGCACTTGCATACAACACAGCACCCCTAAGGAATCGTGCACACATCCCATACAACCCACCAGGAAAACACATAGTTACATGAAATAACTGGGAGTTTGCAGGCAAGCTGGTGCTAATTAACCATAATGTAAACTGATACTGTAGTGCAGAAATATTAACACACTTTTAAGTCACACTTAAGTTACATTATAATTGACATAGTTGCACACAGCTGTTTTCTTGCCTTTTATTTTAAAAAGTAAAGAATGTAATATGTTCCATCCTCTACATGTGCAGGTGACAGCGGCTACCCCTGGGAGCTTTGGCTCATCACCCCTGTCCCCGGGAACCACGCGACCTCCACCGCTTGCGGCCGGTTTAATAAGGCGCATCCCTCGATCAGGTCTGTTGTGGAGCGCTGCATCGGGCTGTTGAAAAACAGATTCCGGTGTCTGCAAAGGCACCGGGCTCTGTATTACCACCCTTCAACAGCCACCGCCATTATTTCGGCATGTGCAGTGCTCCATTACATCTGCCTTGCATCGAGCGAGCCAGAACCGGAGTCAGACGCCGACCCTGGAGAGTCAGAGTTGGAGTCTGAGCCGAGCTCGGACGGTTCTGAGCCGAGCTCGGAGAGGTCAGCGTCGGCTCCCGAGAGGCTGGCTCCTGCCGGCCCTCCGGTCGGCCTTCCGGTCGGCCTCTCGGACAGGGGGAAGGCTCTGAGGCAGCGCCTTGTCGCCCGGTTCGGAACCCGCCGCAGACGTGCCCGTGCGGAGCGCCACACGCAAGGGTTCCGCCGCCACGACGGTAGTCCCGACCACCAGGGACTCCGTCGGGAAGCCCCTCAGCGCCCTCGCTGCGGTGGTGCCCAGCACGGACGCCGCCAGCGACAGGGAACCTCTCGCCACCACGACTGAGGTCCTGTACACCAAGGACCCCGTCACATTCTTGCCCTCAGTGAAGCCCTCCCCGTGGAAGCCGTAAAGTGCACACTTCGCTTCCTGCTCCACAGTCATGGCCGTCCACAAGCTACATACTCTCTTCAGCTCCTACACCTTGTGAAGTTCGTCGCACAGCCAGCGTGCTGCCTCCGGATACGTGTCGAGTGCATCGCGGTGAAATCGATACAGCCTTTTTTTAAATTTTTATCAGCAGAAGGCACGAGACGCAGTCGACAGTGACAGAAAAGATTCGGAGGTTTAGTTGCCAGACCAACAGGTCATCTGGATTGCCCCTGCAAAGAACTCAGAAGTAATTTAGACTACCTCTAGAAAGAAATGCTTGCTTTTGCAGAGATTGCTTTCTTAGTTGCTGATTGAACCAGGGATATTGTTGTCATGGACATTGTTTCATTTTACAAATGATTCAAAGCGTCTTGCCTTCTGCTCCATTTTATTATCTCTTTTATGGTGCTTCATCAAAGTTAGGTGATTGTGTTATCTGAAGACAGTGCATATGTAGTTTGTTTTGAAAATTGCTTTATTTCTTAAAGAAAAACCTGTGACTTCATGAATAAAAGTGTGATAACATGGAATGTAATATTTCATTCTTGGAAGTAAAACTGAGCATCGACTGGAACCATGTAAGCAATTGGGCAATCTTAAGTATATATCACAGATATCTTGTTGAACACTCTGGTCTTATTTGAGCACAATAGTTAAATTTCGAAAGGAAAAAAAATATATATATTCTCTGACTAGCATACCACCATATAAAAACTGGACCACTTTGAAAGAATTATCACAGATTTTGCGCCAAACATTCTTATTTGAGCACAGCAATAGCAAGTTCTCGAAAGATAAACAAATTGTTTCTGACTAAAGCCGCCGTCACTCGCGCGCTCCCCGTTGGTTCCGCCGACCCCTCCGCTGCCCCGGCACACCCGGCTCCTCGTGGTTCGACATTTTGGTTTGAAGAAGGCGCGTAGCGCACATCCCGCATAATATTGGAACAACTTTCTCTCCAATTAATTCTTAAATGTATTGCAAAAGGGTACAAAAAAGCGGTTTGTTTTAACAACGCCCAAAAGGTTTTGATTGTTTTTCAATACTTTTACCTGTACTAGAACAGATGCGACGGCCAGCGACGCACAGGATTGGTTGCCGTTCCTTCGCTAAACGCAGGAACTGCTCCCCGCGTCGTAGTAAATCCTACCCCGTATCCCGCGCGTAGGGACGCCTCAGGGAATGCGTAGCTACTTCCGCTCGTCGGTGGTTGGCTCCGGACGTCGCTGAAACGGGTGACGGGTGTCAAGTTTGCGATGACGTAGCGGCGTCAAAGTGGGCAGAGCCGCCACGTGAGTGTTGCTAGGATACGCTCCTCCTTTGCATTACGTCACTTCCATGTACCTTTTCTCAAATGTCCAACCTAGCGATCCAGGATCGCTAGGTTGGACATTTGAGAAAAGGTACATGGAAGTGACGTAATGCAAAGGAGGAGCGTATCCTAGCAACACTCACGTGGCGGCTCTGCCCACTTTGACGCCGCTACGTCATTGCAAACTTGACACCCGTCACCCGTTTCAGCGACGTCCGGAGCCAACCACCGACGAGCGGAAGTAGCTACGCATTCCCTGAGGCGTCCCTACGCGCGGGATACGGGGTAGGATTTACTACGACGCGGGGAGCAGTTCCTGCGTTTAGCGAAGGAACGGCAACCAATCCTGTGCGTCGCTGGCCGTCGCATCTGTTCTAGTACAGGTAAAAGTATTGAAAAACAATCAAAACCTTTTGGGCGTTGTTAAAACAAACAAACAAACAAACAAATAAATAAATTTAAGAATTAATTGGAGAGAAAGTTGTTCCAATATTATGCGGGATGTGCGCTACGCGCCTTCTTCAAACCAAAATGTCGAACCACGAGGAGCCGGGTGTGCCGGGGGCAGCGGAGGGGTCGGCGGAACCAACGGGGAGCGCGCGAGTGACGGCTGCTTTAGTCAGAAACAATTTTTTTATCTTTCGAGAACTTGCTATTGCTGTGCTCAAATAAGAATGTTTGGCGCAACATCTGTGATAATTCTTTCAAAGTGGTCCAGTGTTTATATGGTGGTATGCTAGTCAGAGAATATATATATATATATTTTTTTTTTCCTTTCGAAATTTAACTATTGTGCTCAAATAAGACCAGAGTGTTCAACAAGATATATGTGATATATACTTAAAGGTGCGATGCAACAATATTTGTACTTTGCGCAAATACCGCTTAAAACGGATCCCTAACGTTAATTACCTATGAAACACGCGTTCGTTTTTCAACCCACGCAATAGAAGTCCAAGAAAAAAAATTAAGAAAAACGAGCAGCGTTCACCCCCTCAACTCGCAGCCAGAACAAGCGGCCACGTGATCTGGAGCCGATTATATGCCGCCAGTGTTGATCATAGCCACGCGCTGGGGTTGGCAAAGCGCAGGACACGCGCTGAGTTCCAGACATTGTTATGGCTCGGCTTTTGGCGTCGTTGCAGCGATTGGACACGGGTCACTACCCGGATGCTTCTCGAGCTAGCAATTATCACGAGCCCAAGTCGAGTGCCCCCGCAATGCTCGGGTCCAATCTATGAACCGCATTCAAATATCGTCACTTGGGTGTACTGCGATCCCCGAGTTACGTCATCAAATTTCGCGAAGGAGAGATTGAATGAAAATGATCGCTTTTGTCCTTGAAATTACACCGCAACAAAGGAGTTTCTTGGCCAGTGGCGTTGCGTGTGAGTATCCTTGAGTCCCAGGTGTGCCAGTAAGCTCGTGTAGAGAGAAAAACATTCCAATTGAATATCGTTGCACAGCTCCTTTAAGATTGCCCAATTGCTTACATGGTTCCAGTCGATGCTCAGTTTTACTTCCAAGAATGAAATATTACATTCCATGTTATCACACTTTTATTCATGAAGTCACAGGTTTTTCTTTAAGAAATAAAGCAATTTTCAAAACAAACTACATGTGCACTGTCTTGAGATAACACAATCACCCAACTTTGATGAAGTACCATAAAAGAGATAATAAAATGGAGCAGAAGGCAAGACGCTTTGAAGCATTTGTAAAATGAAACAATGTCCATGACAACAACATCCCTGGTTCAATCAGCAACTAAGAAAGCAATCTCTGCAAAAGCAAGCATTTCTTTCTAGAGGTAGTCTAAATTACTTCTGAGTTCTTTGCAGGGGCAATCCAGATGACCTGTTGGTCTGGCAACTAAACCTCCAAACCTTTTCTGTCACTGTCGACTGCGTCTCGTGCCTTCTGCTCATAAAAATAAAATAAAAAGGCTGTATCGATTTCACCGCGATGCACTCGACACGTATCCGGAGGCAGCACGCTGGCTGTGCGACGAACTTCACAAGGTGTAGGAGCTGAAGAGAGTATGTAGCTTGTGGACGGCCATGACTGTGGAGCAGGAAGCGAAGTGTGCACTTTACGGCTTCCACGGGGAGGGCTTCACTGAGGGCAAGAATGTGACGGGGTCCTTGGTGGTCAGGACCTCAGTCGTGGTGGCGAGAGGTTCCCTGTCGCTGGCGGCGTCCGTGCTGGGCACCACCGCAGCGAGGGCGCTGAGGGGCTTCCCGACGGAGTCCTTGGTGGTCGGGACTACCGTCGTGGCGGCGGACCCCTTGCGTGTGGCGCTCCGCACGGGCACGTCTGCGGCGGGTTCCGAACCGGGCGACAAGGCGCTGCCTCAGAGCCTTCCCCCTGTCCGAGAGGCCGACCGGAAGGCCGACCGGAGGGCCGGCAGGAGCCAGCCTCTCGGGAGCCGACGCTGACCTCTCCGAGCTCGGCTCAGAACCGTCCGAGCTCGGCTCAGACTCCAATTCTGACTCTTCAGGGTCGGAATCTGACTCCGGTTCTGGCTCGCTCGATGCAAGGCAGATGTAGTGGAGCACTGCACATGCCGAAATAATGGCGGTGGCTGTTGAAGGGTGGTAATACAGAGCCCGGTGCCTTTGCAGACACCGGAATCTGTTTTTCAACAGCCCGATGCAACGCTCCACAACAGACCTGATCGAGGAATGCGCCTTATTAAACCGGCCGCAAGCGGTGGAGGTCGCGTGGTTCCCGGGGACAGGGGTGATGAGCCAAGGCTCCAAGGGGTAGCCGCTGTCACCTGCACATGTAGAGGATGGAACATATTACATTCTTTACTTTTTAAAATAAAAGGCAAGAAAACAGCTGTGTGCAACTATGTCAATTATAATGTAACTTAAGTGTGTTAATATTTCTGCACTACAGTATCAGTTTACATTATGATTAGTTAGCACCAGCTTGCCTGCAAACTCCCTGTTATTTCATGTAACTATGTGTTTTCCTGGTGGGTTGTATGGGATGTGTGCACGATTTTTTAGGGGTGCTGTGTTGTATGCAAGTGCATTATTAGGCCCTTGCATCCGACAGATAAAAGCTCTGTTGCTTTTGGGAGTGTGGCCGTGATCTTAGGCACGGGCAGAGCAGAACACGCTGGCTTTGTCTTTGGCAAGCAAGGGAATAAGGCGCCAGTTCGACGAACCTCTCTCCTAATCCTCAGTGGAGTTGGAGATGGGGAAAAAAAAGGGGGTGGTTAGATTGGAAAGGAGTCAGATCCTGTTGGGACACGGAGGGTCTAATAGGAGGAGCTATATAGGCAGACCGAAGATGAAGGGTCAAGGAAAAGAATCCAGTGTGTGGGACAGAGACGACCCGACGACAGATTTGGCGAGCCCCAAGTGGCCAAGGAGGAATTGATCCCATTCCGTACAAACTGACGACCGCCAAAGCGACCAGGCGAGCCCCCAGGGATCAGCGAAAGAGCTCCAACTTCATGCAAAAACCAACCAGCAAGAGGGTACAGGCAGACAGTAACAGTGAGTGGGCCGAACCGGACAGCGACTCGCACTGCGGTCGCATTCCTTGCATAGTCTATCACTGTCGTGAGATTGGTGTAGTGTGGCTTTCGTAGCCTGCAGAGTGTGAGAGTTATGTGGACATAAACAGAGATTAATGGCCAAACTTTGGGTGTTGTCTCACTTCAAGGAGTTCCAGCAACTGTGTCTGTGTGCCTCACAACAAGCACAGTACGTGTGGTACTGTGGCTTTCAAGCAGTGGGAGCCACCGTGTGCGTAAGGAATGAATTAATATGCTCACCAAGCAGGAACCGGCCGTCGCGTGGCACCTGCCCTTGCTCGAGTTGGTTTCGGAACCAAGAAAATCGCCACACGAAGGAGTCGTGCACCGACCCGGGATACCGTGGGTCGATGCACATTATCCGGCAGTCGGCGTCACACACCTGAAAGTGAGAGAGATATTGACATGTAATTACCTGAATCCACAAGTAGTAGATTGTACTTATGGTTCACAAAGCAGTCGCAATTTCAGAAGCTTTTAAGTTATTTTGTCTGACACATGCATGTCAACACACCTTCCTGGATGCAAGGTACAACTAACTACCTTGAAACAAAAATAATGTTTTTTTTTTTTTTTTTTACGGAAGCTTGCACGTTTTAACAGACAAATATTATTTTTGGGAGAAGAGTCTCACGGCTCACATGCTATGTAGAGCACACGCTCGCGCAGTCGTGAGACCCCACAGCCCGCAGTCATAAAACGGCATACTTAAACGGTATCGGCAATACGTTTTTTTTTTCTACAGGTTTGGGGCGCGTTTTGACAACGTAACATGAGTGTACTTACCACCATCACGTTGAGGGCGTAGAAGTACTTGCGGCACCAGTACGCCGCCTTCGTGACGGTGGGGTCGTTCTTGGACGGGCCGACGATGGAGACCATGGTCCCGTCCACGCAACCTATGACGCCGGGTATCCTGCCGAGCAGCCTGAAGCCCTTCTCCACGTCGAACCTCTCGCTCGGCGTCTCGGGGAAGTGGATCCAGCCACGCTGGACACCGAGACGACGCACGATAGCGACGGACACGGCGCGGACCGCAACGCTGACTGTCTTTTGGTCCCGCGCTACGTGTTCGTCGCTCGCCACCATGCCTTGGAAGCTCCCCGTGCCGTAGAAGTGCAGTGCACACAACACGTGAAGCTCCACAGTCATGACCGTCCACGAGGTACGCACTCTCCTCACCTCCGGTTCCTCGCGAAGTTCGTCGCACAACCACCGCACCACGATCTTGGGCAGGCGGTATTGCTTCCAAAAGATCTCCTCCGCGAGCTCGAATGCATCGCGGTGTTCCCGATGCAGCCTTTCTGGCGAAAAAAAAGCTCTATTAAAGGGAAGATGGGGCACTTCTACATTTGAGAAAAAACGCTTGAATTGCGTTCATTTGGCCTTTAGAATAACAGATATCAAAATTATATTTCAATGCGACGCGCCGGAGAGCCACAAGAGCAATTTCAAAATAGGGCTGAAGCCCCGCCCCCCTAGCCTTGGGCAGCCAAAAGAGCCGTCGATGACGTCACGGACAGCGACTGTCTTTCGCGTTTTTCTCGCGTTTAACAATACTTACGCAGCAAATGGTTTGGGTATTCGGGTTCACGGGGTAAAAATACACTAGAATTCACTTCTAACTCATTTTTTCCAAGAAGCTCCGTAGCTTCCCTTTAAAGAAAAAGACGAATTGACGAGACGGCGACACCTCGCCGCCGAAAACATGCTGCCAATGACACCTAGTTCCGAGCAAGTACCTTTTGAAACGTACTCGGTACAAAACGAAACGTCATTTTGTTGTCACGTCCGGTAGCCGACTCCGCCCAGTTTTGTCGACTCCGCCCACATTTTTCTAGGGAAATTACGTCACTTTTGTTTCCAACCAATCAGACGTGATGACGTCACTTCCGTGTACTAAAAAAAGGTACATGTACAATGTCGAACCTAGCTATCGAGTCCAAAAAGCGCAACATAGCACCCCAGCTTCGCGGAAAGCTCCAGTGCTGTCGAGACAGGTCCCCAAGTGCTGACGGTCGAACAAGTCCTCGCAGCTCTACGCTTTTACGCCGCTGGCGGCTTCCAGGGAACCATCGGGAGCGACGAAAACATTGGTGCTCTCCAGTGCTCTGTGAGTCGCGTACTTGGTGATGTAACCAACGCTATCGTCGATTGTTTCGGATCGAGGTGGCTGTGTTTCCAACAAACTCAAGCAGAGAAGGCGCTCACAAAAAGGAAGTTCTTCGAGCGATGCAAGTTCAGCGGCGTTATCGATAAATATTCTAAATACTTTTACACGATTTAACACGATTGTGTTTTCATTTGAGTGCACCCCATAGAAGCGATTTGGCTAAGCGAAAAAGCCAAGCACGCAACGGTAACAGGCTTAAGTTGAGCTAGTTCGTTCATACTTCAGGTAGAGAGAAAGAGAAATATGCTTTATTTTAAAGCAACTATACTTGAGGTAAGGCCAGCTGAACTAGAAAAAACATACCTATGAAGAAAAGACCATACACACCGTGGTACTAACTACTGATTTTCTTTTTTTTCCTCTTCCACCACGAACCCCACTTGAGGGAAATATTCTCTTTTCTTCTTTTTTGCTTCCTACTTTACCGAAAATTTAATCCCCGAAGAAACATTTTTTTTTTCTCGTGCAGCACGAGAGAAGTTGCACTAACGCAGTCAAACATAGTCAAAGTTAAATTTGTCATTAGTTGTTTATACAGCAAGAGGTTAATCTGCCTGAACATGGCGACCTTGTTGCCCACGGTAGATGAGAAATTTAGCCGGTGCAGTACAACCGCTAGCCTGGGGTCTTTAACGTGCACCACGGAGGAGTGATACAGGAGCGCACACCGGTATGGTGCTCATCCAGATCGAAACGGGCAGGGGCGGGAATTGAGCCCAGGATCCCGGGGTTCTACAGCGCGAGCTTTTGCTCCACGTGCTCCGTGCTGGTGTGCGCCAGCCTACTCGGCGATTCTCCGAAATTCCCTATAGGGAAAAATAAAACGATGTAGTTTGAACTCACTCGCCACTGTTCGGCGACGTCACCGGACACGTCACGGTGCAGTTCTCTTCCGATGTAGTTTGTTGGCGATGGAGATTAGGCTCCTCCCACCGGCGACATCACGATGCAGTTTCTCCACTGCTTTTTCCAGCATAGACAGACAGGTCTCGTTCACACTAGAACCGAATGGCGCGTGGTACGTTTTCAGCACTGGATTGGCTCCGACGGCTTGTAGCGTCCGCTTCAGTCCATTTTAAGTAAATATAGAGTACAATATGTGTTTTAGGGGGGGGGGGGGGGGTATCACTTCCTGTGCAACCTCCCGCGACCCGGGAAAAGGGGTACCTACGGAGCCGTGCTTCGACGAAAAAGTGCCGCTTGGTAATTTATAGACCAGCGCTTGCTGCCATTTTTTGACAACCCAACGAGTGAGGGTCCTGACGTCCGATGCATCTTTAAAGGGCAGAGGGCACGTATTCGACGAATTATTAGCCAAACCGCTGGACTAATTAACACATGTGTGTGTATATGCAAGAGCTTGCGTACAGGCTAGAGTTGTAAAATTTTATGAACTTTTGAAAGGCGTGAAAAAATAAGGGTTTTCTTCATGTTTTTTTTTTTCAGAAAAATAACTAAAAATTGAGAAAAAGACGATTGCGCAAAGACCTATGAAAAACCCGACACATTTATTTCGTTAACATTGAGAAGAATTTAATAGTTACATTACTGCACCACAAAAATCCCAGGCTCCAGCAGAGCTTCCGGTTTCAAAATTTAGTCATGATTTCAAGTCAAGCCAATGATTTCACATCAGAGCATCAAGACTGACAGTTATATCAATCCCTGTCCGATAATTTCGATTAATTTCTGCTTGCTTCGTGCAATGCTTCGCTGTGCAGCGGACGAAGCCTTCCGGACATTCATTTTGGAGTGCACGTACACAAGTTTTTGCACGTTATCCCCTGCGAGACTGTTTGTAGCTTGGTGTGCACATTTCCAAACTCGGACCAGTTTCTTTCACATGCAACAGAAGAAGGGGGAATCTGCAGTTCGCAAGAGGCGAGGGGAACTCAAGGGTTGGTTGAAGCAAAGTCCTTGCCACCACGTAGATGGATTCAGGTGCTTCGCAGACCCCCAACTCCTTCTTTTGAACAAAGTCCCTTGCAGGTTTTGTATTCTGCGACGTTAAACAGAAGTTTCCCGACGTTCAGCGAGAGGCGCTCTGCTTGTTGAGAAATCCATTCAAACGTAAGCACAATCTGCGGGTCACCAAGGTTCTTGCCACGATACCTTGGGTCTAGGAGTTTAGCACACGATGTGAATGGGTCGCACACAAAACTCCTCACGCCGCTGATTACACGCATTATGTGAGATTGTTCTTCTTGCGTCAAGGTGCTAGTTTCCAGCCTCGCTTTGATGAAATGAAAGACTTCCAAGCCGTCCGATAACAAGGCCTGGTCAGACTCAAGCTTTGTGATCGCCGAGGAGACTGGTGTCACCAAGTCCAAGCAGCTGGGAAGGTCTTTCCAAAACACATCCTCATCAAGATGGCCTGGCGTATCGGTTTGGTCATCCCGATATCTTCCATGATTACAGTCGCTTGCAGTGCTTCCTTGTTGTCGACAAGGCTTTGCAACGAGAGAGTGACGCCGCCCTCTCGTTGCCAATTTGAACGTTGTAAAATTTCCTTTGCCGCATCTTGACTCCAGTTTTTGCTGGAGCGCAGCAGCAACTACGTGAGTTTGTTTCACACATTGGATTATGTTCCTGGATGTCTCATAAATTTCTTCCTAAATTTTCAGGCGCATGATATCGTTGAGGAGCGAGTTCAGTCCATGGGCCGCACACCCAATTGTTGCAATGTGTGGAAATTTATCAACAACTTTCTGGCATGCTGCTGGCATATTACTCGCATTGCCGGTGACTAGGGGAACTACCTTGTGGTGTTGCAGAGTTAATGACGTGAGAGATCTTGTTGCTCATGTAGGCCGCAGTGTGCCGGTTAGTGCCAGTTTCGACCGATTTGTAGAACACAGGTTTTGGTGTAGCGACGACAAGTTCACGATAGACTCTATGTGGATGTTGATCCACCCATCTATGAGCACGGTAAAGCACGTCGCGTTCATCAGCGTCTCCTTCATGTCGGTATTTGCACGCTCATACTCAGCGTCAAGCAGGCGGCCGCTCAAAACGTAACGGCTAGGTGACTTGTATGAAGGCCGAAGCATCTTAAAAGCTCGTTTGCCGCTAAAGAGAATGGCGTGTTTGTTGCATACACAGGCCTAGCCAAAGTGTCATCAATTTTTTGTTGCATACTAGCATTTTGTCAACAAAAGAGGAAAGACTTGCAGATATTTCAAATGAGATGGTTTTCACTGACGTACCGGTGCATTGGCAGTGACTTTATGAGGACGCCGGCGAGCTCCCAGATTGTTTGCTTTCAGATGGGATGTCGTACAGCTGCTTGACCTCTTGTGGGCACTTTTTGCAGGGCAATAGATGTTTCGTAAGGCATTGCGGAAACCATGCGACACATCACAGTACTTGCAGAATGCTTGCACCTTTTTCCCCGCAGGCGAGTAACACACTGATGACGAAAATAATCCCTGGAGAAGGGGAACAACAGGGACAAAGGACAAACACAAAGAGTAACACACGTTCAAATGCTTCCAAACGTTAGACCGCGGACGTACCATAGCGGACGGTGAAGTACTGCTGCTGTATTCAGGGTTGCCAGGTGCTTGAACTCCAACCCGCCAAACGTCTACGAGATATAGCCCAAAAATAGCCAAATGTCGATCCAGAAAAATAGCCCAAAAAAATTTATCATTTGAAACGTTTATTTTGAGCAGAAAATACAGACAATACATTTTTATCCATCAAATGCCCCAGAAATGGCGTCCCTTGCACGTTCGGCGAACTTTCTGAAACGCTCGTACAAGCGCATGACAACATACGTTCCACTGTATTGGGATGCTTACTATCGGGGCATGGTGACCAGAATGATGTCACGGGAAAACTATGCAGAATTTAACACAAAGTATAGGTGCACGCCAATCAACAGACAACCTAAAGTATGCGCAGAACAGGTGCTTTTAAGGCCGCAAGGAATCGCGCCGTCACTTGTTGAGATGGAGGAATAACAGCACATGCTTGCATCCGGACAAAATTCGGAGGTAAACTATTGCACAAGGCGCGCAAAAAGACGACGAATTTGTTTGCTGTCGCAAACTTATCAGGGTTAAGGGACTGAAGCGCCAAATGTTCACGTAACTTGCTCTAAAACATACATTCGAACCTATAAACCCAAGTGCTTTCAGGCATTTTGGTTCCAGCACAGGTCAGGAATCGCCCAATGCACAGGTCAGAAATAGCCCAATGCACAGGTCAGAAATAGCCCAATACTAGCCAAATAGCCAACTACCATTTTTTCCCGCCAACTTCAAATAATACTAGCCCAATTTGGCTATTTATAGCCCAACCCGGCAACCCTGGCTGTATTCTTCCTTGCACTGGCACGGCTTCCGAGATCTGGTGCGGACACTTGGCGAAGAAGTTGGCGGGAAATCCGAAGGCTATGATTGGCCTACGACGAGGTGAATGCAGCGTTGGCCAATCACGGCCGCCGAATTTCTCGCCGCCTTCTTCGCCAAGTTCCGTCGCGGGGGCGGAGCAATACTGTGCTTCTTACGCCACCGCCAGATGGCGCCACATCCTCCCCGGTGGCGCGCAGCAGCGGTTCACAATTTGTGAGCTCAGTTTTTTTTTTTTTTTTTTGCAATTTTATCCTGGTTGAAAAAACACGAAAATCAAACAGTTTTTTTTTTCCCGAAATTCCTAATGTTTTTTTTTAGCCGCTTACATGTCTAGTATAGGCGAGTTGGAAGGGCGGATGGGCGGACTTGAAGAAACTTCTTCGGGATATGTGGTGACTCAGGCATAACACCGACACCTCGAAGTGCCCCCATTTGATTTTCAAGAGCGCAGCTCTTAGGCGCCCGTATCCGACGTGAGCGGCATCGTTGACGGTGTAACCGCGCGTTGCATCATGGGACGTTTCCCTTAATGACGACACACGTGAGATCACGTGTTACGTCAGGAGGGTCACGAGTGACGTCACCAGGGCACGAGGGGGAAGGAGAAGTCAGAGGAGTGAATTTTTTCCGCTAAATATAGCGGAAAACTTCCCCGCTAAACTTAGCGTAAAAAGGTTGCTGCTAAATATACCGAAACAATTTTCCCACTAAAGTTAGCGGAAAAATTCCCCGCAAGAATTACCGGAAAAATTTTCCAGCTAACTTCAGCGGAAAAATTTCTCCGCTACATTTAGCGGAAAAACGTTTTTACTAAATTTACCGGAGCTAAATTTAGCGGGAAAATTTCCCCATTAAATTTAGCGGAACAAATTCCCCGCTAAGGTTAATATAAAATTTCTCGCACTAAAGGTAGCAGAAAAATTTTCCCGTTAAATTTAGCAAAAAAATTACTCGCTAAATTCATCGGGGAAATTTTTCCGCCAAATTTAGCAGGAACATTTATTCGCAAAAGATATCGGGCAATTTTCGCGGCTAAATTTAGCGAAAACAATTTCCCGCTAACTTTAGTGGATAAAATTCTTCACTAAATTTAGCGGAAAAGATTGCCCGCTAAATTTAGCAGGTAAAAAGTCTCAAAATAGCAGAGCAAGTATGGAATTACACACGTACACAAGTCACCACAGGCCACAAAAAGAATCACAGATGGTGACACAATCGCAGCAGACAGAACACACAGCGCTGACTCACAACTCAATCTATATTTGCACTTCTTTTTTATACTGTGAAACAGGAACTACAAAATAGGTGTGTGTGTGTTAATACTTTATATAATACCCATTTCTCAGAATGTATAAATATGAGCAATAGCTAATAGTTACTTATCGTGAAAATAGCTAGAGCTGAGTATGAAACAAATAAAACAGGCTTATTGTAAACGATATATGTAGAACCTCTCTCATTTTTCCACGCCGCTAGGTGGCAAGTTCTCCATTTTGGGTGCAAACCCCTCTCCCCTGCAGTTTGGTTTATATATTAAGAATGATCGCTGTACTTTCCTAGTGTTAAATAAAATATATAACTAGATAAAAAGAAATTATAACAAAAGTGTAAAACTTCGCCAATTTTGCTCTCCAACCTAAAAAGATAAATTACCACAACATCTTACCGGCTTTTCTTTTTATGTCCTGGCGCGTCTTCAGAAGAATAACTTCACAGAGATCCCTGGCATGAGTATGCGTTCCAGTCCCGACCATCACAATATTTATGGACTCATCGGTTGCTAGTTTCGCCTTGCGGAGTTTTCTATCCCTACATATTCAATACATGCTGGAACTGCGATTTCTGCTAATAGTGTACGACTATTCTTGGTAGGGTAGCATCGGTGCACCATCCTGACTTTTCCTGACTTCCATTCCTTGACGGTGTACTTGCAAAGACGAGAACCTACAACGAGTCTTTTCCTTTTCCGGGCGGCATACGCGGCCAGTATGCAGTCCTAATAACATTATAAAAAATTCGGGCTTGAAATGTCAAAGCAAACAAAAGACTGAAAGAAAGGAGTTCGGTGCTTTTAGAAAAATTATGGGCGACTGCGGTCTTATGGAAATACGGTCCGACGAGTGTTCCGGTGACGAAATGAGCTAGAAACAGAAGGCCCGTGTGACCAGTTGGCCTATGACGAGTTCTCCTGGGACGATTAGGATTGTGACGAGTGGGCAGGTTCCCTTTGCAAAGTTCCTAAGTGATGCGGAGAAAAAACAAGAACAAAAAAAAAAGGAGAGTCTAAAAGTTACGCCGGTTTGCCACTGTTGTTTTACGCGTGCGACCCGTACAAGGTCACCAAGGTTGATCGCGGTCGAAGATTCCGAAACAGGGGTTGCAGTTCAGGGTTTTCGTCGGAAGGTCGAACATTCGAAACGAAATTAGAAGTAATAGAAAATAAGTAAACTTAAAAGAGAGCCTGAGGTAAGTAGACAAAAAAGAAAAACGAACAAAGAGAGTTTGTTTGAAGGTATTGCCTGCTCGCGACCGTTGCTTTTTTGTGTTACGCGTGTCACCAGATTTTCCCAGATCCAAACATTTCGTAAGTTCTTCTTTTTTTTTTTGCTTGGGGGTGGGATGCCGGATGTCAGGGTTGGTCGGGACATTTGATCGAACACAGTTTTATCGAAGTTGTTTTATCGAACGCCGTTGCATCGAACGCCATTTCCTTGAACACCATTTCATCGAAGCCGTTTGATCAAGCACCGCCTACTTGAGCAAGAGGAATTCTACACTTTGGAAATAGTTTCTCTTTATCCCCGGGAGGATAGCCACTGTTATAAAATTCATTATAATGGGCCTTTTTGTGAGTTTGGCCAGGATCTTGACTCGCCCTCGCGGGAATCGCTCGAAACACTTTTGGGGGCTCCTTCGTCTGCGCCATGGCTTGTCGTGTCCCCCGATCCGCGTGTTTACGTGTGTTCTCTGGTGGCGTTGTTTCGTCTTTCACCATCCTGAATGTGTAATTTTGTCGTCACTTCGCGTGTATCTTTTTTTTTTTAAATGCCTGAGGACAATCTTGAAGGATTACAAAAGCCACTGTCTACGATACAGACGACCACGTTCGTCTTTATACCTTGAAAGATGGATAGACCTCCGACGCGGCATCGGTTCCTACCGTCGACTCGGAGTCACTCAATCGTCATTTGGGTGTCGCGTCATGCAAGCGACTGAATAAAAAAAGGCCGGCTTTCAAGGCAATGCTATGTAAGAAAAGTAATGGTGAGCAGTTTCCATCCTGACGCAACTTATCCACCTTGAGAGGAATTCGTAGGCTCCGTCTGAGGTCAGGCCACTACAAATAGCTAATTACGCTCTCCTAGAGCGCCTAAGTTATTTAAGTTGATTGCGTTCCGTCAGTTCGCCGTTCTGTGTACCGCGCGAGTGCACTGGTCATCGTCGTGCCCGGGGCCGTGTAATCGAACTCGGATGGAATGAAATCTGGGTGGTCTCGATATCGGGAAGGCTCGCCTGCACCGTCAAAATGTTAGGAAAGGTATGTTAGAAACAATTTAGCTTTGAATTGAGAACGTCTACGGACCTCCGACGAAGTAGGTAGTAAGAAACATGTAAGGTTTACAGCGCTGATTACTAAAGCTTGTGAACTAAAACACCACTCGAGAACATCGTGGGTCAAAATACTTTTTTTTTGTTTTATTTGTCCGACAAAACAGAATCCACACATACGAATTTAGTGTGAACTGCATTCACTGAGATCTTAAAAAATGCGCGGGGTGACCCTTCGCGTTTCTTGCTTAGTTCTTCTGCTTTCATATGTTAGAGCAGTCTTATTGGTTACGATGCGACAATAGGATACTCTGGACTGGCCACGCCCCGCGTTTCAGAAATTGTATGTGACTATAATATTATTCTCATTATTGTGTTCTTCTTAATATTATGACTATTATACTGACATTACAACAGGAAATGTGTTTATTGGTGCGCAAGTGGGGACAGGACCATTAGTACTCCTGCTCGAGCACGCTACCGGGTCATAAACATTAAACAACTTCCTTGCGGTCCAGAAGCCAGTCCACGCCATCCCAAAGCCTTGGCACAGAAGTGCCCTCCATTTCCTTGAAGAACCTTTCCTCCAATCGCCGTGACTGTTCTACCGAAAAGTAATTCCTCCAGTCTCCAACAACGCCCTTCCTCACGAACTGTACTTCCCAATCCTTTTTCATCTTTGCCACGCTCGTACCATCAACTACAGCCGTCATTTTTGCTTCGTCTTCCGCAAGCTCCTTAGCGAGTTGGTCGTCCAGGAAACCAGCGATCTTGAGAACCGATTTCTTTGTGTCAGCATGAATCGATTCGTATGTGAGAAACAGGACGTTCGGCTCGTCTTTCTTTGCGTACCAAGATAGTAGGTTCTCATAGTAGCTGCCGAAGTCTGTGAGGCCCTCGACGAAAAGCTCAAAATACTCGTGAAAATTTCCATCTTGGAAACAGTAACTGGGAATTGCCTTCGTGTGATGGTAAAAAGACACGCAACAGTCTTTAGGGTTCCTGGCCACGTATATGTACTTAGTGGAAGGCGAGAAAGTTGCCAAGTGAAAGGGCAGGTGAGTGAAGATGACTCGCGGTCTCTGGGCCTTGAGAATGCCTTCTAGACCATTCATCTCAAGAAAGCTTCATCCCGGCGTGACGCCCCTGCAGACTCGGAAGCACGTCTTGACGATTTCCAGCACCCAGTGAGTACCGCACTTGGGAAAGGTGACCAAGATGATGTCGCTTTCCTCCGGCTGGTAGCGGAGGCCGCTCCGGTAGACCTCTTCTGAGAAGGATCCCGGCAAGCGGTGGCCATCGATGATCTGGGCGGCGGGTCGGTCTCTCTCCCTCATCCTCTGGGACCGAAAGCAGACGGTGTTGAACCGTCAGTCTGAAACCCCTGTCGGGCGAATACGTTAATGGTCTCAAAAATAAACTCCTTTATAGGTTTGCACACCGGTCAGAGACACGCTCTAGGCATCATAGTCTGACTTCTGACTTGCTTGCTAGTTGCGCGAGCAGACACGCGGCAGCCTACGGCATCGTCTGTCATTTCATCCCCGTCTTTTGTCGTCTGCAATGCCGTAGGACGCGACCATAAAAGCGGCATATTAGCGTTCCATGATGGACGAGCCACGGCCTGCACTGGTTCGTCGATTCTCTAGCACCTTTAACACCTTTAACGTGCTTGTCTGAGAGGTGTGTGGCGCTTTGTCACCGTACAAAAATGTCGAGGCGCCGGATAAGGAAGCATGTCATGTTGAACGCTTTAGCAACGCTTGTGGCCATTCGGTGTAACGCGTTTTGACTCGAGGACGAGCGTCCCAGCATACTGGTTTCTGGTTAGTGCAAGCTTTGGCTATCACATCCTAAAGCCCGGAATGCATGCACAAAAGCAATAAAAAAGAACAGCCGAAAATCGTGCGAAACGGGAAAAAAAGAAAATACAGACCTATGATGTATTTGTTTTTAACAAAAGAACCCCGCGTATATATCTTTTCTGGTTACCCTCGTCTTCAAACACGTAGGTAACGCATCCGGTATTGGCGACGCAAAAAAGAAAGCAAGACATTACAGCCTGGATTAAGTGAAAAAAAAAGAAGGAAATCGAAGACGCAGAAGGAGAAGCATTGACAGCCGCAATCAAAATTTGAACACCTTTCATTCGCGTGGCGATGACAAAATGGTGTTTTCTCCTACCAGAAGTTGCACTTTTTAAGATGACGACGACTACGCAGAGATCATTTCTAGGTACTGCAGGTAGACTACAGAAATAGCAGATATGAGTTTAATAGAACCAGATAGGCAATTGGCGCGCAGTACGAATACTCTCGTTTTCCCTCAATAGCGTGGAAGCATCTTATCATTATCCGCAGTTAGATTATTGGCTGGTTTTTAGGAAGTGTAGAAGGTATTATGAAAGAGCGCAAACAAAATCCTGGGAATTTTTTTTTTTAATTTTACGTAGAAAGAATGCTGGGGTGTACTGCATTTCTTGGCTCAGGTGCGGTCTCTGAACGAGCAATTTACACCACACAAGTCAGTACGCCAGATAAAGGCCTGACTTGTCCCAAATTTGCCAATCCTAACTTGAGCCTAATAAGGCTTTTCTCCAAGGCGCACCCATAGTGCGATAGTACATATCTTTGACTTTTCTACGTCTTTTTTTTCGTTCGTCACATTATTGCCAAGAGCCAGACATGAGCCAGAAATGTTACATAAAAGCCATACAAGTTACAACTCGAATTGTATCCTAAATTTGACGCTTGTTTGGAAATATAGGCACGAAAGTTGCCGGGTGAAAACTGAACAGCCAGACAGTGAAGCTTCACTCTGGCACTTGCTTGAAAATTAAGTGCCGGAGTGATGAGACTCTGGTCAAAAATGTATCTGGTATTTTCGGCTTTTAGGATCCAAATTTCCGGACAAATGAACCAGAGAGCTGCGCTGCCAAGGGCTGTAGTCGTTTTGACATTGCTACGGGGTGAAGCTGAGCAAGATGATACATAATTATTAGAATTACGAGCTGAACAAAAAAAAGATGAACACACACAAAAAAAATATAGTCTACACTACTGGAATAGCAACAATTTTATGCCACTTCGTCCTTCTCATTTGGCGACAAAAATAAGGTGGCTTTTTCTATTTTCTTCTTCATCGTCCTCTTCAAAATCGCGTTCTTTCGGACCCTCGGAAGAAGGTGATTTCCTTGGGATGCACTTTTGACGACTAACTTTCAGTTCTTTGAGAGTAAAACAGGAAACATCAACGGTGCGTTGGTAACTTTGTCACGAGGTGTATATCAGACTGTATTTTGAGGTTCAGTAAAACCTGATGTGTAAATGCCCTGTGTATTTACATTGAGGAGGTGTTCCTCAACAAAGTTAGATACCCTCTAAGATTCTCCCACCTCTCGTCACTGAAGCAACGCCAAGAAACTTGTTCCTTCGTGACGGCTGCCACCTTTTTTTTTCTTTTTGAAAAGTCGCTGGTTCTTCAGGTTGCAATAGAACGTGTTTCGCCATTGATAGTAAATCATTCACTTAATTTGTTTGAAGTTGAGGCAGTAAAGATAAAAGTTGAGGTGGTAAAGGCTGTTCGTTTTTCTCGAATTCGTTTCTGAAACTGCCCACTGCGTGAAAAAAAAAAATCATCCAACGCCTGTCTTAAGGTTATGAACGTCAAGGACGAATTCCAAGAGGTATTTAGTTTAAGTACGAAACATGTTACATCGCTCCTTTAACAATGCACCAGAAGCTCCTTTCGCACCTTCATTATCACCAATCACTTTTCCTCCTTGATACACAAATAGTGCGCTATGCAGGGGCACTCCTCGTAGAGGCAGCATTACTCGTCACGGCTACTGCATTTCTTGGTTGTTCCTCGGAGCGACATATTTTCGTGGATGGCACGCGGTGGTGTTTATTTGGGTTATTCTTAACATGTCCCTGACTTAAATTGCCCCGTTGAATTAGGGTACGTAAAGAAAAAAAGAACAGGTCAGGGATCGTACAGTGTTGAAGCAAGGTTGCCATATCTAAAGAGCAGACCGAGTGAACTGGGGATTCACAGAGTTCGATTTGCTTTCTTATACCTAGATAAATTCAAAACAGGATATAGGGGTGAGACTGACACTTCAAGAAAAATTTAACACAGAATGTGGTTTGCTGGTCGTTTCCGATGGGACTATCGTCATGAATGAGCGTCACAACGACCGTCATATTGACCGTCATATTGACCGTCACGAGCGAGTGGCACACTGCGACCGTTACAGGCTTTAAAGTATTAAATAAAGAAAACACAAAGTTCGAGCCCGGGCTGTGCATGAGTGGGGGTCAGTCGGATATCCTCGCTACTAAACTACTAACAAAGTTTTTTCATGCAAAACTTTTCTTTAAAATTTATACACACTTATTCGCGATATGTAAATAATTTACATGACGATGGAATAAGTTCTGTAACTAGCATATTCAACATACTTAAAAGACCAAGACAACACTTATAAACATGTAGTTTGTACCTTAACGAGGCTTGTCCTAGAACTCATTACATTTCAATTTAATATTGAATACTTTAGGTAGGTTAGCAGAACCGCGATGCGCACGAAGATGGCGTCCAGTTATGTTCACATATTTATTTGAAAACTAGAGTCAGAATATCTTTCCAGATGACCCCCTAAAGCCAGGAATATACAAAATATTTGTATATGGCGTTTTGCCTGTATAGAGATAACGAGGCGAAGCTGCTGAAATTTGAAAATCATTGTAATACTGCTCATCCGAACATTTGTTTTACCCGCACGTACTATCAAACCGATATTGACTTCTTGGACGTCTTTGTAAAAATAGAAGAGTGCAAACTCTCAACAAATTTGTACCGTAAACCAACCGACCGACAACAACACGTCCATTACCGAAGAAATCATCCACGTCATTGTAAAAACAGCATCTCTTATAGCCAAGCCCATCGTTTTAAAATTAGTTTCTCCATCTAGAGGGATTTTAATGCTAGAACACAAAATCTAAAGGCCGTATTGGATAAACAATGTTATCCACCAAGTGTTATTGACGATGCAGTTTAGAAATCTAAGCAGTTGAACCGCGCGGACCTGATTAATAAACGCCCCCCGCAACGCGACACGCAACGCATCAATTTATGCCTGACAGATATTACGAATTATTCTAGTGTTAATAACATCTTAAGACGGCACTGCACAATTCTATAACAAAGCAAACGTTTTAACCGTACTTTTCCATCCGCTCCTTTTGTAGTACGTAGACGATCACACAATTTTAGAGGTACGCTTGTAAACTTCCAGCTAAATTTATCACTCCCACATAACGAGTGCAAGCCCTGCATGAAATCGCAGTGCCATGGTCTGTAAAAAAATGCAACAAACGAGCACGGCTAGCAGCGAAAATTCGCAGCTTTTAATAAAAACGAAAGAACGTTCGACATGTCACGCGTCGAATGTCATGTATTTACTTGAGCGTAAAGTACGTAATATGGAATATGTGGTGCAGACTGAAACAGCACTTAGAAACCTTTTGCGCTCTCTTTCGACACTTTGCTACATTTTGACACCTAAGCGTGAGAAGATATCCATGTTGCCTAGTGTCACCAGCTTTGGTAGAGCGTAGATATATCATGGTCCTACTAGGGACGCTTCGGCGTTCCTTCAAATAGGTCACGTTTTTTTTGGCCACGTGAAGAACGGCAACCAGCAAAACCAAGAGATTCCCCCCCCCCCCCCGCCCCCTAAAACCACCTGAGTGTTTACTTATCAACTAATCACGTTCAAGAGACAATCCCTGTAATCTACAGTGAATGACAAGTCCGAGATAATGTTTATAGACTTTAAATTACAGTTTTCGCTGTAACACATTAGTACAGTTTTGTGGAAATAGCTGCTCAAAATTTTTTTGTGTGATACATCCAGAGCGTGTGCAGTGCACCCCAAACATAACGGCGCCACTGGGTTCCCGAATATTGAGCTAGTGTCGGCTACTTACAATTAAATTAGTCACTGAAACGTTCGGGATGCCTTCTCAGGATGGGATAGAAACCAGAACCCTAAACATTCTTCCGGTAATTCAATCGGCCGCCGCAGGGACTGTCAGATACGGCAAATGCCGTGGCGGCGTTAAGTTTGAGGCTCACTGTACCTCGTTTCGAGTGTAACTAACAAGGCAGTGAAGTTAAGAAGAGCCGCGTGAGCGCTCGCTGACGTTACTTGGGGGCATAAGTGCATTCGAGTGTGCAAGAAAACTCACCGTGTAGTCTCAGGAAGGACTCTAACAAAGCAGCGGCGGTGACCAAAATTCGAATAAAACGACCTCTCTACTGGCCTTCCTGCTTCGTTCACACAAACAACGTCGCGACGCTTTTTATTGTTTATAACCTGCTTCAGACGGAAGCAGCGACAAGAGAATAACGGAGCCCAGGCTGCTCAGACAAAACAGGTTTTATCGCTGGAAGCGTCCTTTCTCACGTGCTAACCTTGGGTGCCCGTGCAAAAAGCGAATCAAGTCTGTCTGTCCGTGGGAAGCCAAGCGGCTTTGCATAAACCAGCGACGCCGGTACCCGCAACTCCAGAGGAGGCGACGCCTCCCAGCGCCAAAGACCGTACCTTTGAAAGCTGGTACACATCTTTGGCGTTTGAGTGTGCTCAAGTGGGTAACGTTTCCTTGCAAATGCTTCACGCTGCACTAAAAAGGGTTTTGAAGACGTTTGCTTTTGTAGGTATACTGCTCAGTCTGTGTCGTGTTAACAAATACACTTAGTTCCGGTTAACAAAGCTGCCTATTAAACATGTGGCAATAGAAATAGGCGAGGACTATTTTTTTTTTGCTTTGAAGGCAACTCCCTGGCCCTGCTTCCTTGCAAAAATTGGACTAAGGAAAAAAAACTATATTTTATAGAGATGGCGAGCGTCATGATTATAGCACTTTTCTGATATGTTTTGGGTTACATTTTGACAAACACGTGAAAGATTTTTGGTCTAGGAAAAGTAACACTGGAACTATAGTATTGCAAACAACGAATTATGTTTTCGGCTCACTTCCCTTCGCGCAGTGACGTGTCGCCTTGTCTCCCGTTGTCTCCTTCGTGGGGCGCGCAATGCCTTCCCAACAGTTAATCAAGATCAACCGATTGACCCGATCCTATAGTTTTCCGTCGTTTTTATCTTATTCTGCGCGGTTGCGATCCGCTGACATCCACGTGTTGATTCAGTTTTTTGGGAATTCTGCGGAACGCAGTTGCATTTCGTAGGATTGTTTTTTTGTTCGGCAAGGTTTTTTATAAAAAGCCAAATGTTTATGTGAAGACGTGCCCTAACCGAAAAAATGGAAGACGTTTACAAATCTCTGTAATGCTAAATTAGAGCGCAGCTCTTGAGGAGGAGGACGGTACGGAGTGGAGGATATGCCCCTCCTCCTCCTCCTCCTCCGCACCTCTCCTTTCCCCTTTTTCTGTCCCCCTCATCTTCCCCTCCTCCATTCCCTCATCTCTCCTCCTCCTCCAATTCACTTTCCCCGCTAAATTTATCGCGAAAATGACGTCACATGACTTGGTGTGACTTCACCTATGAACCAATTCAGTTTTTCCGATAGATTTAGCGGGAAAATTGACGTCAAGTGACTTCAACACCGATTTGATTCCCCGCTAAATTTAGCGAAGAATTGAATTGGGGTTGAGGTCACGGGACATCAATTTTCCCTTCGAAATCTAGCGGAAAAACTTAATTTGTCGGCTAAATCTAGCGGAGACACTGAACCTCCCCGCTAAATATAGTGGGGAAGTTCTTGCAGTCAACAGTGGCTCGTGCATGATGGAACGCTATTAATCCGCTTTCATGGTCGCGTCTTGCAAGCGTTGCAGAAGTTGTGAGACGGGGGAGGAATAGTAGTCGGATGAAGGCGAAAACGGACGCCGACGAACAGCTTTCATGTTCACTCCCTAAGGACATTGCAGACGATGATGGACGGTGGTAGAATAGCAGACGATGCCGGAGGCCACCGCGCGTCTGCTCGTACAACTAGCAGGCTGTGTGAGAAGCAACATTATGGTGCTTAGAGCGCGTCTATGACTGGTGAGTTTAGCATCCTATCCGGCCGATACATTAAATATTGCCCTGAACCGTAAAAAAATGACGCCAGAAAACCCATAGTGTCATGCTGTCGGATTTTGCGATCCTGGCGATTGGTCGTAATAACTCTGCCGAAATGCACAAGTGACCACCAGTGTCGATGTCGTCACGGCGTCGCAACTTCTGTCTAACTAAGCTTCCGCGGTCGTTTCGCCTCATTCTTGTTTTTACCGTTTGAACGTTCTCGTTCTCGTTTGAACCTTCTCAAAACATCCAAACCGGCTTTTTTAACATTTGGGCTTATTTGCGTCCGGTCCCATTCGCACTAGGATCGAATGGCGCGTGGTACGTTTTTAGCACTGGGTTTGCTCCGACGGCTTGTAGTATGCGCCTCAGTCAACTTTAAAGAAAAATGGAGTACAGTGTGTGTTTTAGGGGGGGGGGGGGGGGGGGGGTGGAGCACTTTCTGTGCAACCTCCCGCGACCCGGAAAAAGGCATACCTACGGAGCCGTGCTTTGACCAAAAAGAGCGGCTTGGTGTTTTATATGCCCAGCGTTTGCTGCCCTTTTCGGACGACCCAACGAGTGAGGATCCTGACCTTCGATACATGTTTAAAGGGCAGCGGGCACGTATTCCACGAACTATTAGCCAAACCGCTGGACTAATAGCAAGTGTGCGTGTGTATGAAAGAGCTTGCGTATAGGTGAGTTGGAGATGAGCGGACTTAAAGAACCTTTTTCGGGGATATGTGGTGACTCAGCCATAACGCCCACACCTCGAAGTGCCCTCATTTAATGTTTAAGAGTGCAGCTCTTAGGCGCCCGTATCCGGCTTTAGGGACATAGTTGTCGGCGTAACCGCGCGTTGCATCGTGGGACGTTTCCCATAATGACGTCACACGTGAGGTCACGTGTGACGTCACGGGGTTCACCAGTGACGTCACCAGGGCCGCGATTGGAAGGAGGAGAAGTCAGAGCCCTGTTGGAAAATCTTGACGCTGGAAAGATGATGGAAAAGGCTCACACAAGCGTAACCGTAATATGGGACATCTTATACAAGCGAAAAGGCGGCTCCAGTATAGTGGATTAAGCGGAACGATACAGGTGGGCGGAACCATACAAGCGTGTCGTATTATGGGACACCCTATACCAGCGTAGTGGATTATGTCGGAACCACGTAGGCGAACGGAACCATACATGCATAACGTAATAAGGGACATCCTATACCAGCGAAAAGGCGATACCACGATGGTGGAGCCATATAGCTCCAGCATGCTGGTATCGCCTTTTCACTCTTGTACAGGGCGATTCAGTTTTAAGGTTTACATATATGTTTAGAAAGGTTGTGAAAGCTAAATTAATCCGGTGTGTGTAGGCGAGTTGTACGGCCAGGCGTACGTAGCATAGGGACCTAATCGTAACGATCAGTCGTATAATTCAATACAATTTGTTAATCAACTTTTTAATTAGTGAAAATGAACATATGATTTCAATCAGCAACTTGCTGAGTCATTGAAAACCACAAAATCAACTATTTTTAGAAGGATATAATGGGTAGCATTTTACGCGTTCTGTAAAAACGCTAGATTTGGACGAGTTTCTATGTTTCAGTTTCTTATCGGAGCGCATCTCTGCACCCACGATCCTGTTCCCCAGGGGCTTAGACGCGCAGCACACGTGCACCTTGCTTCCCTCCATCCTACGAGGGAGGCGAGGGGGTTTCTTTGCACTGCGGCCACCGGGCAGCAGGATCGCAGATGCAAAGATGCGCTCTGGTAAGAAACCGAAGCCTGGGAACGCGTCCAAACTGACTATTTTTTTAGATCGCCGTAAAACGCTGCTCTTGTCTTATATCTTCGCAAAGAAAGTTGATTTTGTGTGCTTTGATGATACTTAGCAAGTTTCTAATTGAAACCATGGATCTATTTTCACAAATTAAAATTTTAAGAAACATACTATACTTAAAGGGAAGCTGAAGCGGTTTTTCATTTGAGGAAACACATTAAAATATTCCTTTTGACCTCCAGGATATCAAATATCAAAATTATTTCTCAATTTGGTTAATCGAGGCTTCACAGATTCATTTTTAAAGTACTGCTGGAGGCACTTCCCTAAAGAGGGACGTCACAAAAGCAGCTTTCGAAATCTTTGCTCACGCATTTTCAGCGCCTATCAAAGCTATGCACGCACACGCTATTTTTTAAAAGGGCAGAAAAATATGTCACGACTGGTGCCAGTGCGGGAGAATATACCTGGAAAACTTGGGATTGGACGCGCGGCCCTTAAGCGACACACGCTTGGCGGCCGAAAGGTCTTCTTACGATGTCACTATTGGTAGGATGTTTTTTTGTGTGTTTTTTCGCGTTTAGTTATATCTTTGTGGAAAACAAACAGGATATCCAGATTCGCAGGATAAAGCTACGCTAGAATGAACCTCAATCTAGTTTTCTGAAAGAAGTCTGGCACTTCTCTGTGATAAGCCGACTGATCATTATGAATTAGCCTTTTATACTATGCCGCCCTGGCCATATAACTCACGTGCACAGACCGCGTAAATGTAGCTTTTATGGCGTTTTTAAAAAAAATCTGTAAAATATACAAAAAAACACCCTGTAGAATGTCCCCCAATACGATACGATTGTATGATTCTGTGCCAGATTTGAAGCACGCTGCAGCCGGAGCTATTTATGGTAGATATGTTATACTTTTTTTAAGAATGATCTATGTATAGCCTAGGTAAGTGCCGTCTTAAGATGTGATTATTGTTATTCAACGTGAGTTTCGAAGAAATGTCCAAACATGTATCTGCATGCAATTATAACCTAAACTTGATATTTATTTTCGTCTAAGTTGTTTGAGGTATCGCATTTAAATTAACACCACAGACAGTACATATCATTGCCATCTGCAGAATACGAAATAATATATTTATTGTTTTTTCACGTTGAGGAATAAATTAACTCATGGGAGAAGATTTCTAATAGTGTTCAAGTTCAGCACGTCATTAAAAGAAAACTTTTTTTTTTTCGCTTCACGTGCCTGGGACGTGTTTCTTTTAGCCTGTACACATTTTGGTAAAAGAAACTTGTTTCGAAGTTCTGAACCTCTGAATATGCAAGAATAGAACACTTCCGACGAATTCTTGATAGTTTTTTTTTTTTTTTTCTCCTGCTTTTTATTCCCGCATTTATTATTATTTTTTTTTGTTACTATCGGCACAGGTGTTTGGTCAAAAAGACAGCTTTGAACTTCCGAACCACTAAGCATGTGACGAGCAGTGCCTTCTGACAACGAGTTTCTAACAATGACCATCTACGCAACCTTTTATGCAGTGAAGAGCGACAGTAGCTATACATATGCATAAATAATTTCAGATTAAAATAAGCTCGACCACGCCCTCTTTCCCCGTATTGTTTTCTTTCACAGTCCGAAATACCTGCAAGGGGAAGAAAAAGGCTGAAGCCCCCGCCCTCCCCCCCCCCCCCTCCCCACCTCCCGCTACCCTCTTTCCCCTCGTTTTTCCTCTTCCGACACCACTTTTATGGTAGAACGCTCCTCGACCTCGAGTTGTGTCGGCTTTTGTGCTTTTTGCGAGGCGATTCCTCCGTCCCAGAAAATAAACCTCCAGGACAATTATAAACTTCACCGGATGGGATTACTACCAGCGTGCAAGGGGTGGCGAGGTAGTTTGCTAGGTCGCTTCAAAGTTTTTCTGAGCCTCAACCTACTGGTCGCCCCTGGCCGTTTCGAACTGGATGAGTCTCGTAAAACAGTGTGTTCGTGTGATCACTACTGCGTGATGCAGGTCAAAGACCCCCCCCCCCCCCCCCCCCCCCGGGGCTGGCGGTCACAATTCTGCACTGGCAAATATTCTAGCACGTCCGGGACACTCGTCGTCTCATTTAATTGCCTGACCAACTTCGCAGAATCTAGATATGACACCTTAACTTTTCTAAACTTGATTTTGTGAAAACAAGTGAGTCGTGAAAACGTTATTTGAAACTGAAACTGTGGAAAAACTTGAAAATCGTACTTCGAACTTTCAAAACTTGGATTAGAAAGAAATTCAAAATCTTCGAAGTGTTTTTTTTTTTTTTTTTTTTAAATTTAGCGTTAAAAGAAAATCGAAATCTTCGAACTTTTCGAACTTTATGCAGAAAGAAATTCGAAATCTTCGATTTCTTCGAACTTCATGTCTATAAAAATTCGAAGCGTTCGAAGTTTTCGAATTTTTTTTACAAAGAATTTCGAAATCTTCGAATTTATCGAACCTGTAGTAAAAAAATATTCGAAAAATTCGAATTCGAAATTTTAGAAACCGTGAAAGCTTCGAAATTTTCGAATTCGAAACTCCGCTGTGGTCAAAAGTTGCGAATTTTTCGAAATCGAACCTCGGTCGGTACGAAAATATCGAAATTTTTCGAAATCGAACCTCAGTTCGCTTCGCAAATATCGAAACCTTTCGAAATCGAACCTAGGGTGGTTCGCGACATCCCTAGTGTACACGCGTGAGCATCTGGAATAATCGGCGTATACTTCGTCTCATCCTACGATGGACTAAAGGCGAAAGCCGCGGGCCGCCAGGTCCAATCACGTTCCACGCTAAACTATGACATGCTTAACGTTGATTAAGATTGGACAAAAAATGCTCCGAATCCAAAAACGCTGCATCATTTCTGTAGTTTCGACACTGCAAAGAGCCAGTACGTCGTGGCTTTCTTTGCAATGTAAAATTGTTGAGTCACTCATTTCTCCCTCCGAACCACTCCGCCCGTTTTCATCAGTGATCGGAGACGCGGCCACCGATCACTGATGATCCAATCACGAGCAACGTCTAAGTTGCTCGTGATTGGATCTGGCGGTTCGTAGCTTCTGCCTTTAGTCCATCGCGGGGTGAGACGAAGTATAGAAGGTTCGGCGTGTAGAACATTCTGACCTTGAACAAGCTCCCAGCACGGTTCTCAAATTTACCAGAACATTACGATAGAGGTAACAAAAATGCGTCCCCGCGGCCAGGAATCGAACCACCCTGGCTTTCTGCGTGGAAGGCAAGCGCGATAACCTTTAGGCCACGAGCGCGCTGCCTCCTTGGTTCCTTGGTCACCTGAGCTCGTGTCATTGTTCCTCCCCTTTGAAAAAGTGCATCGTCCTGATAGAGCACAAAACGAAAACACAGATCAACAGCAAAAGTATAGCAGAGTCGCGAACCAGTTCACAGTTCACAGTTCACAGTTCACTCTTTGACGAGAGTCCAAAATTCTATCGTTCGTAATGCGGCTTGAGCTGGACGACGTGCACGACCTCGGGTCGTGGCTGGCGGCTTGCAGATGGGCGTGTTCCCTCGGGTAGGACTTCGTAGTTCAGATCGCCGAGGCGTGGGATGATTTTGTAGGGTCCGAAATAGCGTTTGACAAGCTTCTCGCTGAAACTGCGGCGCTGTATCGGTGTCCACACCCATACCCGGTCTCCGAGTGGAAAGTGGACGTTTCGGCGATGAAGGTTATACTGGCGTGCGTCGACTCGCTGTTGGTCATGAATCTTGATTCTCGCCAGTTGGCGAGCTTCTTCCGTGCGTTGCAAGATCAGTTGAGCGTCGTCGTTCCCGCCGTCGGCCGGCACGTGAGGCAGCATGGCATGGAGGATCGTGGTAAACGTCCGGCCGTGTACCAGTTGGAACGGTGTCATTCCCGTGGTTTCTTGAACCGCTGTGTTGTACGCAGTCGTGACGTACGGCAACACCTCGTCCCACGTCTTTGCTCTACGTCGACGTACGTGGAGATCATGTCGGCGATCGCCTTGTTGAGCCGCTCCGTTAGCCGTTGGTCTGAGGATTATAGGCGGTGTTTCGTCGATGGCTGGTGTGACTGAGCTGAAGAACTTCTTGAGTAAGCAGTTCCATGAAAGATGACTCGCGATCCTTGATCAGCACTTCTGGTGCGCCTTGTCGAAGGAGCATGGACTCGACGAACAACTTGGCGACTTCAACCGCTGTTCCCGATGGGAGGGCTTTCGTCTCGGCGTACCATATGAGATAACCTGTGGCGACGATTATTTAGCGGTTTCCCGACGTTGACGGCGAAAAAGGGCCGAGTAAATCCATTCCAACCTGGTGGACGGGCGTAGTTGGGGCAGGAATCGGCTGCAGAATTCCTGCTGGCTTCATCGGTGGCTTTTTACGTCGTCGGCAATCATGGCAGGACCGTGTGTATAGATGAATGGTCTTTGGGAGTCTCGGCCAGTGGTACTTCTCACGAATCCAAACGAGCGTCCTGCTCCAGCCGAGGTGTCCAGCCGTCGGGTCGTCGTGGCATGCTTGAAAGATTTCTGCTCGAAGGCCAGCAGGAACTACCAGCAGCCAGTCAGGGTTGCTGGTTCCGAAGTTCTTCCTAAAAAGCACGCCTCACCGCAGCAGGAAGCTTGACATGTCTCAGGCCAAGACTCGCGGAACTGAACTTCCTTGACCCTCGAGGTGGTCGATCACCGCACGAAGTTCCGGGTCGTCTCGTTGAAGTGCTGCCATATCGGTATTTGTAAATGCGCCGATAAAACGGTCGTCATTGTCGTCGTCGTCGATGCTGTCAGAAGGAAATTCGACTGCGGCTCTAGACAAACAGTCGGCGTCGTTAGGCTTGCGGCCAGACTTATGCACTATGGTTACGTCAAATTCTTGCAGTCGTAGACGCCAGCGATCGAGGCGTCCTGACGGGTCCTTGAGGTTGGCGAGCCAACAGAGAGCGCGGTGGTTCGAGACAACGCGGAACGGAATCCCATACTGGTACGTGCGGAACATGGTTACAGCCCGGGCGACAGCAAGACATTCCTTGTCGGTCGTTGAGTAATTTTTCTCTGCCTTGGACAATGCCCGGCTTGCGAAATCGATCACCCTCTCTGCTCCGTTTCGTCTTTGGACGAGTACCGCGCCGAGTCCGGCGTTGCTGGCGTCCGTGTAAACTTCCGTTTCCGCTGATGGACCGAAGTGTTCGAGGTTAAGGGGCGACTGGAGCCTTTCCTTCAGTTCGTTAAACGCTTGTTCTTGCTCCTCTTCCCACTCGAAGTTCACGTTGTCTTTCGTCAGATTCGTGAGCGGTCAAGAAATCTTGGCAAAATCGCGAACGAAACGTCTGTAGTAAGCACACAGCCAAAGAAATCTTCGTACGGCTTTCTTGCCTAATGGCTTCGGAAATGCGGCGAAAGCGGATGGCTTTGCAGGGCAGGGCTTACAAACTGAGCACTCACGACATGGCCCAAGAATTTGAGCTCGTCATAAGCGAAATGAAATTTTGACGGCTTGAGTGTCAGTCCAGCATTCTGGATAGCCTGTAGCACGGTTCGCAGACGTCTCAGGTGCTCGTCTCGTCGAAGTCACTTGCGAATACCACGACGTCACCGAGGTAGACGAGACAGCTTTGCCATTTCAAGCCTGAAAGGAATTCCATTACGCGATAAAAGGTCGCCGGTGTTTCGCACAGTCCAAACGGCATCACTTTCAATTCGTACGGTCCGTCCAACGTGACGAAGGCAGTCTTCTCACACGATCCCGTTCCCAGACCTCGATCTGCCAGTACCCACTCTTCAGGTGCATCGGCGAAAAAAATCGCGCGTGCGCAGCCGGTCCAGAGCACCCTCAATGAGGGAGAGCAGGTAGACGTCCTTTTTTATTACGGCATTCAGTCAACGATAATCCACGCAGAAGCGAAGAGTCCTGTCTTTCTTTTTCACCAGGACTACCGGTGAAGCCCACGGACTGTGTGAGGTCTGGATAATGTCGTCGTCGAGCATTTCTTCAACTTGCTTCTGGGTGACTTCTCTCTCTATCACCGAGACACGGTACGGCGACCGATGAACGGGAAGCGTGTCGTGATCAGTAACAATTCAATGTTTCGCAACCGTCGTTTGGCGTACCTTTGAGGAGATGGAGAAGCACTCACTGAACTCGGCGAGAAGGTCACTTTTCTGTCGCCGTTGTGGGGTAGGCAGGGTTCGATCGATGTCGAACTGAGAAGGCGGCGTTGTCTCGTGTGGCCACAAAGAGAGGTCGTCTGATACTCCGGCGATAGCAGCTGAATCGGGGAGTTTCTTGGCGTGACCCACGGTGGTGCGTTTCGTTAGGTGTTGAGCCTCCTGTCGGATGTTCGTTACGACTGCTACAGTGGTTCCGTGTTGGGGCTCCGCGAGTCCTCTTGCGACGCCAATCCCTCTTCCTAGAAGCAACTGAGGGCTTCTTTCGAGCAAAGCTTCTCCGAAGATGCCTTTTTCAGGAGCGTGGTGGAAAATTAGCATGGTCGAAGAGTACACTTGAGCGTGGTGAAAATTAGCATGGTCGAAGAGTACACGTACTGTAGCTGACACGGCTGCCGATTTTTTTGTGATCCTCGGGCACTACGACAGGTTTCCGCAGCCTCAACTTGTTGGCTTCCAAGTCGAGAACGGCGGCGTATTCGCACAAGAAGTCCATTCCGAGCATAACGTCTCTCACATAGTTTCGGTGAACGACGAACTTTACCAGACATGACTCGCCGTGAATCTCGACGCAAGCAGTGCATCTTGCGACTGGCGTGATAAGATGTCCCCCGGCAGTCCGTATGTGGGCCATCCCACGGCGTCGTCACTTTCCGAAGGGGTTGGGAGGGCCTCCCACTCAGGACGGAGTAGTCTGCTCTAGTGTCGACGAGAGCGGACGCGTCGTGGCCGTCGATAACGATGTTTAGGTTGCTTTTTATCGTTGCAGGAGCGTCGTTTCGGTCTCTGGTGGTGTTTGAGTGGGGCCTTCCGACGTTCGTGGGGGATCTTGGCGTCGGTCGTTTTCGGCGACTCCCCTCCAGGGGTTGCCGCGCCTAGTTTCCCCGCGAGGAGCGAGGGGTGACTGGCTTTCACGTCGGGGTCGGTGCATCGGCGAAGCTAGACGTCGTGGCGACGGCGACCGGGACTCTCGGCAGAACGCAGGCTTGGGGGACTGAGGTCGTCGCAAGTACTCGTCGATCTCCCGAGGGCGTTCACCATACCGGGGGCGCGGGTGGTTCGGGTGGAACTCGCGCAGCTCGAGTTGTCGGTATGAGCGTCGGCCGTAGGTGATGTGTGCTTCCCCGCAGTGGAAAGAGGGCATCGATCGGGCGTTCACCACACGTCGGTCTTTTGGGGTGCGCGGGGCTCATGGCAGGCATACTGGACCTGGTCATCGTGGCGTCGGTCGTGCTGCGGCGCAGGAGACTGACGCCGATGCGGCACGACACACCCAAAAGCCAGAGACTGGCAGGCGAGTGAACTCGTTCGGTGCCGGTTGATGATGATGATGATTAGAAGTTTATTGGCGCAGCAGCAACGAGGGCCATAATGCGCCAAACGTAACATATTTAGAGCATATTATAACAAAAGGTTACTTTGTGGCTACATATTTACAAATGGTATAAATATCCAGTTTGTTTTAAAAAGTCTAAGACACGGCTAAATGGAACTAAAGGTTTATCACCAAGCAAGAAAGAGGGATGAAATGGGAGATGATCCCTAAAAAGTTCAAGAAAACATGATTGACGGAGTGGCTGATGGGACGAACAATGCCACAAAATGTGCAACACAGTCAGAAGCTCTCCACAATGTTCACATAGTGCAACATCCTCACCACGAAGCAGATACTGATGTGTCATGCGGGAGTGACCTATTCTTAGACGGCACAGAAGAACCTCCACACGACGTTCCCTGTTGTAAGAGCTCTCCCAAACGCCCAGAACGGGCTTGATAATGTGTAGTTTGTTGTTGCTCTCTGTATCCCATTCCTGCTGCCATTTGAGAAAAATAGATTTCCTCAGAAGTGGTTTCAAATCTTGGTAGGGTAAGCAATTGAATGTTATAGACGAGCCTCGGGCAGACACGGTCAATTTATCCGCCTCTTCATTGCCCAAAATCCCAACGTGGCTTGGCACCCAGCAGAACTTAATGTCCCGACCGCGTCGCAGGGCGCTATTGATCTTACCATGCAGATGTTGTACAAGGCGGTTCTTTGTGGGCATCAGGGAGGACACAGCCAATAAGGCACTTTGTGAGTCGACAAAAATTACAGCTTTCATTATACTATTGTCAAGTATATGTTCGACCGCTAGCAAAATAGCATAAAGCTCTGCGGTGAAAATGCTTGCCCTACAGTTAACTTGTGTGGCTTTGCTGTAGGAGGCGGAATAGAAAGCACACCCTGCAAAAGACGACGATTTGGACCCATCTGTATAAAACTCCAGGTAGTCTGCACATTTTTGTTGCAAGGAGAGGAACTCCTGCCGGAGGATTTGTAGTGAAATGACCCTCTTACTGTATTTTGCAAGTGACCAGTCACAGAAAATCGGTAGAACATTCCATGGAGCAACCCTATGTGTGTTTTTAAGCAAAGGAATCTCATGGAGGGGGATATTAAGGAATTGACAAGTACTTTGCAAACGGAGGCTTAATGGACTAACAATGCTCGGCTTGTTTTCGAAAAGCTGTGAACTTCTGCAAGCATAAAGGGCACTGTAGGAGGGATGTTTTGGATTTGAAAATACCTTGTAAGCATAAGAGACGCTGAGGTACTGCCTCCGTTTCTCAAGGGACATTTGATGCGTATCAGCATACAAACTCTTCACAGGAGATGTACGAAATGCACCTGTAGAAAGTCGTAGTCCAAGGTGGTGTACTGGGTCAAGCTTCTTAAGAACGGATGGCCGCGCTGACCCATATACTACTGCACCATAGTCGAGGCGGGATCGAACTAAGGAGTTATACAGTCGTAGGAGACAGCGCCTATCAGCACCCCACGACATATGCGATAGCACTTTTAGGATGCTTGATGACATCAAGCATTTCCGTTTCAAATTCTTCAGATGGGGTACAAAGGTAAGTTTCTTGTCAAAAATAACACCCATAAATTTGTGTTCTTGCTGGACTGATATCTCAGTGCTATTAAGATGCAAGGAAGGATCAAGAGACAATCCCCGGCGTAATGAAAACGGAACACAGACTGTTTTTTCAGGAGAAAATTTGAAGCCGTTTTCGTCTGGCCACTTACACATTCTATTGATTGTAAGCTGCAATTGTCGTTCACAACTGGAGAGGTTACAGGAAGACACAGATATTTGCACATCATCCACATATAGAGAGTAAGTTACTGATGATGGCATAACCTTAGCTAGACTGTTAATCTTTACAGCAAAGAGGGTAACGCTCAACACTCCTCCTTGAGGAACACCATTTTCTTGAGAAAAAACATCTCAAAGTGTGCAGCCCAATCGGACTTGAAAGGTTCTTTCGCTGAGAAAGCTCTGTATGCACTGAAGCATGCGGCCCCGTACACCACAGTTGTACAAGTCACGAAGTATTCCGTACCTCCATGTGGTATCATATGCTTTGTGTAAATCAAAAAACACCGAGACACAATGTTGCCGGTGTACAAATGCCTCACGTATAGCGGTCTCTAGGCGAACCAAATGATCGGTGGTCGCTCGTCCCTCCCGAAAGCCGCACTGGTTTATATCAACAAAATTCTCAGTCTCTAAGAAATGGACAAGACGACGATTCACAAGCCGCTCATAAGTCTTCCCTAAGCAACTTGTGAGTGCGATGGGACGATAGCTCGTAGGAACGGAAGGGTCTTTCCCAGGTTTCAAAAAAGGGATTATGTGGGCATGTTTCCAGCAACGAGGAAAGGCAGAAGCTTGCCATAGATGATTAAAGAAAGTTAACAGACCGTTCATAGATTCAGGGGACAGTTTCCTCAACATCTCATAGTGGAGTCTGTCTGGCCCTGGTGCAGACTGCTTCTTTGCACCAAGAGCGACTTTGAGTTCACACATTGTGAATGGTCTATTGTAAAAAAATGAACCACCCTCCGACATCGAGATGGGCTGCTTTTCAACAGTGGACTGGAACTTCTTGAATTCTTCGCTAAAATTAGAGGAGTTACTAATAAGATGGAAATGCTCCCCAAGAACATTTGCTTGATCTTTCAGCGATACAGAGGGGGAAGAAAACAGAGGAGTTCGGAAAGATTGGTAACCTCCTCGAACTTTCCGCAGGCGATCCCAAACTTCTTTAGCTGGGACAAAGCTATTTAGAGAAGATATATATTTTTCCCATGATGTCCTCTTCGCCTGTTTCCGTGTTCAACGTGCCTTGGCCCTACATTTTTTTAAATTCAATCAGGTTAGAAGCAGTCGGATAACGGCGAAATATACCCCATGCCTGGTTCTGTTTCCTGCGAGTGACTGTGCAGTCCTCATTCCACCAGGGTTTGCATCTCCGGGGTAGGACGCCGGATGTTTGCGGAATAGAAGATGCAGCAGCATTAATTAGACATTCAGTGACAAACACCGTCGCCTCCTCGGGGGACATACTGCGAAAAAGCGATGGATCCAGTACGGCATTTAAACCAAAAAGAGCCCAGTCATCCTTCTCTAATTTCCACTTTGGAAGGCGGGTCGAAAGCGAAGGAAGGGGTATTGAACCTTCTAAAATTATGGGGAAATGATCGCTGCCAAATGGATTATCTAAAACCTTCCATGAAAAGCATGGAAGTAAAGCTGATGATGATATGGAAAGGTCTATTGATGTAAAGGTGTTATGAGCAGCACTAAAAAAACGTTGGCTCCTTTTTATTCAGAAGACAGAGCCCGGAGGATAATAAAAGTCGTTCTATAACTCCACCACGGGAATCCTGACGAACACTACCCCACAAAGGGTGGTGGGCGTTAAAATCCCCTAGAATTAAAAAAGGCTTAGGCAGCTGATCTATGAGTCCTTGTAGCTCGTGGAGCTGCAGTGGAACGTTGGGTGACAGGTAGAGAGAGACGAGGGTGATGAGTCGGTCAAGGAGAACGCGAACTGCTACTGCCTCGAGTGGTGTTTGTAGAGGAACCTGAGAACACACAACCCCGCTCTGCACTACAACTGCGACACCACCAGAAGGGCTAGGAGAAAGGCGGTCCTTCCTAAAAACCTGGTGTCGGCGTAAGACCTGTGTGTGTTTGTCGCTCAGATGGGTTTCCTGCAAACAAAGTGCCACAGGACGAAGCTCATCGAGAAAAAAATTAACGTCATCAATATTACGAAGAAGGCCGCGACAGTTCCACTGCATGATACCTAATTGTTTAGTCATAGCAGTGCTAAAATTAAAATAAACTTTAACTTATAAACTGCAAAAATGGGTAAAAACAGGTTACTAGGGTTTAAAATCAATTTTTATGCGCGGAGCGTTTTTGTTTTTCGCGCAGTCATTCTGCTTCCCACTAGAGGTTGTGGGAGCAGCGAGGGAGGACTCCGATCCCGAGAGGATAGCCTCGTCATCGGATCTGAGCCCGCACTCTTCCATGGGCTCTTCCAGTGGTGTCGTCAGCTGACCCTTAGGGGCCAACTGCCTCGACGTCTCACCGGGCTTCCTCGGGGCAGTGGTTCGGGGTGGCTGGCCCCGGCCCCGGGAGAACACAGAGGCAGGGGGGGCCATCCCCTGCTCGGGGGTGGATGCTGGCGGGCCAGCACTCTCCCTGGGCTTGGGACATCGTGCCGCTGGCACCGTCCCTGCGGGTTTCGGTGGGGACTCCGACGAGACCCGCAGATCGTCCGGAGACGTCTGTGTTCCCGCCGATGCCATTACTGGCCGTGCAGGTCCCCTACGCACGACCTCGGCATATCCGCCTTTTGCCAAGAAAGAAACACGTTTTTTGGCCTCATGGTGGGGAATATTTTCCTTTGCCTTTAGAGTGAGAATTTCTTTCTCTTGCTTCCACAATGGACAGGAGCGAGAGTATGCCGGGTGAGGACCGTCACAGTTGGCACATTTCGGATTGTTATCGCAGGTGTCAGCAGCATGCTCTCTGCTGGAGCACTTGGCGCAAGTGTCGGCTCCCCGACAGCTCCGCGACCCATGGCCAAACCGTTGGCATTTGAAGCATCTCTGAGGGTTCGGCACATAGGGCCGTACACGGCACTGTAGATATCCTGCCTTCAAGGTTTCAGGTAGTGTGGTAGAGTCAAAGGTCAGGATGATGTGCTTGGTTTGTCTTTCAACACCATCTCGGCGGATAGTGATGCGGCGCGCAGCTACAACCCCTTGACTAGAAAGGCCCTCAACAATTTCTGCCTCGGATGTTTCAAGCAAGTCATCCTCAGAGATGACTCCCTGTACGGTGTTTAGCTTGCGATGAGGTGTTACGCTAACTTTGTAGTCTGCGACGGCATTCAAAGCTAGGAGAGCTTCACTTTGTTGTTTTGTATTAATTTCCACAAGAAGGTCACCCGATGCCATCTGTTTTGCATTAAAATTCATTCCAATAATACCTTCAAGAACTTTTGATACCAGAAAAGGGGATAACTTTGCAAGTGGCTTTTCGTCTTCTGAGTGGAGTACAAGAAACTTCGGGAATTTTAGAAATTCAACACGTTTTGCGGGAATGTCTTTTGCTTCGGTGCGGACCCTTTTCAGGGCCCGATCAGTAGGTTTTTGCCTGGAACCCATAAAGATGGGAGGAAAGTTCAGTGCCCGAGTGCACCGCCCACCACGGAGCCCAACAAGGGGGTAGGTAATGTGCCATAGCAAGAGGGCTTGGCTGACACAATTACGCTACCAGTGCTGCCCGGACACTATATCCTAGTGTGGTTGCAGCGATAGGTCCTGTTTCCACTCAAGGTTGGCCCTTGCCGCCTAAGAAGGTGAAAAAGGAAGGAAGAGAGTGTAGAAGAAAAGAGAAAGGGGTGGGAGGAAAAGTGAAAGAAGGAAGAAGAGGGTAGAAGAGGCGACTGACTGAATCATCCTGGTCGGGCCAAGCCAGGACACCCGTCTACGAGAAGCAGGGGTCGAAGTGGTGTATTGCCTCGCCCGGGGGGCCCCGAAAGGTCCAAACATACCCCGGGCTCAGCTCAACCACCAGGGTCCCCTTTTCCCCGGACACGGGTTAAGCCACGCACAGCCAGACGTGGGTGGGCGAACCCACATGGCTCGGGGTTCGTAGTGACGCCACTCACCAAGCACCTAATAAAGTAGGTGCCCCCTGCGTGCGGGTATGGTGGCCCACGCGGCTGGGGTCCGAGGTGACGCTACTCACCAAGCACCTAGCACCTAAGGTGCAGGCGCCCCCTGTGGAGCTCGGGGTCCGTGGAGACGCCACTCTCCAAACACCTGCTTTCACAGGTGCCCCCTGCGGGGTTCGGTGCCGGTGTAGGACGCCGATATCACACCTTCGCTTTGACTACGGTACAGGTTATGGCGTACGGCAAAATTAAAACCGTAGTCGTTTATTTTGCTAAAACAGTGGAAGTAAGTTTCTCCGGCAAAATACCCTGATTGTTTGTTTCCTGTTTGTAAGAGCGGTAGAACGCGTTCGCGGCAGGCAGTGATTAACTTTGTACCCGGCGGCCGTTGCCCATGCGTGCCCTTGTTCGTACTCGTCTCTTGGCCTAAATTGTCATCGGGGCTCCGTGGATGGAGCGGCATTGCTCTATACGCCGCGCTGCCAGTGACGTACAGTTCTCGGGGTGCCCTCGCCATGCGTGCGCTTGCCCGTACTCGTACCTAGGCTTCTCGCTTTCGCGCTGGAGATCAGTCCCACAAACGAAGTTTTGGGGCTCTCCGGCGCGGACCGCGGCGTCCGAACGTGCGTGTGCTGGGCTGTATACGTTTGTTTATTCGTTTTTGTTTCTCAAGCGCGTAAAAACCGAGTTTGTAAGTTACGATACCGTAATTTACCACATAAGTTCGTCTAGGGCGTGAATGTAATTTGTGAAAATATCAAAGAAAAGGCTTTCCGTAGTCAAAAGTCACAGAATAAACACCAAAAGAAACTTCTGATTGGAGCTAGTTAGTGGGTGTCGTCTACCATGCCCACCATTTCCCATTCAAAGGAGCGTGAATACTCTATGATAAACACTGCATTTGACAATGATTGCTTTTTTGATCTGGATACCTTTACATGTTTACCTTTTGTGTAAGACATGCCACTTATTAATGCGAAGTTCATTGCTATGTTAACTGCATGTTTTACCTTACGTCTTCACTGTGGTTCGGTTGGAATCATTCTTTTCACTAATTTAATGCAGGACGTATATCGACAACCCGCAAATGTTGTTTTTTTTAGAGCGCAGCTCTTAGGGGCCCGTTTCCGGCTTGAGCGGCGTCGGCGTCGCCGTCGCCGTTTACAAGTGAAAGCCGCTTACAACTTCCTGTAACACCGAATTGGAGCGCAGCTCTTGAGGAGGAGGAGTGGAGGGTATATTCCTCCTCCTCCCTCGTGATCATGCCTGCTAGTCCTCCTCCCCTCCTGCTCCCCCTCCCTCTCCTTTACCACCTCCTCGTCCTTCAAGCTCCTCCCCTCCCCTCGCCTCCGCCTCCTCGTCTCTCCTCCCCCCTCCTCCACCTTCGTACTGCTTTCCTCCTCGCCGCTGAAGTCATGTGACCCCCTCCCCCCGAGGTCACGTGACCCTCCCGAACCAGACAATGAGGGGAGGAGGAGGAGCGGGAGGAGGAGGAGGGCAGAGGTCCGGGGGGTCACGTGACCTCGAGGGGACGGGATCACATGACCTTGGGCGGGCCGTAACGTGACTTCGGCGGGGGGAGGGGAGTCACCCCCCGGGGTCACGTGACCTGGGCGGGGGAGGAGGGGGGAGGAGGAGGAGCGGGGGGGAGGAGAAGGGGGAGGGGCGACGCCGACGCCAACGCCGACGCCGACGCCGCACAGGCTGGAAACGGGTCATGTGACCCCCTCCCCCCGAGGTCACGTGACCCGCCCGGACCATACTACACAATGAGGGGAGAAGGAGAAGGAGGGGAGAGGAGGAGGAAGGGAGGAGGAGGGGGAGGAGGAGGAGAGGGCGGGGCGCGGTTACGCCGACGGCGACGGCGACGGCGACGGCGACGCCGCTCAAGTCGGAAACGGGCCCCTAAGAGCTGCGCTCTAAAAGTGAAAGCCGCTTACAACTCCCTGTAACGCCGAATTAGAGCGCAGCTCTTGAGGAGGAGGAGGGAAGGGCGCTGGGGGGGGGGGGGTTAGACTAACCAGGAGGGGGTCACGTGACCCCCAATGCCGATGATGTCATCACTGACGTGACTGATGATGTCATCAGTGACGATGACGATGCGGGTACCGATGACGTCATTAGTGACGTCACTGATGACTTCACCAGTGATGATGACAATGACGATGCGAATGTCGGTGACGTCATCAGTGACGTCGCTGACGTCATCAGTGATGATGACGATGACAATGCGGATGCCGGTGACGACATCAGTGACGTCACTGATGACGTCATCAGCGATGATGACGATGACGATGCGGATGTCGGTAACGTCACCGGCATCCACATCGTCATCGTCATCATCACTGATGACGTCACCGGCATCCACATTGTCATCATCATCATCACTGATGACGTCACCGGCATCCACATCGTCATCGTCATCATCACTGATGACGTCACCGGCATCCGCATCGTCATCGTCATCATCACTGGTGACGTTACCGACATCCGCATTGTCATCGTCATCATCACTGATGACGTCATCAGTGACGTCACTGATGTCGTCACTGGCATCCGCATCGTCATCGTCATCATCACTGATGACGTCATCAGCGACGTCACTGATGACGTCACCGACATTCGCATCGTCATCGTCATCATCACTGGTGAAGCCATCAGTGACGTCACTAATGACGTCATCGGTACCCGCATCGTCATCGTCACTGATGACGTAATCAGTGACGTCAGTGATGACATCGGCATTGGGGGTCACGTGACCCCCAAGGTCACGTGACCCCCCCTGGTTGGTTTAACCCCCCCCAGTGCCCTTCCCTCCTCCTCCTCAAGAGCTGCGCTCTAATTCGGCGTTACAGGGAGTTGTAAGCGGCTTTTATTTTTTTTATCTCTGGCTCCTTTCTCCATATGGAATAAATAAAGCACTTGATTTTGAATCCCCGCATCAAGGTCGTGTGCCGATTTCCAAACTGAGCGGGCTTCTTTTTTTTTTTTTTTTTTCAGTAGGCACGTCGGTTAGTGAAGACATCGAAGACGACGATAGCTGGAGCCTTAACTTATATGCACCTGACCCACTGCCACGTGCTAACGAACTTCGCAGCAAGATTGCTTCTGTCTGACACCACGATGCGCGCGTGTGCGCACCGACTTGCTCGCTAAAACGAGCCTTGGAGTCCTCGAAAGCAAATAAACAAAATGCTATATGATGCTACGCGGGCTACAAATGAAAGCGACAGCAAGCACCAGCCGAAGTAGCGGCGGTAGCGTCTCGAAGAAGCGCACTTTACGCCGCTCGAAGGCGTATCGGGCAAGCCCATTCAGACGAAAAAAAAAAAAGAGAACGATCGTGACATCACAGCCCAAGGCTGCTTTAGCGATCGGTGACCCGCTGGCGGCCCGCTAAGGAGCGGATGCTCGCAGCGTGTCGCATTTTTATTACCGGCATTAGTTTAGAATGCGGCGTCGCGTTGACATAATATTTTGGCTGGGGTCCTATTTTGTATCACTAAAGCGATACCAGTAATTTGTTTCCTTTTGAATTTTTGGCCGGAGTTGCACTTTAAACATAACTCAGTAATAAAAAAAAACGTTGACTAAATAAATTACATGTTTTAATGTGAATAAAGCTACATAGCGCCCGTTACGAGTAAAGAAACTACGCTGAATTCTATTATTCCATGACGAAAGGAAAAATATCACGCATGTTTTCCCGTGGGAATACACAAGAAGACTGGAAGAGTAGACTGGTTGGGGGGATTGGTGGCCGAGTGGTCTCGCGCACACCAGCTCGGAGCACGTAAAGCGAAAGCTCGCGCTGCAGAACCCAGGATCCTGGGCTCAATCCCCATCCCAGCCCGTTTAAAGGGGTACGGAAACCAAATTCTGGAGCTCATTTCTTTGTTTCAACACGACGCAGGTAGCAGCACAACCACAGAAACATAAATATTGCACTAGAAAACGCAAGAAAACATATTTTAAAGTGAATTAAACGATAATCAAAAACCACCTGGTAGTTGGTTATGAAGCTTCAATGGAATGTCGTGACGACAACATGCCTCTGAAAGCAGCGCCGCAGCGGTATGTCCGCTCACTGGTATAGATTGCCTAGGCCTGAACGCAATACCGAGGCGTCTTGGTGGAAAGAGCCAAAACGAAGTGAGCCACCTTGGTTTCAGCTCTCGCGCGACGTGCAAACGCGTGCTTCGGTTGTTCTCAGGTTTGGTGCGCGTGCTGGCCCCGCGATCTCTACAGCCCTTGGGTACTTCGACAAAGCGAGATTGTAACGCGTTGACGCCTCCAAGTGGCAAAACTCGTCACTACGGTACGCTTGGTCGTCCGAGGCATGATGACGTCAAGACGTCTGCCGGATCTCCCGAGATGCATCGCGCTCCTCCATGGCTGATTTTGAAGCGCTCGCCAAAATCGCGGCATTGAGAGCATAAAATATAGCCATCTGCTCAAAATACGACCGTGCGATTATTCATTACAGGCTTAGCTGATCATATTGAACTCATTTCTTGATGTCTTCTCTATATTTCAAGTTTCGATTCCATATCCCTTTAAATCTAGATGAGCATCGTACCGGCGTGCGGTCGCTATCACCACTGCGTGGTGCTCGGTAAAGACCCCAGGCTAGCGGTTGTACTGCACTGGCCAAATTGCTCATCTACAGTTGGGAGACAAGTTGCCCGTTGAGGCAGACCAAGGCAACATGTCTAATCAACTCGCGCAGCAACTCATTCTGCGACATCCATGCCTTCGCGTTCACAACTTACAAAAAAGTTGTCCCTAATTTTTTTTTCGGTCGCCAGTACTGATTTGGAGGTTCCCTGGATTTCGGTGCTGCACTTCAACCTTTTGGCGATAAAAGCCTTCGACGAGCGTGTTGAAAAGTTTTATGGAGGCTCAATTCGGGTGCTGGGCAGAACACGCTTCTTCTGTTCCTTTGCCGATTGGCTCGTCGTTGTTAATGTTCCTGGAAGATTTTCCGACCAATGGCGGCCCTCTGCCTTACCTTCTCATCGAGTTTCCGATCCGCGAACCGGTTAACTCCTGCGTGCGTCAAGGCGCGGGCGTATCCGGTGTCCGCCCGGCGGAAAAAAATCCTGCTTTACCACAGCACCAAAGGCGCAGGCTAGCGGGCTCGCGGTGATATAGACCCTGAGCTACAGAGATGTTCCATCTGAACGAACACAATCACATGATTGATGGGCCGCATTGGGCCGCATTTGCAATACAAGCCTACAAACTACGAGGAGGAGACGAAAGCGTTGATCGTCTGCAAACGTCTCCGCCTTTCCTCCTCGCACGCGAAAACGCAGCGCAGGCGGACTTGCAATTCGCGACCGATCACCGAGGTTTCAGATGGACCCTCTCGCCAATCTGGGGCGTGAGCCTCTTTTGAACATCCCGCTTTCTATAAGCGAGGCAGGCAGCCGTGTGCAATAGGGCCCGTGGCTTGTGCAGGGCACGAAGGAATGAACGTACTTTTCGGTCTACCGGAACACGGAGTCAGTCGTATTGCTTTCGGGTGCCCCTGAGCACCGAGACGTGGTGTCAGAAGTGGGGTCCCGCCGCCTCTGAAGCTTCGGGAGTCGCCTTGCGACTGCGGACCGCATCGAGTCATGGATCGGGCAAATGTCGCCACCGGAGTCGCCCTCAGGCCGCCTGAACCTTTCCAGTTTGGTAACGCTTCGGAGTGGCTGGCGTGGATCGCCGAGTTCGACGATTTCCGTCACGCAACCGGACTGGTCCCACAGAACGCGGAAACCCAGGTACGAACGCTTCTCTACATCATGGGTCACCAAACTATGCAAATTGTCAACATCTTCGGATTATCTGACGCCGACGCCAAGAAGCATGGCACTGTGAAAGTGAGATTTGACGGTCACTTCCTTCAAGTCAGGAACTGTAGAATACGAGTCTGCATGTTTTACAGACGGGTGCAGGGGCCCACTGAAACCGTGGGCCAATACGTAACCGCGTGCTCTACAACATGGAGGACGGATGCGACCACGGAAGCCTGCGTGGCCGCCTGATTCGTGACTGCTTCGTTCTTGGGCTGCGAGAAGTCGCTCTCGGAAGCTCTTCAGCTAGTCGCTGCGCTCACTCTAGATTCCGGGCTTGCCAAGGCTGGACAGAAAGAGTCTGTTCACAGGCAGCAGCACCTGTTGAGAAAGACTGAAGCGCTACCACCTGTCAAGAGTGAAAACGCCGACTTGGACGCAGTGGCAAAAGGCTCGTCATCTAATGGGGTATCCACACGAAGGAGAAATCCGCCCCTTTCCTCCGCAAAGCGCGCATGACATGAGACATACATCATTCCTTTTTGACGCCTCGCGTCGCCGTTCTCCTCCGTGGCGGAGGCGCGGAGGCTTCGTGCTGTCAGCACGAAAGCTCCGCAGGTGCACGCGGCGGAGCCGGGGACGGAGTTTCCCGGGTTGTTGACGTCACGACATCCGTCCGCGGAGTTCTCCTTCGTTAAGCATCGCAGCGCTCCATCTATGTCGAATGCGAAGCGAACTTCACTAGCTAAACAAACAAGCTCAACGTGCGGTTATTGTGGAGGATTGCCCCAAGCTCGCTCTGAGTGCCCGGCGCGGGCCGAAAAGTGCACTGGATGGAAGACAAAGGGTCATTACGCACGTGTCTGTAAGAAGATGCGTGGAGGAACCAAAAGAATTTCCTCAGTGGAACAGAATTCAACATCGGGCGGTTTTTCTCGGCGCCGTGGAGGAGTTCGTTAGACGGCCAAGTTCGCGACGATAATCGTGAACAACGTTTCACTGACTGCAAAGATCGATACCGGTGCAAAGGTTTCAGCTGTCCCAGATACATTTTCGGAATTACCATCCTCTTGCCTGCGTCTCTGGCCATCCCTTGGTCATCGACTTCACTCACCTCAACACCTCCTTCCGCTGAGAGCGCTATGTCCTTCCAACTGTGGAAGAAACGTTTGGCCAGTTGGAGGCGGCGGCAGCGTTCTCCAAGTAGGATGCTAATTCCTGGTGCCACCAAATCCGTCTCTCTCCCTCGTGCCAAATGCAGACCACGTTCATAACCCCCATTTGCCGTTTCTGCTTCAAACGGCTACCTTTTGGGATAACTTTAGCTCCGAATATTTCCAAAAACGCATGTGGGGGTTCTTGAGCGGACTGCCCGGGGTCCTCAACCTCATGGAGGATGTACTTTTCTTCGGCAAGGACCAAGCTGAGCATGATAGAAATCTGCACAAGACTCTAAGGCGCCTAGAGCAAAGTGGAGTCACCCTCAACAAAACCAAGTGTGTCTTCAGCACAAGGGAAGTTACTTTCTTGGATGTATTATATCACGACACGGTGTTCGATGGTTCCCAGCAAAGGTCAGGGCAATCAGAAATCTTTTGGCTCCAGAGGATCCTGCCAGCATCCGTCGAATCCTTGAAATGGCGAAGCATCTGGCAAGGTTTCTTCCGAACTTAGCACAAATTACGGCGCCGCTCAGAGACCCACTTCAAAAACGTCGGAGTGGGCGTGGGGTCCCCCACAGGCAGCCGCTCAGCAAAGCGTCAAACATCTGTGTTTAGATTGTTGCATGGCTAACTACAATCCGTTGTATACCGCAATAACCTCGGCGGATGCGTGTTCACATGAATTAGGGGCAGTTTGCTTCAGGTCCAACCCGATCGGAAGGAATGGGCTGTGGCCTTCGCATCATGGTCCCTTACCCCAACTGAAACCCGATACGGTCAAGTGGAAAATAAGCATTGCCCTTAACCTGGGGAGCAGAGCGGTTTCAAGACTTTTTGCGGGGCCTAACGGCGACATTCTAGACCAATCATCAATCATTACTGACGCTCTTGGGGAAGTCGGCACTGGATATGCTCACTCCTCGTATTCAGCCTTTCTGCATGCGTCTGATGCGGTGCAGTATGTTCTTGCCAAGAGCATCGCGACGGCTGATACTCTGTCAAAAGCTCCGGTGACTGAGGAAGAGCCAGCTGAATTCACTGACCTGCACTGAGCTTCATACATTCCTTGTTAGAGCAGTGATGGGGCTCCGAATCAGCACTCTGCATCCGGTCAGAAAAGCCCAAGAGAAAGACAAAGTTTGCCAGAGGCTTTGGGAGTACTGCATAAACGGATGGCCATCAATGTCAAGACTTCCTCTCGACGTGTGGCCATTTTGGCAGTACAGGCGAAGCCTGCCCCATTGCGAAGGCTTTCTGCTCTAAGGAACTCGTCTCCTTATTCCTGGATGCCTAAAGACGGAAATGCTGAACTATCGTCCGAGCTGAGAAGAGTTGTCAGTAATTGCGTTGTGTGCCCGGAGGTATGCCAACAAATCGCCGAGCCTCTCATGCGAACGATGTCGCCATCTCTTCCACGGCAAATGGTTGGGCTTGACTTGTTTCATCTACGAGGCAATGAGTATTTGCTCTGCGATGGCGACATGTCTCGCTTTCAAAAGATCTCTTATCTATCGTCAACGAAAGCTGAGGCTGTCATTGAACGTTTGAAGCAGGGTGTCGAACCGGTCATTATTTTGGTTCGGTTCGGGTTCGGGTTCAGTAGCATTGCATTCTGTTCCGGTTCTGTTCCGGTTTAAGGTAGCGCACATAATATCACTCCGGTTACCGGTTTTAATAAGCGCGAACCGGTTCGAACCGGTTCCTAACCCGACCTTTGAATATTGACCGAGCACTTCCTGCAGCCTTTTCTGAGCACGAGATACTTGCAATAGACCCATCCCAGTACTACTTTCTCTTCAGGCAGATAAGAAAACTCTGCACGGTGACGTGCGCAAAGGACACCGTTAATATGCCAAGGCTACTGTATATTTCTTTTCTTAAGTAAACTATATATAAGCGATCGGCTTTCCATTTTTATGGTGTCCTTTGCGCACGTCTCTGTGCAGAGCTTTTATATCTGCCTGAAGAGAAAGTAGGCCGGTGCCATCTTCAGTTTTCGGGCGTATAGCGCGTGCTTTTCTCGCTTTCCGAAGCGACAAACACGTACGTGCTGGGCTGTGATTTTGTAAACAGTAAAAGGTCTGTAGCTAGATTGCTTGCTCTCCATATTGTTTGGTTTGTTTTGTTCTGCACACACGTGCTTTATAACGCTGTTCTAAAGATCTCGTGGCGATTCTTTGTCCAGTCACTTTGACTTTTTATCGCAAACAACGCTCTACGCCAGGGGTGGCCAGGCTGACCCGGCCTAAGATCTGCAAAAAAATAAATAAATAAAAACCACAAAACTTCCAAGAGCCGCGGGGGGGGGGGGGGGGGGGGACAAACGTTTGTTTAGAGCAATAAACGAAACTCGAACCACTTTAAATCTATCCGAGCCAAAAGCAATCAAACTCTACGTAAGGTGGCAGTAGCACAAGACTACCAAACCGCAACCTGTCTTTCGATTTAAAACGCGTCCCATTTCTCTTTTTGGGGATGCGCAAGGGGGGGGGGGGGGTGGGGGGGGGGGGGGAGCCGCGAGCCGCACTTTTACACGCGAAGAGCCGCAGCTTGGCCATCCCTGCTCTATGCCAATGACCCGGTCCCCTAGTGAAAAGCCAATTGTATGAGAAATTTTTTGTGTCCAACAAACTCATATGAATCATAAAAGGTATATAAGAACATAAAAGAACCATATAAAAGCCATATAATAACTATATAAGAACATATAATAACTATATAAGAAACTGAGAGAAGCTTCTCAAAAGTTTCTTTATGGTTCTTATATGTTCTTATATCGTTCTTACATTTTTTCTATATATTCTTATATATATTGTATGATTCATATCTGTTTCTTGGACAGAAAAATTTCTCATACAAATGACATTTTTTAATAGGGTCCGAGGGACTCAGATCGGTTCAGTTTTACATATCAGCCACCGAACAAAGTTCCGGTAATGCCACCACGGCGAACGACGTTTCTCGAATGCTCAGCTGAAGACTATGAAAGAGGACTTCAGACAAAAATGGGAAAATGGTTGAAAAGGCCACATGCTGGCCTTGCTAAAGTCTGGCAAACCTACAAAAAAAAAATAAAGAGACGTGACCTCGCGGTACGCCGACGCCGACGGCGATGGCGACGGCGGCGCCGCTTACGCCGAGAACAGGCGCCTAAGAGCTGCGCTCTAAAAAAAAAAAACAACCGCATCTCCGCGTGGTAAATGACGTTGATTGGGGCGAAGCTCTGGTGGTGCTTGTCTGCGTAAACGGTGAGCCGCAGCATGCCGAGCCTTTCGTTCGTTTTCATCCATGTCACGCTGCGGTCAAATGCTCAAATGTGTATATATCCACGTTCCGTATTACACATTCTCTTTCCGACATGGATGAAAATGAACGAAAGGCTCGACATGCTGCGGCTCACCGTTTACGCAAACAAGCAGCACCAGAGCTTTGCCTCAATCAACATCATTCGCCACGTGGAGATGCGTTTTTTTTTTGTTTTTTGCCCTACACGAGCACGGAAGCACGTGCTCACGTGCTCGTGAGCACGTGAGCGCGTGAGCTCACTAGCAGGAGCACGTGCACCCGACGGTGGATGGATATACGGACATGGCTAGCCGCTAAGGAGCTTCGCCCCTAAAACACCCTGTCTGTCTGCGTTAACCAGATACAACCAGTCAAGACTTACCTGGTTGTCAGAAAGCAGCTGTCGGTAAATGTATTGTTATGAGCGTGTAGGTTTCAGATAGTTTACCCTCAAGAGGATAATGCACTGCATATTGTAACCATGTACGTGCAGCACATTGTAACCACTATTTCAATGCCGTGCTATAAACTATTACAACTTTTTCCTTGCCTGACCTACGTGTGCTCATGTTTTCTGCTCAAAATGATGTGAAATAGTTGCTGGTTTTCTTTGAAATTTATAAAGCATTACTTGTTCAGCCCACGTTTTCTCAGTTTTTGGACTTAAGTTCAATGTTAAAACGCGTGATAAAAATTGTCACGGCTTATAAGCCATTTCTCACAAGTGAACGTCGGGTGGTCCTCGGATGGTCGTGGCAGCCATGAAGAAATAAAAGATTCTGACCCCTTTGCGACCGTCGCTTGGGTGGTTCGTCGCATAAATGAACACAAGAATGAGTGACAAGTGAAGCGAGCTGATTAAGGCCAAGAAAAAGAAGACGGGCAGAAAAGAAGACAAAGAAGTTAACCTGGGGTATTAAAAACATACTAAAACAATCTCGGACTTTAGAATGTGCCGTTTCGTTTCATTATAAGATAAGATAGGGGGGAAAAAAAGTACTGCTTCCGAGTTGTAGATATCTCTTTCAAATATCGAATGTTCGGCCTTTGCGACCAAGGAAATGGGCATTTCATTTAAAATGCGCACTATCCGACAAACCGAAAATCGCAGCTAATTCTATGCTGAAACAACTTGCAATCCGCTTCTTGAAAGTCGCTATTGTTTTATGTTAAGGAAGGGTAATGTAGCTTGTACCGTCCAATACATTGAAGCATCATGTTGCTAACGATCGTGCCGCAGCGTAATTGATGCCGCGGTACGGCCGCTACCAGGTCGTAGCTGTATCAGAAAGCCTATGTGCACTCCGCCAAAGCGGCACCAAAAATTCTTATTTTCGCGCGTGCAGCCGCGCATGCGCACACCTTCTAGATAACGCGCCGGTGTCGACACCTGTCGAGATCAATACCGCGTGTTTCAGGCGAGCCCCTCCGGTCCCAACATTACCCAAGTAGTTTAGTACACTGTAACTGAGCACCGAGACACAATAGACCGATCTCACCAAGCGTTCCACGCATGCGTGACGCCGCCATAACTGTAGTTTGTAGGAGGCAGACGCCAGTTCACGGCGACAGCTCATGCTGCCTCGTGGTCTGCTCACACAGACCTCCAGCAGGGTTGTCGCGCGTGCAAAAAACTACAGCTCCCACGATGCATATCGGCAGCGGTGGCGTTCTCAAACTAGCTGATGAGATCGGTCTAGTGAGATTCTATACTTGTTCACTGACAAATATCACGCGCTGTCTGACTGGTGGCCGAAAAATCAGCGCTCCCTCACGCTCCTTAGAGTTGTGGAGGGGAGGGGGCTTAGCCTAGATGCGCCCTTCACCTATCTCCTAATTTTATCGGACACTTCTTCTTGGTTTGGATGGACGCGTAATTGGTGTTCTATTGTAAACTTTTGCATCCGCGACCACATGTAAGAATACAATAATAATGGACATACATTAGCGTTTACCTTTGACATACTATATATCAATTTTCATTTTTGGCTTGGCTACATTCAGAAATTCGTGCTTTAACATACTCTATTTTTTTCAACCAGTAAAATATATCAGCTCTTGGTGCCCCAAATATTGAATTGACCTAACACAAAAAGCTTTGCAGACGCAGTCCCAGTATACGTAGCTCGAAATGTTTTGCTTGTGTGTTTGGATTCTGAGGAATTTCAAAACTTTCCGGAGCCAGGAACCTTTATAACAGTCTTAGCAAATTCAAACATGCAAATTCACTCGCAAACGTTTACCTTGCAAGAAATCAATGATCCACAAAATACTTACGACGACAGTAGAAAAGAAATTTACGCCGGTGCATATCTTTAAGGCAAAACGCGTCTCCATCATAGGCACTGTTGCCACGTCGACGCAAATTGCTGTAACAATATATTAGATCTAGTTAATAATCCTTTTTTTCTGGCGCGCAGATAAGCGGATGTAATATGAAGTCATAGAGAAAAAAATATTCACGAAATATGAGCGGGATAGCACGTGCATATTTTATATCGTAATGGCATTACAGTAACTGCACACCCTTGTTAATTAGATCCTTCCCGGAGGGGACATATGCTACTACAGTGAGAGGGAAATACAAAGATAGAAGTAGATGAATTACAGAAATGTCTCAATGTCAGTTGAGATGTCCAGTATTGCAGCCCTTCTAATCCGTCTGTGGCGACGCACAATCACCAACAATTTGGCGCAGCCCTCACCTCGTCGTCGCCTGCTTTGGGGACGCACGGCCGCGCGCTACAGAAGCACGCGGGGCAGAGGAATCGCCCACCGATCCGACAGCCCATGGGCCTCGCCGCTTCACCTTGTCCGGAAGAAGACTGAAGGCTGGCGACCCTGCGGAGATTGCCGCGCCCTCAACGCTCTCACCATCCCCGACAGATACCCCATTCATCACATACAGGACTTCGCCCACCGTGTCCATGGCTGCCACGTCTTCTGCGTGCTAGATTTGGTGAAGGCCTACACGCAGATACCTGTAAACTCGGAGAACATCTCCAAAACCGCGATCATTACACCCTTTGGCTTGTTCGAGTTCCCTCTTCATGAGCTTTGGCCTGAGGAACGCAGGACAAACCTTTCAACGTTTCATCGACGAAGTCGTCCGCGGCCTCGACTTGTGCTTCGTCTATCTCGACGATATATTAATCTTCTCCCAAAACGCCGAAGACCATCATAGGCTCCTTCGCCTACTCTTCCAACGACTTGATGACCACGGCCTGCTCGTCAATATCCAAAAGAGCACTCTCGGCGCCCCCACTGTCACCTTCCTCGGTCACGAAATTTCATCAAAGGGAACTCGACCCTTGCCTCACCGCATCTCAGACCTGCAGAATTATCCTCAACCGTTCTCCGCTAAAGACCTCCGTCGTTTCCTGGGCATGCTTAACTTATACAGGCGCTTCTAGCCTCACACAGCTGACTACCGAGCTCCTCTTCATGATGCCTCGGCTGGTCTACGAGGCAACCAACTCGTCACCTGGACGCCAGCTTTAGCGCAAAATTTCGAGAAATGCAAAGCTGCACTCTGCGATGCCACACTTCTGTCTCACCCCGTACCAGACGCTCCCTTGGGGCTCTTCGCGGACGCCTTTAGTTTCGCTGTCGGCGCCTCCCTCATGCAACGCGTCGACAACCTCTGGCGTCCCTTGTAATTTTTCTCAAAGAAACTCTCCATTCGGAAAACGTCCCCTCCCACAGCCAGCCCCACCGACACAACTGCGACCTCCGCTGAGACGAACTGGCCAGCTTACTACAGAGAGCTTCTCGCCATGTGCGAAGCAGTTGAGCACTTTCGACACATCCTCGAGGCACAGCACCGCACCATTTATACCGACCACAAGCCTCTAACATACCCGTTCTCTCAACGCCATGACAAACTTTTGCCAGTCCAGCAGAACCAGCTTTCGTTTATCGCCCAGTTCTCCACCGACATCCAGTATGTAAGCGGAAAAGCTAACGTGGTCGCCGACGCGCTTTCTCGTGTATCGGCTATCAGATCTTCGCCAATAACAGCTGATGTTCTCGCCGAAGCTCAAACAACCGACACCGAACTACAGCAACTCCTTAAAGGTGGGTCTTCGCTACAGCTGCAACAAGTCCCCGTTCCTGGGTCGACTACAACCATCTACTGCGACATGTCCACAGGACGCCCCAGACACTGCGTGCCCCCGTCCTATCGCCGTAGCCTTTTCCACCAGCTACACCACCTCAGCCATCCCGGAATCCGCGCTTCTTCACGCCTTGTGGCTGACCGCTACGTCTGGCCCTTCATGCAGCGCGACTGCTGCAACTGGGCGCGCTCCTGCATTTAATGCCAACGTGACAAAATCACCAAGCATGTCACTTCACCGCTTGGAGCATTTCCTCAGCCCTCTGGTCGTTTTCAACACGTCCATCTTGACATCATAGGCCTGTTTCCGCCAGCCGGACCTTACCGCTACTGCCTCACCGCCATCGATCGATATACTCGATGGCCTGAGGCATGGCCCCTCAAGAGAATCACCGCGGAAGACGTCGCTTCGGCCTTCTTCACCGGTTGGAACTCCCGCTTCGGCTCCCCTCGCCGCGTCACAGCCGACCAAAGACGACAGTTCGAATCGCAACTCTTCAGGCTCCCCGGGCGCACCACCGGGTTCGAGCGCTTGGGGACCACCAGTTACCATCCTTGCGCCAATGGGATGATTGAGCGCTTCCACCGGCAATTCAAGGCAGCCATCATGTCTAACCCCGACTCAACCTGGCTCGAAGCAATCCCAGCCGTCACCCTAGGTCTTCGCGCCACCTTCAAACCGGGCATTCAAGCTACACCCGCAGAGCTAGTCTACAGGGAACCCCCTGCCTACCAGGGGAATTTATTGCTGCCCCATAATCTACCATCGCACATCAGACCACACCGATTTCGTCACCAGGCTCCGACGCACTATCGCCACCCTCCGCCCGTCACCTGCTGCGCATCACTGCAAGCCTACGCCTTTTGTTTTTAAGGATCTGGCGACATGCACACACGCCTTCCTCCGCGACGACACCGTCCGCACGCCTTTTCAGCCGCCTTACAACGGACCCTGCCGGGTTACCCGTCGCGACGAGAAAGATGTCGAGTTCCCTAGGTTGGGGTGCCCACAACAGCTGTGAAATGAGCGACCATCCAGTCCACGCTCCCAGGCAGAAAAACGTCTTTATCTCGTGCATTCCTTTCGAGCGGTCCGCACGTGTCTCGTGCCAGCCACGTCGCACGTGGGTCACTCAACAATCACCCCATCTGCCTTTTTTTTCAAAGCAGGGTAATTTACAACACATACAAAAGAGCTAGCCAAGTTTAAACACATCACAAAGTAATATAAAATTTATACAAAACATCTGGCCAAGTTTAAACACATCACAGAGTAATTTACAATATGTACAGAGAACCTGGTGAAGTTTAAATTGCACATTATCTGTCGAACAACAACTCGGACAACAAACGGATATGGTGCAAAGTATTTGACAAAACCTCTATTAAAGTTTGAATCCCACATCAATCTTCAAAACCCAGCCTGACAGGCTTACGCACAATTCGTCCTGACCTTATCACATAAGCCTGAGGTACCCTTGCAGCGCCTGAAGCAGGTCCTGCAACAATATCAATTCGCGTACTGCCGTCTAGACTTTTGTCCGAATTGTCGGTGTCTTCCCCATCTCCTACGGGAAAGTCGTACGAACCGCCGTTCTGGTGGGAGGAACAAGAAGGAAGAAAGCGTAAAGCTCTTCTGTTTCGTCTCAGCTGTCTTCCAGAATCTGTTTCCAGCAAGTAAGACCGAGGTTTCGGAGCTCGCGCTACCACTGTGGCTTCCGACTTCCTGTCGTTTACCCACACTTTATCTCCCACTTTCAACGTACGTAGCTCTGTCAATCGGCGTCGTTTGTTGAAGCCTCTGCGTTGCTTCTCCCGTTTTCGGCGGTCCGTTTGTATTACTTTTTTCAGATCGGGGCGCACCTGACCTTGTAACTTGGGGAGCATTGGCACCCTCGTCCGAAGACGTCGTCCCATCAAGGTTTCAGCGGGACTTCTTCCCGTCAACCCTGGGGTGGCTCTGTAAGCCAAAAGAGCTAGGTAGAGATCTGCTGATTTTTGAATAAGACGTTTAACAGTTTGCACCATTCCCTCTACCTCGCCAATTGCTTGCGGGTACCTTGGACTAGTAACGTGACGAAACCCGTACTTCGATGCAAACGTTTCAAATTCCGAGCTTGCGAATTGGGGTCCGTTGTCTGAAATGACAATTTCGGGCACACCATGTCGAGCGAAGATACTCTTAAGTCGTTCAATGACAACGTCGGCACGAGTGGAAGGGAGCAGGGCTACTTCCGGAAACCGTGACAAGTAATCAACAACTACTAAGTAATCCGAGTCGTTTATCTTACACAGATCCACGCCCAGCTTTTGCCAGGGGCAGGCGGGTGTGACCGTTGGGATCATTGGTTCCGCACTTTGGTTGCCATACTGTGCACAAACTCGGCAGTTCTGTACCAACGCACCAAGTTCCTTACTTAGGCCTGGCCACCACACGCATTCTCTAGCTCGAGCTCGACACCTGGCTATGCCCTGGTGACCATCATGCAAGCGGAGCAAAACCTCTTTCCTTAGTTCCTGAGGATCAATTAACCGCGTGCCCTTCAACAAAAATCCATCACACTGGGTTATCAAAGCCCTCATCTGCCAGTATGAGCGTAGAAAATCAGGAACTGATGGTTTCACGGGCCAGCCCTTCTCACATAAGCGTTGTAGCGACTCACAGACAGGATCAGAGGCTAGATACTCTTTTACTTTGGAGACAAAGTCTTGTCCGGTTTCTAGCCCCATCAAGCAACCCTGCGAGTATGCGTGTACTTCTCCAACTGTTAGTTCGTCCGGAACTACCCGTTTGTCTTTGAGTGGAGCACGAGACAAACCGTCAGCCGTAATGAGCTGCTTTCCCGGTACGCACGTAAACCATTTTAAAGCGGTATCGCATGAGCCTCATGCGAAACCGTTGCACGCGGGCAGGTAGGACGTCAATAGAGTAAGTTCCCAGCAACGGAACCAATGGTTTATGGTCAGTCTCAAAGACGGCATCGAGCCTTCTCAGGTACTCATCAAACCTATCAGCTGCCCACGTCAACGCCAGCGCCTCTTTCTCGATCTGCGCGTACCGCGTCTTCGCTGAGGTTAAAGAGCGAAAAGCAAATGCAATAGGTCGTCGTCGCCATTTTTCTGGACCTGAGAAAGAACTGCGCCAAGGCCGAACGACGAGGCATCTGCAGAAAGGACAGCGGTTAGGGTGGGGTCATACTTCGCCATGCACTCAGCAAAGCAGATGCTGTCTTTGATTGCACTCAGAGCTGCCTCTTGGGCTGGGCCCCACACCCACTCAACATCTTTTTTTTAACAATTCCCGCAAAGGAGAGGTCTTGTGCGCTAGGTTAGGTAAGAACCGGCCCAACTGCTTGGCCATACCTAGGACTCTTCTGACCTTCGACACGTCTGTAGGAGTTTCAAGGTTCCGGATGGCTCTGACCTTTTCAGGGTCAGGCTTTATGCCGTGTGCACTGACGCGGTAACCAAGAAAGGTTACTTCCTTCGCACCGAAAATGCATTTGGACATGTTAAGGGTGACGTTAGACTCTGCCAGCTTATCTAAGGTTTTCCTTAACCTTCCATCATGTTCAGCTTTGTCTTTAACAAAAATCAACACGTCGTCCATAAGCTTAACGACTCCAGGAAGACCCTCCAAATTTTCTGACATTCGCTTCTGGAAGTATTCTGGCGCAGAGCTTATACCGAATAAAAGCCTTGTAAATCAGTACTTTCCATACGGCGTGATAAAAGTCGTGAGCTCCTGGCAGTCCTTTGATAACTTGATTTGATGAAACTCTGAGTTTGCATCTAACGTTGAAAAAAAAAACGCATCGGCGAGCAAACCTAACGTTTGATCTACTGTGGGGAGAACAAATCTCTCCCTTCGCACGCTCCTGTTCAATTGGGTGAGATCGACACATATTCTTACAACTCCGGACGGTTTGAGAACAGGCACTATTCCCGCGCACCACTCTGTAGGCCCCTCAACTCGACGGATTATCCCCATCTCTACCATTTTCTCAATTTCGCATTTCACCGCATCACGCAGCGGGATCGGAATCCGCCTAGCTGTGCTTATTGCAAATGGTCTAGCGTCGGGAATCAGGCGGATAGTGTATTCACCGGGAATTCTGCCTAGGTTACGAAACATCTGGGGGTACAGCACTTCAAAGTGATCTTTATCCTCCGAAATGTCGTCTACAAACTTCACGACTCCCCAGGACTCAATCGCTGGCAACCCAAGCAAGACGTGGCGCAGTGGACTGACTACGTGCACGGTATGGAATGAAAGGTTTTCTTTCCACTGAAACTTGGCCCTGAACTTTCCCAGTACATTTAGGCTCTGCCCGCTCGTGCCCGTTAAGGCTACGTCAGCTTTTTCCAGCTGGCCTGGAATGCCTGGGAAGGTTGAGGGTACTAAGGTGACCTCGGCGCCTGAGTCAATCTTTGCAAAAACTGGTACCCGATTGGGAGCTATTTTGGTTTATCTAGCTTTCGCACCTTCTGTGTTTAGGGCTCCGAGAAAGAAGTGTCCAGTCACTTCGTCGATGGCCGAAACCGGTACCCTTTTTTTAGGTATGCGAGATGTCTTTCGGCAGAGCTGGCGGAAGTGTCCCTTATTCTGGCAGTTGAAGCACTTTTAGCTCTTCGCAGGACACAAGGACCGCTGGTGCTGGTCTCCACCGCAGAACTGACACGACTTTTGGAGTGAAGATTCGTCCGGAATAGTGCTCTTCCTGTCCGGCAGCTTGGAGTGGCGGCGCACAGCGTCGACATTCAGGTCAGAGTCCTGGGTATCTTTGGACGGCGGCGGATCGGTTGATCGGAGAGTGTGTTGCTGCTCGTGCACTGCTTTCAGTCTCGCCTTGGCTGTCGCAGTCGCAAGAGTAAGCTTGGCGTCCATCTGCAGGGATTCCAAGAGCTTCTCGTCGAGAAGGCCAACCACGAATCGGTCTCCAATCATCCGCTGTTTCATTTCGCCCAAGTCACAGCGTTCAGCCTGCACGTGCAGCGCCGTGAGGAACTGATCGACCGTCTCGCCCTTCTTTTGTTGCCGACGGTGGAAGCACGCGCTCTCGAACACGACGTCGCGTTCCTTGACGAAATATTTATCGAACTTCTTTTTACGATGTCAAATTTCTTTGCGCCTGGTTCTGCTAGGTCGAACGTTGCAAAAATGTCTGTTGCCTGTTTGCCCATAGAGTATAGCAGGGTACGGACTTGCGCCTCTTCACTTCGCTCGTTGATACCAGACGCGTAGCGGTAGTCATCGAAGTGCTGTATCCAGCTCGGCCACTCCGACGAATTATTGAAATCCAGTGGCGGCGGCTGCTGGAGGGAGGCGAAGAATCCTGACAGATTCTGTCTGGCGGCTTCTGCCATCGGTACTCAGTTTTGGCGTGACGTGGCCACTTCTGACACCATGTCGAGTTTCCTAGGTTGGGGTGCCCACAACAGCTGTGAAATGAGCGACCATCCAGCCCAGGCTCCCAGGCAGAAAAACGTCTTTATCTCGTGCATTCCTTTCGAGCCGTCCGCACGTATCTCGTGCCAGCCACGTCGCACGTGGGTCACTCAACAATCACCACAAAAGATTTCACTCTACACGTGAACGGGAAGGACATCCGCGTTTCTATCGACCAGCTGAAGTCAGCATATATCCTTTCGGACGAATCAAGCGTCCAGCCACAACACCCGACACCGCAGCCCGCGCCAGTCACTACACGTTGTGGACGTCAAATACGCTTCCCGGATTTTTACAAGTCTTGAGGGCTCTCCACTCCGCGGGGGGGTGACGTGGCGGCGCACAATCACCAACATTTTGGCGCAGCCCTCACCTCGTCGTCGTCTGCTTCGGGGAAGCACGGCCGCGCGCTACACAGGCACGCGGGGCAGAGGAACGTCCGTCGACCGCCGCTGCCGAGGCATTAAACCGCCGTCCCTTTTCTATGTTGGGATTCGCTCGTCATCACGACACAGCATCCGACACGTCCTTGAAAGTCAGCAAAAAGAAAAAAAAGCTCAACCTAAAAGAAAGTGTAATGCATTCCTGGTAAAATATAGATGTTAAAAAAAATAAGCTATCCACGAAAATACCTTTTAACACAATATTTACATATCGAGCCTGAGTGAATAATTCTGAAAAGTATCCTTTATTTTGGCACGTAAATTCCATACATTCTTCAACACGTCACTTATTTATAGACACTACTTACGCAAGCTACGACCGTTATCTGCCGTGTGAGTAGTTTATAATAGCGAGAGAACAATGCATCTGTTTACTAAGTTCTTTCCCGAGAAGTTTGTCTATAGTCCTTTTTCTTTACTCGCGTCCCCAGCCATGCATACCCCAAATTTCAAGAAAAAAATAAAAAAGCGCGCCGACACTACTTCCGCCATCTACCTGCAGCGGTGGCGCAACGGCCCGCAACTCAATGGAACGAACTAGTTTGTATGTTTTTTTTGTTTTTTTTACAAAATTTCTGTCGCCGAATTATTTTGTTCACAGCTACATTTTTTTAATAAATACACTTTTTTTTTCGTCGTGCTAAATTTAAAGGATGTATGCCTAAGAGAAATAGAGCAGATTGGATATGGGAAAAATATTCAGTATCACTATGAGAGCACGGCGATATACAGAGAAATATTTGCGTTCAAAATGAATTTACAAACTAACCCCCTGTATCTCGAATTGTTTTCTGCAGACCTATAAGCTCCAGTTTTCCAGCGAATTTCTGGACTATTTTCTTTGCCGCAAGTCAATTCTACAAAGTTCCCAGGTTATTTAAAGAACAAGAAGAAGGGCTCAGCAAATTAATTCGTTCTGTTTAGAGCAGCAAAAAGCTTTTTTTTTTGCGCATAATGAGAAAGTAAATGACTTAATATTATCATATATAGCACAGTCTATATGTGAATTATCATTCTTAGAACATATTTACCAAAACGCGGAGTTCGAGCCTGGGGTTCTTGAATATAAAATATAAGAAAATACGAATTCCTTTTACGATGGAGCATGAACGTTTCGCCGCGAGGTAAAATCATTCTTTGAAAGGAAGATGCGATATAACATCTTATTTCACAAATCGGGGTAAGAAGAAATTCATCATATCAATTAGCACTGACGCCGCGCACACGAAAATAAATATTTGTGCGTGGATTTCAATGACGCAGTTATAAAAAATGATTTGTTTTTCCAGTGTACAAGTGAATACATAGTAACTTGCAGTTCTTGAACAAGTTATTTAAATACGACCATTATATAATTGGTTAAAATTAATCTTAATGCTTAGGGTATAGTCAAGACACAAAATGAGGAGCGTGTTTTGAGCTGCGCTGGGTGTTTGTTAATTGGATTTTCTAAACCGAGTCCTACGTACAATATATCCGATGGTCACGTGGTTGGGACACGTAATGTCACTGTGTCACAGAAGACGCTCCGCGCACGTGATACGCGTGCGATGGTCGCATTGCATGTCAGCTTTTCTGGCCGCTGTGGCAGCACATGCAAACACATAGCTCTATTTTAGTGGACTGGACTGCGGATCGAGGGCCTGTCGGTGGCACCGCAAATGGTCATTGTTGACGCCATACACAACACGCAAGTCAATGGGAGGAGAACACAAAAGTAGGAATATTGAAGTTCGCGCGCGGTGCTCGAAGGCGAGTATATTATTATGTGCTTCGATTATTATGTCAGGTGTTTGGAGAGCGAATCTGTAAAGGTTGAACAGGAGCTGGATTGTCTTTAGAAAGAACACATAATCACTGCTGCGATGAGGAGTGAGTGAGCGACTTCAATCGTTCCAGTGATGAAGGTAAATGGACAATTGCGCGAATAAGCATACACGAGGATTACAATGTTACACTCAACACTGCCTTGAAGCCAAATAGGTACCCACTACTGAAGACTGAAGATCTATTTGTGAATATTGCCAATGGGGAAAAGTTCACCAAACTGGATTGCAAACAAGCCCATTTCCAGATCCCCTTAGCGGGAGAATAAAAAAAACCTTACGGTACTCAGCAAACACAAAGGGCTCTGACAGATGAACAGAGTGTCATTTGGAGTAACACCAGCCTCATGTACCTTCCAGCGCGTCATCGAAGAACGCGTTGTGAACTTGCCGTACGCAGGTGCATTTTAAGATGACATCGCAGTAAGTGGCAAGAAGGTTCAGCGTTACCTGCGGAACGTGGACATCGTACTGGGAAACTCAAAGAAAGTGACCTTCTCTTGGGAAGGGGAAAACACTGCTTCATGCAGGACACTATCGAGTACATAGGAAATGACGTAGACAAGCTAGGGATCCACCCAAATCCCAAGAAGGTGGAGACGATCCTAGCAGCAAAGATCCCAAACGACCAAAAAGAACGCGGAGCATTTCTGAAACTGCTGAAGTATTACGGAAAGTTCATCAGCAACACAGTCGACTTCCTACATCCACTGCATGAACTGCTGCGAAAAGATAAAAGGTGAGAATGGTCGAGATCATGCCAGAGAGTCTTCAACGAAGCGAAGAGGCAACTCACCAAACAGAAAGGGTGCTGCTAGCAGCCGGAGAGCACAGACACGCTTGACATGTGCACCGCGGTTTTCCCTAAGTTTCGGTAAAAACAAAAGTTGTTTTTCGCAGAAAGATATGCTCAAGTGATCTCGCGAAGTTATCCGGACTCTTCTGATACCTAGGTCAAGTCAGTGAGTGCAAATGTTTTGATTTACATACCTCTTTCTTGTTGGCACCTACGAGGGCCGGCTAACCCTCGTTACGCTTAGCAGTCCTAGGCGAGCTGAATCAGGGTGATTCGTGGAGGCCGACTCGCTAAGCCTAACGTCGGAGAACTTTCGAGTGCGGCATGCGAACAGACTGGTCTATGACTAAAGGACTAAGCAAAAGGCCCGATACCGGAAAGATTATTGGCTACGACCCTGTGGCCATGGATCACACTACGCTAGACCCGACGGGGCAGTCACTACACGGTGATAAAGGCCAAGAAGGCATTTCCGAGAACAATGACGCTAGACCCGGCAGCGATTGGGTTCAAATGCTAAATAAGAAGAAAAAAGCAAGGAGAGAGCAGCAGACACTCGACGCTCAAGCGTACCAACAAATCGAAGTGCCAGCAACCGGTGTTACACCTATCCCGAACCATTCTCTACAACTACCAAACCTCCGCAATTTCAAGTACAAAATCGTCGTTCAGCCCAAGAAAGCGGTTGCCCTCAAGCGATTCAAGGCGAACCTTGGAGAGGCGATACGAGGGCACTGCAGAACGAGCTCAAGGCAAGATCACTGAATCGTCTGCTTGTAACGGGGAACATTAGCATGTTACACACCAACGAGTGGGACGACGCCGTCGTGCTGGACGGAATCAAGGGTCTTCGCTTCTCGGCCGGGTACCTGGAAGTGAAGGCCTACCACGTAGCACCAAGCGAGAACACATGCTGCAGGTTGATCCACGTTGTCTGGACGGATATCACGAACGAGAAATTATTGTGGAGGACGGGAGCCCCTGGGTTCTAGGCTTTCGACGCTAGGAGGCTGGGTAGGTCGCAGTCAGCCGTTATCACCTTCGCCGGGAAGAACGTTGTATACACGGTAGACTTCGATTGGGTAGAGACACCCTGCTTCATCTACAGAAAGACCAGGGCGGCGTGACTCAACTACGGGGAAGTCGGCGACATGGAGAATGTCTGCTTATAAGCCGCAGGATTTTCCAGCACGCTCTGCGGAATCACTAACCCAACAGAGGCATGCACGTGTACACCGAAATTTGCCTTGTGCGGGGGAGCCTTTGCACCTACGAATGGTCTTGCCCCGACAAATTCTTCAAACCGGACCTACCAAGCAAAGCGCTGAGAAGGAGCCGGAACAAGCAGCCGGGAAAACCGCAGGTGCGGTGACTTCCCAAGGGAGTCGTCGTGAGTCGAGTCAATGCCGCGCTTGAGGAGCCGCTCGCGCAGCTGCTAAATGTCTACGTCACAGAGCAGTGGTAGTTCTCCTCCGACGGGACGCAATCGTAGCAAGAAGGGAAGAAAGCCTGAACGCAAACAAAGAACGAGAGGTGTATCGCGGGGAATACGGTGCTGGAAATTCGCAACCAAACCGAGTAGCCAGCTCTTGCACCAGTGACCCAAGCGAGCACGCAAGTTATGAAGACGAGCCTCGAGCTGCAACTGCAGGAGCTCAAAAGGAAACTTGGCCAATACAAGCAAGCCTACAACAAGGTAAAAAAAAAAAAACAAAAACAAAAAAAAAAACGAAATGCTTTAGCGTTTTACGATCCCGTGAAGCCAACAGAAGAACCCGCACAAGTCTTGAGGTTCTTCGCGGAGGGCATCGCTCGAGCGGTGCAGGAGATCAAGCAAGGTCAACTCAAGTTCGTGGAACACATTATCAACCAGCTGCTGCACCTTGCGCATACGGTATAGGAAGTGGGAGGAGAGAACAGAAAATTGGAATTTCAGGAAGACAACCTTATGAAGACTGAACACATCAAAAGAAGGGAAGTTGAAGGGGGATCCCTGGAACCAAAACAATCGCACGCGGACTCATGCACAAACCAGAAGTAAAGATATGCCTATGGAGCTGCTGGGGGATGGGGTGAAATCATCTGTCAGCCTCATCCAGCGAATGTCTCAAAATCCCAAAATCCTGACGGTGATCAAGCTACAGGAAGCTGGGAGGCAAACTGTCAAGATTAAGGACTACGTGACATACCAATCGGATCAATATGTGGCTACTACGGTGCATAAGCAGTATTCGATGACCAGCCTGAAACTGGAGAGCCGAAGGAGTTCGTGCTACTTTCTTACGGTGACCCCACCAACAGAAAGAGATACGGACTGCACACATTGAATGTCTACAGCAACCCGAAGGACTGTTTAAGCGACATTCGGCAAATCGCATCTGTAGCCGTGGGGGTGGCAGGCAGGGAATCGGCCGTCATTGCCGGGGACTTCAGTGCCGTCCCCTTGGCTTGGAGGTACCGCTATATCAGACCCAAGGGAAGACGACTGGCGGATGCTATCAACCGGGAACAGCTCAAGTTACTGACGAACCGGGATCACCCCATGAAGGTGAGAACCTTCTCCTGTCGGGACACATGTCCTGACCTGACGCTAACCAAGAATATACTGGACCCCGAATTAAAGACTCTTGGGGAACAACTGGGCAGCCATCATGATATAGTGGAAACGCTCGTGTGCCGGACTGGATACAGAAGGAAAATTGGGAAGGTTTACATTGCGGACTATGACAAGTTGCGAGAATACCGGGACATCTATTCGGTTACCATCGACAATATTGAAGACTGGACCAAAGACTTTATTGGCGGTGCGGATTCCTCCACGAAGGAGCTGGAGTGCACTGTGAAAAACACAGAGGTGGATCTGCATCTCCTACACCTGTGGGAGGTCCGGCGAGCACTCACTAAACGATGGACGCGGCAACGCCACAATAATGCCCTCAACAAAAAATGATAACTGACCGCAAAGGCCGTAGAGTAGGCTGTTGTCCGGGCCAGACAAAGGAGGTATAACGTCTGCTATAACGTAAAGGGCAACCTCGGACTCGCCGAAACATGAGACTTCTCCGCACCCTCATCGACCCGGAGAAGACGAGAGCGGCCAGGACAAACCTTCTCGCGGAGCTGGTGTACAAGATCAAGGAACTGTAGGACCAAATCATACATACATACATACACACGGATGCATGCATACATGCATACATACATACATACATATATGCATACATGCATGCATACATACATACATACATACGTACATGCGTGCGTGCGTGCGTACATACATACATACATGCATGCATGCATGCAAGCATGCATATAAACATGCATACATGCATACACACATACACATACATACATAGATGGAGGCATGCATACATTTTATTTCCAGTTTTTAACTGGAAATAAGCCAATCAGGCTTGTGCATAGGGCGCGGTAGGTACGCTCAGGTAAACACACATTCAATAATCAGCCTCTTTCTAGAGTTAATTTTTTCTATGTTAAAGCAGTGTTGTAGGCGTTACCGAAAAAAGTACCGAAATACTTTCCTCGTTACTTGCAAATAAATGGAACGTGCCACCGACCTAGGTTACCACAAACTAAAAAGAAAGCCTTCCCGTCACCATTATATATAACGCACGTTACATTTCCGTAACTTTTAATATAATTATGAATTAGGACGTTTTCCGTTTTGACAGTACAGGTACGCATAAGCGGGATATCCCAAGAAAGCAAAATGTTTATGCAGAAACTGAACGTAATTACGTTTCCCTACGGTTTCACGTAAGTACTCTCCAGAGAAAACGCAAAGAAGAACGCACCAGACTAAATAATTCACGTGGCTTGGCACCCAAAAATACGAAAAAAATTGAAGTGTTTTTCTTTAAGTTTAAGAATAAGTAACGAGTAACGTAACTACGTTACCCCTTACTTTAAATAAGTAACCCAAGTACGTTAACCATGACTGTTTTCTAAACGTAACGGTTACTACATTACCGAAAAGAGTAACACCTTCGCGGTAACGCCGTTACTTGTAACACAAACTACCGCACACACTGCGTTAAATTGAAGAACATTTTCGTTCGTGTGACAGAACACTGAGGTATATTGCAAAAGAGTATTTACATGAATGCTTCCGACTACAGAAATTTTATTAAAGAATACCACGAATGCTCCAGTTTTAGTGTTGTCGTTACTATGCTTAACTTTTTATGGTAAGATAAATTAAGAATTAAAACTTTTTTTTATCGAGGTTGGGATTGGGATTTAGAGCATGAGCCCCGTTTCAGCATTACCGGGGATATTCTGGGTCGTTTTACTTCGAGGGAATATGGTTATGTATTAGCTTGAATGTAAGTGCGTCCCAATAAATACCCATTTTGTCTTTATTATTTGTCTTTTTAGGACGGATTCCCCATGCCGTTTTTGTAAAACACTTCCTCCCAGTCTGGGAAGGCATCGATCGAAGAAAGCAACTTTCTGGCGTTGACATGCCAAGATAGCGAAGAGCATAGGGCGATTTCGCAAGCCCCAGCGAAGGACCGAATATTAATTTAGTCTTCCAGGGGTTGTTTTGACGTGCTTCCGAAAGCCCAGTGAAATGACACTTGCTCTACAAGAAGACTTCGTCTCATTTCCAACAGTTACCTCGTCCCAAAATTCAAAACCGCCGATCGGAGACCCAAGCCCGGTGGTTTGCAGCACGGAGACACCCTGGAGACCATCATTTCTCGAAAGTCACTTACAGAGGATTAGTTATAGTATCGTCTCGATCCTCGTGCTGTTACGTTTTCGATGATAACAACAAGTAGTGTACATTAGGCTTTTGCTTTTTCCGCCATGAGCACGCGTTCGTTGTCTTCTGTCACGCTTTGGCTGCACGTGCGCGAAGTGTTTTCAAATGCAAAAAGCACGTGCGTGCTCAAGGCAGAGCAAGTAGTGAATTTCAACCTCTCACCTTCGATAGATGGCCGCATCAAGAGATTGTAACAACGAAAACAAGACAAAATCATTCTATAGCTTCAGTTTTTATTTATTTATTTATTTGAAATACTGTGGACCTGTCGGTCTACACAGGAGGGCAAGAAAAAGACACACAGAAAATAAGTCGCTCAATAATGCACTCACCGTGTGAAGAGAGCGCAGGAACGTTGGACCTACCCACGCATGCTCAAATTGTACATTTCCACATGCAAAACTTAAGCAAACAGCTCATTCAACTGTGCTTCAAATAATTCAGGACTACAACAATTGACAACTTGCTCTGGCAGGGTGTTCTACTCAATAATAGTCCGACAAAAGAAAGAGTATTTAAAGACATCATTTCTGTATTGGTAGGGTGCAATCGCTTTAGTATTGCTCGTTCTTTTGGAGCGTGATGTCGAAGGTAGAATGTACACTTCAGGATTAATCTTTGTCAAGCCCTTAGCCACCGCGTATAATTCCTTTAATATACACACTTTCCTTCTTTTCTCTAAACAATTAAACCGCACTTTATTTCTCATTGCCGTAACTGACTCGGTGCGCCTATACTCAGAAAAAGCAAACCGAAGTGCCGAATTCTGTATCCGTTCAATTTGAGCAACCTGCTGCTTCCTCTATGGGTCTGATACGCACCCCGCATATTCCAAGATGGCACGTACATAACATTTATACGCAGCTAATCGAACATCCCTACTTGCATGTCTAAGATGCCTTCTAAGAAAGCCTAGCTTCTGATAAGCCTTGGCGCATATGTAATCTACGTGACGATTTCAGCGCAGGGTATTAGCTAAAATAACTCCTAAATACCTAAATTCTTCCACTTTATGAAGTTCAATACCGCCTATAGAATAGCGGAAGTCTAAGACCTTTTTTATTCGTAATACAGCAAGGGACAGTTTTATCACAATTAATCACCATAACCCATTTCTTACTCCACAAGAAGATGTCTTCCAGGGACTGGTTGAGAATTTCCTGGTCCTGAACTGTAGGCACTTCTGAAAAGACCATACATTTGTCTTCAAACAATTTAACTTGAACCGAGGGAGGGAAATTCGTTGCTATATCATTTATATAAATTAAGAATAAAAGGGGCCCTACAACTGATCTCTGGGGTACTCCTGAGTAAACTGCTAACGGAGGAGAGCAAACTTTATTACAGCTAACATACCGCATTCTTCCTTGTAAATAAGAACGTATCTAAGATATGAAAACCTGATTTAATCCCAATAAGTTTAATTTTTGTACTAATTTGTCATAGGGTACCCGGTCAAATGCTTTAGAGTAATCCATAAATATTACGTCAACCTGACTTTCTTTGTTCATTGCTGATGCAAACTCATGTGTGCACTCTATTAGTTGCGTGACTGTCAAAAGACCCTGACGAAACCCGTGCTGGTGTTCACACAGTAAGTTATTTTCCTCTAAGTATTTATTTATATGTTTAGAAATTATGTGTTCTAAAAGTTTGCTGCATGTCGTTGTTTGCTAAAAGTTTGCTGCATGGGGCGATACTTTTAAATGTCCATCTTATTTCCGGACTTGTAAATGGGCACAATTTTCCCACAAAGCCAGTCTTCTGGTAACTTCCTCTGGAAGAAGGGACGCATGAAAAATTAAATATAAATACCGCGAAACCCACCCTGCATATCTTCTCAGAAATGCGTTGGGGATATTGTCTGCTCCGGATGCTTTTTTATCGTTTATATTCAAGAGTAAATTAAAAATACCACTTTCAGACAATACCAACTCTGGCGTTTGTGAGTCGTTGGGTACGACGACAGGGTCTACCGGTGGGTCACGTGACACCGTAAAGACAGACGAAGTATGTTGAATTCTTCGGCAATCGCAGAAGGACAAGAGACAACTTGATTATTGATTAAAACTTGCACAATTTCTTTTTTTTTTTGAGTCAAAAAGAAACGACAAAAGTTCTGTGGGGATTCCCTCAAGAAGCGTGAGAGCACATTACCACAGTAGCTTTCCTTTGCTTGCGTCACAAGATCCTTTAACTGTCGTCCTAAATTCGCTATCTCAGTGGTGTTTCTAACTTTGTTTTTTATTCGGAATTTTATCTTTCGTTTTAGTTGCAGAATTTCTCTCGTTATCCAAGGATGCCTCCTTTTTCCTCTCACTTTCCTTAAAGGAACAAAACGACATATACAGTGGGATTCAATATTTTTAAACTTTCTCCACAGCTCGTTTACATCAGATAGATGACTGAAATGATCAAAGTGCTCTTCTAAGTAGTCAAGAACAGACAGATCATCCGCGTTTTGGAAATCGTGAACTAAATATTCTGGACGGGTGTTTTGGGATGTTTTTTTCGAGAGTTGCGATGAAAATTCCAACATCTTATGATCTGACCCTCCATCTATAATATCAATCTCGTCCACTTAAGCCATATTGCTAACAAAAAATAAGTCTAACGTTGCTTGACCAGTATTTGTTTCTCGGGTCGGACCGCTCACTAACTCTCTCAGGTTGAAACGAAAAGCAATATCAAGAAGCAGTTCTGAGGACAGTACCTTATTTTTATCCACTTGGCTAGTTGTCCAATTAATACCGGGCTGGTTAAAGTCCCCTGTCAAAATAATTTTAGCTTTGTCGGTGAATTGTAGAGCCATGTAGTCGTATAAATCGTATAAAAACTTTGGCGCTGTGTTTGGGGGCCTATAAACGGCACCTATAATAAATGTATTTCCGTCGATTGTTACTTTACACCATAATACCTCACCGTTGATAAGGCAATTTATTGGAACCAAATCTACCGTGTCTTTAAAAACGATAGCCTCTTGATCCTCTGTCTTTCCGAATCATTTTGTATGGAGGTGGGACAATTTCATTTTCCCCAATACCACCGTGCAGCCATGTCTCTGTAATAACAACAATGTGAGGGTCATGAAACAACAAGATCATTTCTAGTACGTCTACTTTATTTAATATACTTCTAGCATTGAAGCTCAATGTCAAATAATTTCAGCGGGCGCTTACTAACTGATTTGTGGCATCACTTTTTGTTAGGGTGAGTTTGCTGCTTGTTTGCTTTACACATCTGCCCATTGATATCATCCCACAAAAACACTGTCGCCTATCCTTATCCTGTCATGAATTAGGAAAAAACGTTTTGTCCGTTATCACGATGCCGCTTGCTGCATTCCCACGACTTCTTGCGTCTTTGAAGTGTCACCCAGCAGCAGTCGTGTTGCATTGTTATCTTAATCCCTTTCAGTAGTCGGCGTTTCTTTAGAAGATTATCTTTTTCTACGGAATCCAAGAATTTAACGATGACAGGTCGATTCCTGTTCGTTTTTCGCCCAACGCGATGCAAGCGTTCGACAGTGTTAACACGAATTCCAAGCGTTTCTTCAAAAACACCATCCAGTACCTTTATTTTAACGTATCTGGCGTTTCATTGTTGTCTTCCGGAATCCCGAAAACCATAAGGTTATTGCGGCGGCTATAATCTTCTAAACTGTGAAGCTTCCTCTGACACTCAAAAAGGTCTTCTTGCATTGACGTGACGCTTTGTTGAAGACCTACGACTTGATTTTTAACCTCGTTTGTGCCTTGGACTATTACTTCAATCTGTTCAACCCTTTTAACTAAGCTGTCGAATTTGCTTTCAAACTGTTCCTGGCTAGTTTTTATTACTCCGAGATCATTTATAATCACGTTTTGTGTAACCAGAAAAGCTTTCACCATTTCCTCCGTCGTAAGTGGGGTATCAGTGCCCCCCTCATCAGGTCCCGAATTCGATTTAATGTCCCCGCATTACAATAGGTCAAAAGTGACATCAATACACTCCTGCAACAACAATACACACGTCCGAGGGCATGGCGGCGAAAAACGGCAAATGTTGCTTGTACGTTTACAATACAGGGCGCGATCATTACTCACCTGCATGAAAAACATTAGAGGGTTATCCATCGCTCCCGGTGAAGTGCCACCATGCCCTCTGACGCTGAGCAGCCAACGCCGCCCTTTTGTAGTTTCTTAGGCGGGGGCGGGACGTGTTGTCGATGTCCCTCCGGTATTTGAGATGCCGCTGAGCACCAGCGGATTGAACATGTTGCCAGGTTCTCTGTTGATACGTGAAGGGGCATCGCTGCTTCCGTGAGACCGTGACCACAATCGTGACGAGGCAGTTGGAGCAACATATGTTCCAGCGTTCCTGTTATTCGGGAGCTACATCCGCTCTACGCCCGTTAAATGTACGTATTTGACTTGGTGCTTCTTGGAAACAAATGAGGGTGATACCAGCCTGCAACTAACAGAAGATTAAGAGGTTCGTTCGAAGTCGTAATATGACAACATAACAGTCCTATATACCGTCATCTTTACCAAATCTGTGAATTGTGCTAATTGTTGAAAAGCTTATCTTGTTCTTACTAGTCCTATGCCATAAAACGCACACTAAATTTTTTTCTAAAAGGGAGATTAAAAGAGTAGGGGATTGGGGTGAATTAGTCAAAGGTGATATGCTTTTAACGTAAGCTATTTTTTGCAGTGGTGCGTTTACAGTTTCCCCAATACCTTTATCTCGTTACGTGATAGTCGTATAAACAATATAATTGTTTCTTTTGATACGTTCTGTTTAGATGTACTAAAATATTGAGATGGGCTAGTTGGTTAAACACACTGAAATTATAAAGCGCAAGGGACAGATAAGGGCATGAAGAAGACTACTTTCTTATCTTCCTTAGATTTTTTATTAAAATGCCAGTTTTTAGTATACTGCTGTCCGGTCTAATTCAATTTTTTGCCTGTCCCTTGCGATTTATAATTTCAGTCTGTTTAGATTTATTAGAGAAAAAAAAACATTTAAAGAAATATGTGGTTTTAAGGTTTCGACGATCGCTGGCAAGTGCTATTATTTTTTTTAATATATGCAAGTTATTCATGCGTCCTCAATTTTTGCACAAGTCTTTTTTTATTAATTGTGGCCTTGAAAATGTATTGATAACTCCAAAATCAGCTTTATTATTGCCTCAAACACCTCAAGGCGGCGTAATCTAAGTGCAAAGAAACTGCATCACGAAGAAAAGATTTCGAGCGCTCAAAGGCGCCCATCAGTTATCGGCCTCCTTCTCTCCCGTACTCCACCTGGTTTCCTGTTTGTTATCATGAATATGGAAAAGACATTCTTCAGAACTTCAAAACTTTCACACATTGCATGCCACTAAAAATAATTTATTACGTTGATCTGTAATTTTGCAACAATCACGAATGCACACCAAACCTAAGTCTAATAAAAAAAAAAAAAACTTATGCAAAAAACAGCTCAAGAAGGAGACTCAAGCTGAAAAATGGAGTGCTTTCTGCACTCGCAGAAAAAAGATAAGGCACGCGCGTAGCAAACGGGCCGGCGATTGGCTGGCGCCCACACAAGGGATAGAAATAGTATAAACAGGGAAATTTAAGTAACACTTCCCGCCAGCTCCCGCCCTTCCATTTAAAGCCCTCCAAAAATGCAGGGAATGCATCTTTTCGGCACCGAGTAGAAAGCCAAATTAAATCTGTCTTTTTTCTATTTTTTTTTTAACATAATAATTACAGTTTTTGTACTTTAAATTTTGAGGATGATGTGAGGGATAACTCACGGTTGTCTGCAATTATAACAAGCAGCACTTTTAGGGTGTCAGTGGTCTTTTAATTTTTACAAAACATGCGATATGTACCTATTAAATAACAAGACTGGCATGTTGTCGGTGGTATGCTTATAGCAGTGAGAAGTGTTTACAATTTGAGTAACCTTGAAATATTCGGAAGTAGACAACACAAACCGGTTTCAGAACAGAAAAGCCGTTAGCAGACGAGGCAATCCGGACGAAACAAGCCAGAATAGATGAACTGGTAAAATCGAGCGAGTTGAACATGAATTTTTAAAATCAAAAGATAAAAACACGGAGGATAAGCACAGGACAACCACGTGGTTATCCTGTGCTTGTCGCCCGTGTTTTTTTTTTTTTCGATTTTAAGAATAGATGAGCCGTGAAAAAAAAAGGAGACAATTTGGCTGATGTTGAAACAGGGCAGCAGATCAACACCAAATTCCTTGAAAATATAAACAAATCGCCGAGTGAGTGTTTGTAACTGTTGAAGGAGGTATACGGTGACAATGTGATGTCACACAGTTGAGCATTTGAGTGACAGAGACGATTTAACACGGGACGATAAAGCGTTGCGACAACGAACGGCAGAGTAGCCTTGTCACGACCACAAACCAAATTAGTTCCCGCAAGGATCGTGGATTAAGTATTCGGGTAATTACCGACACGGTACATATTGATAAAGAAACTGCACGGCATATTTTACATGACAAAATGAGCAGGCACTAGTCTGCGCCAATATGATGCCAAAAACACCGTCAGGAGTAGAAACCCAGAAAGCAGACCAGGAACAGATTTGAACTGACTTTCTAAAATATTCGCCGCGGAACCTGATGTACTGGAAAATATCATCGCATGTGACGGGACGTGGATTTTTTAGTACAGTACGACCCAGAAACCAAGAATGCAGCCGAAGAACTGGAAAGATCCCGCGTCGCTAATATTAAAAAGGCAAGAATGAGCAAGTCGAAAGTGAACGCATTGCTGTTTTGTTGTGTTCGTCCGTTATTTTATCGTTCCCCATCTCAGGGTTTACAAGATGTTGCTGTTTATTTTATTTGACATTAATAGAGTGTTCATGCGTATATGGGTACCACATGGTCAGACAATCAATCAACAGCATTATATCGAAGTTCTATCAAAGCTGGGAGAACAAATGCGAAAAAAAGCCCATGTTGCGTAAAAGCAACGCGTGGATTCTGCATCAGTGCTCTCTCCATAAAGTAGTTTCTGGCGAATAAAAACCTCCTAGCGCTGGGCCACCCACCTTACTAGCCCAATTTAGCCCCGAGTGAGATACTTGTTTCCGGAGGTAAAATCTACACTAAAAAGACTCCATATTCGCCCTGTGGACCAGGTAAAGGAAGAAACGCCAGCGCTGCTGACGAGCTTGACATATGATGACCTACTGCACCGCTTCCAACAATGGAAACTTCGTATGCCACAGTGCATAGATATGGGAGGGGAATACGTTGAAAAATAAAACTGTTAATTAAGTATTAACAGCTTAATAATAAGATACACTTTTGCCACCAGTTCTGTTATTTAATAGCGCCACCTGGTCTAGTATATTTTGCCGAGATGAGTGGTCGAGTTATTTAAACAAGCAACGCTACGACAAGCTTTTTATACAAGTATGTGCACGACTCTGATTGTTCATGTGTGATCGATTAGCTTACGGATAGCTCAAATATCTTAGAAGATAAATTAAAAAAAAATAAAGTTCAGGACGCAACCAAGATAGCAAGGTAGTGAACATACAACGAAATCACATTATGCCGTATTTCTTCCATATATCAATAAGATCTGTCTGAGAAAGCTTAGCTAAAATCTTTTCTTCCATCCTTTTGTTCATGTCGGCGTTGAAGTGTTGCTTCCAATCTCCCACAATTCCTTTGCGAATAAATCCTGCATTCGGCTGACGCTTTGCGGCCTCATGGAAAGCTCTCAGTCCAGCTGGAACGTTGTCCTCTTCAAGGGGGTTCGCAAAAAACTTCTCAAAGTTTTCGACCGCGGCCACTTTCATGGACTTGATGTCACTGTGCTCTATTACGTTCTTCAGCATCTCTTCGTTTTCGACGAGTAACTTGTGATGATCCTTGTCGAGGAATTTTGCGATTTCCAGGACAGCCTTCCTGGGGTCATTCTTCATGTCCTCGTAGTGGATGAACAACACGTTGGGGTCATTGCGATGCGAGTACCAGGAAAGGACGTGCTCAAAATAATCCTCGTACTCGTTTTTTCCCTCCATAAATACCTCAAAAAAGTCTTCAAACCTTCCATCAGAAAATTCGTAGCCTGCAAACGCGCGTGTGTGGTGGAAGAAAGAGACGCAGGCGTCCTTGGGATTTCTACAGACGTAAAGGTACTTTGCCTGAGCGTGCTGAGGCATGGAGTCGTACGGCAAGTGCGTCTTGATGAGCCCCGGTCGCTTCATGGCTTTGATGGCATCCGCACCCAGCATTTCCAGAAAGGGACTACTCTTGAGAAAGTCGAGCGCGCTGGGTGGGGGTACTCCCTTGTGGAAGATCAGGTACCCTATGTGCTGAGTCCAGGTGGTACCGCATTTGGGAAAGGTGACAACAAACATGTCTTCCGGCCGAGGCTGGTACTTGAGACCGCTTCTGTACATCTCCAGTGTGAAGTTCCGGCTGAGCCTGAAACCGTCCATATCGATGTAGAGGGGTCCGTTTGGTATTCGCACTTCCACGGCCATTTTCGGAAGCAGAGATGAGCAGTTGAAGACCTATTAGTGGGCAGCGAATTCCGAATCTGTAGATATTCGTAGTTCCCTGCAATTAAATTGGAATGCTGATAAAAAAAAATAGGGGGTCATTAAATACAAAGAAAAGAGTTGCACTGAGAATTTCTAGTGACATTGGTCGAACGTTACGATCGGGAATATGCAAGGAACACTTTTAGTGAAAATACTTCACATAAGCACTTCTACTGAAAACACAACTAAAAGGGAAATATTGATTATGCACACCGAAACTGTGCGTTAGTGGAAACAATACAAAACATATGAAATAACTAAAACTGAATTGTTTTTATAAAGCGGTATCGAATTATGGTTTAAATAAATGTTTAGCGAAATAAAGAATGGCATATAAAGTGTTTCGTGAAACTACATTCAACTAAAATAATTAGATAGAACATGTATATATTTTTTGAGCATAGAGTATTTCATAAGCAGAAGCTATGATGAATCCGAAGATACAATGCTCCAAATATGTCACCACACAATCAAAGATGCCATATTTGACTTTTTCTTTTTTGGCATCAGGATATGCTTAAAAAATTCAGTTTAAACAAAATTGTCCATGCGTTGCACTCTTAGATGAATATTACAGTGCGTGTTTTCGTTTTGAACTATTTATAACAACTGACAAAACTGGGTGAATCATCAAGCAGCCTAAATGTAGCATTTGATCTTGGTTGACTTCAACATTAGTGTGGAGAAAAAAACCTACAAAATGTTAGATAAGTAAGATTATATGTTTTTCTTAGATTAGGTATGAAAACACAAAGTAGCGCCACGATGCTATTGCCAATTTTCTTGTTGCCAGATTTGTTATGTGCACATATTTACAGCATAAGCTGTTTACGCTGGACAGTGTGGTCGGGATAGTACAGGGTGTCCCAAAAAGAGTTTACAACATGTTTGTACGGCGAAAAAATAAACTATTCATCGTCGAACGTTCATTATCGGTCCAAGTGTAACACTAGCGGCCCAAACCAGATGCCAAGGTTCCAGAACTATCGGTTATTTTGTTCAAAAGTTACGTGATCTGTTTTTCAACTTTTCAATGAGAAAATGGCGGCCGGCGGAGCTCTTGAGTGCATGGCGCTAAATAGTGCCAGTGTCCGTAAACAGGCGAAGTCAGGACCTATTTTCCCATTAAAATTTTGAGAATGTCGGTTCGAACTTTTGAACGAGATAACGCTTAGTTCTGAAACTTCGCCGTCTGGTTCGAACCATTAGCGCTACGTTTGAGCAGAAAATGAACGTTTGAAGATGCGTTCTTTATTTTTGTAAAAAAATAAAAAAAAAGAACACTTCAACCTTTTTTTTTTGTTTTGGGTTTCTTGGGTTTGGGGGGGGGGGGGGGACGAAGGGGCGCTGTACTTTTTGGTCACTACAGCCCTCGCGCAGCACGAGCAGCCACTTGAACTGTTCGTCTACATTCAGCATCATCCCGATGTGCCGAAGTTTAAGCGTCACCTTCAGGTCAACGTGGGGAACGAATTCAACAAGAGTATTTTGCTTCAGCGTTCACCCAAGACTCGCCTCCAATCAGAGAACACACACACACGGGTCTCAGCCGAATATTTTGCCTCCAATGACTCATCGTTGTTCCCTTTTTACCCTTCCTCACACACGATAAAGCCGCAAACGTGTGGCATATACCGTTCAAATAACAAACCACGAAACAAATTATGACTGAATAGGAGGCACAAATAACACCCGTAGCGTGTGTCCACTGGGGTTATTATCTTCACGCAACACTGGGTGACACACATGCTCAACAGAACGTCGGAAAACTTGAGCAGCAGGACGGAAAATGGCCGGGTCCGACCGGGCGTCGGCGGCACACGCGTTTACGCGACAGCAATTGTCGGCGCCAGGTCAGACCCGGACATCTTTCCGAAGCGTCGTACCACCAGTCGAACATTTTGACCTACATGTTTCTGGCGCTGAAAACATGTATACAAAGGCGCCCGAGCGGCGAAAAGGCTGGAACTTACAGGCGATGCCTCCGTGTAGCTTCGAGGAAAAAGGACAAGTGCCTCGGCTGTCGGCAGCGAGGGAGGCGGTGCTGCACAGCATTTCCGGCTTTCCTCCTCCTCCCGTTTGGCTCATTGCCCGAGATACGCCGACGACTGCTACTTGTGTAATGGACCGTTAAGATGTGGCGCCACACATCCAGCGCCAAGGTAGCGCGGTCGTTCTCCTATAGGCACCCCGCAGGTCTAACTCGGAGCAGATACGCGAGCCTCTGGTGGCGGCGTCGTGCGCACTCATCGGGACGCGACCTCGGCAGTCGCAGCTCGACTGCATTGGTACACCAGTGGGTGTTGCAAGGTCGACATGTGCCTGCCTGGGCTACAGCAAGGGGCAGATGAGCGGTGAAACTGGGCGCGCCGCAGCGCTTTACATGACGCACCGGCTGGCGATACGCGGCGATATTGGTGTGTCGAAAACACATGAGCGCAAAACCCCATCGCGCGAAGCACATAGTTCCTGGGCCACCATTGGCACCGAACGTAAAGCGACTGGCAGTAGTTCTTCGCTTTAAAACGGACTATTGATGCCCAAAACGCAAAATTTTCAGATTAAATATAAAACAACAAGAAGCTCTGCGCAAAAGTTTTTGTGCTACCGTTCCCAAGCAGCACATAAACGTGAAGAAAACGTCAAAAGAACGTCGAAGACGTCTGTAACGTGACGTCGTAAAACGTCGAAGGTCCGGACGTTACCTTCCTTCGACGTCGATGAAACCTTTAAATGTCCGCGAGAAAAGGTGCACAGAAGGTCGAGGGGACGTGCCTAATGACGTTTGTTGCACGTCACATACACTTCTCAGTGGGCCGTTGCGTCCGGGCGGCGGAGAAAAGCTCACCGGAGAAAAGCTCACCGGAGAAAAGCTCACCGGAGATAAGCTCACCGGAGAAAAGCTCACCGCAAAACCGGCAGATGTGGAGAAAAGCTCACCGATATTTTTTTAGCTTAGCTTGATTCTGCGTCTTGAGGTTCATTGGGCATATTTACTATTTCCTCAGAAATTGGTAATCACCCATTCTGTAAATTATTGAAGCCGCAAGTATAAAATCAGAACATCGTACACCGGTAAAAAAGGCAACAATTTATTGACAGTTGAGGGTGCGCCGTCGGTAGCTCTGTCAGATAAAGGGTTTGTTTTTTTGCGAGCTAATATGAATAGCGGTGTGTGAATCGCTTGAGGTCCAAATGTTGTGTAGCACCTAATAGATAAGTAGATGTTTGTTGATGTCATCAGTGTCGGCTACGCTGTTTTCTTTCAGTTAATTTCACTAAGAAAACTTTAGTTGTGAGAACAGCTTCGTCGTGTCGTGTTTGTTGTCTTCACCCCGTCGTCGTCGTTTGAGCGGTTTTCATCATGTATAACGTTTACCGACTCGCCCAATTCGCTACCTATACCTTACAAAAGACTAGCTCTTATATAGCTCACGAGTAACAACGGTGACAGTGTGCAGCTCTGAGGGTCACGGGTGGCTCACCGTAGAAGGCGCTATCACACACAAAGGGAACGTGTGGAAACACCATGCAGCACGAACGGCTAGAAAGCGTGCATGTCCGTGGAAACACGAACGGCTTGAAAGCGTGCATGTCCGTGGAAAAAAAGAAGACTCGATATCCTATTGACCCTCGATATCCTATCGACTGTTTTATCCTGTTTTCAAATGTTAACAAAAGCTTCAAAGAGAATTTCAGGCACCGCGTTGTTGCGCGTGCACTTTTAGATTCATAAATATTTTAGTTAGGCTTTCGTTGCATAGAGAGTAAGCCACAAAAAATACTCTCCCGCAATTATTAATTTGGGAGCAATATACCCAATAAGCTTAACAAATATTACAAAAGAGGACATTTTATTTTTCACAAAGCTGACGAATTTTAATGATAATAAATTGATATATGTTACGCTCGATCCAACAGCCTCCATGTAAAAAGAAGAAAAAATATCGGTGATAAAATTTTCTCCGCATACGCTCAATGGCCGGTGAGCTTTTCTCCGCATCCGCCGGTTTTGCGGTGAGCTTTTCTCCGGTGAGCTTATCTCCGGTGAGCTTTTCTCCGGTGAGCTTTTCTCCGGTGAGCTTTTCTCCGGGATTCGTTGCGTCCTCCCTCGACGTTTATGATACGTGTATTCACGACATCCGGACTACCAACGACGTTCACAGAACGTCGAGAAACCTTTCCAAATTACGTTAACTAGCCGTCGTGGGAAAACGTTGTGTCCCCCCGCCCCCCCCCCCCCCCCCCCCCCCCCAAAAAAAAAAAAAATATATATATATATATATAGATATATATATATATTTTTTTTTGTATTATTGCAAAGGCAAGTTGCTATCAAGCAAGTACGAAGGAAGTGACTAAAACACAGGTTTGGTACGAACTGTTTATTTGAGCATGTCCAGACACGAGATGCAATACGGAGCGCCTCCAAAAGACGTCTTTGGATGTGCCAGCCTCAAAGATATAAAAGAACAAACAAAATCGCATAAATAAATGAACAAGAGACGATGTCACGGGGCGCGGAATGTTCCACCGCTTACCTTGTTCTGCTTCTGATTAATGCGCTGACGCGCGTGCTTTAGCGGTCCCATTGCGCGTAGCTGGTATTCTCGCTGCGTGCACGGGAATGGTTTCAGAAGGGGGATCCCGTCCGCTGGGCGTTCTTGATTGAGATCGTTGGAGGCGTCTGAAGGGTCTTGATCGGAGACTGGACTTGACGCGCCGTTATGTGCACTGCCACTTGTTTTCTGGGGGGCGTCATTTATATCCTCACAGGCACCTTTGATCCGAGCAGTAGTACGATTCAACATGTGAAGCGTTATGGCCTTGAAAAAGTCCTCGAGCCGTGACTGAATACGACCGCGTTTTTGGCGATCACCGACTTCTTCATGGGGGCGACTTGAGCGACTCATTCAATCGCAGCACTTATACTGTATGCAGACTCGAAAAAAAAAAAAATCACGGCGACGTAGCAGCCTGCCTCGTAGACCCGTAGACGTGACGGCCGGTGCTAATGACTGGCTTTCGGAAAAAGCTGGACCGGGCCCAAGAGCTGTTTTCTCTGGGCCAATTCGAAGAACAGCATATTCAGTGAAATATTTTGAGAACGACTGAGAAAATACGTGCACCCGGAAATTAGGCTTGTCAATTGTTCGTCGTCGCTATCTTCCCCCACTTTTCTCTCGCCCTCTTCTTGCCGAGTTTCCCGACGCATCGCATGGGGCTCTATGGAGATACCACTGGCACCTCCTCTGCCTACCTTTCCCCCTCTCTCGCGCCGTGCAGGCTGTTCTTTTTTCTTTGTTTTTTCTTGGTTTTTTTTTTTGGCACGTAAGTGCGGACTGGGCTTGAACGCTTTTTAGACCGTCATCTGGGCCATTCAGGGGTTGGCATTATGAATGTCAATTTTCACAAACCGTTGACAGTATCTACCGGATTTCGTTATTGCCGGGCATTTTAATTTTTTTGAGTCAACTCCAAAAATGCGCAAGTGTGCAGTGAAGTTGTGCTCTGATAAAGTGTGTGCTGGCATGCGATTTTCGTTTGGGTACGTCACCAATGGCAACAAAAGCCAGATCTGTACTGACAGTCACGTGACAAGTCTTTGCGCTCCGATCTACCGAAAGCGCTAAGGCGCTGGAAGTTGATGTTATGGATGAACTGTGATGTTGATGCGAATTTTTTGGTTGTGCGCAGGTGAGCATGGGTTACAAAATACGAAGAGAAATTGACGAACCTTAAAACAATCTCGGGTGGTCGCGGAGCAGTATGGATGCTCCTAGGAAAGGATGCAGGCCTGAAATCCCCTGGAGAGTGGATAGTGTAGCGGCGCCCCTGAGGCGCGTGCCAGGGCCCAGGACCCATGGAAGACCGCTTATGGTCAAGAGGTCCAACGAGTCGAAAGGTCCAACTAGTCAAGAGGTCCAACGCGTCAAAAGGTCCAACGAGTCAAAAGGTCCAATTTGTGTCAAGAGGTCCAACGCGTCAAGATGTCCATCGAGTCAAGAGGTCCATCGAGTCAAGAGGTCCAACGCGTTAAGAGGTCCAACGCCTCAAGAGATCCATCCCGCCTTATTTTATCTTCTCTGTTTATAATGATATTGCTATTAATGACTGCTTGCGACGGCTACTGACTGTTTGGCCTATTTGAATAATTTTGGAGAATACATGTACTACATAGCTATTGGAGACAAGTAGATATAGATACTATTTGCCACATTGTATATGTATTTTAGTGTTAAATAATGGATAGTGTCTGGCGACATATTTTGGACTTGTAGAACTTAATATCTGTATTCCAGTCTCTCTGTTCTAGGACTTATTTATGCCATTTCTACGGAAGTGTCCTCTCAAATTCCCGAGATATAAAATACAAATATACCTCAGCATCTCGCGTTAACCTTCCCTTTCACGCATCTCAGTATTTGTAATCGCAAATACTTCCTCGGGTAACTTTGTCCAGCCCCGGGTTCTCGTATGCTCTATTCAAAATACGATGCACTACTATTTTATGCTTTAGTTTTTATTCACTGAGTTCACCGATTCACTAAAAAGGTAAATAACACAACATGGGAAGAAGCTCAAATATCACTAGAGACCAAATTATGCCACTTGGTGTCCAGTAGAGTGTTGCAAATGAAGGCGAGCAGTGTCTTTTTGAAACGTTGTGACCGGTGCGAGCTATAGCGGGTTAATTTGGGCCGTTGGCTTACTTAAAAGCAGGGAGCAGCCACAAATACTTATGCTAGCGATATGTAACTCCTTTACTGCTCTTTATTTTTGAGAATACTGTGAAATAAACCATGAAACTGAACGTTTCATGATTAAGCATACTTGACACGAATTATCTAACACTTGTTGGTCGATATCATTTACTTTTAGTTGAAATTACCCAATATGCTACCCGGTTGGAATCGTAAGATGGTGGGTCACTTGCTCAATCATTTTTAGAAAATTGGGTCATAGAGATTGAGGTCGATTGAAGAACTCTACGTGTTGGAAAGCAGGTCGATCTATGAAGCCGATAGATCTCTACTGTGTCCAGTGCTAGGCCATGGCGAATGGAAAAATGACTAACTTTAAATGCCATGCTGCGCCAGGGCAAACTGTCTCTTCAAGTTCATCGAAGACCAAACACTTCAAAATATCAAAGAAGCTATTTTGACGAGACGTGAACAAATTTAAACAATTATTACAACTTTTAAAAATAATGTCACAAAAATAAAAAAAAATAAATAAAAACTATGTTCAGTTTCCTGACGTCAAACGCCGTAATAGTGCTTTAGTGTGATTGTAGACGTCGAAATAGCAAATAACTATGGACATATCTTTCCTATGTGATGAAAGATGTGTTCAAAATAGTCTTAAAATTATTTCGAACCCGGATGTCGAAGTAGTCACTTCCTAAAAAAAAAAAAGGCATTTTAAATCTTGAAATGTTAAGACCTTTTCGGTTACGTGTTCGATATTCGCTGGGGAGAGCAACACGGGAGATGCAGATTTACGACTTTTTGCGGTCAGGGGTGGACGAGAGAAGGCACACAGGTCCCCAACAAACGAATGTTGCTATAAGCATGGCAGTTTATAACAACAATGATTTCCGGTGTTTACAAATCCAGTGCCCAGCATGTGATCCCCACAGCCCGGCGCGCGCGTATCTGTCGCTTCAGAAACCAAGCAAATCACGGATCATACGCACGAACACTGATTACATCACCGGCCAGAAACGATGTATCAAAGCCGTGTTCGTGAGATCCCCCCTGCCGTGAGAAAGTCTTCACAGCTCAACTTTTTGCTCTTTTTTTGACAATTTCTTCTCCGCCTTTATCGTTAGCGTCTCTCTTGTCTGCTTTTTTAATGCGTGAGCATTACCTGGCTCAGTCAGCGAAAAAGTCGTCGGCAAAATCCGTCGTCAAAATCCATGACTTGTCCAACACAATCCAACATAATAAAAAAAAAAAAAACAACTCTGGTTACGGGATATCTTTGGTCGCGTGATCTCTCTGATCACGTGACCTATCTAGTCATGTGATCAAACCAAAAAAAAAAAGTCTGTGGTCACGTGACAAAAAAAAAAAAAAACACCTCTGGTCACGTGACCTCCCTGGTTACGTGAGCACGAAACTATCTCCTGCCTGGTTTCGAACCTACGCCCTCTTGAGCGCGCAACTAGCGCGCTATCCGTTGCGGAAACACAACTCGGGAAAAGAGAATGCTCGCGCATTCTCACATCGTAAGAAAAAGCTTAAGTGCCCTTATAATTTTTTTTTGCCTGCACTTATTTCACACCCCTTGCCTGTACATATTTCACACCAAGGGATGCAAAAAGTCAAGCCATCCAATATTGGATCTCTTGACGCGTTGGACCTCTTGACACATTGACACCTCTTGACACGCCCCGATCTACCAAAAGCGCTAAGGCGCTGGAAGTTGGTGTTATGGAAGAACTGTGTTGTTGATGCGAATTTTTTGGTTGTGCGCAGGTGAGCATGGGTTACAAAATAGGAAGAGAAATTGACGAACCTTAAAACGATCTCGGGTGGTCGCGGAGCAGTATGGATGCTCCTAGGAAAGGATGCAGGCCTGAAATCACCTGGAGAGGGGACAATAGCGAGTTTTAGTAGACCGCGTTTCCCGCTCCGCTAAGCCCCTCCGCTACCCGGAACTCTACAGCCAAGGCCATCGGCGCGCAGGCGCAGTAGCGGTTTCTTCGTAGCGGAGGGCTAGCGGAGCGGGAAACACGGTCTACAAAAACTCCCTAGTGTAGCGGCGCCCCTGAGGCCCGTGCCAGGGCCCAGGACCTATGGAAGACGACAACGCGCGTGCAAAATGCAAGAATGGTACAATTCGATCCGTTCTGGACGCCATGGGCTTTGCAAATTAAACCCGTAACAATATTTTAAACAAACCAAAATTATAACAAGCACATCTAAAAGGAATGATATTCCCAACATGCTTTACTATTATTTTTTTTCTTCCGTGTACATTGAGTTTTGTAAATGCCCTCTTTAGCGTCATCGATGTGCAATTAATAGCATATTGAAGTACGCAAATTAATGTATAAATAATTAAACTCCTCAACCTCTAAAAAATTAAGTTTTGTTTCCGGCTCTTCAGCACTGTCACCTTGACCACAGTGATTCTGCGGCTGGAGATTGAGCTGGAAAATCTACAAACGTCGAACAAAACGTGAGTGGTCGACGTTGCCAGCACGTCTTGTATGACGTTTACAACACTTAGGTGTGAACGCGACGACGCTAAAACGTCACTGACGGGGCAATAATGTAACGTCACCCTGGACTTTATTTTAACTTTGAAGACACGTGAGTGTTCGACGTTGCTAAAACGTCTTGTCTTGACGTCGTGGCGACGATGACGACGTTAAAGTTGAAACGTGACGTCGCCAGCACGTCATGGGCAGGACGATAATGGGACGTCATTTATAAACTTCAGTTCAACGTCAAAGAAACGTGAGCGTTGGACGTTGTGAGAACATCGTGCATCGACGTCGTGAGAACGTTGACGACGTTTGAGTTGAAATACAACGTCGTCACAACGTCACTGATTGGACTCTAATGGAACGTTATATAAGGACGTCACCTCAACATCAAAAAAACGTGATCGAAGTCATGCGGGACGACACGGACGTCCGGGACTTTTTCTCGACGTTTCCATGACGTTTTGTGCTGCCTGGGTTGCGAAGGAAACGACGACACCTCCTTCCAACCCCGGAGAACTTTACATCTGAAGGGGAAGACAGCGAAGTGGAAGCGCACGCATGCTTGGCTCCAACAGCCATACTCCCATTTAGGAAACAGCCTACTGTGATGGACCCGGCAACTGCAGCACCAACCCAGCAAATCGGTCACCGACTCCAGTGCCGCCGGTGGACTCTAGCAGAAGGAAGCTACGACGCGTGCGTCGTCCACCTCATATGCTCAGGTACGATGAAGCTTTCCGTCAACATCCCGCCTACCACGTCGAATTCTGACGCCAAGACTCTCTACCTCCTCCATTACAACGCGTTGTTTGTTATTAAATTAACAAATCAGCTTCAAACAAGGGTCGTGGCACCCTGTAGGGTAAAAAACAAAAAAACAAGAAACATTCCCAGCAGCCAAAGCAGCACGGCCGCTCCTCCTCTCATCAAAGAAGACGCCGCCCAAAAATCCTACGGCTCCCTTCTTATTGTTTTCTTTTTATTCACTTTGTTACTTCATTTTGGGGTTCGACTGCTCCCTTCCCTGTGACGATGCCGTCTGTGGACATACGTTTGGCGTTTGATTTGTCACGCGATGGTGCGGTCCGACCAATCAACCAATGAGTTTGTTAGAATTGTGTCACGAAGTATAAAATGGCGGATCAAATAAAAATACTAAATGCAAAGGAGCGCAGCTATACTCGTTTGGCCGTCGGCGCTTTATTCGTCCAGAGGCGAGCATCGCAGTGCCATGGTGTTTAACCTGTGCCGTCTTCATGACGCCATGGAAGACCCTCTTGAAGCAATTAATTTGCTTTAGCGCATGGGCCTGCTCCTGGCTCCTGGGTTTTAGTGCGTGTCCAGAGTGCGAATCTGCGATGACAAGCTGCAAGTCCGCGCCAGATCTGCGGATGGCTGCTCGTGGAGATGCGGTGTGTGGATGACTCGTGACGTGTCCAAAAGGAAGCCGGTCAAAGTTCAGTGCCGGAGCGAGGTCTCGGTACGGAGTAATTGCTTTTTCGAAGGATCACTCCAAACGCTTCTCCAACTCGTGAAAGTCATCCTCCGGTGCCAGAGCCTACCGTGCGCCGTTATTCAGTAGGAGACTGATGTAGCAAGTAAGACAATAACTGACTGGACGAGCTTTTGTCGGGAGGTTGTAGTAAATGCCGTCTTTAAGCATGCGGACATGATTGGTGGCGAAGCCGTGACTGTACAACTAGGCGAGAGTATGTTCGGTCGGCGAAAGTATCATCGCGGGTTTTTAAGGCCTGGCCAGTGGGTTTTTGCCGGTGTGGAGCGTGGCAGCGGGTGATACATTGTTGTTCCCGTGGAGACCCGTGACGCTAAAACCCTGAAAGGGCTAATAGCCGAGTGGGTCCGCCCTGGAACAAGAATAGTCACTGTGCGTGTGGGGTGGCTATCGCAAGCTCGAAGGTGAAGCACGCTTGACGCACCTCACCGTCAACCACAAGCTGCACTTTGTCGACCCGAACACTGGTGCGCACACCAATACGGCCGAGGGCACTTGGGCCCACGTCGAAAATGCTCTTCCATCTGGACGGCGCGAGAGCCACCATTTCACTGGACACCTTCCAAAGTTCCTGTTTTGGAGGAGAGAGAAGGCGCGCGGAAACACTGGATTCCAGTCGTTCGTCGCCGCGGCCGCCAAAATCTGCAGCCCCGATGCAAACAGGGACCTTCCCTATAGTGCGGAAAACGCGGATTCTTACGGCCCCGGTGACTTCGACTGATCCGCTACGCTGAGCCCGTGGCCCGCCTGCGTGCATAAAGACGACTTATGCGCCAACTGCTTGTCAAGTGCTGGTTACGTCAGTTATAGGTAAAGTTTGGAGTTTTCAGTTTTAACCGATAAAAGCCGATAAAAGTGCGCCGAAATCATTTTCGGAAATTCGCTTTTAACCGAAAAAGGCCAGCTTCTAGGTTCGGCGTTTTCGTTTTAAATCAATAAAAAGCGATAAAAGTAAGCCGAATCCGCTCTCTAAAATTCTGGTTTAAGCAAAAATGGTAAGTTTTTTAGGGTCGCGTCGAGATGGGCGGGGGCAGAGTGTGGGAGGGGAGAGAGGAGAGGGCGTCGCAAGGTTCGACATTATGTGACCTCTTCGTGATTTCCCTCTTCTAAGGTTCAGCGTCCAACAAAAGGGGTCTTTGATTGTCCTTCACGGGACATCTGTGTCCTTTCTGTGATCGGGCTTAGTGTGTTAAGTTCCTGGTCCTAAAACAAAAGTTTGGGTGTAAGCTAGTTTAAGGTTTTTCGCTTCATGCAAGATCTGCAGCAAGAGTTCAGTGAGTGCTCGAAATATGTCGTGCTTTGAAACGTCGCACCGTGTCTCTTTGTAGTCGCATTTGGTTGACTGCCCGATTTCGGATCAGGCAGCGCCTCATCTCCTCAGCTTGCCAATGCCCAGTGTTAACGCTGAGAGGGCATTCTCGGAGCCCAGGGTCATTAACAGGAAGGAATGAGCTTGGATCAACCAGGATAACCGGGGAAACTACACATGTGTTTACTATATATAATATCACGTAATCCTGATGTACAGAAGGTTAAGTTTCATGTTTATTTGGCACTAACTTGATCGTGTTTGTTTTTTTGTTTTTTTTTTACAGTTGCAGAGATTGGTCAAATAAAGTGTTGATGTCTTTTTTTTTTTCAATGTATTTGTGCCGTTATTTTTTCAGGGATCACAAATATCAGAGTTTTAATGATCATCTGATCCGGTGTCCGATGGTCCTTTTTTTCCATATTCACCCCCCCCCCCCAAAAAAAAAAAAAAAAAGACGGTAAACACTTGTGGGCTGAAAGATGCACCGAAAAAAAAAATTGAATTTTAATGTAAACACCGAAAAAAGTACGACGAATTTCGGAAAAAGAAAAAGCGAAAACGCGGAACCATAGTCATAGGTTCTGGTAGCGGCCTAAACGGCCCTTTTCAGGGCCCCCATATTTTGCAAACGGAGCTGTGTTTTGAATGCGACACCCCGTGTCTCTGTAAAAAGTTCACAGGAAAAACCCAGCCAAGGTATGTGGTTCCCAACTTGGATATCGCGTGTTATGATTCAAATAAGATTTGTTTTTGCTTATTTCGCGCCTTTGATCCCAATAAATGCCCAAGTTGCAGTCGTCTCGCGGTGTTGTTGCTTGCTCAATCCCCGTCGGCGCGTCTCAGCTTCGTCGTCTTTGCCAACGGCGCCCCGGCGAAGGAGGTTGATCTGACAAAGCGCGTTCGGCTTTTGCTTGCAGACGGCGTTCGTAAAATGGCGTCAGATGTTGCTGGCTTCACGCGGCGCTACCGTGCGTGCTTCAATTCATTCCGCGTTCATTGCCTAGGTGACGGTGAGGAAAGCAGACGAATTTTTTGTTTGGGAAGAACGCTGCGGCGCAGCGATACCAGGTGCGTTCTAAGGCCCTTCCCATCATGCTTTTCAATGGGAGGAAGGCGAACAAAAAGAGCTCGAAATAAGGACTTAACGCAGAACGCTGCATTTCTCCAGCGCCTCATAATTTGACAAGCCCTACATGAGAAACGCGTTTTTTTTTGGCCATCCTGCGTTCTGTTTTCTTTTTATTCGTAACATGGGTTTATGTATCAAACTGCCCCAGCAACATGGTCTGGCAACTCAGCCATCCCATATAGGGACTCGCGGCACAAGCCCCCGAGCCGCCATTAAAGGTTCAACGTTCGTTGGGATCACACATTCGTCTTGGTTCGTTGGTGGTGTCCGAGTAACACCGGCAAGTGGCGATACACGTGTCGCCTTCTATTTTTACATGTCGTAATCGCTCTTCCGACACCTATCGTTGTAGGGAGAAGGCAATTTGAGTCCAAGTGAGAAAAGATAGAACAAAACCAGGTAAATTCTGAACACTGACACCGGAGGTCTTGAGAAAAGAAAAAACGAAAGGAGAACGACAGAAGAGCAAAAAAATATAGCGAACAAAGGTTTAGGCGATCTTTCTGCCGCGGCGAGTTGTAGTTGCTCGAGCGCTTGTCAGCTTTATTTATTTTTTATGCATTACGCTATTCTGGTTCTTTCTTTGTTTTTGTACAAAGCAAGCTGGGAAAGAAAAGGGTACAGGCCTTACAGGCGATATTTTGCTACTTCTTATGGTGCATTAAGGCGTGGCCAGCGATATGGGTTTATTAGGACCATCAAATCGGACCACCGAATCCCGTGCAATGCCCCGCCGTTTTGAAACGGTCTGAATGCATGAGACCTTTTCCTCTAGATTAATATATTAACTCTATAGACCGACACGCTGTTTACAAACAAGCCCACGTTTGCCCACACCAGGTGTGGGCACTGCGCATGCGCAGAAACCAAATTCGCATGAAGTGAAGCGTCTGCGCATGCGCAGTGCCGTCGACAGCGCCACCGCAGCTGCGTGACGTCAGGGCCGCGTGTTGGTCTATAGTCGAGTCGCAACCTAGCCGCATCCTCTCGTTTCTCATGTGTCACCATCTGTCGGCAGCCCGTCGAAGTAGGCGAGCACCGTCGCCGCTGTCCTGCGGTCACACAAGCTCGGCGACCCTCGGCGGCTTGGCGGCGTTGGCGGCGTTCCTCGTGTCAATAAACTTTATCTGTTACGTATCGTTCGTGCCGGTGCGACTCGGCAACTTATGAGCATGAGACTAGAGCTTTTCTAAACCTTAGCTCTCTCGCTATTGCTCGTTAGACAACCAAGAGTTGTATCGCACCCATCAGACACTGGCAATTGCTCTCATGCAGACGGAAAAACTAAAGATTAAATCTTTTTTATTGTTTATATAATGATAAAACTTGCATCAATACAGAAAATTACATCCGATGTCCTTTCTACGTGTCAGAAAGAGTTGACCATAAATTCAAAGTTGCAACTATCTTTTATTCGAACTGCATTATAATGGAACATGCTTAACGAAACTGTGTTTCCCTCTCTATTTTCATCTTAAATGTTTTTTGATAACCTCTCCCTGCAATACTGCCTCCAAGGCGATGCAGGTGATCTCAATAAATAAATAAAATTTAAACACAAAGTAAAGAAAGAAGAACCGAGAGAATTACTCTCCCCCTGTCATAGCGGCAGGAAGTGGCCCGAATACTCTGTAGAAACATAAAGTGTACAAGGACTCGAACTACTTCAACTCGTCGCGGCAAAACGGACACACCTCACTTCCCGTCTGCTTTCATTCACGCTTTTCCTTTGCTCTTTTTCTCGTTTGCTTGTTTGGAGACCATCGCCGTCTGCGCTATATGATTCGCCGCGTTTTTAGCTTCTTGTTAGCCCTCCCCCCCCCCCCCCCCCACACACACACACACACAAAGATTGAGTACTGAAGGCCGATAATATCTTAGGTTAAACCGGTAAACCGCGCGGATTTTGGTGTTCAGTTCGAGCTATGACTCTGACTCAGAGTCACTCTCTTATGAATCCGCGATAACTCGGGATGGACGCAGATCTCAACTGACACGAGTGCAAGGTTCAATTAGTGTGCGACAGCAGGAAATCAATGGTGTAAATGTTTTTAGATACTTTTTTTTTGTTAGCGTTGATTACGACAGCATACGCGGTGTCTTTAATCTGAATCCCGCAGTTATTACACGACGCCAAGTCTCGATAAGATTCCCGTTTATATCCGAACCCGCAGGGGTACTTCCTTATTTTATCTCTAACGCCACCAAACAAAAGAAATGATGATATACATTGGAAGAAAAACAGATGAAGCTCAGCTGCATTTTTTTGTCGCTCCATGTCCTGTGTGCTAGCAAAAGCTGAACAAAATGCTTGATTTATCGTGATCCTTCGAATAAGAATTTGTTTCCGCGAAAATTTTAGGGGTGGCGATTGCAGCCTTTTTATGTTTATTATGTTATTTTGTTCCAAATTATGTAAATTCTTTATACATTAGTGGGCACGGCTCATGGATATCTTGTTTCGTCCCATTACTTATGTTCGGCATCCGGCGTTCGCGATCGAACAGCTAATATAGGCCACCGTGATACAGACAAAGTCAGCTAACTTGGCGTCGACTCTTTATTTGACGTGGGGGATTAGCTCCTGCGCATGTACGAAACGGTCGTAGGGCGGCTAGCTCCGTTGGAGTGGTGACATTGACCCTTGCTGGCCGTGGTAACTTGTACGCTGACGCTGCGTCTACTTGGTAGAATTAGATTGTGCTGCAGGTCATCTCATCTGGAACGAATAGAGGGGGCTCGGGGGCTGGAGATGGGCTCCCGCGTTTTGCGGCAATTAGTGCGGATTTATTCAATGTATCTCCAAATTTATAGTGTCAGCGAACTCTGCAAGAGAGACGGAATCAAGGGAAGCTACATCTATGCCTTTAAGTGTATTGTCAAAGTAACATTTCTCCCCTTGAAGTTGCAGCAAGGGTAAGAAAAGCTAATCCTCGCAAGGCGTACGGGCGTAAACACCAGAGGCCAGATTCACGAAACGACCTTACGCCAAAAATGTGCGTAAGACAAAACTTAAGAACAAATCCGTATTCACGAAGCGAAATTTTCGTAAGTTTTGCGCAGGTTACGACGAAATGCTACGACAGCTCCGAAGCTGTCTTACGCACTTCTTACGATCAAATCAGCATGGCCGACAGCGTCGCTCAGTTGGTCGCGACAACCAACGGATGTTTATTTTTCTACGTGCGCTTCTCACGCGTCCCGACTTCAAGCAGCAAGAAACAAGTAAAAAGTACTTGAAACAGACCACGACGAATGAACGAGAACGCTGGATCCACAGACAGCCGGGAAAAACTCCAAGGGCCACGAGTACGGACTCCGACCGATCGGCAGATAGGCCTAGCAGGCACTCCGACTCGGCGCAGCGATGATCTGACGGTCCTTGGCGAAGACCGTCTGCCCACGACCGGCTGGCGTGCTGAATGGAATATGCCCGCGCGACCCTTGTGAACCCTTCCCGTATATAGTTTGATCGCTGACCTCAATTCTAGATTAAGAGGTCAATCTCTTCCTCTTGTCATCTCCTTGTTTTCCGAGGCAACGGTGACGAACGCTGTCGTCGAAAAGGGGCTCTCATCGATCCTATCTCTGTTTTGTGTGATATCAAGCTCAAATAAACGCCGTATGGATTACCTTCGCAACATGGTATGTACACTTTGTTATTAGTATTCCATTTTATTCTGACACGACTGCACCTCACAGTCGATCGCTGTAACAGTTAATGGGTCGCAATGCCAGTCCAACCTTTCTTCGCCGGGTGTCACGCCAGCATCGAGTTGCAATTGTAAAGGATCGGTCCCGAAGCGCTTATCAATTCGCGGTCCAACAGCGCAAATCCAGCACTTCGATCAAACGCGCGCGTCCATTCCGTAGTGTGAACAGGCATTTACGTGGCTCTTGCTTACACTGTCATAGTTCAAACGTATCTTTTTTAACGTCGGCTCGCTCCTGCATCTCCGAGGCCGCAAAAAACGCCGCGGCAATTTGTTCCCATCTACGTTGCTCTGCAAACGACTGCGGGCCGTCTTTTACCAACGATGACAGTTGCGTTGACTTGGTAGCGATCGAGTTCGTAGCAGTCAATGGGGATGGTTACGCATCCCGGCCTCGGCATTCCGGCGAGTTTGAATCGTGTTAGCGTCGACATATCACTGCACGGATACGAACCCCAGACCAGCGGTGGCAGAAAGGCCGCCTGTGTTTGTTATGAAAAATCCACGTGCTCCGAACGGCTCCGAACGGCTCCGAACAAATGTCGAGCTCTCCGATTGGTTGTTCGTGCTGCCGAAGACGCCGTCGCCATAGCAACAGCACCGGTAAGTTTTAGTTTTTCCGTACGACACCGTCGCTTTCCTCCTCTCACTTAAGAACGCGTTCGTGAATACCGATTTCTCCTGTTCTTACGATGTTCTTAACTTACGAACTTCTTAGCTAAGTTGTCGTAAACTAAGAAGCTCTTCGTGAATCTGGCCTCTGTTCGGCCTAGAGCAGCTGGCTTTGAGCCTAACCTTAGGCCTAACCGGGGTCACACCAGGCCTAAGGTTAGGCTTTGAGCCTAATCTTAGGCCTAACCTGGGGCACGCCAGCAAAGAGAAAAAAGTAACGAGGAGCGACGATACCCGGCAAACGCCGCAACAGCAGCAACAAAGAGCCACTCAGCAGATGTTTTTTCGCAACAGGTGGCTGTGCCGCAACAGTGAACGAGCAAGTAGCAGGCGTATCAGGGGGTATCGCCCCATGAGAGTGGTCGAGGGAGCCAACCTCGAATGGTTGGAAGTCAAGGCGAGTTCCCATTCCTGAGAGCGGGTGAGGGAACCAATTCGATAAAAACTGTGATCAAGTGATCAAGGAACTCAAAAGATAGAATGGGGAATTACTTTGGTGGCTGGCAGGAGAGCGAGAGAAGAGCTTAGGCGAGAGAGCAGGTTAACGGCTTAAGACAGCCAATCGAGTGAATCCGAAGTAAAGCCGGATGTAGAGGTCGCGTTCGGTGGGAACACCACCAAGGGCGTCCAAGTCCGTTTAATTGACCCAGTTCCGTCCAATTGACCCTTCCAATTGACCCAGATAGCCGGCCTTGTGGTCGGCGCATTGGCCGTGGGGCATGAGCAAGACAGGGGAGAGAGGCAAGTTGTCTCGGGAAAAAAAATCAACTTTGACAAACCAAAAAGGAGTGGCCGATCATCATTACCAGGAAGGGCGTCGTAGGTGATCATAACTTCTCGGAGGAGCAGTCTCGGAGATTGAAGGCCATGTTCTTTCTTCAAGTACAAGGGACGACAGCAGTCTTGTACGCATTATCGGAAAAAAGTAACCGATTACAATTACAACTACTTCATAGGAAAAATTAAACGGGTTAGAGTAATCAATTACTGCATCAAAAAGTAATTGAAAAATTACCCGAAAGTAATTGAGTATTTCTCACGGTCATCTTTTACCTCTTTATTACGAAATGAAGAATGCATATATACGTTCAAAGTGGTTACTTTTTGAACAAATGATTAGAAGCTACCCGAAGTCTACTGAAGATGTTCCATTTTATAACTCCTGTGAGAGGACATGATCTTGTTCGCAGACATGTTGAGAACAAAATAAGTTCTTGCTAATAGAATTTGTCATTTTCTTTACTAATAGAAATAAAGATAGAAAAATACAGAAAAAGAAAGGAAGGAAGAGACGGATAAATGAACAGTTACATGCTACAGTGGTAAAAATCACAAACTACCCTACCGAAAAACGCAGTATAACATTTCGCTATCTAGATTATGGAACTGGAAATTTGTTTCTAGAAACCCGAAATCCAGATTGTAGACAAAGGTATAATTTCTGAAAACCTAAAATTCAGATAGAGTCCACATAGAATCCAGAAAAATTTCCAGTTTTATGATCCAAATAGGCACAAAGTTACACTGGAGTTTTCTGTAGGGTAGTAACAAAACAAATCCTAGATAATATACCCTTAAGTTCATAGTACGTTCTATACAAGCACGCCCTAGTGAACTCTTTCGAGATGGAAGGGAGCAGGGGGCGGGGCGATTCTTTGTCGTGACTAGATGTGATTAATGTGCAGAACACAGTCGTCAATGCCGTGGCAAAACAGGATTGTAAAAACCCGTAGAGGGGAAACGAGGCACTCTCGACGCTCTACAAAAAAAAAATGTCGCTGGGCGCGTTGAAATTATAATCCTTCACGTATCTCGTTATTTTTTTTAAAGTTTGGTAAAGGTAAAAGAAACTGTTCAGTGCTAAAGCATCATAGACGAATGGCGCACGGGACGACATAACGATTATTTACGTAAAATAACGGAACTCAATAATTATAGCTTTTTCGAAAACTTATATTTGATTACTGCTAATTAACTACGTAAGAATATAAATTGAGTTGCAGCAAAGGTTAGTGCAGAAAAATATATTTCCAGTGTGGAGAAGTTGCAATGAATTGTAAGTGATTACAAGTAATCAATTACTTGTTTCTTGTTAGGCGCACATCTGGTCAATAATGCCGAACTCTGGGAGGATATTGACTGGTTGCTTGAGTCAACTAAGTGAAGTGGAGATTGCTCAGTGATAATTCACGATGCAAGAGATTCCTTACCTTACGGGCGTAGTCATGAAGAAAGTACCGGACGGGAACTTGTTTTGAGATATTAATTTCGATGCATCAAAATTATTTGTATATTCAGTCGACGTTGAAAAGTCATTCTTCATAGGTTGTGTTGGAAATACACTGAAACGGCTGATGTTGCGTCAAGTTTTCGTTTTTATTTTACTTTCTTATAATCACCTTTATGGATAACTGTGGAACAGCTGCAGTTCGTGTTTTTTTTTTTATAATAAACCAATATATAAAATTTTTTAGCAGAACAATCACTTTATGCTACAGTGCCTGGAAGGCATCACTGTCTCGTCCGTGTAAGGCGTCCAAAAGAAGCGGTCACTTGATTTTCACTCGGTGACGTATCATATAAGTGTCATGCTGTCGCCGGCCGCGAACTTCTTGGCGTCACCGCAGCAGAGGGTAGATGGCAATAAAGCCCCTCTATCCTGAGAAAAGTCAGTGTTTCATTTTCATGGAAATGCTCGAGACAAGTACCGCCGCCTCTTCTGGGAACAACATGGCGTCTAAAACCTAGATAAAATCTGCGCTGTGCCGCCATGATCTTCCCAAGGGCTGCACGTTACACGTGCTTCGTGTATCGACTCACCTTGAGGTGCCTTTAAAACATGAAGAGGGTTTTTGTGGCAGACGTCTGTTCTGCTCCAAGTAAGGCAGTCCCAAGAAGCTTCAGCTGCCAGAAGTTCGGACACTGCGATGACAGTAACGCTCGTGTTCGCTGGTGGTTTTCGCCAGCCTTCATAAGAACAACTTCTCTGACTTTATTTGTTTCTCCTCCGGGACCACTTTTGTTGTGGAGATGTGACAGGATTCTAGATACACCGGTCGGAGATGCGCTCCAGGCATTCTGCTTATGTTAATTTGGAAATATTTACAGTATTTCAAAACATTTCAAGATATTGTAATCTAACAAAGTATTGCACCACAGTGATTTTGCCTAGTTCATGCCATACCAACTCAGTGCGGAAAATGAAAAAAGTGGTCTGGCCAAACTGGAACACTTACACGGATTTAAGTGGATGTTACGGAAGAACGGCCCCTAACTTTGCTTTCATTTTGTTTAGAGTTTTTTGTTGCAAATATTATTTCTACATGGGCAGTATTGGATCCCCTAGATTTTTTCCTGCGTCCAAATTAAGCCGAGATTTACTACACTTGTTTTTTGCCCCAAAAACTCGAACAAAAAATAAGTTCTTGCAACTTTAACACACTAAAGTTTTACAGCATGAAAAATAAGTCAATTGACATTCTAGGAAAGGCTTGGTAGAAGTTTGGAAGCATTGCACCTCAGAGGAACATTCCCGCTTTATGTAGTGAACTAAAATACTTAGGTGTGCTTCAAGTATCTGTTGGTTTTTTTTGTTATTGTTGTTTTACGTACGCCACTTAAACATGTGAAGAATCCTTTGTAATCTTCATGGAAACCGATTTCTGTAAGAACTACTTTGCACAGCGAATGAACTGTGTTCAAACCTTGGTTTTGTCTTCAGATGGCACTATGCCATTTTTGACGTCAAGTGAAGTCACGCGACATAACGGCGTGCAACTTTGACGCCACTTAATGTACTGAGAAGTAGCAGAATATTTTAGGAGAATGGGAGAGAATCCTTTAATCTACCACTTTAGCGCGCTGGAAGTAACGTAATGTTACTAAGTAACTAAGCGCAGTTTGTATTGTCACATATTTTCCATCCAATCTTTCGGATCCCAGAGCATTTCGTGTTTCACAACATGCCCGCACTTCTGCACGAAGGCTTCTTCAATCTTGCGAGAGTTCTCTTTGCTGAAGTGGTTCCTCCAGTCTCCAACGACGCCTTTGCGGACCAGAACACTGGGCGGAGGAGGGGCCCTATCCAGGGGATAGTCCTTCTGTGCCGTCCACCTTTCTGGAGGATTGCCACCCAAAGCCTTCTTGTAGTTTACGTTCAGGTACTCCTTCATTGCTTCCAGACTGCTCATGTCAACGACTCTCTTAAACTTATCCGAAGCCGGATTTAGAAGTTCGGGGTCGTCCAGGTCCAAAAACTTGGCGATTTGCAGCACTGACCCAGCGTGATCCCTCGTGATGCCCTCGTAGGTGAGGCACAAGACGTTTTCAGCGTGGGCATTAGGGTACCAGGACGTCAGATGGCTGAAATAATCTCCGAACGTCGTTCCACCGTTTATAAATATCTGGACGTACTCGTCGAAATTAGCATTTTCATAATTGTAGATTTTGGTTTCTTTCGTGTGATGATAGTAAGATGTGCAGCAGTCTTTGGGGTTCCTGACGACGTAAATGTACTTCGCGCAAGTATGCTGGGGCAGCAGTTGGTGTTCGAGGTGGGAGGTGATGATCCTGGGGCGGGGAAGGGAAGCGATGACATCTTTGCCGACCATTTCAAGGAAGGAAGTTGAAAGGCCATAATCGCTCTCCTGGGATGAGGCCCTGCCAAGTAGGAGCTGAACGATGCGCTTGATCCAATTGGTTCCGCACTTCGGGTAGGTGTCGATAAAAATGTCTCCTTTCGAAGGCTCGTACTTCAGGCAGGATCGAAAGTTGTCTGGATCGAATCCCAGTGGAAGCTTAGTACCGTCCACAACTTGGAACAGCCGCTTTGTCGCCTCCATTGTAATGTCGACTTGGTGTACTGGGAAGAAATTGAGATGAGGAGGCTATTAAAGGAGAGTCAACCTTCGAATTTTTTTTACTGTGTAAATTTCGACATGACACAACACATTTTAAATAGACAACATGAAGATATTGAAGTATATGTAAGAAAAACATCAGGCGTCTTATACGCAGACCTTAAGGCGAAGGAAAAAATTACACATAAAAACACACAAGGTGCTCCTAGCTGTAGTGTAAAAGGACGAGCATGCAATTATTGTGTATTCGAGGCACACCTTGTTGATGATAGCAATGATGCGATATCTAAACTGCATGTTTGAACAGAACAAATTGAAACAGTAAAAAATTAGGCATTGCACTTATCTTCCAGTGCACTTCACATTTCCAACTTGTTCAATAAAATAATAAAGTAAATATACTATTTCTAAATTACTTACTCTGTAGCATTAGGTTAGCTAGCGCATTGCAAGCCTGGTTTTAACTAAAAAAATACTTGTGTAATCATCCCGAGAAAATGCAATTAATAAAATGAGTATACCTGAAAATTCCAGCTAGTAACGACTCCCCATTTTCAAAAATTAAGACATGAGCCCCCCAGAGTCTTGCCTTAATTCGTCTGTTGTCAATACAAAAAGAAAGAAAGATTTTTAATGCCGTTGTTTGCGTCGTCAATGGTAGATTAGGCGAAGCTATGCTGAATGTTTCGCATACTGAGTGATTTCAACAGTGCAGCATATCGATACGTTGTTGGAGATGACGCTGTATACTATGTAGGCTGAGTTTAGAGATTGGGCGTGCCCGCGCAGTTGTCACACATCTGCATTAGCAGCGATAATTAAAAAAAAAGATAAAAGACGTTTACAATTATCTGTCATGCCGAATCAGAGCGCAGCTCTTTAGGAGGACGATGGGAGGACACAGAGAGAGGTTATGTCCCTGCTCCCCCTCCGCACCCCCCCCCTTTTCTCCTTTCCTGCTCCCCTGCCATTTAGTGGAAAATGTGCGCCGAATTTCCCGCTAAATTAAGCAAACATTTCCCCGCTAAATTTATAGGGGAAATATTCCCTTTAAATTCGGCGGGGTAATTTAGCAAATGTTTTCGCTAAATTTAGCGGGGAAACTGAATCGGCAGGGAGGTCACGTGACGCCAATTGCCCCGTTAAATTTAGTGGAAACATTTCAGCTAAAATATTCCCGCTAAATTTAGCGTGACGTCACGTGATGTGAGGCGCTTAGTCACGTGTAACATCATTATGGGAAACGTTCCATAATGCAACGCATACTATTAATAAGCAACGTCGGCGTCGCCGACGCCGACGCCGCTTATCTCGGGAACGGGTGCCTAAGAGGTGCGCTCTAAAACAATTTGTGTATTTTGTGCATGCGTATAGAGTTAGTATGCCTCAACGGGCTACTTGTCTGTCAGCTGTAGATGAGAAATTTAGCCAGTGCAGCATAACCGCTAGCCCGAGATGTTTAACGTGCACCGCGCTGTAGTAATACACGACTGCATGCCGCTACGATGCTCATACAGATGGAAACTGGCCGTGGGGGATTTGAAGCAAGGATCACTGGGTTCTGCAGCGCGAGCTTTCTCTCCACGTGCTCCACGTCCACTGGGCGACCGATCACCCTAGCGATAAATTAAGTGTTGCTAGAGGCAAACAAAATTGGAAGTTATTTTTTGGGTTCCTGCACTGGGGCGCCCGCTTGGTAGCGCTTCTCATTTTGTGCGCATAAGCTCACGCTACGTATATCCTGGCATAGCCGAGCTAAGCCACCGCGTTTTTTATTTGGGTTCACATACATGTAAAGTAATTTCTTATAAAACGTTAACATGCACGACTAATAATCTAGAGTAAGGTGGCTACTTGGGCCAGAAGGTTTGTTGCTAAGGTAGAGCAGCCCTTTGTCTTGTCCCTCTTACCTTGGTTCGTGGTTTATATCGGCGCGTCTTTCTTTCACTAATAACCTCTGGGAAACATCTTGGATAACCATAACGCTTCTAACACTTTTTTTTGCATGTAGCAAAAGAACAGGGCCACTGAAGTTAACTTTTTTCCCCGGCTGTAAGTTTCTGGACTGTAGAAGACTTAAGAAATGTGGACATCTCCACGAGATCTAGTTGTTACGCTTAATCCCCAAACCGCCTACACTGTAGTCAAAGGCACACGAGCATGAGCCCAACTCCTACATAAACCAGGCCGGACGACTGACTTTTCTGCGTCACCAAAAGAGGCAAACGAGGGGTAATGATTCGACACAAGTGCTTCGTCAGGGTAAGGCTGAGCTTCAAGTCCTCACTGATTGAACCCGACTCTGAGCCGAACGCTGACTCATGTCCAGTCCGCGTCCTGCATTGAACGTTCAGCACTGCGCCTTGTTATCTGCAGTTTTTTTGGTGAGCTTAGCTAAGCACGTGCTTTTGTTTGAAAGAAATAATAACTATGGAGGCATGGTTGAGAGTTCCACACTCGCACCCACTTTACGGTGCATGGAACGCGTTTCCGTGTGTTTAGCGTCATACTCCGCCCATGCATTCAAAGAGGTCCCGAACTGCCAGAAAATGATATCCCAAAAGCCTGAGTGTCAAGCCGTCAGATGTCGCGATACTGTCGGTTGGTCGTACGACTTCAAGCAAAAAGCAGGAGAGAAGTCATGAGCCACTCCACTCTGCGGAGGTGGATGACCAGCGAAGCTGTTTAACACACGACACAAACGTGACACAGAATTTTTATCAAAGGTAGGAACACATTTGAGCGCGATCTTCATCGGTGGTGTTTGCCACCCGCCTCCGTCGCTGACATTCTCGTTGCCGTTCCTGCCGTTGCTCGTCGTAGGCGCGTTGCTCTTCGGGAGGCCGGATTGTACGCGACCACCACATTACGACGAGTGAAAAGAAGTGAATCTGGAAGACGGCAACTTGTCTCTTTTTTTTTTCGTTTTAATTTATATTCGCGTGGACGACTATCGCCACCCTGAGGAGCCGGAAGAAACTAGACACGCGCGACGGGACCGCCACCGCGGGAGAGCGGAAGGAAACTAGGGACGCAAGTGCTTGGAATGAAGACAAAGAGGGGCGCTGCGACGTTTTGCTGACTCACATGAAAAACTCACGGAACCTTAGCCATATACAGCTTCGCTGGAAAAGGTGAGTGTCGCTGTCGTCACGGCGCCCGAGCTGCTGGCTTCTGAAGCTGGTCGGAACTGTCGAACTGGAAAGCGACGTGCAGCAAAACAGGTGTCTGCCACGTTCACCCCCGCTGCTAAGGCACCGCCAGGATCGGTAACGGTGACATCATCACATTTGTATGACGCCTTTAGAAGCAAATAGAGGAACCACATTCTCGGAAGCGGTAAACACACCAAATGGAGACGCGTTCCAAGCACGATAGGCGACCTTTTGTCAGCGCTTCTAATGTTTGCGAGTGAAAGTGTGAGTAGCGTTATTAGTGACTTGTTCGAAGAACCGATAGATGTAGTAGAATGTACGAAATGCATTGCTTGGCTACTGGGGGAGCTTGTGCCTTTAGAGGAAAGCGCGGATGGGCACACGCCTGCGGTGCCCGATATTCGTAGTGCTGGCCAGGGTGTAAGATAGACAGGTGGGGAAACGAGAGCCAAATGAGCGACCGCATTGTGTCCCCCTCGGTTTTCTCTTTTTCTGTGGCGCCATCTATGTGGAGCACCAAGAACTCTCACTCCGGGTGGGCGACCGGTGGCGACCGGCTAAACTGACGGAGATGGTTTCTCGTGAATTTTCAATGGAGGACTGTCAAGCTCTCGGTTTATTTTGAACACTCGCCCATAGAATTCCATGCAAATCCGATTCCAATTTTTTTCCTCTCGCTGCAGCGCCATCTGTTTCAAATCGGGGGTATCGCAAGCAGACGAGTACACAATCCGGTCACGGCGCTGCGGTAGGCTTCTATGGGCCGTTTCCCCACCTGTCTATCTTACACAATGGTGCAGGCTATACATGTTTGCAAGAACAGCCTAAGGGCGCAGCCATTTTGCTTGATTGTGGTCCGCTCGGGCGCGGCCATAATATGATTATGACTCTTTAGTAAGGCGTCGTAATCGGATTATGGCCGTGCCCAAGGCCGCACCAAACGAGCAAGGTGGCGGCGGCGCCCGGAGGCCGTACCTGCAGTTTACGCAGGTACGGCCTTTATATAGTTTACGCAAATCGGGTAACCACAATTGACACGAATATTGTTTATTTTTCTTCCTCCCAAAAAGAGAGCTTGGAAAGGGAGAGGAGAAAGACGGGACGACACGAGCGAGAGAGGAGGCATAAAAAGAGGGACAGTGAACCCAAATGTTTTAGTTTATCGACCTCCGAAGCTATACGTACCCTCACGTGACCAGACTCGCTGGCGCCTTGGAAAGCAAACTTGCAAAGGGAAAGGGAGAGAGACAGTGTTTAACGGGCTTCTCCTCTCCTGATCACATGTTGTTTACGAGTTTTGTCCGCACGCTGACTAACCTGGACTACTAAGGACTAGGGAGCCTTCATGTGCCCTTTGCTCTACTAAGGACTAGCGGTCTTTCTTTTGTCTTAGTTCCCCGACGCGCCAGAGTCGGCGCTTGGCGCTCTCGTGTGTGGTTGTTTTGAGACTTGTTTCCTTCTTCGCGTAGTTTTTCTGTTGTCATCGCATCTCGGGTACATTTTTTTTCGCTTGATACTAAGGCATTTGCGTGCACTCGCGCAACAAGTCCTGGTACGGTTTAAGTGACATGTGTGGCAACTAGTCAACGATGACACTGGTCATTATCGATATACCCCTCTCTCGACAAAGAGACTTCTTTAAGTTAGTGTTCAAATGTTTTCGTGGCGGATAGAGCGGGACGTATGGATACGATCGACAGGTGAGAAACAACTTATTTATGGGTTTCGTTGGTCATGTAGGACACAATTAATGTGCTGCGGTCGATTTTTTTTAAGCTTGTGATAGAATGGAATTTTGTTCTTCGTCCTTGTCCGCTTGCTGTTGCGTTGACATTTGTAAGCATGCATGGTTATCTAGTTTTTACTGGAAGGTGAATAACAAGTTTGCGATGGTCGTGTGCGATCATCGAAAGTGCGTTGTTGCTGTTTATGTGCTTATTTATACTAATGTTATTTTATTGCCTTTACCGCGTTTATACTAGAATCTTAACTGTATTAAGGTGATCGTATTTTGGTATACAAAATAAGTTATGTTTTGTTCTAAGGCAGCTTGAGCCCATAGACACAATTAAATTAGTTGACTGTAATGCACCTGCCACACGGAAAAGTTAATATGTTTTCATTAAATGATATGGTATTTAGTGAGTTCTCCGTCTTGAGTGATCATACCAGCGTCGCAAGCTGATTTGTCGACCCCGTAATGTCATTCAATCGAAATTACGTTAATTTGACCATGTGGCCGCGGTATAATGCCAGAAATCAGTGACAGCACAAGGTAACAGTCGCTTACATGATCTTAAGTGACACTTGTCTAGCCTAGGGTGACCACCTTTAAGCAAGCGAAATGCGGGGCAGTGGGAGGGGGAGGGGGCAGAGGAAATTTATTAACACGCACACCACGCACCGAGGTTCTGTTAACGCATTTAATAGACTGTGCTGTTTATACAACTTCTAATTGTTTTGCAGGCTAAGCAATGCAGCTCAAATATTTCGACTCCCAGTGACGTACTTTTTTATGCCAAATGTGTTATTTAATGTGCCGAAATTGAAAACATAAAAATCAACTGAAGTAGAACTCAATGCGTCAAATGGAAATAAGAAACCGTAAATCTTCTGGTTCTTGTTTCCTGTCAACGCTTACTTTTATCCCAACATGGTGCTACACTCTAATGAAAAGCCCGTGCGTCTAGTTTCCCGCACAACACTCGGAGAGCCAATCACCGCGAGTTACGGAGGCAGCTCAGCGAATGACGACGCCGAAACATATCTTTAGACCGAAAGACGCAGTATGAGTTTTGACATAAAGCAATGCAAAACGTCACGCTTGCATTGCATAATGTCACAACTCAGACTGCGTTTTCTTGGTCTAAACATATGTTTCTACATCGTCATTCGCTGAGCTGCCTCCGTAACTCGTGGTGATTGGCCCGGCGAGTGTTGTGCGTGAAAGTAGACGCACGAGCTTTTTTTTCGACGTCACAAATGTGGGGAATCTTTTTTTTTTTTTTTCTCTTTGCGCCGGACATCCCATGACGCATCGCGCTCTGCGTTCGCTTCTCTTCGAGCGCTTTCTCAAGTGCACTGTTTGGAACGAAAAACACAGCCAGTCGTTCAGAATACAAACGTCTGATTATTACTTACGGCTATCATCCGTCATGCTTGACTCATTTCCGGACAATAATTGAATAGTTTAATTTTCGTTTCCGTACCCACTTAATAAGCTACTGCTCAATTTTTTCAGCTGCGTATATTTTGGTCTGGAATACCTTTCCCCGCTAAATTAAGCAAACAATTTACGCCGTGTTACTTATCAACCAATCCAGTTTTCCACTAAATTCAACGGAAGGTTTACGTCGCGTGACTTATGCACCAATTCAGGTTCCCCGCTAAATTTAGAGCAAAATTTACGGCACCTGACTTATGCTCCATTTCAGGTTTTCTGCTAAATTTAACGAAACATTTACGTCATTTTAATTATGCACATATTCAGTTTCCCTGCTAAATTTGGTGAGACGTTTAGGTCACAACCCACGCACCAATTCGAGTTCACCGCTAAATTTGGCTGGAAAATTTACATCACGGCCTATCGACCCATCCGGCTTCCCCGCTAAATTTTGCGAGAAAATTGACGTCAAGACTAATTCACCAATTCACTTTCCCTGCTAAATTTAGCGGGGAAATCGATGTCACGCCCTATGCATCAAATCGGGTTCCTCGCCAAATTTCGTGGAAATATTGACGCGTGACCTGAGCACCAATTCAGGTTCCCCGCTAAGTTTGGTCGATAAAATCATGGAACGTAAGCTGATGTCACGGGGCCTACAGTCAAATTCAGTTTCCCCACTAAATTGAGCGGGCAACCTATCCCTGTGTGCAACGGTAAGAGCTATCGCATTCCTTGATCTACCCTCTGGTTTCTACATATTTGATGCCCTGATTTGTGTTTCGATGCCTTGCATAGTTTTTTAGATATTTGATATCAAAGTATTGCTTCGGGAGTCTACGGCGAACCTGAAACTACTGTCTTTAGTATGACGGCAACTTTGGTGGTCAGCTGCATGGTCATCGTGTGACGCAAATCTCCTTTCGCAGTACCGCAAAACGTACGACTCGCCAAGTCACTAGAGCAGTTCCGATAAGTCAGGTAGGACGCTACGGTTGTTTTACTGCTTTGCTTTTTTAGATATCAAACAACTGTTGCAAATATTATTACACATTCATAAAGTTGCCGGCCCGAAAACCAGCTTTTCGCGATGAACGCAAACTTAAAACGAGGCGTCACTTATTTTCCGAGAAGAACTGCAAGCTTTGAGCTTGCGATGCATATTGCAGAAGCGTCGTGGAAGCTAATCGTAAGCTCCCGCTGAGCAGGAACGAGCTAAACTATGGACGCCATTAATTGCTAAACTTTTGCACCACAACACGCTTGAACGAGCAGGGAGTCAATAATCTTCGTGCACGATCGCTGAGGAGTACTTACAAGAGACGGCCGCTAGAACATAACTTAAAGAACAGAAATCGTTCGCTGGGAGGGCTCATATCGCAGCAGAAAAATACCATGAAAGAGCGAAGTTCAAACAATAAACCTGCTTACCCAGGCCATGAAGTTATTACAGTAGACCAGGGGTGGCCAGGCTGACCCCGCCTAAGAGCCTCAAACAAAACCACGAAACTTCCAAGAGCCGCGCGGGGGGGGGGGGGGGGGGGGGGGGGAATTTTGTTCAGGGCCATAAACGAAGCTCGAACTACTTTCAATCTATCCGGGTCAAAAGCAGTCCAACTGTGCATAAAGTAGTAGTAGCACAAGGCTACCAAACCGGAACCTGTCTTTTGATTTAAAACGCGTTCCATTGAACATAGTGACAGTTGCGCACAGAGGGACAAGGACAGAGAACTCGCCCAACTGTCTACTCTACTTCGCGTTCCATTTCTTTTTTGGGGGGAAGTGCTCGTGTGACCGGGAGGGAGGCGGGGAGTGTGTGTGTGTGCGATGGGGCGGAGGTAACGGAAGGAGCCGCGAGCCGGCACTTTAACATGCGAAAACCCGCATGCGGCTCCTGAGCCGCAGCTTGGCCACCCCTGTAAGAGACGCTCGAGGCTCAGCTGGCGCTAGTGTCTACTGGACTTCCGGTTCCAAATTAAAGCAGACAGTAACCTGTCTACCTTTACAGCCTTCCTGTAAATTCTTATGGGAAAACGTACGTGATATATTTATCGTGGCCAGGGAATAATAAAAACAGCGTATTTGCTTTACTCATAACGCGTACTACATGTAGCTTTATTCACATTATAAAAGTGATTTAGTTTGTTAATGTGCTTTGTTTAATTACTGAACGATATTTAAGTTAGCAAGAATTGAGGCCCAGGTTTATGTTGCACAGCATGATATGTCAATACAAGCTATCAATTCAAGCAAAAAGAACAAATGAAGTGCGTACTACCAAAGATAACGGTTTGAAATTAATCCGGAGACAGTCCGGAAAGAGACACTCCGGTTTGCGCGAACCGGAGGCTAGATTTCTAAAATTTTCTGGCAACAAAATGTTTGTAAATTTATCTTACGACAAAGTTACAAACTTTTGAGTATCCCCGAAGTGAAAATTTTGTAAGTTTTGCCTAAGTTACGCATGTCATCGTAACTTACGCAAAACTTACAAACATTTTGCTTCGGGAATACTTAAAAGTTCGTAGCTTGGTCGTCAGATAAATTTACGAAATTTTTGTCGTGAGGAAGTTTCGGGAATCTGGCCTCTGGCTTTTCGACTCCTGCTTAAAGGAGTCATGAAACAATCTTCCTGTTTAGCTTTCCTCCTCAACGGATAAATTGCGCATTGTACCAAACAGTTAAAGAAGACGGAAAGCGGGGAGTCCCCTCTTGCTCGGACTCTCGTTTGTGTACCCGGACAGAGCCATTCTCCCCCTAGAAGATTAGCGCGTCGCTCCAAATTCAGACAAAAGTTGCTTTCCCCGCCCCGTTAACCCCGAGGCTGACAATACTGTGGAAGTTATTTGCGCATTGGGCCAGCCACACTTTTGCCATGTGATCCCGCTCTCTCGCGCAGACCCACGCACAGAGAATGAGGTCAGGTGATGAAAGGGAGGCGGCTGATTGGTCCGGCAAGCGCGTAGCTTCCACCACAATGTCAGCTTAGGGGTGAAGGAAATAAGTGATGTCCGGTGTCGTGTGACGTGCGTTTGAGCCCGGTGACGCGCTTTGGGGACCGCTCATGTATCACTGTGAAAAGGCAGAGAGCTTTTGAAAGGAAGGGGGTACGAGATAGTCCGCTGTGTTTTCAAATTTTCGTACCGAAAGTCAAGGATTTGACTTTCTACCTTTTACCTTTTGGCCCACAGAACGATGTGCTATTAGTAAAATACCAATCAAAATTTATTTATCCCAGCCCAACATTGGTTTCATGGGCCCTTTAAAGTCAAACCGGAGAACATCCGGATAGATAATCTCCGGTTTGTAAAATCGGAATTTTTCGATTCTGGCTTAAAGTTAGACTGGAGAAAATCCGCTTAGACAATCTCCGGTTTGTACAAAGCGGACATCGATAACACCGGTTAAAGAGCGAACCGAAGAAATTCCAGACGGACAATCTCCGGTTTGCACAAAGCGGATGTCTACAACTTAAATTTAAAGGTAATCTAGAGAATGTCTGGACTGAAAATCGCCGATTCCCACAAACGCTACTTTGCCAAAATCAGTTGAAGATAAAATATTTGGACAAGTCTAAACGTGTAACCTCCGGTTCGCACAAGCCACTTATTGAAATGTCCAATTGAAATGGTGTACGGCTGCCACGTTTCGTTCCGATTTTCTATAGACGCTGAGTGCTGAATGTTCCTAACGGTCAATAAAAGCTTTAAGAACTGTACATTTAGTAAAATTAGAAGCTCAAAGCCTTTTAAACATGAGGTTGGTGAGACTTTGAGGCATGGAAGCGCACATTTGGTTCATATGGTACATGAGCAAGTTCACGAGTGCAGAATCACTGATCACCTGGAATGTTTAATTAATTCACATTAAGTTACCACATGCCACTATTATACTCATTAAACACGAAAGTAAGCACACTTATTTTCATGTGCTAAATGATCTTCACTAACCGCATGAAGATTGTCATGTGTTAAATGAACTTCACTAACAACATAAAGATTGTCATGTGCTAAATGATTTCACTAAAAGCATGAAGACATTAGAAAATAACAATGCATTATTGCTTTTGTCAGTCAAGTCTTCGAGACATTTATTTACAAACGTATGTAGAGGCATAAAATGAGCGCGAGGATCTGGTAGCACAGAGCATTTCTCGGGCAGTCTGGTATTAAGCGTACAACGTTTGCAGCGGTGAGGACCCGAAACATGGTTTTCAAACCCGGCGAGAAAAGAAGCCGTAGCCCGAGGAACGCGAGAACCATGCACGTGCGGGCGTTCCATTGCTCGGACAAGTGTGTTTCGGCGTCTCGCCGCAGCGGGGCGCCCGTTGCATGGCTCTTGTCTCTCGCTCTACCTTTTCACTTTCGGTGGCCGCGTCACGTGACGATCTGCCAGGTTTTGTCAGTATAGAGGAGGCCAAGACCCAATCTCAAAGCATGCTTCGAGCACTGCGGTACGCAGCGAGTCCGCACCATATCGCTGAAAACAAATATGTAGCGTGCGCGGAAACGATGCGGCGTGTGCTAGGCCAGTGGTAGCGTCGGAGTCGCTTGCCACAGATCAACTGTTTTGTTGTGATGATAATTGATGATAACAAAAGAGCGCCTCCCTATAGTTTGATTTCCTCCCCTATAGTGACGTGATAAAGAACCCGAAGCAGCCTAAAAAAGAAAGGTTCCAAGTCGGACTGCACTGGCTAAATTGTTATTTACGAGGTTGAACCGGTGCAGCCAGATTGCATGACATAAAATAACCGTGTACAAATTTAGAACGTTCAATGTGCATTTTTTTCGTTAACCCTAATCACTATAACGTTCTGATGCGAGGACTCAATCTTGAGCAACCAGAAACCCGCAAGAGAGTGACCCACAATGACAATACAAAGCAGCAGATTTCCCAGTGTACACACCATATTATGTAATATGATTTTCTCACCGGAGAAGTCGCACCGATATGGCTGGTCTGCCGGAGCGGGTACGTGTGTTGTGCCTATATGCGTAGTTAGCTGTAAAAGGGCAGGTGGTTAAACATGACGAAGCTCGCGTATAAGAGAGAGGAAATAAAAACGAAACAGGGAGGATGCTCGTATATTGTATTTATTTGGTTTTGCAGGTCAAAGCCGGCAGGGCTGGAGAGGAAAAAGGCATTACTGCCTGACGTGTGCTCTCCGCCCTCTGCAGTTCACCAGTTGTACATGATAACAAAATAATAACCGCACAGCAATCGAGAAACAACAGACATGCATGACTTGCTATAGTAAAACACATTTAAGGCTGAGGCTTCAAGGCGGCTATGAAAAATTGACGATAAAACCAGGTGTTTGAATGGCAATTCTTTTATCTGGTTGCTTCCTAAATATATTTATTAAATGTGAATGTATAGAGTGGAAAATGTTCTACATCTTGATATAAAAAATAATATGAGTAGATTAGAATGTTTGCTCGCAAGGGACATGTGAAAAGTGACGTTTTTGACCCAGTTAGGTTTAGTAGTACAAATAGGCATGATATAATGTTGGACCGAATTGGTTCAAATATTTATGAGGTCTTGATAAAAAGTGCTTTTATCGTGGCCCTTATTTCATTTTCATTTTTTATTGAGTGCTTTATAACTTGCAATATAGGCTTAATGAGAGAAAAATTACGATCAATTTCCAGAGCTGCGCAGTTTTTAAGTCTGAAACTTGTAGCATTATTAATGGCTATAGTATCAAATTGTGTGACAAATGTTAGTAAGTTTGATGCTGAACGGTCGTAGTAAGGCTCGCGTGAAACTAAAAAAAGCAAAATCAGGCAAACATTTTGTAGTACAAATGTACTGCTTTTAGTTTTCACCTGACAGGTAAACTTAGACATATATGCTCGTTTGCATATCGCGGCCCTGTCAAATTTAGCGTTTAATGTTTCTCACATCAGATCAGATTTTGTTTCCTCAAAGGTATCTCAATAGGGATGCATTACATGAAGGGGGAATAAATACAACATTCAATGCTCAATATTAAAAAGTACATTGAAAAAAAAAACATTCATTGAACAAACTTTACAAATGGGAATTACGAATGTCGCGAAATTTATTGGTATGAGTTTCATGAACGATGTGGGCGGGTAAGGAATTGCAGTCGACAATCGCAAGAAAAAGGGGGGAATTTCGAAATTTGTTAGTTCTGGAGAAGAGCTAAATTTTTAGTGAATGATCGCGCCGCTTTGAAATTTAAGAAGGATCATGGAGATAGAGGCTACGAAATTCCGATGATAAGTAGTAGATGCCATGAAGGAAAGCAAGACGGGCTAGTTTGATTCTTACGGTTAAAGGTTTCAACTCCAGGTTGGTTCTAAATAGTGGCACCCGAGGTTCGTTAATGGTCATACATGATATATTGTGATGCCTTGTTTTGAACAGATTCGAGCTTGTTAAGAAGTTTGGATTGATGAGATCACCAGATGATGGTGGCGTATTCGAGTTTGTATCGCACAAATGGTTTGTAGGCGGTTAGTTTGACTGTCTGCGATGAGCGGAAATGGTGGCGTTTCATGTATCCAAGCTATTTACATGAACTTCAGACGGTGTTATTGATGTGATCGTTCCAGGCGAGGTCCTCTGAAAAAAATTACTCCTAAGTACTTATATGTCTGAACTTTTTCTATGACTTCGTGGTTAATGGAATAATTCATTTGCGTGGAAAAAGGCTGACTGGCAAATGTTATAAATCTTGTTTTTAGTGTTCAATCTCAGTTGCCTTGTGCTGCACCAAAGTGAAATCATGTTGAGGTCTTGCTGTAGCAGTGCTTGATCATCTGGGTTAGTGATGCGGCGGTAGATAACACAGTCATCTGCAAAAGTCTTATGGAGGATGTTAAGCTAAGAGAAATGTTGCTTATGTAAATGAGAAATAAAAGCGGACCCAATACGCTGCCCTGAGGGACACCGGACTTTACTGATGATTTTGAAGACTTACTCCCCCCGACATATCAGCCAGCCTGTTAACGATTTTCAAGAAATATGGCTATCCATTGTATGATAACAGGACGAATGTTAAGTTGAGAAAGCTTGTACAACAAGTGTTGGTGAGGTACGGATTCGAAGGCTTTGGCAAAATTAATAAATATGGCATCAGTAGGTCTGAAAGAGTGAATGTTTTCGCGCTAATTAGTAAAAAATTCAGAAAGTTGCGTTTCACACAAAAAACCTTTTCTGAATCCATGTTGGTTAGTACAAATTAAATCATGGTCAGATAAGTAGCTTCTGACAGAAATGGTTGAACTTCTGGTAAATATATACCTTTTTTCGACACAAAAACGTGATTTTAATGTTTTATAATACATATGTTTTACCGCTTGAAACATAACGTTTGTGCAAATAAGATAGATTATTATCGCGTATACAAAGTACCATACTCTGATTTCAGTAAACGTTGCTCAGTTTTCCCCAAGTAAGCAAAATTCGTAAAAGCAGGTTCTATTTGAGTGTTTATGGCCGACTGTGCCATCCATTGAGTTGTTATAAAAAATGAACTTGTTAAACAAATTCCTAGCGTGGCGTTGATTTTGTCGACATATAGACGCTCTTAAGGAGATGTGCATGGGCGCAGACATGATTGACCTTCACTTTCTCTTCCTCTCATTTAGTACACGTCACTTTATTCCTGTGCTCGCGAAACAGGACACTTAGGGGAACAGTGGCCGAGCGGGTAAGCGCACACCAGCTCATAGCACGTGAAGCGAAAGCTCGTATTCCAGAACCCAGGAATTCTAAGTTCAATTGCCACCCTCCGCCCGATTCTATCTGGGTGAGGAACATACAGGCGTGCGGTTGGGTATCACTACTGCGTGGTGCATGTCAAAGACCATGCAGGATAGCAATCGTACCCCCCTGGTTAAACTGCTCATCTACAGGGGGCTAGCAATGTCGCCATGTTCTGACAGACTAAACTCCTGCTATATAAACAACGAACAGCTAATTTGTGTTTGTTTTAGAAATGTTATTGAGTTCTATACACAACAGCGCTATGTCCAAAAGGTTGTCTTTGGGTAATATGCTATTGCCCATTTTAGCTGTAGGGCATCTTATCGAGTTGACAGAAAGCCAGTGGTTGCGACTTAAATCTGTTTTTCAGAAAACGGGTCTCATAAGACCAATATCTGTGAAGTGTGCTACCAGAAGCAGTGCACGATGGGCTATACCGTATAATTTCTATTATTGTCCTTTTATTTTTGAATAAAGAGTATTGTTAGATGATCAACGTTGACTGTGGAAGTTCTACAATGCGACGACTAAAAGCTTGCACGGTTCTTTTACACCTACTATGACTTGTGTCATTTGCAACTAATGATAAGCAGCAACGAACAAAATTCCTAAGGTTTCCTAGCGTTTCTATTTCATTCTTGCTAGTGGCTGGGATCAGTGCTGCAAAGTTAAATTAAGCGAGATGATCAGTGCTGCCGTGCCATGTTCGACCGGGCTAAAGAACAGCTTTACTTGCGGCCTTTATTTTTGAGGAATAACAAAGGTAAGAGGGCAAGTGCGCGAAGCAACTGGGTATCGGTTGTCTACGTTTAGCATGGCAGTGCTGACGACGAGAAGACCGAGTAACTGCTTTCAAAACACGTATCTTTACCTGCGGGGGAAGCTCGCTTCGGAAATAAACACAGTTCGCGGAAAGCTCGTGTTTCGCTTATATTTGCTGCTAATCTCACCCAGTACAATAAACGTATCGTCCTCGTTAAGCCTTATTGAGCTTGATTTGCTCGATTCGGGGGCGCAATAATGAGGTGCAGGCGTAGGAGGAACTTTGCTACCCTGCTTTCAGGACGAAAGTTTCTCCCTTTCTATAGAAACATAAATTACAAGTGCGTTTCCCTCTTTATAAAAGGCAATAAATACCCTTTTTTATATGAGTCTATGTCACGAATAGTTGCCAATGCCCGTATTACGCCACTCCGCCAAGAGCTGGCGATTGTTCACCGTTCCGGCGAGTAAAAAACATGCCGCCAAACGACAATTTTGTTATATGCAACAAGCATGGTGGAAGTTTGAAGTCGTCGCCTTCTTACTCCAACAGGGCAAAGGTCTGCGGTCTGACACTGGGATGAATTTTTCTTTCATCGAGAGAAATAGGAGCAGTGTTGGACTGTCGACTTTGACGTTCTAAGTTTAAGAATGCAGCGGCTTCAAGCATTCAGCATGCTTTTCATGCACATCTAAAGCTAATTGAATTCATCGTTTGTCACCATCTTCCTTTCTGCCCGAAGGGAACAGTTTGGCCTCGGCTCTCTGCAGAGTACGGGGATCAGCAAACGTCCCGTGACGTGACTCCCATAACATCAAACCACAGTGACATATATTCCTCTGCCTGGAGAAAATATGTCTTGTGAGTACGCCACAGGAGCAATGTGGGACTACCAACTTTGACGCTATTAGTGTAAGAATGCAACGACGTCAATTCGGCACATGGTGTTAGGAAACACAACATCGACGCCATCTTCTTTTCACGCGGGAACAATGGGGCAATCCTCGGTTCTCGACGGAGTACGGGGATTCATCGTACAAGCATCCGCAATCTGGCGCACGTGACCTCGAAGGGCGATCGCGTTTGCTCCTCTCTATGAACGAAATCTCCGTCGTGTAAATGCACTGTTAGGAGGCTTCATTATGAGAAATATACGGCGACGTGTGAAAGACGGTTCTCGCATGCAGTGCTCCGCAAAACTAGCTTTGACCTTGCAAAAATTTAGCGTAACATTCCCTCCAGACACACGGTACTTGCACGCCGACATTGTTCGGCAAAAAGTTTACTTTCATTCGGGGAAGTTAAGTACATAACTCGACGACGATCGCAGAGTCAAGCAATCTGACCAATTGGACTAATAGCACAAAAAGGACTAAAACACGAACCACTTCGTGTCGGCGTTAAATTAAGGAAGCACTGTACTTTTCCAGAATGTATGCACGTTTTTATTTCAAAAAGATGAAACAAAATATGATCTTCACTGAGCCATTATGCTTACCGTGCGTGGAAAAAAAGCAGTTGGAAAAGTGCTAAATTCTGATACAGGCATCTCGGCGTATCGATAATCACTTGTTTGCCCCAAGTGCCCTGGTAGCCAGCAAAAACCTTTCAGAGATTAATAGTAATAAGCTTTTTATTCTCATAAGACTATTATAGTGGATTGCATATTTATATAAATTCATGCAAGGGTTTAAAATCAAATTTTTAGTTTTTTACAAGAACAAATGAAAGACGTTTACAACTCCCTGTAATGCCGAATTGGAGTGCAGCTCTCGGGGAGGAAAAGGGGAGGGTATGGAGGGTAGGATATGCCCCTCCTCCTCATCCGTACCTTCTCCTTCTCCCTCCTCATCTACTCCTCCCGTGCTTCTCGCCTCCTCTCCCTCCTCCTCCTCTCCTCCTCCCCTTCTTCTCCTCCCTTCTCCTCCCTCGTCCTCCTCCCTGCTCCACCTCCCTCTCCTCTTTCCTCCTCCTCCCCCTCCTCATCCTCCTCCCCCTCCGCCTCTCTCTCGCGCGGTGCATTATAAAAAACGTCCCATAATGCCACGCGCGCGTCGCACCGCGCGGTTACACCGACGGCGACGGTGACGCCGTCGCTGCTCAAGCCGGAAACGTGGGCCTAAGAGCTGCGCGGTAAAAAACAAAATGTTTTTGGAGAAATTCCTGAAACGAACGACCGCGCAAATTGCACGCTTGGGTTTTTTTTTAAGTTATTGATTATTGAAACCGCTAAGGCGAAAACTGACATTTTTTCCACCTGTCCGAGATGGCATATTTGGGCGCTTGCTATTCTTTCAGTTTTCACACTACTGCACTAGAACTCTTCTGCGACACTTTCAAAATAGATTTTAATGCGCTTCATTAATTAAAAAGTATGTTAGAATCAATTGGGAAAAAGCCGAACTTCATTTCTTTAACTACGTTTGAGAAAGTGTGGCAAGTTCTTACAGTGGCCTAAGTAAGGCATTCATTCACATCTATCGATCTTTCTTTGTCATCCCCCTGGTTGTGTTTTTTTAAGTTTTAAATAATCCTTTTGGAACGACCACTTTCCAGTCGTCCTGAAGAGTTTGGTTTCTGTATTAGGCCTTATAAAACGTACCTCTCGTTGCAAACCGGAAAAAGCAAATTGGAATCTTTTTAGCCTAAATTCTGACTTGAATCCTTGCGTGTTCCAGTCCATATTTCATTAAGAAGCCACGTCATATATTACAGAACATAATTAATGCCGCGTTTCGTTCCATCGCTCAGACTTCCGGTAAAATCGAAAAAAAAAATGTAAGCCATTTTGAAATGAAGATTGTTCCACCACCAAGAAGAAACAGAATAAGGCTGGGGGCATATTTCCGAGACATTCAACGTTTGTGACCTTATTAGAGTTTAAGCAAAATAGAGCTCAAGCTTGATGGACTACGAAGCAGGCCAAGCGGAATTTCTTGGAGAGGATATCTGTTCTCTATTAGTAACTGCGTCCCAGCTAAGGAAGTGTGGGGCCGACTTCAAAAGGTCGAAGGCAGATATCGTTGTGTCATAGCTCCTCTCTTTCCAACTGCGTCCTCATTGCAGGACCAGGCTAATCTGTTAGACGCACATTTTGCAGCCGTTTCCAACTCCTCGCACTACTCTTCGGAGTTTTTGAAGAAGTCGCATGCAGAGAGAACGAGTGTCAGCTTGGCAGGAGGAGCCTCCATACCCTGCAATCAACCGTTCAAATAGTGGAGCTCCACATTGGTCTGAAAGTCTGGAAGCGTTCTTCTCCAGGTCCTGATCGTAAACATTACGAGATGATTCGGCATTTGTCGGATGAATCACTCTCAGCTCTCCTCATTTATTTTAATGATCTTTGGAAAGATGCATACTTCTCCATAGAACAGAAACAGGCGGTAGATTCCCCTACAGAAGCCTGGAAAAGACCTTTCCCTTCCGTCAAGGTATACAGGCCGATAGCATTGACGAGTTGCCTGCGAGAAAACGTATGAAAGGTTAGTTCACAAACGTCTTGCTTACTTTGTTGAACGAAATCATATTTTGTATGTAAATCAGTGCGGCTGTCGACCTAGACACTCCCCGACCGTCCGCTTAGTTCGGCTGGAGACTGTTGTACGGGAGGCGTTTGTGAATAGGTAGCATTGCGTATCATTCTTTTTCGACTGCGTGAAGGCTTACGATACCACTTTAAGACATGACATCCTGCGTGACCTTTTTATGTATGGAGTACGTGGCAGATTGAAAAACTGCATTAAAAACTTTTTATGTGATCGCTCTTTCCGTGTACGGCTAGGCTCAACAGTTTCTGATTTGTTTGTTCAGGAGAGCGGGGCTCCTCAGGGCGTAGTCCTTAGTGTCACTCTCTTCGCCGTAATAATGAATTCTTTTTGTCAGGTCTAACATTCTTCCGTATCGTACTTCCTTTATGTAAATGATATTCAAATTTCTTTTGCATCTTGTAATATGTCTAGCTGTGAAAGACAGCTATAACTAGTTATAAATAAAATAACTAAGTGGGCTAATGATAATGGTCTTTAGTTCTCTCCAGAAAAACAATATGTGTTCCCTTTTCTTTGCGGCGGGGGCTCTGGTTACATCACGCTTTTATGTTAAATGGGAATGCCATTAAATTTAGAGCCGAGCATAAGTTTCTGGGAGTGATATTTGACAGCAAGCTTAGTTTTGTCTCCCATATCAAATGGCTCGAGCAGAAATGTATGAAGACATTGAACATTCTTAAAGTCGTTTCACACAAGTTTTGGGGTTCTCACAAGAGGTGCATACTTCGTTTGTACGTCTCTGTTTTCGATCGTTCCTTGATTATGGGTCTGTTGTTTTTGCGTCTGCTCAGCCGTCTGCCTTAACAATGCTTGACCCTGTGCATCACTTTTGGTTGCGTCTTGCAACCGGTGCTTATAGGACATCTCCTGTTTAAGCCTGTTTGTTGACTCCAATGAAATGTCCATTAAAAAAGGCGGCAGTATCTAAGTCTGCTTTGTGCTTACAAGGTGATATCGGAACTCAGCCACCCAGCCCACGGTAGTATTCGAGAGTCAAAGTTTTGTCGTACTTTCGACCATAAACCAACTGTTGTTCGACCCTTGAGTCTTAGTTTTGAGAACCTCCGTCTCTCCCTTACCCTGCCATTTTCTAGAAAGTGCGTGCCGTACTGCCTCATGGAATATCAAGCCTATAGCCTGTGATTGGTATTGTACAACATTTATTAAACATAACGTCTCTCCACTACATCAGGGATTCTTAGCTCTGCAAGAAAAATGCAGAGATTAGTGCCAGTTTTGTACAGACGGTGCTAAGTCCTCAATGTATGTTGGCTCCGCTGTTTGTTCAAATTTGTTTACTCATGTTACTCAACTTAACAATGTCGCCAGCATTTTTACTGCCGAACTATATGGTGTTCTAGCAGCACTTAACTATATAATCAGGAGCAAAATGATGAAAGCCATTATTTCTGTAGACTCTGTAAGTGTTCTTAGTGCAGCATGTTCCGTTACATCAAACACAAACAAGTCGACTCAATTCTTACAGGCCAAAGCTCAACAGGGACTCGCTGGTGGGAATGACATTAATATTTGCTGGATCCCGAGCCACGTGGGCATCGCAGGCAACGAAGCTGCAGATAGACCAGCCGCCTTTTCACAGGACCTTTTACCATAGAATGTCCGTGTACCTTACTTAGACCTTAAATATCCCGAGATTTTCACCTTCACGGCTATGGAAATCTGAATAGAAGTTAACCGATAACAATAAGCTTTACGCCATCAAATCAGAAGTTGGTACATGGGGAACCTCCTATAATAAAAATCGTTTTCACAAAGCCCTCCTGCGCCGCTTGAGAATTGGCCACTTGTTCATTCCTCATCAATATCTGCTTATAGGCGAGGAACCGCCATTATGCTAGCACTGGGGAGAAACGTTATTTGTTCTGCATGTTATCTCTCTTTGCCGTGGCTTCCTACAACACAGGACATTTTTCCCTTAGTTTTTTCAAGTACAACATCCAATTTTAGCCTTTTATTGTTCTGGGGAGCAGCCTCTCATATCATTTGAACGTCTTTTAGCTTTTTTGAAAACCTACTGGTATTTCACATAAACTATGGCCAAGTTCTAGTCTAATCTTAGTGTACTTTTACCAATGTATTTTTAGCTTAACCAGTTTGGCGCATAATGGCCATCGGAGCTCTTGTGCTATAAAGCCCGCAAACAACTAGCGTGTCTGTCACTGCTCCCCCACACTTTCGTACACCGAACCGATGTCAGTCACTTTTTTCCGAAAATCGCACGTGTCGAGCGACGATCCGTCCTTCTAACGGAAAGCGCAACACTTCTTATACACCGTTCGTCAGTCATTTCTTTCCTACAACTTCGCTGCACCCACGCTTGGCGTGTCTAGACGTCTTCCGAACACAACAACGTGAAGTCTGCAGCGAAACCGGTGTCCGGTGACGCTCCTTCCATCTGACAAAAAACACGCCGCTTTTCACTTTCTTGACGGGCACACACCGTTTGTCAGACACTTCGTCCCGACAGTTTCACTACACACATGCCTGTCTAATCTTCAGACATCGGCACGACGTAGCGAAGACGGTGTTGCTAGAAAGTTCCTTCTTCAACGTGGTCGCACCTGCTCTTTGCTCTTTTGAGGCGATTCCTTTTCTTTTCTTCCAAAATAATGGTCGATGCGTCGTCCTGGTCCCATAGTTTGTTTGTTTATCTTAAGTGCACAGAGTGACCAGATTTCTGGGACGCGGATTGTGTGGATTCGGGGTAAAGAAAGGACACACAGATGTCAATCTGCAGTTTATTTTTATTAAGCGAAGAAAGGGGGAAACAACGAATCAATTTCTATTGAAAAATCCGGCAAAGACTTCGAGTGACATTCGGTGAACCTCCAGTGACACCCGGTGAAAACTGGTAAGTTTCACCCGTTTTCACCCGAAACCAACGCAGTTTACCAGCCTTTGCTGGAATATTTGCCGGCAAAGAGATTTCGGTAGAACTTCCCCGGCAGGCGGGTTTCTGGATTTCGCTGGAATGCCACCGGCAGCCACTTTCGTTCAACAGACTACCCGGTTTTGCTGGATATGTTACCGGAAACGAGTGACATCGTTTACCCGTTTACCTAGCTTCACTGGAAACCGACGCGAGGGGAGGGCGAAGCCGAGACGAGCCGGGGACTCGGTGTGTAATTATGGTGCCCAGAACGCACCAAGCACGAGTCCCCACGCTCTCTCTCTCTCTTTTTCTCTTGCATTGGGCTCGTGGGTAATATGAGAGGGGGTCTTTTTGCTATTTTGAAGAAAGCCGGTTTGTTTGTCCGTCGACGAGCAGCGGCCCGATCGGATGCTTTGTGTAGGCTTCCCGTTCCATGTGTGCGACCTGAGTCTTCCAGAACAGCTGGGTGTGTGGATAAAAAGAAAATATCTTTCAGTGACCTGTTTCTTACGCCTCATTGTACGTCCGGCTTCTGAAGCATCCAGTGAGCGAAAAAGATGCCGGAGACGCCCTGACTGTGCCTGTGATTTCTCAACGGCGGCAGATGTTCGTGTAGAGGGCGCAACCCTCGCGTACGTGATTCGCGCAGGCAACCCTTTGTCACCACGGGGGCGACTTCGTATGTTATTATCGACAGAATAAAAGTTACTTCAGGTTCTGGCACGAACGTGTTCACACAAACCTTCTTCTTGCCCTGCATTGTCTCCACATGGTGTCAGGAGTGCCTAACGTTATGCATAACGAAGTAGGCATCGCCTTCGAATGAATCGTCTACGCCGTAACTGCGTGAATCGCTCGCCCGTCGCCCGGCTTTCGACCGCCATGTTCCTGCTCGCCGCCGTCCTGCTCGCTGCCATGCCTGACGACGAAGGAGACGGTGTCAAGCCTTCATGGCAGGGCCTTTCTCTGCTGCAGCCAGACCGCTTCGACTTCGAGAATGCCGGTTCCTGGCCGACATAGCTAAGCCTTTTCGAGGACTACGCCTTCGCTTCCGGGCTTCGACAGGCGTCGGAAAAAGTTCAGGTCCGCACACTTCTTTATTGCATGAGGCCGGACGCTGGTCCTCTTCTTGCGACGTTCGGCCTCGGCGACACTCCTAATGACTACAAGGTGGTCGTAGAGAAGTTTACGGCCCATTTCGTCCACGCCCTCAACCAAGTGTACGAGTCGGCGCAGTTTCACCGGCGCGTCCAGCAGCCGGGGGAAACGGTGGATAGGTACTATGCGGAACTCTGCAAGCTCTGCAAGAGATGCAACTACCCGTCACCCGAGGTCGTGGAACGCCTTGTCCGCGACCGCTTCATCGTAGGCTTACGCGACGCTCGCCTCGCCGACCAGCTCTGCCGCAACCCCAACTTGACCCTCAAAGAAACACGGGTGCAATCGAGACAAGCAGAAGACGCCCAAAAGCAGAGAGACCAGCTCGCGGGCACGACACGCAGTCTCGACCGGTGAGCCTCGACGCTGCCAAGTCTCGGCAGCCACAAGCGGGACGCGTCAAGCACAACTCAGCACGCGACAAGCGCACCTCAAGCTCTAGCTCGTGCGGCTACTGCGGCCGCGCTTCACACGCACGCTCAAATAGCCCCGCCGGATACTCGTTGTGCAACGACTGCAAGAAAAAAGGTCATTTCGTGGACGTCTGCCGTTCCCAGAAGAAATGGTCGACCCAGGTGGCAGCGCTGGGACTGTACACCGTTCGCAACTCGGACCAAGGCAAGTTTGTGGAAGTCACTGTCAACGACTACACGGAAGCGTTCAAGGTTGACTCGGGAGCCGAAGTTTCAGCCGTCTCGAACACCTTCCCCAACCTGCCGCCGTCCCTCGACAAGGTCGACAACTCTCTCTTCGGGCAAAGGCAGCAGCCACTCAACGTTCTCGGGTCCTTTATGGCCACTTTGCTGTGGAGGGGCAAGTCAACCCAGCAAAGACTGTACTTGGTAAAATCCCTCTCCGTGCCTTTTATGGGCTTTCCAGCCATTCAGGCACTTCAAATCGTCAAATTCGTCGACGGCCTCTCATCGAAAGAAAAGGGCCTTCCTACTGTCAATGTCTCTTCTCACACTCGTGACAAGCTGTTTAATGGCCTCGGATCTCTCTCTGAAGAATGCAAGATCCGCCTCTAGCCAGACGCTGTTCCATTTTCTCTTAGCGTGGCAAGGCGCATCCCCATCCCGTTGTGTGAAGTCGTCCGCAATGAACTGCAGAAGATGGAACAAGAAGGTGTCATTTGCCAAGTTGACACGCCAACACCATGGTGCGCCGGACTGGTGGTCGTCCCCAAAGCCACTGGGGGCCACAGGCTGTGCGTGGACCTTACGAAGTTAAACCGGGTGGTCCTGCGAGAACGCCACGTCCTTCCCACGGTCAACCAAGTCCTGGGCCTGCCGGGAGACGCGGCGGTGTTCTCCAAGTTGGGCGCTAAATCAGGCTTCTACCACGTGAAGTTGGCGGAAGAATGGCAAGAACGCACCACATTTATCACGCCTTTCGGACGCTACTTCTTCCGTCAGATGCCCTTGGGCATCACCTCTGCGCCGGAGTTTTTCCAGAAGCAGATTTCCAGGATTTTGGAAGGCCTGGAACGCACTGTGTGCATGATAGACGACGTACTCATCTTCGGACGCACTCTCGAAGAACACGACCCCCGCCTGCAGCAAGTCCTGATGCGACTATCCCGGGCAGGCATCACCTTAAATGAGAAGTGCTGCTTCTGCCAGAACGAGGTTTCTTTCCTGGGGGTGATGGTATCTGCAAGGGGCGTCCGTCCGGACCCTAGCAAGCTCCAAGCGATCAAGGAGATGAGTTCACCAACTGACCTAACAGGTGTAAGACGCCTCCTTAACATGGTAAACCTCCTCGGGCATTTTCTTCCGCACGTATCGGACATTGCAGCTCCTATCAAAGCGCTCCTCGGCAAGAATGCTGCATGGAACGGGTCCCACGAACAAGAAACAGCATTCACCAAGCTCAAGCTGATGCTCGTCTCGAACCGTTGTATGGCGAAGTATCATCCGGCGCACCCAACAATCGTCTCAGCGGATGCCAGTTCATTCGGCTTGGGGGAAGTCCTTCTACAAACTCAGCCTTCCGGCAAAAGAAGACCGGTTGCTTTCGCGGCGAGGTCCCTTACAGCGACTGAACTACGATATAGCCAAGCGGAGAAGGAAGCCCTGGATATTCAACAGCTCGACGAGTTTCTCCGTGGGTTGGTTTTTGACGTAGAGACAGATCATCTGCCACTGGTTTCACCGTTTGGCAAGTTGGACTTGGACGTGGTACCTTCACGTATCCAGCGCCTTCGACTGAAGGTGATGCGGTACCAGTTCACGATGTCGCGCGTCCCTGGGAAGCTTCTTGCAACAGCGGACACCCTTTCTCGCGTCCCCACGTAACCTGCCGATTCGCCTCGTCCTCTAGACACAATCGAAGTGTTTGCTGCAGAAGTCCTTCAGAGCTCATCAGAAGCAGCATCCCTACAACTGGAGGACCTTCGAACTGCCCAAGCAAGCGACGGGGAGTGTCGCGCACTCACCTCAATGTGCCACAACGGGTTCCCTCCGAAGTCCAAGTTACCGCTTCACCTGACGAAGTATGCAAGCGTGTTGGACGAACTTTCGGTTTGTGATGGTCTACTCCTGAAAGGCACTCGCATCGTGGTGCCAACAGTGCAACGTGCGACAGCGCTGACCTTGATTCATGAAGGTCACCAAGGCATTAACCGATGCAAGGCTCGGGCCCGGGATTCGGTATAATGGCCAAGTATCAACGCCGATATAGCAGCACTCCTGGCACAATGTGAACAGTGCACGTCGTACCGAGGCAATCCAGCAGAGCCACTTCGGAGCACGCAGCTTCCAAGTCTACCTTGGGACTTTCTGGACGCTGACTTGTTTCACCTGAACCGACAGACTTGCCTCCTCGTGGTCGACTATTATTCTAGTTACCCGGAAGTGGTCTCACTCAGCTCTGCAACAGCTGAGCATGTCATCCAAGTACTCAAGAGCATTTTCGCTGGTCACGGCATCCAATCCACTCTGCGTTCAGACAACGGACCACCCTTCCAGTCCCACGAGTTCGCTCGGTTCATGGCGTCTTACGGAATCGCACACCAGACAAGCAGCCCCAACTTCCCTCAGTCCAACGGGGAGGCAGAGCGCATGGTGAGCACGGTGAAGAACTTGCTACGCAAGGCGCACGATCCGTGCCTGGCTTTACTCAACTACCGAGATACCCCCGAACCCTCGGGTTTCAGTCCGGCACAATTGTTGATGGGGCGCCGACTCCGCACTCCACTTCCCAAGGAGGGGAGATTGCTGGTGCCAAGTAGCAAGCCGCAGGAGCAGGTAGTCACCAAGGCCGCGAAGCTCAAACGTCGGCAAGTCACCGACTTCGATCGCCGCCATTGGGGTAGAAGCCTCTCGACACTGGAAGACGGTACCCGCGTCTGGGTTCGTCCAGAATGGGTAAAGGCTACTCTTCTCAGTCCAGGCAAACGTCCCAGGTCGTACGTGGTGGAAACCGATCAAGGAGCAATCTGGCAGCGCAACCGGAGAAACTTGGTGCCTTTCAGGACAGGCAGAGAAGACCCAACCGCGAGTGAAGAGGCTCAAGGACTGGCTCCTCCTCAAGAGCCGGCGACACCTACAGCGCAGGAACGGGCTTCACCTTAACAACCACCTGCAGCTGAAGGACAGGCTTCTTCTCAAGAGCTGGCGGCACCTGCCGTGCAGAAGCGGGCTTCACCTCGACCAGAGATGGGCAGTATTTCAAATACAAGTATTTGAAATACGTATTTCAAATATTTTGTGTATTTTGCATTTGTATTTAATTACAAATTGGGTAATGTATTTGACGTGTGTATTTATATACTAAAACGGGAGTATTTAGAATACAATTGTAATTAAATACAGTTTTGTGGGCGAAAATACATCCCTCAAATTTGTGTCACTGTCCAGAGCAGGAAGAAAACTACGTTCTGCACCGTATGCAGTGTTTCTCAATCAAGCACAAGCGTTTAGTGACTTTGTGATAACGGTGCTAGTCCAGGGCAAGAATAGTGACGAAATCGACGTTCACAGGCAGATGGGCTAAATAAGTGCCTGTGACAAATTTTGATGCTTTCCAGCCTGATTTCCATCCATATTTTTCCCTGGAACATTCTAAATGCGCCGGTCGTCCAGATTTTTGTAACTGGTGCGAGTTGCAACAATAAAAAAGTCTCTAGCTAGTGCTCCGCGTCTTGGTCGTCTCGGTTCTTTGTTGGTCCATACCAAAATCTAATCGACAAAAGAAGCTGCTTGAAGCTCTGTACTTTTTTCACCTATTACGTCCAAGCTGATAACATTTTTTTGTGATTATATTTCTATTACGTTACTAGAGCCTCGCGCACCAACTCCCGAGTGTGCGATGCAAAATGAAAATGAGATACCCAGAAACCCGTTGCAGGCGCCCTGAAGTCGCTGACGCAAATTTTGAGGAATGTATTTGGAAAAGTATTTGGAGGAGACCAAATACATTTGGTTGTATTTGTATCTTGTACTTCAATGCTTTTTTTGGAAATGTATTTAGATTTGTAATTAAATACATTTTTGACAAAGTATTTTGTATTTGTTTTTCGATACATATTTGCATGTATTTTGCCGATCCCTGACCTCGACAACCGCCCGCACCTGCAGCTGAAGGGTCGGCTCAACCTCAACAGCCACCTTCGCCTAATAGACATAACCTCTGGCGCAACGAACCCGACCTGGATATCTCACCTGCACAAAGAACCAGGTGTGGCAGACGGGTGGTGTGTCCCAGGAAGTTGAACCTTTACTGTGATTCTGAGGGGGGAGATGTAGAGGGCGCAACCCTCGCGTACGTGATTGCCGCAGGCAACCCTGTGCCACCACGGGGGCGGCTTCGTATGCTATTTTCGACAGAATGGGCGCGTTAAGTTAGTGAGCTCCAGACTCCGGATATCTGCACTCGAGCTCGCGGGTTCGGAGTGCAACTTAACGGCGCACTTTGGTGCCGAGGCGCCATCTGACGCCTATTTTTTTGAACGTTTCCGGTTGCGGCTTTCCAGCGCGCGATTAAACATGGCTCCCACATAGGGCTCCCGTCTCGTCGAAACGTCAAAAAAAGTGTTTGTTCGACGACGACACCGATGAAATAAGTGCGCGGAGACGGCGGAAACAGCAAGAGCTTGTATTTGTGCTGCACGCTCTTGGTGCGGCGATTAAAGGTACGCCGAACGGGTTCTGAATTCCCAAAAGCCTTAAAGAAAGACGGCTGAATGGCCGAATTTATTGACTCGCCTGATCCTGAAAGTGCGGTAAGGCACATGAAGAACTTCGAGAAGCATTTGAAGGATGTATGCATACCTTTCTACACCAGCACCATGTTTTTTTTTTTTTGTTTTTTTGTTTTTTTTTCCACAATGACGGAACGATTGCACGAGCTGCCAGGCGATCGCCGTCGAAGTATCCACGCATTCAAGCAGGCGCGACTTGCGCGTCCGAGGGAATCTCTAAAGGCTTCGGTGCCTTCGGCGCAAGCACGAACAACGCCTAGAGCTCCGAGCACTGCATGGTAGCGCAGAACGAGCAACTCCTGCCCACGACCGGCCTACCTCGGTGCCGTTCCTGGCTGTGCCGGAGCCTTTCGGTCGCGGGGCTCGGTTGGTGCGATCGCAGTCGGCGAGGTTTGGCGAGGCGAGCGCAGTGGCATCCTCGGAGCGTTCGGAAACGAACTCGCTCGTCAGGCATTGCACACACCCGACGCCTCTGGTCCAGTCTAAAGTGACCCGGCGGCCCGGCCCGGAGCCCAAAACGCTTGGGTTTTGACGTTTCTTCCGTCTCGTGTGAGACCACCGCGTGAAACCACCGCGAGTAACCGCGAGATTGACCGCAAGAGCGGAGGCGCCGTCATCTCACCGGAAACCGACCTGCTCGAGCTCTCGCGCACCATCTCCGACGACGGAGCTCGCGGAGCGCGCTGCGCCACCGTGCACCGAAAGTGAGATGATGTCGTTTAGTTTAGCTCGAGTGCACTCTGACCGCTCGAGCGCGCTCGAGCGCGCTCGAGCGCGTTAACATAACGCGCCCAATGAAAGTTACTTCTGGTTCTGGCACAACCGTGTTCACACGAACCTTCTTCTTGCCCTGCATGGTCTCCACAGTTCGTTCAGCGCGTTCGTGGTTTTCACTAAACGTGCTACTGACAGTGTGTGTGTGTGTGTCCGTGTGGTGCACCTCTCGGATTAATTACTTGATCTACCGTATATCTAGGAATTTACCCAGCGGCATTGTGAGTACTTTCGAAGATACTTTCTCCGACAAAGAACCCGGTTGTTTCTATTTATCCTGATTGCTTTTTTCTACAGCTGTGCGAATTGTTTCACTGGTATCGACCCTGTGAAATAAGACATGGAACTTTCAGGCCTATAGCGACTAACCGCGTTTTAATCGTCAGCAAATAGTCCAGCATCTGGTAAACATAGACCACCCACAGTTCACAGGCTTCTTCCTACGTGCCTTCCTTTGACGTCCAAAAAAAGAAAGACATGGTAAGCTTCGGTGAATTCTTGCAAATCCGGTGGCTGCCGGTCAATTCCAGCTTTACTTTAAGTGAAAAGAGTAGAATAAACTAGTAAATAAATTTTTACTGGAAATGAAATTCCGGTAAAAAAGATTTTTCAATAGGGATAGGCACCCTGCGTCCGCTTGGAACCGCTACCGATGCCCCAGAACACAGCGCCGCGCGCGGCCACTTTTGAGTCAGCTTCGCGATAGCGGCTGACTCAAAAGGCACCCCGCGGGGCCCGTTTTCACCGAGTTGGTTTGGGTGCGGTGCTGTTTGCGTTTTAAACGCTCTGGTGCGAACGTTCTAGCCGCCTGCGAAGTTATTGATCTGCCAGAGGTGACGCGGAAGGTGTTGTAAAATCACCATTTCAGCTAGCAACAGGCGAGTCTGCACGAGCAACAACGACAGCACCGAGAAGCGGCGGTATGACTACGAGCGAGATTGGTTTGGTGTTGGTGGTTTGAGTTCAACGCGGGAGTTCTGTTTGCTGGAACGTTACCGCCACAGCCGATGAAGGAGTTAACACGAGGGATGTAGAAAGGATACCGAGGCGGTTGACTGTACCGGGGAGACCTTTGGCGTCATCAGGTTGGTCGAGCCATCCTTTCGATGCCGCCGGCAAGCGAAGGAACGTGTTTTGTGTCTCGGAATTCCTCTGCTCGGTTAGTATTTTGGACTGCGTTGGTAGGTATTTACTCTCATGCATGCTGTTTTTAGGAAGCTTGGGAATAACGCTTTGTCACTGCTCATTTCAATGTCACGGTGATAAATTGCATTCGGTGACGTGTCCTTGGCACAAAGTCAATAAAACATCTCCGTGTTTTTTTTGTTTTTTTTTTCAAACGAGAGCGCGAAGTTTTCATGAAAGGTTGTCGCGTTTCACACAAGCGATTTCCGCTAGCCTTTTCTATTCAATCTGTTCCATCTGGGCAATCAGAAACCGCACAAATTCGACGGGTTTTTAAGTTTCGGTTTGCTATCCGAGCGCATCTCGGCCTCGACGGCACCGCGCCCCGTGAAGAAATAGTGACATCAGCCTTTGCTGCGTCGCGCGATGACAGCGCAGCAGAGGTTATTTGCACTATTTCTCCACGCGGCGCGGTGCCGTCGGGGCCGAGATGTGCGCCGATAACAAACCGAAACTTAAAAACCCGTCGACTTTCTGCGGTTTTTCCAGAAAGCTGTAAAGTGCTTCGCGTGCCTTCTATCGTTCTGCAATTTGTTGATTTTAGTATTTTTTTCATGATGCTGAGGAATTTTCTAATTGAAACCATGCCCTCAAAAGGGCCATGAAACGAATTCTGGGATGGGATAAATTATTTTAAATTGGGGCTTTACTAATCGGATATCGTTTAGTTGGCCAAAAGAAAGAGGGTAGAAAGTCAAAAGCCAGCTTTTTGGTACGAACATATGAAAATATAGCGGATTATTTTGTATCTTTTTCCTTCGAAAGCTTTCCGTCGTTTCACTATGATACATCCGGGGTTCCCAAAGCGCGTCAGCGGTGCCATCCTGACGTCAGCCGAGCCCAGCTCACGCATTGGACACGAGAACTGCGTCACTCTGACGTATGCGTTCGTCAACAATAAATCCGTCGACGAATATTCGGATTCGCGTTCGTGGCCAATGAGTGCCCTGACGGAACTTATCGTCACTGGGGAATGACAAGTTCTATGGTGTGCATAAAAAGCACGGTGGAAGCTAAGAGTCATCGCACCGGTGCCGAAGAATGTCACGACGACGTGATTTCGCAATTCGCATTTGAGTAGAAGATTAAAGTTAAGGAGGAAGAAGTAGGAAAACCGTTTCGTGACCCCTTTAAAAACAATATTAAGAAAGTTAATTACGCAAAAATAATTAACAACTTAATTATTCCGGGCTTTAATAATTTTTCTAATTAGGCCCCGGGCCCAGGACCAAAACGACACAAGCTTTTTTTGTTGCGATGTGTAGTTTTTGCAATATCAAATTTGTCCACCTTTCGTAAAACCTTTCGTATATATATATATATATATATATTCAGTTGGATTGCGTAAAAAAAGCAAGCACGGCGTTGCTAGTGTTGTGAACATGCGTTCTGCGGTTATGTTTTTTTTGTATTTTTTTATATATTATTACTGCGATAGTAATATAATGTCTCCAATGCTTCATTGCAGAAGGCAAAGACTGGTGCTGTGGTCAGCGAGGTTTTGAGGGTCTTCAACTAGTTGTCATGAATGAGGGTTTACTCGAATACCGACTCAGTCATGAGCAGGTTCCGTATGAGAATAGTCCGATCCGAGAAGTTAAGTAGGTACTTGCTGAAATATGTAAACACACACAGCATGCGTTGATTATCGTTCTTGTTTTTGGGAAGTGCATATTTACTACGCTGTCCACCAAGCTCTTGTCAGACTGTATGCCAAGTGCACTGATCCTGTCTCCCAGAAAAACCATCTCCTTCACGCCAAACCTGCACTTTATCCTTGTTCAAGGTGAGAGACATCATCGAGACATCATCATGCCGCCCGTAGAGCTGTACGGAGTCGTGCCTCGTGTTCGGCTTCCGTGGCCCCCCAGACGATATTGTTATCTATGTAGACTTTTACACCTGGCAAACCTTCCAAAACCTGTGACATTCCTTTTGAAAAACTTCGGGTGCCGAGGCGATGCCGAAGGACAGTCACTTTAAACAATAGCGCCCAAAGCCCATATATTTGGACGTTTGGCACGCTATTTAAACAATAGCGTGCCAAACGTCCTAATATTTGAAGTTTCGTCGTCCAGGGGAATTTGATGAAATCCTGAGCTGGCATCTAGCCGTGAAAAAACTGTTACGTTTTTTAGGTTTGCCTCAGTGTCCTGCCTTTTTGGTATCTGGTAATGCTGTCTCTTGAGGCACTCATTTATGTGCCTTGGGTCTATGCAGACTCTGATTTCGCCATCCTTTTTACGGACAATTACTATTGGGCTTAAACAGTCACTGAGTTTACTCATTTTGGTGATGACCCCCGCGGCTTTTATTCTGTCCAGCTCTTTCTTAAGTGGTTCCTTCAGCATGTGTGTTACTCTTCGCGCCGGCTTAGTAACAGGCTGAGAGCCGTCCTTCAGGACCATCTCGTAAGGGTTGTTTATACTGCCGAGGCTCTCGAAGCGTTTCGAAAATCCGAAGCAACCTTCCGTTCCAGGTCTGTCTTTTTTATGACGCTGCCGACTCGACTCACGAGCCCGAAGGTTTTGCTTGACCGAAGTTTCTACTGGAGTATACACGGTTCCTAGGTGACTAATCTGGTCGCCGCTGTAGCTTCTCATGATGGCACCGTTCGTTTGAGTCTGTCCCGCCTTGTTAAGCCTTTTAAATACGCAGTGTGGCAGAATGCTCACCTGTGTACCGGTATTTACTTAAAAGGGACACTGACACCTCCCCAAATTTTTTTTTTTTTTTTGCCAGGCGCTTCATTGTGGTGTTGGAGGTCTACCCAATTAATATTTTGCAACAGAGTAGCGTATTTTTTTAATAAAGCCAAAAGACGCAACTGCTCGAAGCCGAAACCGAAACCCGACGGAGGTCGGAGAAGTGGAGAGAAGAGAGTGAGTGGCGGAAGTCACGTGGCTACACCCGACCGTGCGTTTTTTTTTTTTTTTTCTCCTCTCCGGTAGCAGACGACACGACATGCGGCGCGCGATGCGGCGTGCGGGAACTGCTCGCCGTGCGATTCTTTTGCAGTTATGTTTGTTCCGCTCGTTGTTCTGTACTCCAAGATGAGTTGTTTTGTACATTGAGGAGTTGGAGATGAGTAGTGAGTGCCCGTGGTGAATTTCCATGATCGGCCTTGAAAAGAATACACCCAAGATGTTGCGTGAAGAGCTGGCTTACATGTCCTGCGTCCGAAAAAAAGTGGCATTGTGCGACAGAGTTTACGAAAGATCAACGGGATCGGGACCAATGGCTGGCTGCAATTCCTGTAGAACATATACGGGCACCTCGGAAAGCGGACGCTACCTGATTTATATGCTCCTTGCATTTTGTGGAAAGTGATTACATTGAGTTCGCAGGTGTCAAAACGGAAATCCCATACCATTTAATTCAGCGAAGTATCATCCACAACATTTTTTTTGTTTCTTCAGTGATGATTGTAAAAAAAAAAAAAGATATGTAAACATCGAAAAATAATTGAAAAAAAAATATGTCACGGGGGATCGAACCCGGTCCTTCCGCGTGTGAACCGGACATCTTTCGCACTGAGCTACTGAGGCTTTTTTTTTTTTTTCTTTATTGCCTGTTTTTACATTTGTACAATAGGATATACACAAAGGAGGGTTTAAAAACACGTCAGCCGTAACTTGACTGCCGTGGTGTCATTAAAATTCTTTTAGACACACCAAACTATCAAGAATGGGCAACCAATTAGGCTGCTCAGGCTGTGCCCGGAACACTTCACGCATGCCGGCAACACTTTCAATATAATATTCACGCGCCGAGCGGACTGTTTTATCTGCGTGATTTACGCCTGCTCTTGTTTTCCATAAACTGTGAAGGCCCAGTAGTACACTGTTAGCAAGTGCCGTGTATTTGGTGAATATTTGGGGTGAAAAACACGCTATTTACACAAATTACCATAAATTTACACGATGAGTAACGGATAATACGTTCAGATATCATGCGAGGTTGTAAAAAACGTGTTTTGGTTCGGTCATACACGCATAACCGTGTAGCCGACCTCGATAACACGCATCGCCTCCGGCGACGACCGCGGCATTGCCGGCTATCGAAGCACCGGAATGCTTGGGGACACACTTAGAAAGGACCGTCGAGACAAATGTCGCGGAAAGAAACATGTTTCGGAAACAGATATGCACCAAAAGCAATTACGCCATGTCGCGGGACGTTGGCGAAACCCGCGCTTACCGTGGCTCGCCGCCATTTTCTGGTCGATGGCAATGCGGCTTCCCTCATGTCGCCCATGCTTGCATTTAGTTTAGGGCTCTTGATAATAGTTTCTTACACACCACAAATAAAGTCATGGGTCCAATTATTCGTTCAAAACAGTGAAAATTGATATAAAAAGCGTGTCTTCGATGTGAACACGTGACATTGCAGTTGGTTTCGTTCTTGCTTCAACCTTCAACTGCTTCAACTGCAAGCGATCTGGCCGATTTGGCCATAGCGCAAGCGCAACGTCGATGTAGGTGGAAGTAAGAGCCGGTTGGCTTTCGTTCTTTTTGTTTGACCGGAGAAATTTCTGGCAGCCGCTATTGTTTTGGTTTGACGGGACGCGAGAAGCTTCGCATAGAGCTTCGCAGTTTGCGAGCACATAGTGAAGACGTGACCGGAGAAGTGCCCCTGTGATGTTCCCGGAAGACGGAAAGTACCATTCGTCGTGTGTGCTTTGAAAGCGAGGGGAGTCACAGGGTCCACGAGTGCGCAACCACAAGCCAAGGTTCACGACAGCGCTGCGTTCTTCGGCGATCTCGTTCTGTTTGGGGCAACACGGCGATGCGAGAAAGGGCCGAAACGTTCGTGGTGTGTTGTGCGGTGCTTGTAGGTAGAAACCCGCACTAACGCGGAGCTCATATTGGTTGTTGTGGGGTTGCGTTTAACGGGTTTAGCCCCGTCGTCGTCAGCTGATCCGGTCCAGCTGGTCGGGGAGGACGCAGCGAGCGTTCTTAAAAGTTAATCTTCCTTCGTTCCGTTTCAAAATGTGGAAGATTCCCGACGCATACCGTGAGTAAAATGCTGCGGACGTTTTCAACAAAATTACGTCGTTTTAATTGAACAAGGGACTTCGGATAGTTTCCCTAAATCTGCCGTTTCCATGCTTCGTGTCGTTAGACTGCATTTGCACAGCGACGTGTTCGCGCAGCGACGCACACCGCTCGAGTAGATGATTCGGTCCCGCAAACGACCGGTTATACAGAATTTCAGGGAAACTTAAGTCACCACCGATGTTTTCCTGTAAATCTCGTGTGACTCGCGTGAGTTTGTTGCGCTCATCATGCGGTGTGAATAAACTAGGGTAAGATTTTCTACCTGCCCACAGATGCATGAACTGAGACCAATTTTTTACGTAGAGAACATAGTGGTTTTTCTTTACATTGGGAAGAGGCCCGAATTTGTCTCTTTTCCCTCTGGCACTGCCCCAAGTTTCAAGTTGCAGTTTCAGTAGACATACCTACTAACAGGTACAAACTGCTCTAAAGCAGGTAAAAGACTGGGAAGTCAGGACGGTGCGGACACCGTGTTTTGCGCTTCTCGCAAGGTGACTGATGCTTTTGCGAGGTATGCGGAATATGCAAACGATTTTGTTATGCCCTTCGTTTGCGTCTCCAGAAAAAAGAATAAGATTATTTACAAATTTAGGCGCAATCACAAGCCAAGATTTACGATAACAGTGCGTTCGCTTCGGTGGTCCGTGTAGTGGTATTATACGCTGCTTTCTGCAACACCGCGTCATGACGAAGAGCTGGAACGGTCACGGTCTGTGCTGGGCTAGCGGTTGACAGAAACCCGCATCGCCCGCATCGGCACCGAGTGCACTTGGGCTGTTGATGCTCGAGCCTTTCATACGCGGCTTGTCGCCAGCTGACCCTGCAGCTCGACGGTGAGGAAGCGGCGAGTGTGACTTCTGAAGTAAATGTAAATCCTCGTTCATCCAGTTATCCAGTGTCAAAGTGTGCAAGATGTCCAATGTGTACTGAGGGCGGGAACTACGAGCGTTTTGCCTTGCTTTTATAACCGAAACCAGAGCAGCGAGATAATTGCCTTGCGTACTCCAAAATGACGCAAGCAATAAGTTTCAACAGGTCGATTACGTCACCGCGGATGTAGGTGAGACTGTGCACTGTTTAAACGCTTGCAGTATCCACGAGTGCTACCAGAAAAACGACGTCAACAGAGAAGGAGCTCGCGATTTTAGCATAATGCAGTGCCACAGGCTCGTGAATTTTCAATGTGGCTATATAAAAATATTTAAAAAAAAACAAAAAAAGAAACGCATCAGCGCCACATTAATGATCACGAATAACACCGGTCACAAACTCCCAAGCCTCACCGCTTCGCTCGACACCAACATGACATACGACAACAATCTGCATCAAAACGCCCCAAAAGTGAAGGCGTCTGCTCCCGTACGCGTACTACAACTAGCGGAAGTGAAGTGTTGGGCGGATGTCCTTCACAATAATATATATAAAAAATGCCTTGCGCAAGTATAATTTCCATTGATTATTGAATACGTACTGATAAAATCCCAATCATTTGTTTTTCTATCTGATTCAAGCGAGTCGGACTGCTCATAACACTGGTCGAGCATGAAAATAACAAAAATTTAACCTTTTTCATGGCTGGTTTCAGATTTATTGTTAGTACATCGTTGTTTTTCGCAAAGGACTAATTTTACAGATTTTGCCTCCATACTTTTTAAATGCAAACAGTTCTTACATACGGCTGTCCATTGTGCCGTGTTTTGTGTCTTCTTCTATAAATCGGTAACGATCAGCGACCAAAGAGCTCACCCGTACATGTCAAGCATATATACGCCTCGGGGAGAGTCCGTTGTTAGTAGGAAGTGTCGGGCGTAGTGTCGGTGTTGTGTTTGTGTATGTGTCGCTACTGTGTCCTACGTGGTGCTCGTGTTGTCTGTGATGTATGAGAGTAGCAGTCTACTCCTGATAGTTCCCAGCGTATTAACCGACTCCTGCTTTTTTTTCATTGGTTGCTAGAAATCGCACTAGGTGGCGCAAGTTACCGCCCGATTACAAGAGTTTGCTTGAGCTATTTATCCATGTAAGTTCAATATTCGTTCTTTTTTTGTTCTTGTTTTTGTCTAGCGGTTTTGTTGTAGCTGCCGACGCCACCGACCGCCGACGATGCACGTAGGTACCTTTGCACGTAGCTACGTCCGCCGCTCGGAGACTGTTTACTGTGCATAAAAGACATCGAACGAGAACGAACGCGTCCTGTATGCTTTCAGTTCGGCTGAAAGGCGCGGCTGGCTGGGCTCATCCCTCGCCTGTTCTCGGCTGCTGGCCGCCATGTTTCATAAGGAACATGTTGAACCGTGCTTCTCGGAAGGCAAACACGGTGTAGCGTGTTAACTTTACACAGCACCTCATGTGTAGACGAAAAACACAGATGGCTCCGTGTAAAACGAACACGTTTCGACGTGTCCGCTATGGGACAACGGTTTACACGTCTGGGCGTGTTATTTTTGCTAACAGTGTAGAATCATATCATAAGGTACGCCATTTACATTCTCTATTGATAAAAACCGTATACCCCTGGCGGTGATCGGGAAATCCTTTTTGAGTGTGCGCTGGAGTATATCCCACAGAAATACAGCGTCCCAGCAGGAAATAAACACGTGTTCTACAGTTTCTGGCTGCTTGCATAAAAGACAACACGTAGACCATGGCACGAAAGTGCCCTTTTCTTCTAACCATGACTTTACGGGTAAAACGCCACAATGAAGTTTAAAAAAAAAGGATTTAGCATTAGGCTTTACCGGCATCTTCTTCACTCTTTTTAGAACATCTAGGCCAGGGCCTTCGCAGTGTAGGGAACGATAAAGCGGCACAGGCAGCAGAACATCAATCAAATCTCGATACAATTTTTTCCGTGACACGGTACTAAGATAATCTAAAGAAAAACGGACCTTCAAGATTCGAAAAGAAAGTAACACTTCTCTCAAATATCCTAGCACTGCAGCACCTGTCCCAGTGGATGCCGAAACAATAAACTCTGACAAAGCGTTTTGCAGACGAAGTTGAACAACTGTGCGCAAAAAGGCATCCCTCTGATCGCGTAAAAACATGAAGCGTGAAACAATCTGACGTATGAACAAATGGGACAACCCCAAACCACCACTTCGCACCGACCTAAATAAATTCGTTCGAGCAGAACACTCCCATGTCGAAGACCAAATAAAAACGGCAAACACCCTATGCAGTTTTTGCACATTCATACGTGACATACACAACACTTGTAATATATACCAGACTTTTGATATTAAAAACAGATGACACACGGTCGAACGCGCAAACATAGATAAATCCCTACCCCTCCACCCTTCCGCCTTTAATCTAACATTTTCTGTTTCTTCATTCCAATAACTTGTGGTGTCCTGGTAATGTTCTAAAGGTACTCCGAGATACTTCGTGGGTAAAGTCTTCCACCTAACATTCATGAACACTTCTGGCTTGCTTGACCAGTCACCGTGCCAAAAACCAACGCATTTATCAAAGTTCACCACGCTACCAGTTCGAGCACAAAAGGAAGAAACCACATTTATCACTTCACGTACGCTGTCTCGATCGACACAAATAACAGCGACATCATCCGCGTAGGAAAGAACCTTTACTTCACTTGACTGCAATTTATAACCACGAATATTACTATTATGAATAAGCTTTAAACAAAAGGGCTCTAAGTAAAGCGCGAACAGTAGTGGCGAAAGCGGGCAACCTTGCCTTACAGACGTCCTAACTTTGATACCTTCGGTGACTCCCTTATTTACAATCAAACTAGTCGTGCAATTTGTATACGCCATCTTTACGCCCTCGCGAATGACAGAGCCTACGTTCGCATGCTCTAGAACACTAAAAAGTACCTCATGCGAAACGCGATCGAACGCTTTTTCTAGGTCGAGCTGCAGCATCGCCACTCGTCCAGAAAAAGCATCGCAGCACTCTAGCACAGATCTGGCCACGTGAATATTTGTAGCGATGGTGCGCCCTTTAATACCGCACGTCTGGTGCGGTCCCACGAGACATTGAATCACAGATTGCAACCGTCTAGCCAGAACTTTCATAAAAACTTTGTAATCAACATTGGTTAAACTGATTGGTCTATATGCTGATACAGGCAGAAGCTTCACTGGATCTTCAGACTTGGGAATGAGCACAGTGTGCGCCCTTGAAAACGAGGGCGGCAACACGTGAACTTCGTAGGCCTCGGGCCAAAACTTTATGCAGTGCAACTGCTGCCTCACTTTTAAAAGTTTTATAAAAACCTGCCCCAAGGCCATCCGGCCCGGTTGTCTTGCCGGGACTTAATTCGTCTATAGCTTTTTCAATTTCTCCAATACTGATTGGCACTTCCATGCTTTCGCAAACCTGCTGATCCAGTTGCGGCATCAATGACAAAAAACAAGTTTTATAATCAGTGTCTAAAGGGGTACTGTTCCCTAGCAGATTGCGATAATGTTCTACAAACGCTTTTTCAATCCCATTCTTATCGCGGGTTAGAGTGGCGCCGTAACTTATCTCTTTGATTTCGTTGCGTTTTGCATATCTTTTTTCGTCGCTAAGCGAGCGCTTCGTCGGGCTTTCTCCCATCAAATACTTTTCACTACGCGCCCGCACAATAGCCCCTCTGTACTTTTCAGCATCGATAATTTCCAATTGACTTTTAACATCTCTTATTTCTTTCGCGAACTCGCCGGGTTTCTTGCCTTCTTCGGCTATGAGCATGTCTAACTTGCGTCGAAGATTATTCTCTTTAATCTTTTTGTGATGTGTTATGACGCTACATCTCTCGATAGCGATCATTTTGACGTCCTCTTTAAACAATTCCCACCTTTCCCCCCAATTTGCTTGGTCATTCACACTCAAATTTTTAAACACTTCTTTAAAGGGGCCCTGCAATCATATTTAAGAGTCTACCTTTTTTGCGGTTTCCACGTCTCTTGGGGTTGGGGCAAGCCAGCAGGCACGGAGAGAGTAACTAAATATCAGTCCGTCATATTTTAACCGGACGACGCGGAAACCTCCTCCACCGACGAGGGCGACCCGCGGTACCGGAAGCGCGCAAAATGTGACGTCTTTGGTCCTGGGCTTGCCACTGGTCAAAGCCGCTAAGAGCTTTTTTTTAGTCGAGATACAAAATATAAGTGTTGCGAACCGTTTCAATTATGTATGAAAGTACTTTTTGTTCACTATTTTAGATCAGAAAAGAAACAAATGCAGTTTAGAAAGTACGGAAACGAGAAATGACCCGTCGACATACCCGCCACCAAGCGGCGGAAAAAAACGGCGCATACTAGAAAAGGCTAGTGGGATGAGGCTACGACAAACGAGGAGCGTAGGAAGGTCCCGGATGTACGCGGCGGCGCTGTGGTCGTATACCGGCTCAAGTATCCGACCGGTTCCGAGCGCTCCGAAGGCCTTCGGCGCGGGCCCTGCTGGCGATTTGGCCATTTGGCGGTGCGTCAGCGCGAAGTGACTCTCGTTCTGAACTGATCTTTACCCTGTGTTTGCTGTCGTTTGTGGCCAATGAAATGTTATGCCGAATTAGTGTTTAGTCGCGCTGCAAATGCATTGCAAGCTGCCCTGGCCGCCCGCTTCATACAGCCTATCCAACACATGCTTTAGCGGCGCCCTCTCGAGCCGTCGACACGGAGTGCGGCAGCCGTGTGCGCTCGATGAGCTCACTACTCCTCCTCTAGTTCAAGGCCATTCAAGCCAGGACCTAAGACGTCATGAAGGAGGTTATTTTTTGCTTGTTTTTGTAATTCTGATTTGCCTATAACTTTTAAAATAAAGCGAAATTTGAGAAAAGAAAAGTTGGATTAAGTTACTACGTTCAGTACGCTCAGGTTCAGTGCAAATTAAAAACCAGTCAAAAAGTCATTGCAGGGCCCCTTTAACTCGCGAAATAAAAGGTTCGTCATTAACGAGACATCCGTTCATCTTCCACAGCGCCCACTCCCAACGCGGTGATTTCTTCTTGTTCCCAAGAGTTCCCAAGAGAGACTCCAGGCACGAAGTTGCATTCAAAGACTGCGATTGCAACTTCGTGCCTGGAGTCTGCACTGCTGAAGTCTTGTGACCATCAGGCGGATGCTAGTTTTAAATACCAAATTTCTAGACTGGAATTAGCTGGCTTCCCGTGTTCGGTCTTGGTTTCTCTGGCGGAGACCGCCTTACAAAAAATGAAGGGGTTGAAAAGAAAGGTCCCAACGAGGCAGAGAACAAAAAGACCAGAGGTCATTCCGTACATACACAAGGTTGCCCACAATCTGAAGAAAGTTGCAACCAAGTACGATGTTCCAGTTGTATTCTCTGCCCCAAAGAAGTTGGCTGGATTGTGCGCCCGCATCTCTGATGAGGAGGCAAAAGCACCGTGTAACAAAAAACACGTCACCCCTTACGTGGACTGCACAGTGGGTGTGGTCTACGAAATCCCCCTGAGTTGTGGAAAGGTATACATTGGCCAGACGGGGCGGTGCATCAATGACCGAGCACGGGAGCACGCATTATCAGTAAAAAATAAATATGGCTCGCATTTGCCCATACATTGCAACACGTGTGGCTGTGTTCCGCGACTTCAGCAGATGCGGATACTAGGAAGAAGCCGAGAGACGGTCGCTCGAGAGCTATTGGAAGCTTTCTTTATCAAAAAAAGTGGGACGGCATGTGTCAGCGACACTTCTATTGTTCTTCATTGTAATGAATTTCAGTTTTTGAATGATCGGGTGAAAAATTAATCAACTTTTACGTGGTGCTGCTTTGCCTGGCGTGTGTATATATGTGTTCGATTTTCCAGAATAAAACTAGTTGAAAGTTAGCGCCTGTCCTGTTTACTTCTTGTCCTTGTTTCTGTTGCGCTATTTTATATGTTTTACTAAGATGAACCAACTAGCCCAACAACGTACCTTACTAAACTATATTTTTTTTCTATTTTTAATATTGAGTGTGTGCCTTCAGTGACCAACGACTTTGATTAAATTTGGTGGTCGCATCGATACCTTAGAAAACGGTCCGTGACCGCGAAAAAGAGAGTGAGCGAGACTCGAACCGGCCAGTTTTTGATCGGCGGTTTTCGGGCAGAAAGATACCGAATTTCGAGCCGCAAATTCTGTTCTGGGTAGTTGAGCTCTCATATGTCACGTACAACTAAAAACCTCGGCGAGCATAAATACCCTGTCAGTGTCCCTTTAAGTAGGACCTTTTGGTTAGCCACTCACGCTTCAACCAGCCAGTCGGTTTTGTCTCCTGTGACAGCTTGCACTTCCAGCGCAGCAAAGTCATCACGGTCGCATGTGACGCCGTCAGTTACCCTCCGATCGTCGTGCCCGTAGACTCGCGATCTGCAACACACTGCCCAGTGATTTTTTTTGTGCACTTCAAGCAGACTAGGGTGCCTTCATGTGCGCTAAAGCAGACTTGTCCGTACGCGGGGCAGCGCCTTGTCTCGTGCTTTCGATTCACCTGCTACATTTCTGTGCTTCGACTTCTTTCTGCAGTGCCGAGACTGGCTCGAGGAGGTGCTCTGGTGCTTTACAGGCCTATATGTGCCTTTCCGTTAGCTCAGCTGTTTTGCAGAACTGCACAGCCTTCTCTAGAGCTAAGCGTTGTTCACGAAGCATGCGCTCCCGTAGTTATTTGTCAGCGCTTCAGTACACGATTTGGTCACGCGTCATCGAGTCGGCGAGAGTACCAATGTTGCACGATTGAACCTTGAGTTGGAGGTCCCAAAAGTAGCATTCAAACGGCTCACCTTCTTTTTGCATCCTGGCCCGGAATACGTAGCGCTCATACGTCTCGTTGCAGCAAGGCGTGCAGTATGTCTCTCACTTCTTAAGAATAAGGCTGTAATTTCCGCGTTCTGTATCTGTCCGCTGGAAGCTATTGAACACTTCCAGAGCGTCCGGTCCTGTGATGTGTAGGAAGATTGCAGCTTTTTTGTTTCGCCGAGCGTGGTTCCTCTGGCTCCGTGGCTTCCAGAAACAGCTCCACTTGTTGTGGGAATTAGTTCTAGTTCTGTGCAAGGTTTCCACTGAGTATTTATTTTATTTATTTACATGAATACCTGCAGCGCCGTTAGGCATTATGCAGGGGGTACAGGAAACATTATGCAATAACAATAGATATTCATAGAATAGATAAACGGAACAACAATAAAACACATTATTAACCGCGGATACAGATTTTCAGTTTATCATAAAAGAGATCATTATCAGTAATAGACACAATTTCTTCCCTAAGTGTATTCCACTCTCGAATGGTTTGAACAAAAAATCAAAATGAAAAACAGTCAGTATTGTAACGAAATTCCTCGGCTTTTTTTAGAATGATCCCGTCTTGCAGATGCATAGTGTGGTTCAAAAATGTAAAGACTTCTTTCAATACCAGTCCGTTAGTAATATGTGCTGTGAAACAATTTCAATCTCAAGCACTTTCTTCGCGCTTTGAGTGAATCCCAACCTAAAACGTTTTTCATTTTTGTAGAACCTGTATAAGGGCTGTAATCACCTGTAACAAACCGTAATGCCTGGTTTTGAACCCGTTCCAACTTTTGTTCAAGGTACATTTGTGGTGGGTCCCAGATGACACAAGCATACTCTAAAATTGGTCGAATGAAAGAAAAACATAATGTTTGCTCACACTGCGAGATGTATTTTTAAAATTCCTGGGAATAAAATACAACATTTTACTAGCTTTAACAACAGTGTTATCTACGTGATCATACCACTTCAAACTGGACGACAAATGAACTCCCAGGTACTTATAATGTTCTACACGGTCAAGTATCACATTTTTCAGTTTGTATTGTCACGGGTAGTGACCAATAAACAATAATAAACAGAAAGAAATAAACGTTTAATGTGGCGAACTTGTGCCAAAAATAAAGAAGGAGACAGAAGAAAGCAGAGCGTCGCGGGCGTCGAAGTCGGCGTGTCAGCAGAATCGAGTGCTAGGGCGAGACTGACTCGACAAGGTCGCGGGCGGCCTCTTATCTAGAGTGCGCCGCTATCTCGAAGATTCGGCGAAAGCGGTTCGAGCGTCGCGTGATCGAGGCGAGAATGAACACGCACTTTCTAGAAAACAAAAGCAGGGATAAATGATAGAAGTTACGTGCGGTACATGAATAAACGGGAACTTTCTGGAGGACCGTGACCGAGCGTTGCTTTCTCAGCCTTGCGCGCGGCATTACTCCCCCCTTTAAAAGTGCATCGCCCCGATGCAGTGTAAAACAAATCAAAATAAAAAAGAACGATAAACTAAAGAGTCTTTTGGAGCACAAAAGGTCCACAGTCCTATCGAGCGTAGTACGGCTTCAGGCGCACGACGTGGACGACCTCAGGTCGTGGTGGGCGGCGTGACGATGTTCGTGTTCCGTCGGGCATCACCTCGTAGTTCAGCTCGCCGAGGCGACGAAGTACCTTGTATGGTCCAAAGTACCGTTTCAGCAGTTTCTCACTGAGGCCGCGGCGACGGATGGGCGTCCAAACCCACACCCTGTCTCCGGGCTGGAAGTGAACGTCCCTGCGACGAAGGTTGTAGCGCCCCGCGTCGACGCGTTGCTGGTCTTGAATCAGGAGTCGGGCGAGCTGGCGGACTTCTTCGGCCCGTTGAGCAACCACCTGGGCGTCGTCGCTCTCACTGTCAGCTGGCTCATGGGGCAGCATCGCGTCCAGCATGGTCGTTACTTTGCGCCCATGCACCAGTTGAAAGGGTGTCACTCCGGTGGTCTCTTGTACGGCCGTGTTGTAGGCAAATGTGACGTACGGCAACACCTCGTCCCATGTCTTGTGCTCCACGTCGACGTACATGGAGATCATGTCGGCGATGGTTTTGTTGAGTCTCTCCGTCAGCCCGTTGGTCTGCGGGTGGTACGCCGTGGTGCGACGATGGCTGGTGTGGCTGAGACGAAGGACTTCTTGCGTCAGCTGGGCCATGAATGATGATCCACGGTCTGAGATCAGGACTTCGGGAGCGCCGTGCCGGAGGACAATGGACTCGATGAAAAACTTGGCGACTTCAACAGCCGTTCCTGATGGAAGGGCTTTTGTCTCGGCGTACCGCGTGAGATAATCGGTTGCGACGATTATCCATCGGTTTCCTTGCGTCGACGGTGGGAAAGGTCCGAGTAAATCCATACCGATTTGCTGGAATGGGGCAGATGGCGGCGCAATAGGCTGAAGATGTCCTGCCGGTCTCGTCGGTGGCTTCTTCCTTCGTTGACACTCGTGGCAAGATCGGGTGTAGTGGTGTACTGTCTTCGCAAGCTTGGGCCAGTAGTACTTTTCGCGTATCCTCGCAAGAGTCCTGCTGTAACCAAGGTGTCCCGCCGTCGGGTCATCGTGGCAGGCTTGAAAAATTTCTTCTCGAAGACTGGAAGGGATCACCAACAGCCACGCCGTGTTGCTGTCGCTGAAGTTCTCCTTGTACAGTACGCCTTGTCGGATGGAGAAGGTTGGCAGTGTTCGAACAAAACCGCGGGGAACGGCGCTTCCTTGCCCCTCTAGGTGTTCGATGAGTGCTCGCAGCTCAGGGTCGTCTCGTTGGAGTGCTGCCATGTCGCTTACATCCAGAGCGCCGAGGAAACACTCATCATCGTCCTCTTTGGTGCAGGCAGGACCGGCCTCGACTGGGGCCCTTGACAGGCAGTCGGCGTCATTGTGCTTCCGGCCGGACTTGTACACCACGGTCATGTCGAACTCCTGCAGTCGTAGGCTCCACCGAGCGAGGCGTCCGGAGGGGTCCTTCAGATTCGCCAGCCAGCAGAGCGAGTGGTGGTCTGTGACCACGCGAAAAGAACTTCCATACAAATATGGGCGAAACTTTGTTATTGCCCATACGACAGCGAGGCACTCCTTTTCGGTCGTTGAATAGTTCCTCTCCGCTTTAGACAGCGTCCGACTTGCGTATGCGATAACTCGCTCGGCTCCGTCCTGCACTTGGACTAGTACCGCACCCAGTCCGGTGTTACTGGCGTCGGTGTGGATCTCGGTTTCAGCAAACTGGTCGAAATGGCCAAGAATCGGGGGCGTCTGGAGTCTTCGTTTGAGCTCGTCGAATGACCTCTGGTGTTCTTCTGTCCACTCGAACTTTACGGCGTCCTTCGTGAGGTGTGTCAGCGGTGCGGATAGCTTGGCGAAGTCTCGAACAAAGCGCCTGTAGTAGGCACAGAGTCCGAGAAATCTTCTCACGGCCTTCTTGTCAGACGGCGGCGTAAATGCAGCTACGGCGCGGGTCTTCTCGGGGTCAGGTAGAACACCCTTGTTGTTCACGACGTGGCCAAGGAACTTTAGTTCCCCATAGGCGAACCGACACTTTGTTGGCTTGAGTGACAGGCCGGCGGTCTTGATGGCTTGAAGCACGGCTCGAAGTCGTCTGAGGTGTTCGTCGAAATCTCGTGAGAATACCACGACATCGTCCAGGTAGACGAGGCAGCTCTGCCATTTCAGACCTGCCAGCACGGTGTCCATGACGCGCTGGAAGGTGGCTGGTGCTGTACAAAGTCCGAACGGCATCACTTTGAATTCGTATAGTCCGTCGGGAGTGACGAAGGCAGTTTTCTCCCGGTCACGTTCGTCGACTTCAATCTGCCAATAACCACTCTTCAGGTCCATCGACGAAAAATATCGGGAGTGGCGCAGTCGGTCTAACGTATCATCGATGCGGGGGAGCGGATAGACGTCCTTCTTTGTCACGGCGTTCAGTCGACGATAGTCCACGCAGAACCGCAGGGTTCCGTCCTTCTTCTTTACAAGGACGACTGGGGACGCCCATGGGCTCCTTGAGGGTTGAATGATGTCGTCGTCGAGCATCTCCTGGACTTGATCTTGAATCACTTTCCTTTCCTTTAAGGAGACCCGATACGGCGACTGGTGGACAGGAAGTGCGTCGTCGTCGGTAACAATGCGATGTTTCGCCATTGGTGTTTGGCGAATCTTTGATGTCGTGGCAAAACAGTCACTGTATTCGGCAAGGAGATCAATCAGTTGCCGGCGCTTCGTAGCTGGGAGCTCGGGGTCAATGTCGAGCGGCGGCGGCGTCGTGCTTTTCTGCTGTGGCGACGAGGTTTCCTCGGAGATTGCGGTGACCACCGCTGGCGCTTGAAGCTCCTCGACGTGGCCCACGGTGGTACCCTTCGTTAGGTGCTGCGGCTCCTCTCGAAAGTTCGTCACAAGAACAGTTGTACGTCTTTCTTGGAGATCCGTTACGCCTCTTGCGACGCCAATTCCTTTTTCGAGGAGCAGTTGGATGCTGCCTTCCAGAAGAGCTTCACCGTGCATGGCGGCGTCGGCCATAACGGTGACGAAAACACTCGACCGCGGCGGTAGGTTCACATGGTCGGCGATAACTCGGATCGCGGTTGATGTTGTGTTGGTCTCCACCGGCGGTAAAACAGGTTTCCGCAGCGTCAACTGGTTTGCCCCGAGGTCGATGACGGCGCCATACTCGCAGAGAAAGTCCATTCCGAGGATAACGTCCCTCGAACAGTCTTGCAGAACGACGAACTTCACAGGGCACGTTTCACCGTGGATCTCGACGCGAGCAGTGCATCTCCCGACTGGCGTGATGAGATGTCTTCCGGCGGTTCGTATTTGGGGTCCATCCCACGGCGTCATGACTTTTCGCAGGCGGCGAGAGAGCCTCCCACTCAAGACTGAGTAGTCTGCTCCGGTGTCCACGAGTGCCGATGAGTCGAGGCCGTCAATAACAACGTTTAAGTTGTTGGACACCGAAGCAGGAGCGTCGTTGTGATGCGTATCGTCGGGAGAGTGGGAGCGCTCCGTCGTTCGTGGAGGCTCTTTACGTCGGTCGTCTTCGGCAACTCCACCTCCAGGGGTTGCCGCGCCTAGTTTCCCCGGCGAGGAGCGAGGGGCGACAGGCTTTCACGTCGGGGTCGGTGCATCGGCGAAGCTGGACGTCGCGGTGACGGCGACCGGAACTCTCGGCGGGACGCAGGCTCGGGGGACTGAGGTCGTCGCAGGTACTCGTCGATCTCGATAGGGCGTTCACCATGACGGGGGCGCGGGTCGCTTGGGTGGAATCCGCGCAGCCCGAGTCGTCGGTATGGGCATCGGCGGTAGGTGTGGTCCGCTTCCCCGCAATGAAAGCACAGAGGGCGTCGGTCGGGCGTTCGCCACACGTCGGTCTTGCGGGGTGCGCGAGGCTCCGGGCAGGCGTACTGGACCTGGTCGCTGTGGCGTCGGTCGTGCTGCGGCGCAGGAGACTGACGTCGGGGCGGCGTGACATAGGTGCGACGAGGAGGCGGTGGCCGTCGGGCCACTGCGGCGTAACTCAACGTCGGTGGTTCCGGAGCGGTGCTGACGAGAACCTCAGGCTGCAGCGCTTGCTGGACTTCTTCCCTGACAATCTCGGCGATTGAGGGCGAAGCTGGGCTTGCGGCGGCAGGTAGAAGTTTCTTGATCTCTTCCCGGACGACGTCTCGGATCATCTCGCGGATGTCCGTGGTGTTGCAGCCGGAAGGCGAAAAGGAACCGACGCCGGGAACTCGGTGATAGTGGGTGGCTCGTGCTAGAAGGGCACGTTCGATGTTGGTGGCCTCCGTCATGAAGCCTTCGACGGTGGTAGGCGGGCTCCGCACAAGACCACCGAAAATACTTTCCTTGACGCCACGCATCAAGACTCTGAGCTTCTTTGCTTCGGATGCTTCGGGATCGGCGCGGTTGCTCAGTCGCAGGACATCTTCCACGAAGCTAACAATGCTCTCGTTAGGGCCTTGAATCCTCGCTTGAAGAAGCTCTTCCGCGCGTTCTCTTCGGTGTTCGCTCATGAACGTTCTTCGCAACTCAGCCTTGAGTTGCTCCCAGGAAGTGATCGAAGCTTCGTGGTTCTCGAACCAGTTCCGGGCGGTGGCTTCCAAGGCGAAGTAAGCGTTTTGCAGACACTGTTCCGGTGTCCATCCGTTATGACGGGCCACTCGTTCGTACTGTTGGACCCAGTCGTCGATGTCTTCGTGGCTTTCGCCGTGGAAGGGAGCCGGTGTCCGAGGAGCGACGGGTAGGTAGACGACGGCAGGAGCGGTGGGGGCCTGCGACTGGTTGTCCATCGTCGTCTTCTTCGGCTTGGGTTTGTCCAGCAGCAAACCGTACTCCGGATCCTCTCCCTTGGTGCGGCGGCTGGTCCGAGTTTCAGGTTCCGCGCTGAGTGGTCTTCTCAGCGAGCTTGGAGTCGGGCTTGCACTGCGGGTCCTGGGAGGGGAACGCTGCACGGGCATGCGGTACCCCGCACCTCCACCAAAATGTCACGGGTAGTGACCAATAAACAATAATAAACAGAAAGAAATAAATGTTTAATGTGGCGAACTTGTGCCAAAAATAAAGAAGGAGACAGAAGAAAGCAGAGCGTCGCGGGCGTCGAAGTCGCCGTGTCAGCAGAATCGAGCGCTAGGGCGAGACTGACTCGACAAGGTCGCGGGCGGCCTCTTATCTAGAGTGCGCCGCTATCTCGAAGATTCGGCGAAAGCGGTTCGAGCGTCGCGTGATCGAGGCGAGAATGAACACGCACTTTCTAGAAAACAAAAGCAGGGATAAATGATAGAAGTTACGTGCGGTACATGAATAAACGGGAACTTTCTGGAGGACCGTGACCGAGCGTTGCTTTCTCAGCCTTGCGCGCGGCAGTATTCGGTCGGGTGAGATGTACTGCAAGAAAAACACATGTGTTTGCACTTGGAGATATTTAAGCTCATTTCCCAACGGTCACACCATTCTTCAAGCACATTTATATCGTTTTGAAGCACACTGGCATCCACACAATTTTTAATAATTTTATATACTATGCAGTCGTCTGCGAATAACTTAATATGAGACTGTATATTCTCACAAATACTGTTAATGAATATAAGAAATAGCAAGGGCCCTAAGACACTTCCCTGTGGTACTCCAGAGGTCACAATCACTGGTGAAGATATTACAGTTTGTTCGCGATCGGAAAGATAGTCAGCAACCCAGTTGACAATTTTATCATTGATGCCCAGAGATACAAGTTTGTTTAACAATAGATGATGTGGCACGGTGTCAAAAGCTTTGCGGAAGTCCAAGAATACACAATCAACACTCTGTCTCTTGCTAGGGTACTTGAAACGAAATGGGTAAATTCTGCAAGCTGTGTAACACGCGAATAACCTCAACGAAATCCGTGCTGGCAGGGGAAAAAGAAATGACTAGAGTCTAGGTAACTATATATTGAACTATACAAAATGTGTTCAAATATCTTGGAAACAATGCATGTAAGTGAAACCGGGCGGTAATTGTCAACTAGATTCTTTGACCCAGACTTAAAGATTGGAGTAACATTTGCTCTTTTCCAGTCAGTCGGAACTAAACCAGTGTTTAATGATTTTGAAAAATTACTTGAAGGTACTCCGTTATTTCTTCCCTACAATTGTGAAAAATTACGGGTGAAATTTCGTCTGGTCCGTACGCTTTTGACGTGTAAATGTCTCGTAATAAGGCCTTAATGCCATCTACTACGCCATTCACTTCGGCCATAGCCGCTCCTGTGGTCCGGTCAGACAGGGGACGGAGGCGAAAAATGCGGAGGCGAAAAATGCAGGAGGCGAAAAAACTGCCTTAAAATATGAATTGAAATATTCTGCTTTTGCCAAGTCGCCGTCTACTATCTTGCCATCTTCCAACAAACCAGGAACAGAGGCATCTTCTTTTTTATTTACTTTCACAAACTTCCAGAACTCTTTGGGATCATTCTTGAGCTTATCTTGAAAACAGTCCAAAAAGGTCGTTTTGTCTTCTTTTATATATTTTTTTAAGGTCTCTAGATATTTCTTTCAGCTTTTGCCTAGCACTCTCAGACTGATTTGTACGATACTTCTTAAAAGCTCGACGTTTACGCTTTGTTTTCGAATTGGAAGAGTAATCCACGGTTTATGTCTCTTATTTTCCTTATGAATTCTGAATGGTATGTAAGAGTTCACGAGTTGCTTAATCTTTTGTTTGAAAACATCCCACAAATGTTCAACATCACTCTCCATGCTCAAGTTTAAAAAGTGAGGAAAATAAACTGAAAGTTAATGAGAAATTTTTTCGTAGTCACCTCTCTCGTACAGTATGATTTTTCGTGGCGGCATTGCCGTCTTATGAGTTTGATTCAGTGATAAATCACAGACAACGGCACTGTGGTCGCTAATACCAGGAATTACAGTGACATTAGACATAAGGCTTGGGTTATTGGTCAATAACAAATCTAAAATTGAATTATATCTTGTTGGTGAGAGAACAAATTGTTTAAGAGAAAACTAAATAATAAGGTCGTTAAAACCCTTATATAAACTAGAGTTATCAGTGCAAAATGATGTACTCGTCCAATCGACGTTAGGAAGATTAAAGGGACTTCCCAGAATAGCAGAGCTATCAGGAATCGAAGATAGTACATGACTAAGCTCATCTAGGTCGTTTAAGGTTGGAGGACGATAGTAGGTGCCCAAGGCTAGGGTGCCTCTTTTGGATAGTTGAACTCGGCACTAAATAGACTCTGTGTTATTGTGTGGTCGAACTAGCTGACTGCTTGCCCATCCCGCGTCTATTAATAAAAATACCCCTCCGCCAAGTGCGTGTCGATCTTTACGGTAGACAGAGAAGCCACCAGGAAATACCTCACTGTCCAGCACGGATTCATCGAGCCATGACTCAGTGCCCATGATAATACTCGGCATTATTGATTCTACAAGGCAAAGGAAATCATCTACTTTATTTTTTTAAGGCTACGGCAGTTTAGCAACAATACAGTGGAAAGAACATCCGACGGTGTTGATGGACTTAGAAAATTTTTGATCAAAGGGCTGCGTCATTGTTGTGGCCTTGTACCTCTCTTTCTGTGCACAGGGACTGCCTCCTTTCGCTCAGCGTCTCAGATAAACACGTCGCCGTTCACAACTAGCTTATCATATGAAAGATGTACTTTGTTGCTCTTATTTTGCCTTATTTGTTTAGAGTGGCTCCATAGATTACGTCTTTTTTCGCGAAGTGAATTACTGAAATCTTCGGATACACTAAAGTCGGTGTTCTTAAATTTAAATCCAGAGTGTAAAAATCTTCTTTTTCGGTCCAAGACATAAAGTTTACTAAAACTGGTCTCTTGAAACCATCTTTAAAGTAACCAATCCTGTGCGCCCTCTGAATCGTAGTAGGATTGATTTCCATGATATCATTACAAATGTATACCATAGAGTAATATAGTAAACGTAAAGAGAGGACACAGGAGCCGATTCGCGGCCCAGATAGTGCGTTTCATACCCTCCGCTACGTGGCGCTTTTCTACAATTTGGTTAAAATTAATTAAAACTCTTTCTGTGAAAAGTATTTATTTTTTAAATGGCAATGCTTTAAAATTGTTTAAAGTACTTAAAACGACTAAATAGATTAAGTCAAATACGTCACAAAAACCACATGATGAATGGCGCCTGCCATGGCCTGCCTGCCTGCACGCCGTCGCCTCTGCATCATTCTGCATGGCCTCTGCTCGTCCCTGCGTCGTTCGTCTGTGCCGTGCGTGCCGTCCATCTGTGCTTTCTGCTGCATCATGTTCGGTCGACTTTGCATCAATCAAGGTGACGCATGACCGCCCGCGTGCTCGCATGCTCGGCGTGAATTCGTGGAGCCGATCGGGTTCGAGCTTCTCGTGCTGTTGTTTCTGCCGGGCTGTCTGGCTGCACTTGAGCATGTGTGCATGTTGATTTTCGATGAGATTGTTTTAAAAAAAGAATTTAACTTACGACCTTGCACACGACATTGTCCATGGGTTTACAGATCACGGTGTTGAACGAACCTCTAACATTGCAGATAGAGCCTTGGTTGTTATGCTGTCTGAAATTTCCAGGAGGTGCGTTTGCACACACTGTTGTGCACACTCCAACAACGTCTTCTGTTTAACGCAGTCTCCTCATTTCTCCCATTCGGGAGCTTAAAGGAGCGGTGCAATGATATTCAATTGGAATGTTTTTTCACTTTACACGAGCTTACTGGCTCTAGTGGGACTCAAGGATACTCGCACGCAACGCCACTGACCAAGAAACTCCTCTGTTGCGCTGTAATTTCGAGGACAAAACCCAGTGTTTTTATTCAATCTCTCCTTCGAAAAACCTGATGACATAGCTGGACGGTAGCAGTACCGCCCAGTGACGATATTTGAATACGGCTCATAGATTGGACCCGAGCATGGCGTGGACACCCGATTTAGGATCGTGATAATCGATATCTCGAGAAACATTCGGGTAGTGTCCTGTGTCAAATCGCTGCAATGACGACAACAGCCGAACCATAACAATGTCTGGAACTCAGCGCGTGTCCTGTGCCTTGCCAACCCCAGCGCATGACTATGATCAACATTGGCGCCATATAATCAGCTGCAGATCACGGGGCCGCTTGTTCTGGCTGCGAGTTGAGGGGGTGAACTCTGCTAGTTTTTCTTTATTTTTTTCTGCGACTTCGATTGCGTGTGGTGAAAACGAGCGGGTATATTTTACGGATCATTAACGTCAGGGATTCGTTCTAAGCAGTATTTACGCAAAATACAAATATCAGTGCATCGCCCCTTTAAGACTGTTGGCTTCACAGTAAAGGCTGCGGTCTGTGGTTAGGGGGCTTCAAACGTAAGCTCGGTGTGTGTGGTGATAAGCCATTTCTTGAAGTTGACAACGAACACGTTTACTTTGTCTTTGATGTTCCGCACCTTCCCAAAAAACCAAGAGCAATCTCCAAGCCCACAAACTTTGCATTGGAAATGAGGTCATTGAGCGGTCTTCTATTGTTGAACTTCATCGTTCTATCCATGAGATTAGCTTGCAATTGACTTCGAAACTTAGTGAGAGACACATTTATTCAAAAACCTTTCTGTAACATAAAAGAAAATTGTGCCCCACAAGTACTCAGTGCCTCAATCTTTCTTGTAATCATATCTCTTGTTTATGCAAAGGAACTTCCTGAGGCAGCCATGGCTACAGCCTATTTCTGTGATAGGATGTGCATACTTTTTGATTGTCTAAATAGCTAAAAAATTTAAGAAGACAGGGCAGAAGTTGCGTCATGTCATTCTGAAGGGAGAATCTCAAATACTTGATTTTCTCCACCAGTAACTCGGACGGATTTCAGCATGGCAGTTCCAAAGCAGGAGGCAGCCATAAGCCATCATTGGGTGGCAAGTTACTATAAAAAGTGTCCTCATGCTCTGGGATGAGCTTTCAAGCAGCCATGACTTTAAGTTCTTACTTACACGACGCCTGCAGCAAGGCACACTTGAGAACGTTTTTGGAGCTATATACGACAAATGCTGGGCCGCAACACAAACCCAAATGTGCATCAGTTCACCTCAGGACTAAAACACCTCTGGATAAAGAAACTGTTCAAACTGTCGGACAATGAAAACGTAGAAGATGACAAGGCTGACCTCCTAAAGGAGTTGCAAATATCTTCGCACCATGAAAGTTTAGTTTCAGACATTGTGGAATGTCTTCCAATTGATAACTTCCCGCCACTAGAGGATATTTCTGAGCTGGCATCAGGCATCAGGTCTAACATAATTGATGACTCGTCCACGTTTTTATTACGTTTGGGGCTATTTTATCAAGCTTTTGCTTGAACAGACAACTTACAGCTGTGGCTGTTCTCAGCTGCTATCGGATGAGTCTAATAACTTGACCAGGCCTCACCAGTACTGTCTTGTTCCTAAAGCATACCACGTGCCTGGAAAATTCTTCGGGAACTTAGTAGTACCATCACAGGCTGCCTTACATTTCAATTAAGCAACTAGAAAATCACTTTCTTCCCATAATAGAGAGTGTGACACATGTTCGAGGAGTGTGTGACGCCTTGTATAGCACACTTCGAGGTCTGGGTGGTTTTCGCCTTTGCCCAGAGGAGTACCACAAAGGGTTTTTAAAATTGTTTTGCAGAATACCCTTGTGTTGACATGTTTGATTTCTTAACCAGAATTCGGACAAAGTTCGGTTGCACTCTTCAGTGGCTAGTAAGAACGAGACAGGTTTAACTGTTAATAGCGTATTAACAGAGGTGGTTGCCAAACCAAAAACAAAAAGTGATTAAGTGGGCGGTGCAGCTTGCTCTCCAAATATTTGTTTCCCCTTTTTCCAGCGAATGTGTATCACGGCTCCCTAACAAAAGTATTTTCCCCCTTTTTAAAAAAATTCGATAGAAAATAGTGTATAGAGGCTAACAATATCTGAAAGAAAATGTATCCACTTTTGTATCCACTGTCCATAGTTTTTTAGCCGCTTTTTTCTGAAGCCATATTTCTTTTCTGAACAATTTCGGGGAATACTTAGGGACGTTGAATCTTGTCAGAATCAGAGTAGCGATGTGGGCGAGTTGGTTCATGCTTAGAAATAATGGAAACAGCGCGCAAACGACAAGGACGGGAGGAAAAGGAGTACACAGGACGAGCGCTGAACTGACAACTGAATATTTATTGAAAAGGACCCAACGAAGAAAACACCCACAAAAAAAACACACTCGCATCAACACGTGTTGATGCGAGTGTGTTTTTTTGTGGGTGTTTTCTTCGTTGGGTCCTTTTCAATAAATATTCAGTTGTCAGTTCAGCGCTCGTCCTGTGTACTCCTTTTCCTCCCGTCCTTGTCGTTTGCGCGCTGTTTTCATTATTTCGAATCTTGTCAGATTTCGAATAGAGTTCTCATTGTTTGGTAATGGCTCGCCCGCAGTGAGTTTGAGGCTATGCAAATTGGTGCTTTTTTATATTTGCCGGAAATCGGGAATTTGTACTATCCGGCGTGTGCTTCGCACTGTTATTATACTCTTATGACTGGTAATGATAGCGATGTCTTATTTATTTTTGCACTTACTTCCCGTACCCGAGTCGGCGTGAAAGTGAATGTATCATACAGCATGTTCTCCGTGGAAGGGTTTTGTTAACTTGGTTCCGCTAAGAATCTATTACGAAGTGTACGAATGCCGAAGTCCTTCATATTTATTTAATTTTTGTGAGTATCGATCTCTTTCGTATAAAACATACAGAGCTTCTGAAGTAAATCATGTGTACATGAATGTGGTCCAATAAAATGTGTTCGAACCACTTACTGTTGTTGACCCCAAAATGCTCCACCAGCCAGGAGTGAATGCGGTGATTGTGTAACTTCAATGCTTTACAATATAAAAAGAACAAGAAATATATATACTTCTGCTTTGTGAAGTAAGTTGAAATATTGTTTGACACATTTTGCACGGACTCTATCGTAAGAAATAAAGCAAAAGTGTGTCAGTATTTAAAAAAAAAAACAAAAAAAAAAACAACCAGCGGCTTCAGGTGTCAAGGTGCTCCCGAGAGATGAGCGAGGCGGGGAGGAAAGAGAGAGAGAAGGGTATTGGAGAACCGGAGCAAAAACACCCAAAGCGAAACCGAAACTAACTTTACCGGAAACGGAATCAGATTATACTTAATACCGCCCGCTAGGAGCCTACCTGTCACTGGTCTATCTGGGCCGCTGGGGCCTATGACAGTGTCCGCTCTTTACCTTGTGTATATTACTCTATGTTTATACCACATGGTTCTTTGATTCCTCCCAGGTTTCATTACGCTTTCCGTGCGGTATGCCGTAAAACACAAGATTGCACCGGCTGCTGCGGTTTTCGAGGTCATCGATATGCTCCTCTATCCTTTTGTTCTGGTCCTCAAAATCAGCAACAAGCTTTTCCAAGTGGTCATTACTTTTAAGTAAGTTGTCAAGCTTTTTTTCAAATTCTTCTTGTTTACTCTCTATGGTAGAAAGTTTAATCGTAACGTTGGCCATACTGACCGTTAGCCCTTTGAGCATAGTTTCTGTTTTTGTCATCTGTTCAGCTTTCGTCGGTGGGCCTGGGTTTAGCTCGACGTCACCCGACAGTAGTAGCAACAAAACGAGGAACATTATTCTCCAGCGAGAAAAAAACCACCTACGGCGCAACACAACGTGGCGGTGCTTACAACATGCGCATGCCATCAAAAACAGGTCTTTGGGTGGAGCCGGCAGGCAAAGACAGGTTCTAGGAAGGTAGCCAATGTAAATAGTACCAACCTGCAGGCGAAAAAGGCACGGTGAGCGCATGTTTGGGTGTCTGCCGGCTCCAACACCCAAGGGATCGGTGGCGTCCGTTCACTTATATAACCACTGGGGAAGTTCATTCGTTGTAGGGGTGTCGGCCACGGGCACACGGAAGAACGCCCCCTGCTGTCCAGTCGTCGATAGCATTGGCGTAGTCATCGCAAATGGTCCGATGACCAAGCTGTTGTTTGTTGTTGTTGATGGCGCACTCCCTCCGAAGCTGGCGTGGGTGACAATGCATAGTACCGGCAGGACAACCATCTGCAGGCGAAAAAGGCACGGTGAGCGCATGTTTGGGTGTCTGCCGGCTCCGAGACCCAAGTATGAGTCCGTCTGGAAGCTTGAATCTTTCCACAGTAGGCGTTCTCGCTTATGTCGGTGCAGGGACAGTCAATAGGACACTAGTGACCCAATGTATAGTCACGTGCCGGTGTTACTCGGAAACCAGCAAGGGAACCAAGACGACGGTGTGATCACAATGAACGTCAAACCTTTAATGGTGGCTCGGGGGATCGTGCCTCGAGTGCCTCTATGGGATGGTGGAGTTGCCAGAACATCTTGATTTTTCTGCAATTACAACACGGAGTTCTGGAAAAGAAACTTTGAATTCCAAAGCAAGCAAGTCAAAACATTAGAAAACTGTACATTACAGAGATTGGCGCCGCTCTGAATGAAGCATGACAATAAAAACGCTTCAGGAGATAGCCTACTGATCCGACTCGGCGACCCTTGCGGTGAAGCGCGGTGAGTATCTTCGGCGCCTGAAGGAGGTAGGTGTACCCGTCGGCGATGCCTTTCTGTTCACGAAGTATTTTAACGCGTTTAAGAACTCTTAGGTTTTAAGTCCTTCACAGGTATAAGAGCCATGCGGCTCGAATAGGTAGTCTTAAAGATGCGACCACATTAGCTTCAGCAGATTTGTTATTTCTTTGAGGAACAAATACTTTTTCTTGACATCCAAGGGATCAGGAAGGTATCTGGATCCCGTATAAGTAAATTTCATGAGGTACCCCAGCTTGCCTTAAACGGTGAGTTTTTTTTGAGCACCCGGTGCTTACTGCGGGCCCTCGAAACCAAGCAAAAACAATAACCAAGCGGAAGGAACACACTCCATCCGGGAGTTCAGCCATGTTATTTTTCGTTACCGCTGATCTCTCTTTATTAATTCAGCGACACCGGATAATAAAGCGGCACCACCAATCTGGGTTTGCTTGAACCACCCATGACCGCGTCTATACCTTGCCTTTTGGAAGCCTTCAAGATGCACGGAAAGATGCTGTAACTTCTTCACTATATTTATTACATGACCTCTAAGATTTTATGAGATGACCGACGCTGCGATTCAGCTATTTTTATATCTATTAAGACGGTATATATTCTCTGCGATTATATAAACGTGCCATTGGGCTCGCAAAAGAAAAATTGAACGGACTCAATATACGTACGATAAGAACTGCGATCATGTGCATTGAAATAGGTGTAGACGTCACAGATGGGGTAGATCATATCAAAAGGCCTGGTTTATACACAGCCGTAAATATCTCTCATTCATTTTTTCCCCAGGTTGACTAGATAAACCTGTGCTACCTTCGGCACAGCCCGTATTGTTCTCCGCCCCGATTCTCCTCTGCATTATAATTTTTCTCGTTTGACTTCTGCGTTTTAAACAATTTTGAGGTGCACACAAAGAAATCCGGACAGCCTACTTTCTAGCAATGCAGTTGAAGAGCCAATCGCTTGAATCTGTGGAGGAAGCTCAGAAAACGATGAGGCTGAAAATAACTTTAGAAAGCCGGAATAAAAGTGTGCATGTTCTCGCACACCGAGCAAATGCGTGTTTGGGAAGTGAACAAGCTACATTTTTTTCATGACAAGCAGATGTACATATGTGAACCTGATTAGTACCATCCAATGTGCGGTTTGAATTTTAGTAACACATCGTGGATGTAAGCGGTCGCCTCGTTTTGTGACTCAAACACGTTGGCAGGTATGTCAAAGACCATACTAATTTTAAGGGAAATTCATTTGCCACGAGGTTGGCAATTCAAAGTTTGGCTTGGAAACTTTTACGACTAGGCCACTCGCAGTTGAAGGAGTTTCTTGTCATTTACCATAATTTTAACACTGCTTTGTCACTGCCACTGTTCCACCGCACCCGATAAATCCACGGAACCCTAGTCATAAACAGCTCACCTGCAAAAAGAGGGCGAGAAATCGAGGAAAAAACAAGTTTCCTCAATGTCGCCAACGGAAGGGGAGGAAACTGGCCTCGTTCCCCCATTTCACCGATTTGCATGCACGACGTCTGATGGCGCTTCAAAAGGGACGAACATGTTCGGTGGCGGTGACTGTGTGGACGAGAGCTTGAGTTCTTGGTTGCTTTCTACATGTTTAAGAGTCTTAGAATGGTGCGTCTAATTTAGATCGCATTAATTATAGTCGTCTTCATAGCTGTTGAACTTTGCACAGTCTATAATTTCGTATTACAATAGAAGAGTTTTAGTAGACTGTTCTGGTTTTCCGGCTACGATATATGCAGAGGGACCCCAGTACTGCGCACGCGCGGTACAAGCGGAAAAATAGCGGAGCAGCAGGGGAAAGTGGTGGTACGAAAGTTTAACAAAAATAGTGATGCGCGTTGTGCGGCGTACTAACATGTGCCTTGCGAGCACAAAGCCGTTTGTGCCGGCTTCGAGATCGCGCTTGTCCGTGGTGGATGCAACTTTGCTGCTGCAAGAAGTAGCCGAGTCCAATTCATTCCAGGGGCCCTAATCTGGACAATTAGTGCAAAAGTAGGCGATAAATCTGGCGGCCGTGATTGGCCAACGCCGCACTTGACCTTGGCGCCGGCCAATCAGAGCTGCCGGATTTATCCCCGACTTTTGCACCAAGTGTGCAATTTAGGGCCCCAGGACTGCGACCGGTGGCTATTTATCACGGGCATATTAAGTACGACCAATTTCGTCGTGTTACTTGCCATATGACAAGTAGGGCGCACGGAAAAGAAATCGTCGTGATCTTGGAAGTTTTTTTAGCGTCATCACGTGGCTGCCAGAATCGCTGCTCTATACGAATCAACCAGACTACGTTTCTACCCCCCTCACCTCTGCGAGAATCGTATACTCATGAAATTAAGCTTACGTACACGTGCAACAGAAGATAATCCGTGCGGCGTTTATTTGGGTTCTATGTAAAACAAAACAGCATATCAAGTCGACAAGAACAAGCACTGCCTTGCGACGAGCGACTGCGTCCTACACAGGTTGTCTGTCACCACGAAGACCACGACCGGCTTGCGGGAAACATGAGTTTTTGGACACCACAACCCAGCGCACGAAATGACACTAAAACAACGATTCGGCGAAAGAACGAGTCAGCGGGTCGCAAAAACGAGGTCAATTATTCGCTTTGAAAGTGTCTACTTGGAAGAAGGGTCGTACAGATATTCCATTGAGGTTATATCTTGCCGAAGTGGGGGAGGGAGGGCGGATCCGCAGTTTTGAGGCAACGGACGATTCACCGCTGCTTTTTGAGATTGCGCAGCATCTAATGCTACATATCAAGCAGCGCTCTCGCAAAAAAAAAAAAAAAAAAAAAAAAAAAGAACGTCGTAGTCTTGTTTTACGATATATGCAGCCGACTTAAGGCTTATTCACACGATCCACCCTTTCAATGCGTATCGGTTTGGCGAAACCAGAATTTCGCAAAATTGACCTGTACACAAGGTGTTTGACGCGGGAATCCTGTGTCGTGTTAACTCGCAAGAATTTCGGCAAACCTTCTAATCTTCGCCGTAAATAAATCGAACATTTCGCATCAAACAAATATAAAGTCGGCACAGTGTAAAGAGACAGTCTACTTTATTAATTCCACTCGACAAACTTCGTCGGATTCGGCTCACTCGGGTTATTAGTCCTGGCAAACCGGAGAAAGACCGCGAACGTCAAAGAACTGGCGGATAACCTCGAAGTAGTTTGGTCATTTTGCATCGGCAAACGATCAGTGTCATCACCTTTGAAAGCCGTGCTTGCACTCGTCGCGAATTAAGGTATCCGCCCGCCACCCCATCAACTGCACCGAGACTGCACCAACTCGTACTGCACGTATCGCCCGTGCGCACCGTTAGCAACTCTTCTCTGCCTGTCCCTCGCCACCATGTTTTTGTGTTTTTTTCTCTCTTTTAGGCCTTTGCCATTTAGGCTAGGATACGGGATGGGCCTTAAATCCAGTTCTTCCAAAAGCTCGCCCCGCCTCGAAGGTCAGAGGTCAAAGCAATGCCGAGCGGCCATTGACTGCGTCGGCATTTCTGCTTGCGCGAAGTGTTGATGGTTATTAGGCCACAGTACGACACACCGCGGGTTCTTGCAATTTAGTTTTTGTTTTATTCTTGTGGATTCTCTTTTTTTTCTGTAGTAATGCGTTAGGGGGGTGGGGGGGCGGGGGGGGGGGGGGGGGAGCACTTGTACAATCTTAGCCGGGTACCCTTTGTTAGAGGGTACGTTTTTGCAAATTTGTACCTTTGAGTATAGGAGTTACAATGTAACCGCCAACACTGTACCCTCTACGCAGTGGTCACGTGAAAGCTCCCATATGAAGGTTACAGTAGCGTCTGACGTACACTGTTTGTTTGTTTTTTTCATTTAAACTTTAAAAATGTAGGCGTCCGTTGCGTCGGGGCTTTTGTTTTTCTTTATACGTAGTTGTTTTTAGAAAAGGCGGTAATAGCTACGTGGAGGCCGTCTTCACCGTAGTTTCACGTGGTCGGCGCACATTATACGAGTGGATAAACGTCACATTATGTTCACTAATTGAGCAAAATTTGATAATTAACCTTTCAATGAATGGCTTACTTGGTCATAACGGGAGTGATGTTTACTGCCTAACCCGATTGAGGGCATTCGTGAAAAAAACAACGCTCTTTGAGATATCCATGGTCAAAATTTTGCCTTGCTTGATTCAAGAACGCAAGCTGAATATAATCCGTACGAAAGTGGCGTAGTTACTTCTGTCCCTCCGTCACTATCATTTACGTTTGACGCCGGCGCGTCCAACAAAGGCATGACGTCGAGATGATTGCGAGGAGGCCCGATACAACTGCGTCACGCTTCTATGCACCATAATCAAGCGCGCCTCTGTGCGTGCGGTTTTCAATCAAGCTCTTAAACGCAAACTTTTAAACAAAAAATATCTCAAAGTATTTTTGCTTTTTTTACGAACTGTCTAAATATGTTCAGGTTTTAATAATTGGTCCCGTTAAGACTGCAATTGCGGCAATTTAGCCATTAATTCAAAAGTAAATCAACATATGTTGATTAATTAGTCAACAAAATGTGACATTTATCTTCTCCTCTAATGTCCGCCGAGCTCCACAAAAACCCGGCAAAGACTACATTCACGTAGCAATACCTCCTTTTCTTAAAAAGACCGCAAAGAATAAAAAAATGCGCTCTGTATAAAGTACGTACTTACGCATACTTTCCAACAAGACATCTTCGCCAATTTGAGACCCTCCTTGAATATAACTTTTGCGCAACAAAATTAAACACGAAACACGTTCCTCGCCCGAAAATCTGCCCTAATTTAAATATGGCTATAATCAATAATATTTGTGACCCTTGTCATTTTTACGCTTACGTAGGCTTGCTGATATGCTAATATGGACGTCCGGCATGAAAGTATGCGCTTGGGCACTTAAATAATGAAACAAATGTTGAGAACTACTCTTTTTATTGCCAAAGCCGTAAAGTGATTACAAAGAATGAAACGCCCTGTTCACGACGATGTTCCAAAAGGGATTAACTTTTTATGCAAGTTAATGTTCGACATAGGTCACACAGGTCTTCATGGTCCGAGCTTACCCAGCAATGCTGTCAGTTTTCCGTTCATTAACCTTCCGGGTGCAGTGTCCTTGGACAAAAGCAGTTTTTGGAGCGGTATCGACGGCTGCGCAAGTGCGAGAGGGCAGTGGATGTTCTTAATGTAATAGATGCCATTTCACATCACGAGGACTTTCTCCAGTGTGCACGGATCACTCAGTGGAACAAGTTCTCCTGGTTTTCCGCCGTAAATCACAATCTTCTCAGCTGCTTCGTATATGTGAGGGACAGATAAAGTGGGTTTGTCTGGCACCTCTGCTTGCGGTGTGAACAGACAAAAAAGTAATTAACTCGCTTGGGGAATTTTTCATATTGTTCGTGTGCTGAACGTTTATCAATATTGGTATGACAACATATGTGTATTCTGCCTCACGTTAAAAGTAATACAAGGAGACATTGTCCGACTTTATGTAATAAATGTTTCAATCTCAATATTTTGCCAAATTAAGGCGTTCTATGCACATTGGTCTCAGTCTTGATTAAGATAAGACGGAGTATATTCGCCCCTTTATCCAGCACACTTTTCGTTTAATTCGTCATTTCTGGAAAGTGTAAAACTTATAACTGTAGTCCCATGAACTACGACGGGTGAACATAAAGTACACAACGTAACTTCACTCCTTTTAAAGATGGAACATCTAAAGCGTGCTCTTAAGTTTGACTTTGTAAAACCCGGGAGGCATTCAATTGATCGAACGAAGTTTTGGCGAATGAAAACAAAACTACGACGTTTCATCGTATGGCGCTTTGGGGAATGATGGCGTTGATATTAGCGAATGGGTCTACTTAAAATCATCGACAGCTCGGATTAGCTTATGTACCGCCTTGTCTGCCGCCACGAAGCGGCGCGGACGAGTGGTCAATAGATAATACGCGCCCAGTGATACACGCGGGACGAAACGTCTCTACAACGTGCCGCCGTCTACGAACAGAAGTAAGCGGTTGCATCAACAACTCAATTTTTTAAGAAGCCTTATGTGTGTTGTTGCGAAGCGGCGTAAATGGGTTTTTCGCATGGGTTAACGTGCGTCCCAATGATACACGCGCGACGAAACGTCCCTACAGTTTGCCGCCATCTACAAATAACTTCTTCGCTAACCGTCATTCGCGAAAACATCTATTCGCTCAAATGATTCCCATTCGCTAAAGTGTCATTCGCTAAAACGTCATTCGCTCATATGATATGAACCCCTGGTAAATAAGAGCTTACACAATCGAAGGAAGCATACCAAACAGAACCAACCGCCAACAGAAGGTTTCGCGCTCTAGTCAAGCAAAAGGCTAAATCTGTGACATATGCGCGTATGTTCTTGCGGTTGGGAACCGCAATCGACACACTCTTCAAATATAGCCTTGCCAATCGCGTTTGGAAGGAAACCCTCTACTTACCAAAAGTGTCAGGTGCCCCTACGTTGAAGGTGTGTGCTGCTGACGATACCCGCATTTTAACTGCGAGGCATTGGTAGTAAGGGAGGCGGATTCTATACTCTGTTTCACCTTATGATGTACCGCAGAAAAGGCTTCAAGCGCGAGCTCCTTGCTCTGGGGCACGTCTCGGCGGCACCAGCTCTCGTGACTTAAGAGCAGCTGCCAACGCTATGAGCTCGCGCTTCTAGCCTTCACTGCGGTACAACATAAGGTGAAACGAAGTATACAAGGTAGCCTTCACACTCGCAGCCTTCTTCTTTGCACCGTCCTCTTACGATCCCAAATACGTCTCTCTTCGTCAAAACCGCCATGGCGACCAGAATAAACGCGGAGCATGAAGCTGTGATTCAGATTCATTTCTGCGTCTAGTATAACATCATTCTCACCAGCCAAGCGTCAAGCATACCTTGTGAAGATTTGGGGTCTTAGAGTAATCCAGATGAAACAGCAGCAACGAGTTCTGAAACGAAATAATGCACGACAGCCGCGCGCCGTCACAGCGGCGATTCCTTTAAAACCGAAGCGTCGGCGGTGAAGGCAGTGAAGGCGCCAAGGTGTCTGGTCACTAGAGGTTACGTCGCTATAGCTTCGGAATTCGTTGAACTAAAAGGGTTGGGTTCTTGTTATGACTCCTCTCTCGCTCGTGTCGTCCCCTAGCTCACTCCCTCTCCTCCTTTCCAAGTTCCCTTTCTCAGAGGAAAGAAAAATAAACAATCGTGTCAATCGTGTACAGGTTACCCGTTCTTGTCCAACGTTACATTTTAGAGGTTACCACACAAGGGTCGCAGTGTAACTACTAAATATGGTTCTAGACAAAAAAAAAAAAAAAGAATCGCCGTTTTAACCTTTAATGCAACAGAAAATGTATGAAACCTTTAAGAACGACGCCTGTAACTTCCAAAATAGAAGTTTCATTCGTCTATAGGTAGCCATAGAGGGCACGCCGTTAAGAGTGTAGAATTGGACTGCCCGTTCTCACACATAAGCACCAGGGGGGTAAAGGTGGGTGAGGAGGAGTGGCAAATCCCGTGCGCCGACATCCTGGGTCCCGAGTGAACGATCGCAAAAGAGAGCGACAGAACACGAGAGAAAGAAAGCAACGTTGCCATGGTAAACACGGAGAGTGAAAACTCTCAGCAATATAAACAGTGATAATTTAACGTTGTAAACTAAATTCTGAGCTATTCTAACGCTTATAAAAAGCAATAAAGTCATTACGCTGCATTAACTTCCCTTCTGTCGAAATCTCGGAAATCTGGTGGTTGCGCAGTTTCGTATTCCTCAACCGCGCCCAGCCGCGCCCCTCCAGCGAAGCCGGGTATATGGTTTAGTTTAGCATTAACGCGAGGCCGTACATCTGCGCGCTATGCAAAAAGGAACCTTCGAAAAGAACGCGAGTATCTTTCCACCGGTAAGTTCGTGGATTGTTGAAGTTCACGAAACTGCTCTGATGATGTAACCGTGTTTGGGACCCAGAGTGTCTGCTTGCATGGTCCGCCGCTTGCGGCAGCCAGAATGTATGGGAAAATGGCGGACCTTTTCCTCTAGATTTAGTATATGATCTCTATGATAAGCACGGATGTGCTTAAAGGGGTCATGAAACGCTTTTCCAACTTTTTCCTGTTTCGCTTTCCTCCTCAACTCATAAATCGCGCATTCCACCAAACAGTTAAAAAAGACGAAAAGGGGAAGTCCCCTCTTGCTCGCACTCTCGTTTGTGTAATCCCGGACACATCCATTCTCCCCCTAGAAGATTAGCCCGTCGCTCAAAATTCAGACAAAAGTTGCTTTCCCCACCCCGTTCATTCCGAAGCTGACAGTGCTGTTGAAGCAACGTGCTCGTTGGGCCAGCCACACTTGCCACGTGAGCGTGGCAAATGTGGCTGCAGAGAATGAAGTCAGGTGATGGAAAGGGGGCGGCTGATTGGTCCGGCAAGCGGGTAGCTTCCACCACAATGTCAGCTTAGGGGTGAAGGGAATAAGTGAGGTCCGGTTGCGTGTGACGTCAGTTTGGACCCGATATCGCGCTTTTGGGACCGCGGATGTATCACAGTGAAAAGGCAGAGAGGTTGCGAAGGGGAGGAGGTACGAAATAGTCCGCTCTGTTTTCAAATTTTCGCACTGAAAGTCAGCCTTTTGACTTTCTACCTTTTTTCTTTTGGTCCACTGAACGATGTGCTATTAGTAAAATTCCAATCTAAAATGATTTATCCCAACCCAAAAATCGTTTCATGGGCCCTTTAAGTGAGACGGTTCTGGAAAATGTATTTTGAAAGAAACTTGGAATAAACTATTTTAAACTATTCTATTCCGGTGATTGACAGGCCTCGGCGGGGTTTCAGCAAAATATCGGTCCAGAAGAATATCGCGCGCAACCTTTTCAAAGGCGCGCAACTTTTTGGGTAGCCTTAACTGCAGTGTTGTTTGTTACCGTCAGGTGTCGCTCTTAACACGACTAACACGATTCTAACATACTATCATAGAGGGCGCCGCCTCACTGTTACGTTTGTATATATTTCGTGAATAAAGACTGCCGCGGGTCTTCGCCCATCCGGCCCAGCTGACTCTGTCTGGTCCCGGTCTCTACATGGTGTCAGAAGTGGTTCGCTAGGCTGCCTCCTACGGCAGCGGCCGCGGCGAAGTTCGGAGACCATGGCTACAGGCAAGCCGGCGGGGTCCGGGGCGGGACCCGTAACAATGGGTGTGCCAAGCCTACGCCCGCCGCCGCAGTTTGACTACGGTAACCCCGGAGGATGGCAACAGTGGCGGCAGCAATTTGAAGACTACTGCTAAGCATCAGGCCTCTACGCCGCCAGTGACGAAGTTCGTGTGCGGACACTGCTGTACTGCATGTTACCCAGGGCACGCGACATCCTGAGCTCGCTACAAGTGGAAGAGGCGGACTTCAGCGAATTCAACCCCATCGCCGAAAAGTTCGACGGCTATTTTATCCATCCCGCCAACGAACTGTACGAGAGTGCACGCTTTCATCGGCGCGTCCAACAAGCCGGTGAGTCGGCCGACTCTTTTTTCACGGTTCTGGGAAACTTCGTAAGAAAATGCAACTATCCTTCCCTCGAAGTGGAGGAGCGTTTCATACGGGACCGCTTCGTGGTCGGCCTTCGAGATGTCAGTTGTCAGACAGGCTTTGTCGCAATCCGAGACTGACACTCGAAGAGGCCCTGATTCAAGTACGTCAGGCTGAAGATGCCGAGAGGGAGCGGAGGATTCGCGATTCTACCGGAGCCTCGGCGGCATCTGCCGAAGCGAAGGCGATAAGCATCGACGCGGCGAGAGTCACGGGGAACCGCCCACCTAAAACAGCGCGCAACGTCGCCGTAGAGAATGCGGGTTCTTCGCCGTGCGGGTTCTGCGGACGTCACTTTCATCCACGTTCCGAGTGTCCTGCAAGCCGAGCACTCTGCAGCAAATGCCACAAGAAGGGCCACTTCGCAGCGGTATGTCGCTCCGGAACAAAGCTCGAGAGGCACAGCAAGAGGCTCGCGTCGGTTGAGCTGGGTGCCGTCAGTTCGGACGGCAGCACTCGGGCGAAGTTCGTCGAGGTGAAAGTCGACGGGATGCCACTGAGTTTCAAGGTCGACAGCGGGGCCGAAGTCACGGTCATCCCCAGCACATTTTCTGGGATTCCGGCGCGGCTCGAGCCGCCGGACGGACGGCTGACCGGTCCAGCGGGCCAGCCTTTGGATGTTCTTGGGGCGTTCGTCGCCACGCTTGAATGGAAGAACAAGACGACCAGGCAGAAGCTTTATGTGGTCCGGTCCCAGGTTGTTCCGCTCCTGGGATTTCCGGGTATCCAGGCGCTCGGCGTGGTCATGTTCGTCGAGCCGGTGGCTGCCATCCAGCTCGGAAGGAACGATACTTCGCCGACGGGGTTGTTCCAAGGGTTGGATGAGCGCAAAGAAGAGTACATCATTCGCCTTCAGCCCGATGCGATTCCTTTCTCGCTTCACGTTCCAAGAAGAGTTCCTATCCCCTTGCGCGACGTTGTGAAGACGGAGTTGGACAAAATGGAAGCCCAGGGCGTCATCCGGCGGGTGTCGAATCCTACGCCGTGGTGCGCGGGAATGGTCGTCGTGCCCAAGCCGTCCGGCGCCTACCGCATCTGCGTCGACCTCACGAGGTTGAACAAGGTGGTGCTTCGAGAGCGCCATATCCTTCCGACGGTAGACCTGGGGAGCTAAACTTGTCAAACGCAAAGTTGGGGCCGAGGTTCATGGAGCGCACCGATTGGGCCATCCCGACGATGACTTGGCGCTTTTTTCGCCGGCGTCCAATCGGAGCGCAACGCGAACTTCGGGCTCCAACTTTGTGTTCGACGAGTTTAGGGCCTCAGGTCTTGGGACTTCTTGGTGAAGCTCGAGTTTTTTCGAAGCTGGACGCTACATCCAGTTTCCATCAAGTGAAGTTGGCCGAAGACTGCCAGGAACTTACGACGTTTATAACCCCGTTCGGGCGCTGCTGTTTCCGCCGGTTGCCCTTCGGGATTACGTCGGCGCCAGAGTTTTTCCAGCGCCAAATGAGTTACATCCTCGAGGGTCAAGACGGCGTCGTCAACATGATAGACGATGTCCTCGTCTTCGGCCGGAATAGCGCGGAACACGATCGCCGACTGGCGGAAGTCTTGGATCGTCTGGCGAAGGCAGCGCTGACTTTGAACAAGGCCAAATGCAAGTTTGGCGTCACAAGCGTCGGTTTCCTTGCCGTGATCGTGAGTGGAAACGGAATTGCACCAGATCCGCAGAAGGTGGCAGCCGTGCAGCGTACGGAACCGCCGGTCGACGTCGGGGGCGTGCGCCGGATCTTAGGCATGGTCAACCATGTATGGAGGTTTCTGCCACATCTCTCCGACGTTACAGCACCAATCCGCGAGCTACTGAACAAGCGGAGTGTTTGGCTCTGGGGTCCAAGCCAGCAAGCGGCATTCCAGAGACTGAAAGACATGATTTCTTCAAACGTCTGCATGGCCAACTACCACCCAGTACACCCAACCATCATATCTGCGGATTCCAGCTCGTTTGGACTTGGGGCAGTTTTGCTGCAGGACCAGCCAACGGGTGAACGCCGAGCCGTGGCTTTCGCATCCCGTGCACTCACGCCAACCGAGCAGAGGTATAGTCAAACCGAAAAAGAGGCCCTGGCAGTCGTTTGGGCCGTACAACGCTTCGACGAGTACGTCAGAGGTCTGCGATTCACCGTAGAGACAGACCACCAGCTTTTGACAGCCCTACTGGGAGAAATGGACGTGAACGTTTTGCCTCCAAGGATCCAGCGCCTGAGGATCAAGCTCATAAGGTACCAGTACAGGATCTTTTATGTTCCCGGAAAGCTGTTGGCTACGGCCGACACTCTGTCCAGGGCCCCATTGACATCAGCCGTAGAAGCGAGCTCCGTGGAGCTTTACGTGCAGAACGTCATCCATTCCATCCAGGAAGGTTCTCCAGTCAGCCCCGAAGATGCCCGTCGGCATCAAGCATCAGACGGCGAGTGCGTAACGCTGGAGAATTCCTGCAACCACGGGTGGCCTCAGAGGAACAAGCTTCCCAGCCATGTCATGAAGTACTGGAATTTCCGTGGGGAGCTGAGCGTCTGCGATGGTCTGCTTCTCAAGGGTGGCCGTCTAGTGATCCCAGCAGCTCTACAGCCCGAAGTTTTACAGTTGATCCATGAAGGACATCAGGGGGTGAATAGGTGTAAGGCGCGGGCCTGAGACTCGGTTTGGTTGCCACATGTTGGACAGCAGATCGAGGCCATGGTGCAAACGTGCGAACGCTGTGCATCTAACAGGACGCAATGAGCGGAACACCTGCTGCCAACGCCTCCGGTGGACCTGCCATGGAAACAGGTGGGAGCGGATTTGTTTCATCTGGACGGGCGGGATTTTCTTCTACTTGTGGACTACCACTCTCGTTACCCAGAAGTTGTAACACTAAGAAGTACATCAAGCCAGGCTGTGATTGCAGCGGTCAAGAGTTCCATGGCTCGCTTCGGTATACCGGAAGTACTAAGAAGCGACAACGGGCCACATTTTTCTTCACATGACTTCGCGAGTTTCGCAAGAGACTATGGTTTCCAGCATATCACTAGTAGCCCCGGCTACCCCCAATCGAACGGGGAGGTGGAGCGCGCTGTGAGAACCATTAAGAACCTTTTTCGCGAGAGCGACGATGTCTTTTTGGCACTGTTGTCATACCGGGACACCCCAGGCGTTTCAGGTTTCAGACCGGCGCAACTGCTGATAGGGCGGCATCTGCGTTCTCGGATGCCGAGGGCCAAGGAGAAGCTGCGTCCTGAGGTGCCGGCCCTGGGTGCCTTCCAAGAGAGGGACAGTGCGGCGAGGCGGCAGCAGGCAGTGGACTTCAACCGTCACCATGGGGTGCAGGTGCTTCGAGACCTCTCGCCGGGAGAGGAGGTCTGGGTAACCGATGCTCAGTGCTCTGCTCGGGTGCTCAACGGTGCGCAGCGTCCACGTTCCTACGTCGTGGAAACTCAACGGGGCATGCTACAGCGAAACCGGCGACACCTGGTGCCTTACGGTGCTCACGCTCCTGGGGCTCCAGTTCCTGGGGAGCCTGTGGCTGGTTCTGCAGTTCCTGGGGAGCCGGTTGCTGATCCTCCGATTCCCGAGGAGGCTTTTGCTGGTCTTCCAGCCCCGCCTTCAGAGACGCCGGCTGAGCCGCAACAGCGACGATCGGCAGCGACGAGTGCAAACCCATGGGTGAACGGAAGTTCGACATCAGGGAACTTCAGGCAGCAGGAGCATCGCTACACAAGATCAGGGCGACGGGTTATTCCGCCTGTGAGACTGGACTTGTGATTGTTGTTGGTTTAGTTGAGAGAAGGGCATCCTTTTGGAAGGGGGGATGAAGTGTTGTTTTTTACCGTCAGGTGTCGCTCTTAACACGACTAACACGATTCTAACATACTATCATAGAGGGCGCCGCCTCACTGTTACGTTTGTATATATTTCGTGAATAAAGACTGCCGCGGGTCTTTGCCCGTCCGGCCCAGCTGACTCTGTCTGGTCCCGGTCTCTACATTAACAACACAAAGATACTTTTTGCCGAAACCTCGTTTTCGACACAAGGTTCGCGAACAAGATGCATCCTGCGATTATACTTTTAGTCCATCATCGCGCGGCTCCTCTCGAGTCGCGAAACGAGCGCGGCAGTACACGACGCAGCTTACCCGGCACCAGCAACCTGGATTTCGAGCCTCCTCGTCGGAAACCAACTAGACGTACTTGCAGAAGAAGCAAAGCTGAACATAAGTTTACTCAATAATTATTAATATTATATTTAGATGGTGAAGTGAATAGCAGATTACTAACAATTACGGCTAAAACCTTCCTTTTATGTTAGCTTTAGTGTCCGAAAGAGTCGCTAAAGGAGGTGCGTTAGATCTCGTTACGCTATATTCTGCATTAGGTTGCAAACGTTCTACTAAAACATGAAGACGCGGCTCCGCTACTGTATGTACATATAGCGGACATCATAGCGGATTGCGTATAGAGTAGCGGGACTGAATGATCTGCTAAAACTCTCAACACGTTTTCTTTTAATCTTTTTTCAATCTGGGAACGTGAAGTCTTCAAGCTGTTACACTTTATTACCACAATCAGTCTTTTAGTTTTCTAATGCAATGCGAAAGTCATAATTCGTCTGTGTTATCACACCCGGTACCTACGTTGTTAATTTTTTTTTTTTGGAAAAACGTTTTAGAAAAAAAGTATAACAATAGTACATTTTTGAGACACCGGTGACAAAGTATGACCCAAGATTAGTACTCTGCCGTTGCAGCGAAACTCGTTAAATATTGTTTTATTGAAAAATTCTTTGAAATACTTGCGCAACAATTAAAAGTAAAGATTGCCCACCAAAACTTTGAAAAAAGCGTACTCTGGTGCAGAACATCGCTATCAAGCAATAGCTTGATTGTAATGTTCAGCACCAGTGTACTGCTTTTCAACGCTGCATTGTCTACATAATACATAAAGCTGCTATTTAAATTATAAGTATTAAATTTAAGTTAATTAAACTAATGATCTAAATTTCCATTTCCCAAGGTGTTGAATTATAAGATGCGGGAAATTTCAGGAGGACAATTAAATCACCCAGGCAGCACACAACGTCGGGCCAACATTGGCCAACGGTGGACCAATGTTGGGCCATTACAGCCATTGTAGTGCCAATGTTGGGGATTTACTGGCTTAAGCTGGTCAACATTGGCCTGAATTAGCCGATGGGTTACCAACGTTGGTAATCGATTGGCTTAGGCTGGCCAACATCGGCCTGTCTTAGCCAATGGCTTACCAACGTTGGTAGTCCATTGGCTTAAGCTGGCCAACATTGGCCTGTCTTAGCCAATAGATTACCAACGTTGGTAATCGATTGGCTTAGGCTGGCCAACATTGGCATGTCTTAGCCAATGGGTGAGCAACATTGGTAGTCGATTGGCTTAGGCTGGCCAACATTGGCCTGTCTTAGCCAAGGGGTTACCAACATTGGTAATCGATCGCCTTATGCTGGTGAACATTGGCCTGTCTTAGCCAGTGGCTTACCAACCTTGGCAATCAATTGGCTTTGGCTGGCCTGTCTTAGCCAGTGGCTTTACAACATATTGGTCGCGCTAAGTCCGTGCTCCGGAGCGCGACAGTTTGGCGCTCCTTTCACTAAACGCACAGGAGTGCCGCCGGAAAGTACACTCGAGAGCGCTATTCGTGCACCGAGTATTTCTCGGAGCGCGAGAGACTTCTTTGCGCTCCGTGACATCATGTAAACAAACAAGATGGCTGCGCTTTTGTTGAGACCGTCGAGACGAAAGGCGTAGCCGGACCGCTGCTCCTTTTCCGTTGATTAGTACCTAATCCAGCAGGTAAAAACAATCTCATTTGAAAGCCAATTAGACAGCAATTATAGCGTTCTGGAAAAGGTTTGTTCGTGTATCTCACCTAAAGCAAATTGTTGTGTGTGTGTTTATACAGCCGGAAGTTAGTCTGCCTCAGTGGGCGTCTGGTGTCTCAGCTGTAGATGAGCAATTTAACCAGTGCGGTACAGCCGCTAACCTGGGGTTTTTAACGTGCACCACGCAGTAGTGATACACGACCGCACGCCGTACGATGCTCATCCAGATCGAAACGGGCAGGGGCGGGGATTGAGCCCAGGATGTTCTGCAGCGCGAGCTTTCGCTCCACGCGCTCCCAGCTGGTGTACGCTAGACCACTCGGCCACCGATCCCCCTGCATCTCACCTGAAAACGAATTCATCTATCGAACAGTAGCGTGCCGATACCACAGCGACAGAAAAGTTGTCGAGATGAGGAAACATTCGGGTCGCTTCCCCAATGCTTAGCCCAGCGAATAAAGATATTATAGAGGACATGAGCGCAAACGACACGGACATGTAGAAGAATAGGACAAAGCGCTCTCGAGTTCTACTTGTCACGTGTATTTTGCGCTCTTGTCCTCTATAATGCATTACCAACTAGCCCAGCAGTTAATTCTGATACAAAATAAAGATACACCGATTGGAAAGCCGAAGCATGTTAGCGCTGCGGAAAAGGTTTGTTCATGCATGTCGCCTGAAAACGAATTCATCTATCGAACGGTAGCGTGCCGACAGCACAGCGACAGAAACGTATTTGAGATGAGAAGACAGTCGGACCGCTGCCTTTTTTAGGATGCTTCGTCCAGCCAACGAATTGACCCAGCGAATCAAAAAAGATACTCCGATTGGAAAGCCGAAACATATCATGCTCATGCATCTTGCCTATTAAAACGTTCGTAGAAACTTCACAACGTCGCCGTTTTATTTACTTTGCATCCTGCCACTCCACACGGGCCTACACGGGCCTTAATTAATTTATCTCCGAAATAATTTTGGCCACTGCCACCCGTATCCACGAGATGCCGGGTTCGTCATAACCATGCGGTCGGAAGGTGCTCGTGCGGCTCGTCGATAGTTTTTGTGTGTCGCGCTCCTGTACGCCATGCGCCGTTTAGTTGCTGTGCTCGGAGTATGAAACTCGGAACGTCGGAGTGAGTAAAGGAACGCTGACTTAAGACTGCGGTCCCATGGCAGCCATTTTGAACAAGGCGTTAGTTCAACCAATAGATGGCGACACGCACCCGAGGGTGGCCGAAACATTGGTTCGCAGTGGGATGGCTCGAGCACCATCACGTGGCCTTGCTCGCGCCGCTGCCAGCTGTGCCAGCTGTGCTCAGCTCAAGTAGCGTGGCCCATCAAACGGATGTACGCGAGAATGTCAGGCTGGGTATAAATTGTTCTCTGATATAGGGAGATGCGGTCGGCGGTTGTAACGGGCTTTCGCAATAAATCTTACCAAGAAGGAATCAAAGGTTGATTGACGTGTCAATATTTTATCAATGAAAATTTCCTCTGCAGGAATGCACGCTCAGTAGACTCAATCTTCCAAGACACCAGTGGAGGCGGACGTCAAGTAAACTGCTTCACGATTTACGGTACTTACCTTACCATTTTAATGGCGACTAAAAAAAGGTCACGAAATATTATGTTTCACGGGGTCCGGAAGATGTTGTCAAGGTAGTTACATTATAGTTCCCAGAAAACAAACGCCGTTGCAACATTTTCGGAAGTACCGGCACACAATGTTGTCAGTACAGGGGGGCTAAGCTCGGCGCGGCGAGATCGAGGCGAGTTCTCCGCCAAACTCGCCGACCGCCGCGATTGGTCGGCGCCGTGCATGACGACACGCGCCGACACTCCCTAGATCGTGACGTAAAACGGAGGGTTTTAGGCAGTCGGAGAGTAGCATATTCGGAACTCGCGGCGAGATGCGGTGACGTCATTGTGACGTGGCAGAAGCCGCCGCGGATGGGAAAAGCTTGCCGGCTCCGACCTAGGCGAGTTTGGGCGAGTTGGGCGCGAGATCAGGGAGAAGCGTCCAAAAAGGCAGCGTTTTCGTTCGTGTTTTGCCGTCGGCGTAGGTATTTAAACCACGCCAATGTGTTTGACATGGACGACGTTGATTTTCAACAACACTATCGCCTCTCGAAAGACGTGGTAAGGTGGCTGTGCGATAAACTGCTTTGCGAACCGGGCTTGAGGCGATGGAGCCGTGAATGGACTGTTGTCCCCGTCGTGAATCCTACATACAAAATCTACAAAGTGAAACCTAGAAACAAATGTGTTTTTACGGCAATCTGCAACCAGGAACGCAATTTATCATTACCTACAGGCTTTTACAATTATTTTGATGGGTTGCTGCGCTGCGTAGATTCAAGATAAACGCCCTTGATAAAATTGAAACTAAAACAGATGATAGAAGAAAAGCAATGTACATGATTGGCGCAGACTAACAACTGTGTGATTTCTTTCTCATCTTTCTCCTTCCACACCGTATTTTGACAAAAAAAAAAATTGGTCGTTAGTTGTTTATACAGCAGGGGAACATGCCAGAACATTGCGACATTGTTACCTACTGTAGATAAGCAATTTAGCCAGTGCAGTATGACTGCTAGCCTAGGGTTTTTTAACGTGCAGCACGCAGTAGTGATACACGACCGCATGCCGGTACGATGCTCATCCAGATCGACACGGGCAGTGGTGGGGATGAATCCACGATCCTGGGTTCTGCAGCGCGAGCTTTCGCTCCACGTGCACCCTACCTTGAAAAACAAAAAAAAAAACAAAAAAAAAAAACACGATGTGTCTGTGTGGCGGTGTGGAGGGAGAAAGACGAGAAAGAAATTACATAGTTGTTTGTCTGCGCCATTCCTGTATGTTGTTTTTCGTCTATTCTCTGCTTTAGTTTCAATCTTTGTCAAGAGCGTTTTTCTTGCATCTACGTGGCGCAGCAAACCATCACAATGTCTAGACAACTAGGCCATGTCCAAGCAATGTGTGTATAATTAGCATCCCTGCTGTTACCTATTCTTATTTGTCATTTACGATTTAAATAAAGAAAATTGGGCTGTATGTATGTTGATACTGCCGAAAACGTCGTCTGCCTCAACGGAGGCGATTCTCCGAGGAATTTAGCCAGTGCCGTACAACCGCTAGCCTGGGGTCTCTAACGTGCACCACGTAGTAGTGATACACGACTGCACGCCGGTACGATGCTCATCAACATCGAAAAGGGCAGGGGTAGGGATTGAACTCAGGATCCTGGGTTCCGCAACGGACCTTTCGCTCGACGTGCTCCGAGCTGGTGTGCGCTAGCCCAGCCGGCCACCGATCCCCCGATTTAAATAAAATAAAAACCCTTCACTGAGGAGCGTAGGGAAAAATCGGAGCTACGCTGGGGAACTCGCCGCCGCCGGGGGATCGGAAATGTAAGAGGGGGAGTGGGAAACTCGCCGGGGCGGAGTCAAAAGAAGCTCCTCCCCTCCCTCGTGATGTGGCATCGGAGAGATTCCCGCCGGAGGCGAGCTTAGCCCCCCAGCTTAGGAGGAATATGATGAAAACCATCAGAAGAAATAGGAAGACGTTTATTTGCAATGAAGACGCTATGAATGAACGTCGTTTATCGACGGCAAGTTATGAGCGTTTAGGAATTTATAAGTTGACGTGATTGCTAACCATGGACATGCGGACAATGAAGACCAGTTTTGTCGGGAGATGGTGTTGTGGTGATGACCTGATATCGGACGACTCATGGCAGACGAACAAGCAAGTTTCTTCTCTACGAATGGTAAGTGTCCAGTGTCAAGCACAACACGTGGCTGCCGACGTTGACGACGTTTCGAACACTTACCGCTTTCGACAAAAGTCCTGGCACCTGGGCTAACTTTGTGGAAAGACTCGAAGTCTTCCTTGAGTCCAACGCCATCATGAAGAGTAACTGAAAACGATCCACTATTCAGTCGGTGGGTGGCGAAACGTATCCACATCTGCGGAGTCATGGGCGATGCGTACTCTAAGTGGCTGAAAGTTTACACGATGTCTGCCACGACGTCTAAACACGTCATTGACGTTCTACGGTCTATTTTGCCTACTTTTGCCCTACCGAAAATACTTTTCTCTGATAACGCGCGAAATCTTGTTTCAAATAAAATAAATAATTTTTTTTAAGAAAAAAAAAAAAAACGGCATCAGGCATCACATTAGTGCACCATACCATCCCGCAACTAATGGGCAAGCAGAGTAGATGGTGTGCGAAACGAAAAAAATCCCTCTTGAAGCTTTCGGAAGAAGCAGTTCAGTGAAGAATCGCCAGGTTCTTGTTCCGGCAGCACGCGACGGTCTCATCTTACACCGAAAAAAACCCGCCGAAGCAATATTCGGCGGAAGAATAGCCACACCCCTCGATCTCATGATACTATGGCTTACGAACAAAGATCGAGAGATACCCACATCGGGAGTAATGGCAGTTTATTCGGTCGGACAACTCGTCTACGTGAGGAATTTCAGCGGAAGTCTGGCCTTCCATGTAAAACTTGAGTAGAAAAGGCTCTATGTTGGTTGACCAGGAGGTGTCATCTCTCTGAATAGGTTGGATATCAATGCCCTTAAGTGTAAATATAACTAAATCACAAAACTTTCTTTGTGTATTGTGTAACTGCCCTTGTATTTGATAGTAGAAGCTATGGTGGTAATCTGGACCTTTCACACCAGACTCCTTTTTCTTATTTTTCGCCTCACACTCCTTTGCGGTTTAAGTATGCTTCAAGAATCTTTTGAAACGGGGACACTTTACGCCAACGAGGCCATTTGTTCCAAGTAGTCAATCAGGGAATGCTGCTAGAAATCCGTCCCTCATATTAACGAATAAACCGCACTTCTGCACAGTGCAGTTTTCCTGTTCCACGTACAGTTGTAAAGCAACATCCTTATTGATTCTACCATTTACTGTTGCGGGTGAAGAAAGCCTTTGGGTACACGAAACTTGAAACAAGTCTGGCACTGTACGTTGTGGTTTAACACCCACTAATGTCGTCGTCCTTATAGAGCCTCATCATTTAATCATTACCTCGTCACCTCATATTGCTCTTCATCAACAGTAAGTACAATAGGCTACCGCCACATTACAATCCAAGAATTGAAAAATTAAGTCGTTCAGTCCTTCAACAAGTTTATAATTTATATAATGTTATTGCGTTACATTACCTCAAGACGATCGACGTTTATTGTCGATCTTCAAATACTTATACCTGTATATAAATTAGACGCACAGGGGGGGGGGGGGGGGGGAGTTGGTGGCCGAGTGCATGGTCTAGCGCACACCAGCTTGGAGCACTGGGAGCGAAAGCTCGCGCTGCAGAACCCACCCCGCCCCTGCCCGTTTCGATCTGGAAGAGCATCGTACCGGCGTGCTGTCGTGCATCGCTACTGCGTGGCGCACGTTAAAGACCCCAGGTTTTCGGTTGTACCGCACTGGCTAAACCCAATTTCGTAGCAGTCGCCGCATAACTCCGAGGCATACAAGATACATGTATTCGGTAGGAATAAAGGTCACCATGTCGACGTCGAGCGAGATGAATGGGGACACACCATTATGATGGTGCTGATCCTCCTGGGACCGAAATGAGGCATCCGTACGTTGTGGTGCATGCAGATCTGGGAATATCTGTCTGCCGTTGGTGCGTCGGCCTTTTTGGCTGCAACGTTCACAGGCATGGTAGCCGGTGTGTCCTATTATAGCTTTCACGTAGCTCCTTGCAGGAGCATCACAGACCACCGCTGTGAGGCTCACATCTAAGTGAACACCCCTGAATACCATACCATTGCAGGTGAGCTTGGCAATTTCCTCCAGGAATGGGTCCAGATAATCTTGCAGGCTAGGTGGCTTTCTAGCACCTCAGTACACGCTAACCATGAACGGCGGCGATGACTTGACGTTCGTCACTCGGCACAGTGTCGGCCATAAATCAACCTGGCTGCTCCTGTACAACGGAAGGCCATAAATGTTGAGTTGCAGCTTCAGCTCACTAGGAACAGGTCCGGGCTTCAAGACCTGCCGGATGCCCTCCGGAAGGCCAAAATGCACAAACGAACGACTGCGGTCGAGATGAGCATTCCGCTCGGTCCGCATCACTGTCCTCGCGTCCTTCGGAAGGTCAGCGAGGCCTCGTCGCCGACAGAATCCCAGAACATCGTTAATGCTTCCGTGCGTCAGGTTGTGCTTGAGGGCGATGACAGCGAGCTCTTCGCTTGCTGAGAGTTCGTGTACCGGAGGCGCATCAGACGAAGCTTCAACGAAACTGGGTCCTTCCTCGTACTGCTCCGATTCTCCACTAGATTCACTAGAGGTGTCGGAAGTCAGAGGGTAATCGTTCGAGATGTGCAGGTCGCCGTCATCGACTGAACTGCAAGTGTTCTTGCCGTCACCCGGAGTAGGCTGCGGGTCTTCGTCGCGATCGACACTGACAGGAAAACTCCCCTGTCTGCTGCCACCAGCGCAAACGTCGTCTGTGAAGGCTTCGCTTCTTGGTCTCTTGTTGCTCGGGGACTTCGGTGCTACAACTGGAGGCGGAGGCACCGTGGTCTGTGGCGAGATGCCCAGTTCCGCAAGGACCTCGTCATACTCCTGCCTCACGACCTGGCACTTTGTCCATTTGGAGCTCATCATAAAGAAATGAAGCGAACAATTCACCTGAACCCAGGAAGCTGCTCGCATTTCCGAGCAGTGAGCAACGGCGAACAACAAAGCCACAAAGCCGACCTGGCTGAGCCAGCCGAGCCTGGCCGAGCTACAGCCGAGCCAACGGTGAGCCGAGCCTGGCCAAGCCGCCGGTTATACACGCCGTGTTCGAAAACTTATTCGATCCTATTTCTGAGTAAAGGTTTCTTGCCCCAGGCGTTCTAAAACCTACAAAAATCTACCCGCATCCAGGGTTGCTCCATCGGCTACATAAATGTACCCTTCACCTGGCAGATGCCGAGTGAAGCCTGCCAGATGGCAGGCTTCACCTGGCGGTTCGCCAATCTTTTCTCCTTGTCACTTTCCTTCCTTTGTTCAGCTGGTTTTACCCAAGATGCCGAGCGCTCCGCGCTAGCGGCTTGGCCTCCGTGAGCGATCGGTCACGTGATCCACCCCATGACACGCATTGTTGACACGGGCCGTGTTCCAAAATTTACTCGATCTTACTCCAGGACACGGTGGTCCAGGATAAGAGTTTTCTACCTTGGCGTTCCGAAACCTACCCGCGTCCAGTGTTCTTCAATCTGTGTTGTCACGTGACACGACCCGCCGGAGTAACTCGGGTTCATTTGGGTAAGATTTGGAACACAGCCACGCGATGCGGAGCTAATCGAGCGTAACACTCCCAGCGCCACCTCTTTCAGACAGTCTGCTGTCTTACTTAAAGCATAAGTCCGATCGAACTTCATGCTTTTATAGAAAATTTTGATTGTTTACTATTTGATTAACGCTGACACTATGAAGACAACTAAAAGTACTTGTACGAGCCGTAGGATGCAATACACCTAATGCTAAATTACCCAAGCAGCAAGGTGAATGGAGAGATTGGTGTTCCACGCCCCACATGGCCTTCCCCGTAATACAGATTCGAAGTAAATAACCAAGAAAGCGTCGACGAACGCGCGTGCAAGATGCAATTTGTTTTAGGCATTTGCTTTAGAAAAGCTACTACTGCTGAGGCCAGCACGTGCGGCGCGTGAACACCAATCCCTGCATTCTCCTTGATGCATTGGTAATTTAGCAGTAGGTCTATTGAGCAATACCAGACACGTATGCCATAGCCGCTTCGGTGGCTCCGATGCGTGAGCGCCGGCCTACGGATCCCCATGTGGCGGGTTCGAATCTGCCGCAATCTGACGGAGGCTTATTGCGGAGAAGGCACCGTGTAACCGAGCTTTCGGTTGCACGTCAAAAGATCCCCAGGTGGTCGAAATTAATCCTCAGTCCTCCGCTGGGGCGTGCCAGATGCCCGTCGTTGGTTTGGCACGTAAAAAAAACCCAAATTTGACGTATGCCGTAAAGCGATCGTCATCTCCGAAGGCAACTTCCATCTGCGGAGTATTTGGGTATTGTCTTATAATTATTCCAGTTACATTACAGAGACCACACAACGAACAAACGACATACCTAGCTCTTCATCTGAATAGGCGCGCAACAACGTCTTCGACGCAACGCGATATCTTGGGCCTCTTCGTTGGCAAGGCGAACGACTCGGCAAACACTCCGCCGAGAACGGCTGCCTCGTCGTCACTCGAGCAGGAGCTAAGCTGGTATCTTCGTCGATGTTGCTGCGTTTCATTAGACATCCTGAAATTAACTGCAACGATGTCATCGCCGCAGTATTCTCGGGCGAGTCGGTCATGACGAGAGGAACGAAAGCAGCACAGCGAGAGCCCACCCAGCAATCGAAACAAAGAAGCCGCGAAACCCCTTCACTCCCCCATGGGAACGTTGATAACGAAATTGAAATGTTGCGACTGACCACAGATCGTACTCTCCCGAAAAAGGCTGCGTAGAGAACTACTCCAGACCGCTGGACGCGCTCGGCGAGTCGCTATTCGCCACTTGAAGGTGCTAAAGTATTTTGCACTTTTATCGAGCTTCAAGTATGCATAAATGTATACATCCTCGCACTCTCTTAGATATTTTTGTGGCGAAATTATTTTCGCTTATTAGCAGTTATATTTTACTACGCATGCCTTGTGATATGTCCAAAGGCGGCGCGCTGGTCGACCTAGTCCCTTCCCATGATGCGCTGTGGTGCGAGATTTGGAGTTCCGGATGGGTCTTTGTTAGTGTTATGTTGCTAGTTAAGCTGAGGAGGACGGTTTAAGCAAACTGTTTAATAAATACATACGGGATCAAAGCGGCAGCTATGGCGAATGCTCGTCAGTTCCAAACGCAACAGCGCGTGCCACCTCCTGCGAGCGTGCTCACTGGATGTCCTCTTCTTCTAAGATCAGAAAGCCTCATGACATCATAACATGCCCCCCCTTCTTCTTTTCTCTTTTCTTTTTTTGAAGATAACGCAGTGCGATCGCGGCACTTGTCAGTCTCTGTATCATAGCGGCTTCACCACAACGCGTCGACTTCTTGTTTTTTTGGTTATCCTGTTGACCTTGTAGACGTGGAAATGTGTTCAAGTGATTCGCCATTTGAAACTGTAAGGACATTGTCTTCAGCAGCTTCGTTTGAAGCTGTAGGGAAATAGTTTTCAGCAGCTGTATTCGTTTCTGCTGTTCCATGTGCTTCTTTGGTGTGGTACCGGTTGCGCCTGTAAGTCCTCGATGTGTTTCTGCTGCTGCTTGTCCTGGTTTCACTTGTTCTCCTCGGCACGAGACTGTTTCAAAAGGGACTCGCACCGCCGGGAGAGTTCCTGTATTTCGACTCGGCTTGCTGGTGCCTCCAAAGTTCTCGCTGTACCCCCAGTGCCCTCGGTGACATGTTCCATCGAGGCCTCCACTTTTTGGTTTGGCGCCTGTACCAACCGTTCTTCAGCCTTGAGATGCTTGTCTTTGAGCAGGTGAAAGCGTTCTTGCAACTGCTGATTTGCTTGCCACAGCTCTTGCAGCTCCTGCATGGTCTTTTGTCCCACGGCGCCCTGCTGCTCCGCGAAGACTGCGATATCTCGTCTGGCTGTTGCCCACTGTTTTTGTGAGCTGAGCGCACCTGTCCTCCCAACTGCGTTTCACTTGGGCTGCCGCGTGAAACTCTTCCTGCAGGTTCCTGTGTCTGTATAAAATGTGGTTATACTTGTCCAACAGCTGGGAGTGGTCTGTCTTCAGTGCTGATAGTGCTGCCTCACACTTGGCCGCTTCGTCCAGCGCAGTGCAGTGCTCTTTCTCCATCTCCTTGGTGGCCTTGACGTGCTGCTCGCGCTGAGTCTTCAACTCCTCCTCGAGGCATTGTCGTGCCTGTTTTAAGTTCTCAGCTAGCTGTTGAAAATGTTTGTTGTCGCTGATGAGCATCTCAGCTTGCTCCTCCAGGCAGGAAAGTTCTGACCACAAAATGTCGGCTTCGCTTTCTAGCTTTCCGTTGCGTTTTAGGAGGCTGCTGACTTTCTCGTCTAACCCCTCGCACTCTGTTTCTGCCTTCTCGGTAAAGGAGCTTACGTCTGCTTCCGCTTGCGACGAATTGTTACACTTAACAGCATTCTCTCTCTCTCTCAAAGTCTCCGCCACCTTTTCGTGTCTCTGCTGCCGGAGGTGACTTTCATTAGACAGGCATCTAATTTTTTCACTCGCATCTTCACAAAATGATTTCCACTGCTGACTTTCTTGAGCGAGGAGCTCGTTCCTAACTGTCAAGGAAGCACTGCCAGCATACGGTTCAAATCTTCCAGCTGACTTGCTTCAAGAGACACTGCAGCTTCTGACGACTGGTTGGTGTGCTCGATGATGCTCCGGACAAATGCTTCGATGATGCTCCGGACGAATGCACCGAGATCTTGTAACGGCCACTGGTACCGGTCCTTTAAGTACTGATAGTTTTGCTGGAGTAGATTGAACTGCTCCTCTTTTTTAGCAAGCTGGTTTTCCAGGGCCTCTCTCTTGCGTTTTGCGATGTCTAGCAGCTTCTTGAGGTACTGAAAGGCACTGAACTCCCCAGGCGAAAATTTCTAACTGGGACCAGTTGGCACCTCAACTGGTTTCAATTGGGACTAACTGGTCCCAACTGGGAAGCAACTGGGACTAACTGGTCCCAACTGGGAATCAACTGGGACCAATAGGAGTCCAACTGGGGCCAGCTGAGGGGTCAACTGGTTTGAACCATTCCCAGTTGGGAGTCAACTGGTTTGAACCATTTCCAGTTGGGAGTCAACTGGTTTGACTCCCAGTTGGGAATGGGGTGCACGGGGACCAGTTAGGAAAGTAACTGGTTGGAGCGATTCCCAGTCGGACTTCAAATGCCTTTCCCGTACCCAGTTAACACTGGGCAACAATTTGGACAAGTTGAGGGTGTATTGACTTTTGCTAATGAAGAAAACTAAAAACACTAACATTTTTAGATTTATACAAATAGGTAATTTTTAATTACTGGGGTACATTTATATATTTATAAAAATAATATAAAAATTTTAATTAACTAAATAACTTTTTAATTGTTCACCTAAATGAACATTTAGTGCATTATTAAAATATATTAAAACATTTATTTAAATACCTACAGTATTTTTTTTTTCTTTTAATAAATAAATTTATCTTTTGACTAATCAGAGCTAGCCGGTCGCCGTGGCATGCGGGTGCGGATTAGTGGTACGCGCTGTCGACAGATGGCGCTGCCTATGCTGACGCCGGAGTCGGACGGACGCGGTAGGGAAGGCAGGGAAGGGTCGCCATCGCCCAAGTTGGCGTCGTTATGAAAACATGAAAATGTCAAAACTACAGCTGCGCTTCTTCGGACCTAACTGTACACACACCATGGTGGCGGCGGTGAACTTCGAGGATGGAACGATGCAGTTCAGCGATCGGAGGGCACCCAGGAAAGACCGGACGGAAGAGAACACGCCGCGGAGAGCACAATGGCGAAAATGGCGGGAGGTCTACCTCGAAAATGTTCGACTGTTGTGACAGAGATTGCAAGGTGGGAGCGCTACCGCGCTACTGCATCTTATCAGGACTTCACCTGCGCAACGCAGGATCACGGGTGAGCACCATTCTTCACTCGATGGGAAGAGAAGCTGAGGACGTCTTCACTAACAGACGCCAGCGGCCGATCTTTCTTCATCTTCTCTGAAAAAGCGATTCAACAGTCGCAAGCAAGTGGCTAAACCCGGAGCGTGTACGTCACCGAACCTATTTAGTTTCATTCTCCAAGTTTTTGACAATAAAGTCTTGTCAACCTTCCATTTTGTGCCGTGTTTCATTGTTGCTAAAGTTGGTACCAACTCCAACTGGTCCCAGTTGGACGACTCCAACTGGGACCAGTTGCAACTGGGAATTGTTCCATAAACCAGTTGCAACTGGGACCAACTGGTCCCAGTTGAAAATTTTCGCCTGGGTCTCGTTGTTCGGAATCATTCTGAACTAGCGGCAAGTCCTCGCCGCAGTCTTGAAGAAGGACATCCTGCAAGATGCAGTACTCGGCAGAAAACCTTTCGAGCTCAAGCTGAGATGCTTCAAACTTCTCCTTCAGGGTGTTCGCTTCCTCCACCTTGGCATCTACAAGCTCCAGCTGCTTTGACAAATCCTCACTTAGAGAAACTAACTGGGCTTTCAATGCTTCAGACTCCTGATACTTGGCATGAGAAAATTCTGCTTGCTGCGCTTGCATCTTCCCCAGGAGAGCCGAAGCTGCCTTGCACTCGCGTTGAAGGGCCTGCTCATGGCCAAAGCTCGCTTCGATATTTCTGTCGTGCTCCAAAGACATTCGCTGCATTTCTGCCGTTGCCAACACCAACTCTGAAATCACGCTTTGTCCCTCTTCGGGGCGAGATGCCAGCATGCCTTTTTTTTTCTTTGACCGCCTCTCCAGCTCTGTCCCAGTTTGCGCAAACTTGGTTGCTTTGGTTGATGGAAGAGGCCGAATTGTTATGCCTCCCAAATGGATCGTTTCATTGCGGTCATTGTTCATGGATGAGTTGGAATTTTCTTTTATTGCAGAAACACGTCGATATCCGAGGGCTTTCTGCTGTGTCTGGTTGCACATTCGGAAAAAATGTCCATAATTTCCACACGAAAGGCAGTGCTTTCCGTAAGCTGGGCAGTTTCGGGGTTGATGGTAAGTACCACATCTCGAACATGAAATTTGCTGTCGGTTGCTGGATTGGTCTTTTTGTGGTCCGGATGGTCGGTAACTTCGTTGCGCTGCTCTGAAGCTAGATGGCTGACGATAGAGTCCATCTTCAGTTTTCTGAATATCATTCACGTGTTTTTTTTAGATTTCAGCTGCTTTACAGGTTGAAATGATTTTGTCTAGGGTAAGACTCGGTTCACGAAGCAACCGTTCGCGCAAAGCCACCTCTCGTATCCCAATGATGATACGATCACAGATGAGCCTGTTTTCTTGAGCTCCGTAGTCGCATTTCTGAGCCTGCAGTTTTAGCTCAGTTACAAATGCGTCAATGGTTTGTTCTGGCTTTTGGCACATTGTGTTAAAAATGGCTGTTGCTTGTGTCACGCTTTTGTAAGGTGCATACAGTTTATCGAATTCGTGCAGTATGTAATCTACTGCATTCTCTCTTTGCCCACTTTGACCATCTCCTATTGGTTGTAGAGAAAAGGTTTGCGTAATTCGTCTTGCCTGAGGTCCAAGGCAGTGGAGCAGAAAAGCTTTCCGAGTTGCGATAGGCTTCGATTCATATTCACAGGCTGCCTCGAAGATAAGGTACGATGACTTCCACTCCTCCCATGCTCTTGCTGGGTCGTCACCAGGATGGAACGGAGCCGGCGGTTGTAGGAAAGCAGATGCCATATTGTTGTCGCTGTTGCTTGTTAAATTTAAAATATGGACGTTGAGCTGCTCACCACTTCTGACACCATGTTATGTTGCTAGTTAAGCTGAGGAGGACGGTTTAAGCAAACTGTTTAATAAATACATACGGGATCAAAGCGGCAGCTATGGCGAATGCTCGTCAGTTCCAAACGCAACAGCGCGTGCCACCTCCTGCGAGCGTGCTCACTGGATGTCCTCTTCTTCTAAGATCAGAAAGCCTCATGACATCACAACAGTTAGTACAGCACCTCGTTAGTATTCTTCGGACGCCGCTTATTCGATTCTGCTAAACTTCTAGGTTGCGTGAGTACGTCTGGGGTTCCTGTTTTTCTTTCTCACCTCTTTATTGCTATAAGCTGTTTCCCCATGCGTCTTAGTAAGCGGAATAAAGACCGGTTCACACATACAGCGGAGCGCTAAGTTAGCGCTAAGTGAGCGCTCCAAGGAGCGCTCATGTGGCGCTTCCTGGCGCGTGATGTAGCGCTCTGTTAGTGCTTCAGAAGCGCTTTGTTAGCGCTCTGTTAGCGCTACAAAAGCGCTCTGTTAGCGCTCTCACGCCCCTTGTGCTGTGCTCGCTGCTGCGGAATAGCGCG